>NC_134530.1:266314296-266939296 GCF_050624435.1 Tenrec ecaudatus | reverse complement strand
CCCGAGTTTATATTTATGTTGCTTATGTGGAATAATATATTGCAGCACTTTCATCTGACACGGAAAGCTTGAGGCAGTAGTAAATAAAAAGACATGTATAGCCTCTACCAGTTACTCACAGGGCAGTCACACAATTAAGAGATGACTTTGAAACTCAATGAAACAAATACTGTCAAGTACTGACTGTCAAACAGTTCACTGTCACAGAAGGCAGAGTCATCTGTCGTGTACCATTGTCTGAACAGATCATGGGCGGGGGTGTGTGTGTGAAGCAACCAATCTACAATGAAGAAATCAAGAAAACACTGTCACTCACATTGGCTCAGAAACAACTTTAGACCATAGCCATACACACAAAACAAGACAAGATGGCTCGAGCAAGGGACCAAATTACAGAGAGAGAAACTACAGGACAAGGAATTAAAAATAATTAGTTAGGACCTTTCAATGGGTCAAGAAAGAAATCAAGGAAAACACAGACAAACCTCTAGGGGAAGTCTAGAAAACAATAAAAGAACAAATCAACAAAATAAGTAAAAAAATAAGAAACCATTAAGAAAAGCAAATTGAAATCCAGCTAGTATTAATGCAGATTAATACTAAAAAGTCAGAAATAGATAACACATGAGAAGGGAAAAGAAGTAGAGTTGAATAAATGAAAGAGATAATTAGTCAACCTGAAGACAGATTTGTTAGATGAGCAATCACAAAAGAGAACAATAAAAGGAACAAAAACAAAAAGACCTTCAGAATTATTGGAGCTCCATAAAGCAGAATAAGTTATATGTCCTAGGAATTCCAGAACAGAAGAACCAAGCAAACAAAAATGAATCTATGCAGTCAAAAAGCTCAACGAAGCTCAAATAAGATCAACCACAAAATCAAATCACCCAGACATAACATAAACAAACTTTCCAAAACCGAAGACATAGAAAGAATACTTAAATCACGTTGGAAAAATGAAAAATTACTAACAAAGAAGAACCAATCAAAATGAACTCTGATTTCTTGACAAAAACTGGGCAAGCAAGAAGGCAATAAAATCACGAGAGAAAGCTTTTTAAAAATGCTATCCTGATGCGGAGGGCTTAAGTGGAGAGCAAATGCTTTGAGAGTGATTAGGGCAAAGAATGTACGGATGTGCTTTATACAATTGATGTATGTATATGTGTGGATTGAGATAAGAGTTGTATGAGCCCCTAATAAAATGTAAAAAAAGAAAAAGAAAGAAAATGATTAGGACAAAGAATGTGCGGATGTGCTTTATACAATTGATGTATGTATATGCATGGATTGTGATAAGAGTTGTATGAGCCCCTAATAAAATGTTTAAAAAAGGAAAAAAAATGCTATCCAAGAGCCATATATGAGGGAATTTGTTCCTTAATTATGGTGGTGATTTCCAGATAAACAGAAATTAAGATAATTTGTAAAAACCAGACAAACATTACAAGAAATGATAGAATCATTGAGACAGCGAACCAACAGCAGACAACAATCTGAGATTAAGACATGACAATATCACCTGGATATCAGCCCACATACAGAAGAATCAAAACCAAGATAAACCTACAAATGGTGACAACTACAAAGCAAAAAGAGGGAACAAGTGGTACAATTATAGAACTTTCAAATGGGGGTAGTGGTAGTTAGTAAGATGAAACGTGGAAGATAAAAATAAATTACACAGCAATCACAGAATAAATAGACCTTCTCACTGAAATAAGAAAGAAAATAAAGATTTAGTAGACACAAAAACAACAAAATAAACTGTAAAGTAAAAGGAAGTCAGTATAGAAAAATACATACATAGAACCAAGAAGCCATCAGCACAACAGACATAATAATAGCAAATCTATAACAAATTATACGGAATGTACTATGGAAAATTGCATTAGATGTAAATAAATTAAATACACCGGTAAAAAGTATAGCAAATGGGTAAAAATGTATGACCCAGCAATAGAGTGTATCTAAGAGACACATCATATTCACAAATAAAAAATAAGATAAAAACCAGATGGAACAAACATATATATATACCAATCAAATGGCAACTAAAACAGGAGCAAGCAAGACAAAGAAAGATACTATGTAATAATTAAATTAAAAAGAGAACTAACTATAAGCATGATGTGCACACAATGAATAAGCCTAAAATACATAAATCAACTTTTGACAGAATAAAAAATAGACAATGCTCAGCAATAATGTTGTTTTTAGGTGTCATCATTGCTTCTAGCCCATTGTGACCCCATGCACAACAGATCAAAACCCCGCCCCATCTTATGCCATCATGACAATTGTTCCCAGGCCAGAGCCCATTAACACAGACGCTGCTCTAATCCATCTCTTGGAGGGTTAACTCTTTTTCACTGCCTCTCTCAATACCCAGCATGAAGTCACTCTCTAGGGCAGTGGTTCTCAACCTTCCTAATGCCGCTTCCCTTTAATACAGTGCCTCATGGTGTGGTGACCCCAACGATACAATTATTTTTCATTGTTACTTCATAACTGTAATTTTGTTACCATTATGAATTGTAATGTAATTATCTGATATGCAGGATGTATTTTCATTGTTACAAATTGAACATAATTAAAGCATGGTGATTCATCATGAAAACAATATGCAATTATATATTGTGAAATATTTATTTCTAATTACAAATCAATGAACTTTTGTCTTAAAGCATGGTGTAGCATGGGTAACAGTCTTCATGCCGGTACTCGTATGGGGGCATATCTGCATGTCGGTGGATCTGCCTGAAGACATACAGGAGCGGTGTCTCGGTTGCTAAGGACCATTGGAAATGTGTGTTTTCTGATGGTCTTAGGCAACTCCTATGCAAGGGTCATTCGATCCCCAAAGGGGTCACGACCCACAAGTTGAGAACCGCTACTCTAGGGTCTGATGTCTCCTGATAACGCGTCCAAAGTATTTAAGACGAAAGCTTGCCATCCTTGCCTCTAGGAGCACTCTGTCTGTACTTCTCCTAAGAGAGATCAGTTTGTCCTTTTAGCAGCCCATGGTAAATTCATTATTCTTGTCTAGCACCCAATTCAAATGCATCGATTCTTCTTCTGCCTTCCATCTTTCAATGCCCAATTTTCACATGCATATGAGGTCATTAAAAAGTCCATACCTAGCATCAGGTCCACTTCAGCCCTCAAGGTAACATCCTTGCTTTTCAACACTCTAACGAGGTCTTGTGCAGCAGAATTACCTAATGCCATGCACTTTTTCATCTTTCTGACTGCTTCTTGTGTGAGCATTGACTGTGGTCTAAGAAAGACAAAATCCCTCACAACTTCAACCTTGTTTCCATTTATCATGACGTGCCAGTTGTCAGGCGTTGGGTCTTTTTTTCTATTGAGTCATCTGGATATGCTGAAGGCTGCAATCCTTGATCTTCATCAGCAAGTGCTTCAAGTCCTCCTCACAGTCAGCAAGCAAAGCTGTGTCATATGTATATTTCAGGTGGTAACAAACCTTCCTCTAATCCCGATGCTGCATTCTTCTTCATGTAATTCAGCCTCTCTGATGATTTGTTCAGCTTAAAGACTGACTAAGCGTGCAGAGAGGATACCACCCTGACACACAGCTTTCTGATTTTCAACCACGAAACATTCCTTTGTTCTGTTTGCACAACTGCCTCTTAATCCATATACAAGTTCTGCAGGAGCACAACGAAGTGTCCAAGAATTCCTATTCATCTCAAGGTGATCCTCAATTTGTTAGGATCCACACAGTCGACCGCCTTCACATAGTCAATAAAACATCTTCCTCATATTCTCTGCTTGGAGCCAAGATGCATCTTACGTTAGCCATGCTATCTCTTGTTCCACATCTTCTCAATCCGGCCCGAACCTCTAGTAGCAGCCTGTCAATGCACTACTGCAACCATTCTTGGATGATCTTCAGCAAAATTTTACTTGTATGTAATATCGATGATATTGTTTTATAGTTTGAACATTCTGTTGGGTCACCTTTGGAATTCTTTGGAAATAGGTACAGATATGGATCTCTTCCAGTCAGTTGGCCAAGAAGCTCTCTTCCAAATTTCCTGGCATAGACGATTGTCTCCTCAGCTTATTGAAATATTTCAATTTGTATTAATCAATTCCTGGAGTCTCAGTTTTGGCTAATGCTTTCATTGCAGCTTGAACGTTTTCCTTCAGTACCATTGGTTCTTGTTCATATACTAGCCTCTGAAATGGGGAATGTTGACTAGCTCTGTTTGGTACACTGACTCTCTATATTCTTCCATCTTCTTTTGATGTTTCCTGAATCAATATTTTTCCCACAGAATCTTACAATATTGCAATGTAAGTCTTGATTTTTTTCTCGAGTTCTTTCAGTTTAAGTCATGCTGTGCTCTTCCTTTCTGGTTTTTTACTTCTAGTTCTTTGCACATTTTATTGTAATATTTTATTTCTGCTCTAGCTGCCCTTTGAAAATTTCTGTTCAGCTCTTTGACTCTATTATTTTTTTCATTTGCTTTAGCTACCAGATGATTAAGAGCAAGTTTCAGAGTCTCTTGTGACAATCACACTGATCTTTTCTTTCTTTGTAACGACCTTTCTCTTTCTTCATGAATGATATTATTGATGTCCTCCTCTGTTCATCAGGTCTTTGAGCATTAATATTCAATGCTTATGATGAAGGCAGAACAACTAACAAGAAATTCAATAAAGTTACAG
This sequence comes from Tenrec ecaudatus, assembly GCF_050624435.1. NCBI lineage: Eukaryota > Metazoa > Chordata > Mammalia > Afrosoricida > Tenrecidae > Tenrec > Tenrec ecaudatus. Next base: position 266,934,595 of record NC_134530.1, on the reverse strand, counting down.
ATCTCAATAACACAATCAACCTACTTGACACATGTATACATAATAGTTTACCCAACAACACAGCCTTGTTTCTTTTCCACAACACCTGAAACATTCTCCACCCTAGCCCATATTTTAGGTCGCCAACCAAACCATAATATGTTTACAGACATCAATATATTCCAAAATCTTCTACAATCATTAAGCTCTAAAATAAGAAATAAACAAAAGAAATATCAAAGGGAAAAGTCAAGGATGTGGAAATTGAATACTATCCTGCTTAACAAAACCTGATACCAGAAGAAATAAAAATTTCTTTAACAGAATAATAATAAAATCATAACGCACCAAAACATTCAGCAAAAACAATACTCAGAGTATGATTTGCAACAATAAACATGCATCAAAAATAGAGAAGGAGAGGGTGCTGTAGGCTTCATAGACATGAGTCAGGCTCTGACCATGTTGCTTGGCAGACTGGGTTAGGAGATTGGATGACCTTGAAGCATGGGTTCATCTTCTTGGTATTTTTCCTTATAGTAGTGAACTCTAACAATAGTCCCTTTGTGATTAACTGACTTCACTCAGCATGATGGTTTCCACATCTCTCTAGGTCATGGTTTTTCATGATTTCATGGCTTTTAAAAATAGATCTCCAAAGTATTCTATTGTGTGTACATACAAAAGTTTTTATCCATTCTTCTACTGATGGAGATCTGGGCTGTTTCCAGTTTCTTTCTGTTCTGAGCTGTGCTTTAATGAACATGGGAGAGCATAGGTCCACTCGTACTCTGTCTCTTATTTCTTTGGGGTGTATTCTCAGCACCTGTGGCCTGTGAACTTAAGATCAAAACTACCTGGTATGTGAAGAAGCAGAAGACAGCTATTCTAAAAATGTAGAATTGGCAGTAGGTGGATTACCAGATATTTACTACTTCAATGCCCCACTTGCTTTATCAAAATATGTATTAATCTCATAGACCTTGTTCTGCCATTATCATCTAATCTTATTGTAAGTTTTCCTGACCACCAACCCCCACTGTATATGTAAACAGTGTCCAGTCACGGAAGGACTTAATCTGTACAAGACAACAATCCATGTATTGTGATTTGTAGTCAGCCTACACTTGCTTCATCTCCTTTTGTAAATTGTGTTTTAAATATATTACCATGGGTAAGTTAATGACACTATCAATAGAATGACCTTGTGTTCCAGGGAAATTCTTGATAATGTTCTCTAACATAAAATTACAAAGATGGCTCCAACATCAACCAGAGACATATATAAACCATAGATATATGAATGGATTGTGGGCTCACACAATCTAAAAACAATTAGTTCTTACAACATGGTCCTGCTCAATGCACAGCCTCGTGTAGAGATCACAGAAGATATGGGAGCTACAACAAAATGTGTTGAAGATGGTGCCTGGTTATTAGAAAAAATAGCGTTTAAGGTCTTAAAGGCTTGTTTTCAAACAAGCAGCTAGGTGAGACATCAACTAAGCCAATAGGGAAGAAGCACACTAGCATATGGAAATGCAAGGATGGTAAATAATATAATCCGAATCAACATCGGGGAATGGTATCAGTGCTTAAGTCGTGCACACCTGGTTTGCAGAGGCTATGGATGACAGTGGAAGCCCAAATCCATTTGTAGGACCTGCACAGATATTAGCCTCTGGCGAGTTCTTTCTGACTATTATCGAGGGGTGGGGATAGCTCAGTAATGAGACAAACAGTGCTGTGAAAATAGAACATCTGATTTGAATGGTTAAAATGTAACATCTGATTTGATTACTTTTTGACAGATCTAAAATTAGTAGCAGTTAAAAAAAAGTGAAGGGGAAATACATGTACGTGAAGCTTCTGACAAATTCCTTCTAACCATAAGCCAGAGATGTGAAGAGCCTTGTTACCACACAGAATGTACTGGAAAGGGGATTGTGACAGATGTAATTAGGTTAAAATTTAGTATCTTATTATTTGATCTCCTTTTTGGTTGAATTTAAGGTTGTTCTAGTTTTTAATATTTTCTGATTTCTCTCCAACTTGGGATTTTCTCTGTTTTATTTTTTTTATTTGACTATTTGTTTTGTTTTCTGGTTTTCAGTATGTGCAACCCAGGATGGGTGAATCTATAGAGACAGTAATTAGATTGTGGCTTCTTTGGGGCTACAGTGGAGGAGGTTGGGGGGAATAAGTAGTTAATAACGAGGAGTACAAGAAGGAAGAAAATGTTCTAAAATTGATTGGGGTGGTAATTGTACAATATTTGCTGATACGACTGAACTGTTGAATTTTATGATGTTTGGATGTGTCTCAATAAAACTGTTTATATTTTTAAAAAGACAAAAGAAAAACAACAACAACTTTGGATGCTAGCTTATACAGTTGCCACATAAACATTTATATGTTCATGTGTCTGAAGTTCACGTTTTGAACTATTAGGATAAATGAGCCCTTCCTGTATTAATCACAATGACTTCTTATTTAGAACAACTTTACAGATTATTTTTTATCTATGATATTTTTCTCTATGATAAAAATTTGTGATTTTTCACTTCAGAGGACAGCTCTGAAGCTACAGCACAGGGAGAGGGACATGTCTGATCAGAGCACACAGGAGCAAATGAAGGGAGAGAAAGAGAGAGTGGAACACATCGTGGCCCACCAAGCCCTGAGGATGATATTCCCACTCAGAGCAGCCAAAGCACAGAGAGGACCACAGGACAGGCCCCACTGTGAGACACGATGTCCCTTGCTGACCCATCGTGCTATGGGGACAACACTGGAGACACAGTGTGGGAATCGAGCCTGATCTGACCCCACCACTCTGAGGCGAAACACCAAGGGTGTGCAACAGAAAAGCAAGGGAAACAGAGCAACGAAGTCCCCAGAGAATATCAAAAATAGATTTGGGGGCCAGGGCATGGCACACCATCAGACTCCATTGGAAAACACTCCTAAAGGTCAACAAACAGACCTTGAACTATTTACAGGCTTTTCTCTTTTTTTGTGAGTTTTTTTTTTGTTGCTTTGTTTTCTTTTGTTGCTTTGTTTTGCTGTCTTGTTTTTGTGCATATTATTATCTCCGCAGGTCTATCTACATAAGATAGGTGGGATAAACAATCTGGAGGAGAAAACAATGGGACTGATAGTTCCGGGAGACATGGGAGATGGGGAGGTGGGGAAAGGAAGTGGGTATTAACAAACTCAGGGACAAGGCAACAACAAGTGATCCAAAATCGATGATGAGGAGGCTGTAGGAGTTCTGGTAGGGCTTGATCAAAGGTAATGTAACCGAGAAGAATTACTGAAACCCAAATGAAGGGTGATCATGATAGTGGGACAAGAGGAAAGTAAAAGGAAATAGAGGGTATTTATAGGGGTCTAAATAGAGGAATGTACATATGTAAATATATTTACATATAACAATAGGTAAATAGATCCATGTGCATATGTTTATAGGTTTAGTATAAAGGTAGCAGAAGGACATTGGACTTCTACTAAGGTTACTCCCTCAATGTAATAACACTTTGTTCTATTAAACTGGCATTCCATGATGCTTACCTTCCCGACATGATTGCTGAAGACAAAGCGCGTGCATAAGTAAATGTGGTGAAGAAAACTGGTGGTTCCCGGCTATAAAAAGATATAGGCTCTGGGATCTTAAAGGCTTGAACATAAACAAGTGGCCATCTATCAGAGAAATAACAAAGCCCACATGGAAGAAGCACGCCAGCCTATGTGATCACACGGTGTCAATATGATCAGGTATCAGGGATCAAAGAACAAAAAAAATAATATTATTGTGAATGAGGAAGACTGTGGCGTGGAGACCCAAAGGCCATCTGTAGGTAACTGGACATCCCCTGACAGAAAGGTCGTGGGGAGGAATTGAACCACTCAGGGTACAGTATATCACTGATGAAACTTACAACTTGCTTCTAGTTCTTTAATGTTTCCTCACCCCCATTATCATGATCTCAACTCTACCTTACAAATCTGGCTAGATTAGAGCATGCACACTGGTACAGACAAGAGCTGGAAACACAGGAAATCCAGTACAGATAAATCCCTCAGGGTCAATAATGAGAGTAGAGATACCAGGAGGGTAAGGGGAAAGTGAGAGGGAAAGATGAAACCAATTCACAATGATCTACAGAAAACCCCCTCCTGGGGGGACAGACAATAGAAAAGTGGGTGAAGGAAGACATCGAACAGTGTAAAACATGAACAAATTATAATAATTTATAATCTATCAAGGGTTCATAGGGGAGGGAGGGGAAAAATTAGGAGCTGATACCAAGGACTCAAGTAGAAAGAAAATGTTCTGAGAATGATAATGGCAACAAATGTACAACTGTGCTTGACACAATGGATGTATGTAAGTATGGGTTGTGATAAGAATTGTATGAGCCCCCAATATAATGGTTTTAAAACAATTTGTGAATTTATGATACCTGCATTAGTCAGGGTTGACTAGGAAACAAATCAGACATTCATGTGTATAAGAAAGAGTTTTGTATCAAAGAGTAATTGTACAGTAACAAAACATCCCAGCCCAGGTCAGATCAAGTCCATAAGTCCAATATTAGTCCAAATGTCCGATTCCAGTCCACAAATTTCTCTTCAGACTCATGCAACACATGCAATGATGCTGAATTCAGAGAAGATCATAGCCCAGTGGGTGAAGTCTTGTGGATCCAGTGGCAGTAGAAGCATCTCAGCATTGGTGTGGGTCTCCACGAAGCTCCTCCAGCTCCAGGGCTCTGGCTCCATCAGTGTAGCTCTTTATGGCATGTCAACAGGAATGGCTCACAGGAAGAGTGTGTGTCCTGCCTCCAGGGAGGAACACAGGAGTTCGCAGAATCTTCATGAGAAGGCCAGGCTCACACAGAGGCCTCATTGGCTCTGACCTGATTGACAGGCTAGACTCCACCCTTTGGAAGTTGACAAATTATGTAACTGCCACAGACCCCACTTGTCAACTTGACACTCTTACCTTACATAACTCTTTAATAATTAAAATAGGAATAATATGTTCAAAAGTTCCTCCAAAGGAGAAAAAGACAAAATCCACCTTACCCCAATATCTGCAATAGTTAGAAAACAAAAACAGATGCCTCAGTCACCAGAAGAAAATAAATAATAAAGTTGGGAGCAGAAATAAATGAAATAGAAATAAAAAATAAAGAAGGAACCAACAAGACTAGACGTTGGTTTTTTTTTAAAATTACAATAGAAAAATCACTGAAATTTTAACAAAGAAAAAGGAGAAACTCAACAAAGATGCAGATAAAAATTTGTTTGTATTTTTCATCTCTTCTGATATTCAGTAATTTGGGGGTAGGATGTTATGCAAATAACACAAATAAGAAAATTAAGCCCAGGGACTTCAGTTGGGCTGGGCTGAGACAACTTCTTGATATAAAGCTCTTTCATATACCTAGATGAGTTTTGTTTCTCTAGAAAACCGAATACACTGGTCTCCTTTTTTACTTACCCTTCTACTTTATCAACCCTGATGTCCTTATCCAGGACAAAATACGTGACACATACAAAAATACATGAAATAGGAGGAGTCTGGGGCAAGATGAACAACTAAAGACACGCATAGTAGATCCCTCTACAACGAAGAGAAAATAGGGCTGAAAGCAGGACCAGGTGAACTGCAAACTGCTTGAAAGGTAAGTAAATTGAAATTCCCACATCGCAGTGATTGTGAGAGCGAATACGACAGAGAAAGGGGCAGGTCCACTTGTGTAGTGCTCAATGCTTTCCCCCTACTCTCCCCCCCCCCAATTCCTGGCTCACTCCTCCCTGGCTGGGACCATGCTGGCTCCACTGAACCAGTACCAGATGTCACTACAGCAAGACCCTGGGTGGCCCTATGGCCCAGCAAAGCAGGTCCCAGGCAGCCTCATTTTCCAGGACTGAGGGAAAAATCTACCAAACAGAATATTTTTACCTCCCTAAACCATAGATGTCTTGTTCTTTTTTCAATTTGCCATTTCCAGACATTTCTTCTGTTTTCTTTCAAGTTACTTTTTCTATTCTTCTCTCCTTTCCCTCTTTTTTCCGAACCCTTTTTTCTTTCCCCCTCATTCTTCCACTTCCCCTTTATTCTTTTGTAGTTTCTATTATTCTTTTCTGGTGGCACTTGACACAATCAACTCTCCCCACAATACCCAGCAGACTTCTCAACACAAACAGCTGCACCAAGATGTCATGGACATAACAGTCAACGTTAGGACACACACACACACACGATAGAACAAATAACTAAAGAAAACTAGGCACAGACAAGTGAACAACACTTATATCTAAAGGAACTTTTTGATGAAGAAAAGACCCTGTAATTACCAGGAAAAATAATTCAGAATGATGTTTAGGTACTTTCAATGTATGGAAAAGAATTAAGAACACACACCACACACACACACACACAACAGCTAGAAATCTTATACATAATAGAAATACAGAAAATTAATAATAAGATAACAGAAGTAGGCAAAACTTTAAAGACCATAGCAATAAGCTCTCTACTACAATCCATAAAAGCAACAATCAGCAAAAGGAACAAAGGAGTCCAGGGAAAACCTAAGAATTATTTGGGACATCATCAAGAGGAACAAAGTATGTCTCGTGATTCCAGAACCTCTAGAGAAAATAGTACAAAAGATCCTGAAAGAACATTTCTCCAACAGCATGACAGAGGATAAAATAACGACCCGAGGAGCTCAGAGAACCCCCAACATAAAATACCATGATATAGTCAAACTTTCCAATATCAAGGACAAAAACAGCAGCTAAGAAAAAACGAGAATAGTCGCATACAAAAGAAAACCAAGAAGAATAAGTTCAGATTTCTTCAGGAGAAACCACTCAGTCAAGCAGACATGGAATTATGTGCAGCAAAATGATCACTCAATTAAGAGGGAAAATAGGGTATTTCAAGAAAGGTGACAAGAAATAAATTTGTAAAAACAACATTAGTTTTACATAAACAACTAAGGGGACAATTCTGGATAGGTAATCAATCACAGCAGCAGACAAACATGAGATCACTCTATAAGACAATACCACATAGGAATCAATACACTTAAATACTAATCAAAATAGCACAGAAATATAAGAACAAAGAAACCAATACAACACACACACCAAAACAAAAACAAAGATAAAAACCACACGACAATGCCAGCAGCAAATCCATACATATAAATAACAACACTGAATGTTAATGAATTAAGCACACCAGTCAAGACAGAGTAGTAGGCTAGATAAGAAAAGCAGACCCATTCCTATACTGTGTACAAGAAACAAATCATACACATAAAAACATACTAAAAAGCAAATGATGTAAAAATACATCAAACTAATGACAACAGAAACTTTAGGAGTGGCTATATTAATCTTCAATACAGTAACTCAATCTTCAAGACAAAATCCATCATGAGACAAAAAGGGCAACACATAATGATTGAAGGGACAATAGAACTAAAATACATAACCACAATAAACATATGCACTCAAGAAAGATCATTAAAATATGTTCTTATAGAACTGATGAGAGAAATAAACAATAGAACAATAATAAGGGACTTCAATATATCCCATTTGAGGAAAATCAGATAATCAGGAAAGAAATTCAATAAAGACAAAGAAGAACTAAACAACACAATTAACCACTTGATCTCTTAGACATATACTGAGTACTCCACTCAGAAACAACATGGTGTACATTCTTTTTGAGTACACATGGGACATTTTCTACAATTGTCAATGGTAAGACACAAAGCAAGCCTTAATAAATTGAGATTTGCTATCCATTTTTTTTCAGACGCAATGCTATGTAAGTAGAAATAGGAAAAGTAAGTGAAAAATATCAAATATATGGAAACTGAGCAATTCACTGTTACAAAATACTGGATTTAGCAAGAAATGGAATTTTAAAATCTCTTGGAACAAATGAAAGTGCAACATATCAAAACTTTGGGGTCACAGCAAAAGCAACATTCCAGGAAAATATACATAATAAATACACACATGAAAAATGAAGAGAGAACCCAAATCAACAGTGTAATCCAGCATCCTCAACAACCACATCAAGAACAATGAGAGCAACTTGCCTTCATCAGGAGAAAAGGAACCATAACAATTAGAGCATGAAGAAAGCCAAACGACAGACAAGCTCAACAAGAAGTTGGTTCTTTGTAAGAACTAACAAAATTGATGAACCATTGTCAAACTAAACAAAAGAAAAAGAAAGAGAAGATAAAAATGCCAAGGATAAGACATGAAAGAGGTAAGAACACAACGGATCCAAATGAAATTTAAAATAACACATTAGCATAAAAAGTTGTACCCAAAAATGTGAAATCCTAGGGGAAGTGGGCATATTTCTAGAAAAGCACTACTTACCCAAATTAATGCAAACGGATATGGACAACCACAACAAGCCCATACCAAAAGAATAAATAAATCAGGTCATTAAAATTTTTACAACATCAATCAGTGTAAGACATGAAAAAAATAATTTAAGAATTATGAAGGGTTCCTGAGGGAGAGAGAGTGGGGGAAGGAAGGAAATAAACAAGGAGCTGATGCCAAGGGCTCAAATAGAAAGAAAATGTTCAGAAAATGATGATGGCAGCATATGCACAAATGTGCTTGACACAATGAATGTATGTGTGTACCGTGATAAGAGATGTATGGTCCCACAATAAAATAAATAAAAAAGAAAGAAAATCCTCTAAATGAGAAAAAGAAAATATGGTGAGAAAAGCAATAATAAAAAATATATTTAATTATATATTTAAAAATTTTACGACAGCAACAAAAATCTAGGACTTCAGGGCCTCACCAGATAATTCTAACAAGCCTTCGGAGAGGAGCTGAACAATTGTACATAAATTATTCCAGAATAGAGAAAAGGACAGCAAATTTCCAAGCTTATTTTGTGAAGCAAGCATAACCATGGTACCCAAACCAGGCAAAGACACTACCAAGAAAGAAAACTACAGACCAATATCCCTTATGAACACAGTTGCAAAGTTCTCAATAAAATACAGGGCAATAGAATCCAATAATATATCCCCAAAATAATACACCAGGCTCAGATGGGATTCACACCAGACATGCTAGGATGGTCTAACATGTAATACACCACATGAAAAACACAAAAGATAAGAATTACATAGTCCTATTAAAAGATACATTTGACAATATACAACACCTGTTCCTGAGAAAAACACATAGGAATAAGATAAACAGGATAAAATGGGACAAATGGGTTATAAAGATTACATGTGAGATTAGTTAAAGGGCGGAGAGAGAAATGGCTCGGCAAGCCTCCCCTCTCTCTCTTTCTTGCTCTTTGATCATCGGACCAGTGTGTGGCTGCTCCCTTGCTTGTTCTGTGCTTCCATTTGCAAGTTACACTACCTGTGGGACACCTAACCCGCAGAGTGTGTCGCTGTAACTTGAGGTTCCTTGAAGTCTTGCTTCTCCACACTACTGGAAGGTACATCTCTTGAGCTGGGGACTGTCGCACCCTGTCATCTGGCTCACTGTTGGTGACCTGCTTGCTGTTTGCTGCCTGTGGCCAGAGAGCCTGAATTGCTCCACAGAGGACTACCCCGTGACCCTCAAGACTTGAAGGACTGCCAGTGTACTAACTGTGTCACGAAAGTGAGTTGTATTGAGCCACTCTGCTTTATAGATTAACTACTTATTTCTTATGTTATCTATCTATTTAAATATATATATATAATTATTAGTGTGCTGGTTTTATTTCTCTAGAGAACTCTGTCCAACACAAATGTGGAGAACATTATGCTGAGTGAAATTAGCCAGTCACAAATGACAAATATTATATGTGAGGACTGTTATAAATGAAATTAAAAGTTATAATTTAAAGATGAAGACTGTCATACCAAAGGACACAGTCTTTGAATTTTGTCAAAAGGGGCAAGGAGGCAGAAGATAAATCAGTGAGCTAGTTAGACAGTTGATGGATGTTGATCTGTGAAGTGGAGGGAGAAGGGAAATCAAGGAGTAAGGGAGGAGCAAGATGTTGTGGGATTTGATTAGTAGTTTAGTTTATAGAACGCACATCTAATAATAGGAACTGTGAGCCCCCATTTAAGTTACAATTTTTTTAAAAAAGGTACATGAGACAGAACCTTACCATACTTGCTTCCAAGAAGCATTCTGGCTGTATTTCTTCCAACACTGGTTTGTTTGTTCTTTTGGCAGTTGATTGCACTTGTATCCTTGTTGATTTTCTTTCTAGTTGATAGATCTTTAATGAGAGTGATATATTGACATCTCCTAGTATTATTGTATTAAGATCTATTTGCCTCTTCATTTTTGAAAGAGTTTGATGAATGTATTTTGATGGTCTTTCATTTACTGCATATATACTCATTATAACTGTGGATTCTTGTTCAATTGATTGTACTCTCAGCAGATTACAATTAAGGGCATACACACAAAACTCACTGCCAACTTTAGTTCCAATGGATGGAAGGCCAACTTTAGTTCCAATGGATGGAAGATTAGAAAAACACATTTTGAATGGGAATCAGATAAGAATGCTCTTTATCACCACTTCAATTCAACATGGTATTGGAAATCCTAGCCAAAACAATAAGGCAAGAAAGGAAAATAAAATGCATACAAATTGACAAAGAAGAAGCAAAACTCTATTTGTGGATAATATGATCCTATACCTAAAAAAAATCTCAAATATTACATAAGAAAATACTAATTGCAAGATTCAGAAAGTTTCATGGTAGAGTCATTTAGATTTATCTCTAGAGTTTCCAAAATGCTTTTGGCCTCCTATCCCTTTTTAGAAAGAAAAAAAATTAGTCCTCAGTGACCCTGGCCATTAAAAACTGTTTACCACAGCTCAGAATCCAGCATAAAGGGTAGATATCTGCCTTTTCAGCAGCCTCTGAGTCATTCCAGCTCCCCCAGGGACTGTTGTCACACATTTGTGGAAGCGTTGCTCTACATTAATAAAGAGTACCCTGGAAAGGAAATCCAGAAAACAATGCCATTTATAACAGCCATCCAAAAATTAAAAATTGAGCCATAGATGCAAACACCAATACAAAGAAAACAATAAAGTACTAAGAACTAAAGAACTTAAAGTCTTAAAAACTAAAAGAGACATGTATAAATGGAAGGCTATATCATGCTAATGAATAGGAAGACTTAACATCATGAAAATAGTAATATTATCCAAATCACTCTATAGATATAATGTTATATGAAACCCAGGATTGATAAACCTATAGAGACAGGAAGTAGAATAAGGATTCCTAGGAGGTATGAATTGGGAGCTTGGGGTGGGTAACAGCGAGCTGATAGCAAGGAATTCAAGAAGAAAGAGGATGTTTTGAAATTGATTTTAGTAGCAATTGTACAATACTTCCTGACACGATTGAACTATGGAATGATATAAAAGTAAATAAATAGCTCTTATTTAAAAAGAGAGAGACTAATCTCTGAATTCTTGGCAGAAATCATACAGTGAAAAAACCACTAGGAAGACATAAAATGGTGGGGGGAATAACTTGGAAAGCAAAAATTATATATTCTGAAAATTTGTCCCTCAAATATGATGGAACATTTACAAATAAAAAGAAATTAAGAGAATTTGTGAAAACCAAACCAGCTTTACAAGAAATACTTATGGGAATTCTTTGGCTATAACAAATAGCCACCTGAAATTAAAACACATGAGGACATTGCCCAGAAATTAACCCAGATATAAACATGTCCAAAGTAAAATAAACCTACAAGATTGGAAATAGGAAGCCTGACATATCCATTTGTAAACAAGGACAACTATCAAACAAAAATAAACAGCAAAGTTACAGGACCATTTTAAGCTTAGAAAGAAAGTAATAAATTACAGTGTAACTGCAAAGAAAAAAATAAGTCTCATCAAAAAAGGAAAATGAAAAATTAGTAAACACTACAACAAAAGCAGAAAGGCATAAATAAAATGAACTCAACACAGAAAATCATATGGAACAAAGAAATAAGCAGCACCACAAAAACAAAATCAACTAAATGAAAGTCATACATTTTACTTATTGATAATTACCCTGCATGTAAATGGATTAAATGCATCAATTAAGATGCAAAGAGTAACACAATGGCTAAGAAAAGATGACCCATCAACATGCTGTCTAAAGAAAACACACCAAAATGGAGAGCAGCAACTTCACATTGGACAAGGATATTCTAAATAATTCTATAGAACCCACAGAGAGAATAAGCCCAGGATTATGCTCCTGGTTGGACATATTTGACTTAGTTTCTATCCAACCCTCAGTGACCCAGGCTGTGTGCTATATACACAGTGACTTTAAACTCTGTCTTTTCAGAGCACACGACATCCCTCATAAGTCACAGCAGAAGGAATTGATGTAGAAATCCCACTGAACGAACTAGGCTTTCTACCTCAAAATATCCTGCAGCCCTTGAACTCAAAGGTGAAACTCCCTGATGTGAGAAGAAACAGATGAGTGACAGCCCAAGGTTGTGGAATTGACAGTTGATGGACCTTGATTAGGATTCCTTCCTCTGTGGGTGTTTAGTGAAAGGTGGCCCATAAACACTATATATTTACTATGTTAATGCCCTCCTTGTTTTACTATGCCATGTATTAATCACAAGGTTCTGCCCTTGTAAATAAACATTACTAGAAAATTTCCCCTATCACCAACCCCCATGGTCAATGTAAACAGTGCTCAAACATTTAAAAGTTCAATCTGTACAAACCAACAACTCATAGATTGTGGTTTGAAGCTGGTCTCCATTTGCATAACTTCCTTTTCTCGACAGTATGTTAAATTCTATGCCATTGGATACAGTAATGATATTATCAGTAGAAGTAACATACCCCAAGTAGATTATTGATAATGTTCTTTGTCACAGAATGATAACGAGGCCCTGAAAGTAAACCAGAGTCACACATAAACCACAGGCAAGTGAATAGATTGGGGCTCACATTTAATTCAAAATTCAATCTAAGACTACTTAGATGTAATGATTTAGCTTCACGTGATGCTCTCTCTCAGGAAGAGATCACTGAAGATATAGGTACTACAGCTAAGTGTGCTGAAGAAAACAGATGTTGCCAGCTATCAAAAAGAATAGCATCAAGACTCTTAAAGGCTTCTATGTAAACAAACAACCATCTAAGAAAGACATCAGCTAAGTCCACATGGAAGAAACACATCAGCCTGTTAGATCCAAAAATGATAAATAAAATGCAACCCTGAAGGAGAGAAAGGTATCGGCTTAAGTTGTGAACACACAATTTGCAGAGGGCTATGGATGACAGTGGAAGCCCATATTAATCTTCTGGCGGATCACCTCTGACCACAGTCAACAGATGTGAATAGCCTTAGTATGAGACAGGGACTATTGTAAACTTGACTGTGGTAGATGGAATTAGGTTATAATATGGAAGTGGTCATTAGATTCCCCTCGATCTATTTTGGATTTGTTTCTAGCTTCCAACATTCCTGCTTTTTTCTTCTCAACAGAGATTGCACCCCCTGGTTTATTTTAATCTTGTCTTTGGTTTTTTCTTTAATTTGTAAAAAAATATATTTTCTATAAGAGTTGTACGAGTCCTCAATAAAATGATTAAAATATTTTTTCTTCTGTTTTTGTTTGTTTGGTATGTTTTCCAGCATGTGAAGCACAGACTGGATGGAAAGATCAGAACAATAATTGGTGTATGCTTTATTGGGGATATGCAGAGGTGGTAGCAGGTGATGGAGGGGAGGTAGAGGGAAATGAGGAGAAAATAATGAATACATGAGGGAGAAGGATACTCTAAGGCTAACTGTGATGCTGTATAGACAACTCTTTTTAAATACAACTGAGCTATAAAAGTATATGATATGTGGTATATATCTCAATAAAGCTATTGGGGAAAAAACTAAGAAAGGGTAAAATTTTAAGTAAATAAATAAGATATATAATAAACACAAAGATAAAAAAGGCTACAAATCAGAAGATGGGGGAAAGTCTATCTAATAAATGGCAACCAAAAATGATCAAGAGTGGCAATATTAATTTATGTTAAAATGGAATTTAAGCCAAAAAACAGCTAAAGATTAAAGAAAGTACATTATAAAATGATTAGTGGGTTAATAGAACATGAAGACATTGGCATGATAAATATTTATGCATCCAATGAAAGAGCCCTAAATATATAAATTAAGCTTAAAAGAATTGTAAAGAAAAATAAAACATTCCAAAATAATAGTAAGGGACTGAAGTATATCACCCTGACAAAGAACAGAAGAACTAGAAAGAAATCTAACGAAGAACTAAACAACACAATCAACCAATTTAACTCAAGAGGCATACACAGTAATCTACCCAACATAACAGTACACACTCCTTTCAAGTGCACATAGAATATTCTCCATAAAAGACCATATATTCGATCACAAAGCAAGCCTCAAAATTTTTTAAATGTTGAAATATGACAGCATATCTTTTTAGCTCACAATGCTATCAAATTAGCAACCAATAAAAATACATGGAAATGGAATAGTACTTTGCTGAAAAACTACTGAATAACTGAAGAAACAAACAAAAATAATAAGAAAATCTCTGGAATCAAATGAAAGTATAATTTGATGTTTGGAACACAGCAAACAGCAGTACTCAAATGGTATTGTGTTAGCATGGGCTGACTAGAGAAACAAATCCAGTGACACTCAGATATGTGTAATAAAGTGCTCTGTACAAGAAGCTTTCTACGTCAGGAAAACATGCTAGCCCAGTCCACCTCAAGTCCTGAAGTCTGATACTAGTCCATTAGCTCCTCTTCAGACTCATGCAGCCACCTGCAATAATGCAGACTGCAAGAACATCACAGGAAGGCCTTGGGTGAAAGGTCGTGTGGATCCAGTGTCATAGTTTATCACAGGGCTTCACCAAGTCTCAGAGTGTCTCACCTGCAGGAAGGTGAATGGAGAAGGGGGTCCGGGGGGCTATCCTCCAGAGAGCCCTTGATCTTGGTGGGACTTCATCAATCTGAGACTTGATTGACAGGCTAAACTCTACCCAAATCTTCTTACTGGTGCCATGTTGGCACAAAAGCCGTAGTATCACAGGTACCTTATCGTAATAAATGCACAAATAAAACAAGAAGAAATGATCAAATTCAACACCTTAATCCAGCATATAAAACAATTAGATAAACAGAAACAAAACAAGCCTGTAGTCCTGAGGGAAAAAAAAAAAAAGGTTTGAGTAGAAATAAATGAAACAGAAATAATAAAAACAAAAAGGGTTACTGTGGGGCAAAAAAAATCAATATATGTAAACTGAAAGATAAAGTACTTTAAAATGACTAAGCAATACATCAAGCACGGGACATACTCCTCGAAACAAATAAAATGAGAAGAGATCTCAAAATCTTTGGAACATTGTAAGAGGGGTTCTCAGAGGGAAATTTATAGCAATTAATGAGCATGTGAAAAAAAGAGGAAAAATCAAAATTAATACCCTTACAGAACATCTTCAATAACTAGAACATGAGCAACAAAATAAACCTGTAGCCAAAGGAGACATCATAAAACTCTGAAATAAGTTATCTGGAAAGCAAGAAAGCAAAGAAAAAAACCAACAAGACAAGAAGTTGATACTTCAAAAAGGATTAACAAAATTGAAAAACTACTGACAAATTTAACAAAGGAAAAGAAAGAGAAGATGCCCCTATCTAGAATTAGAGATTAAAAGGGTGACATCATAACAGAACAAAATGAAATAAAAAGAATAATAGCACATTATTTTAAAAAACTGTACTTTAACAAGTTTTAAAATCTAGATGAAATAGAAAATTTCTAGAAACACATCTACTCAAATTACCACAGACTGATTAGAAAACCTCAGCAGACCCATAAAGAGAGGAACTAGAGCAGTTCATTAGAAAAACGTTCGAACAAATACACTCACCTAGAGGCAGCAAAGGGGTAAAAAACCAAAATAGTAACTGTGAGAGTCTTTTCAGCAAATCGGGCTTAAAAAATTGGAGCTTCATCTTCAGAAACGGAAACAGACCTCACACTATACACCAAACAAACTCAAGATGGATCAAAGAATTAAATGTAAATCCCAAAGCTATGAAGATTACCAATGTGAAAATAGGGACAAACATAAAGGCCCTATTTCAGGGTATATGCATACTATCAAGTATAATGAAGGAAATATATACAGTAGGAGACAAAATTGATGACTAGATTTACTAAAAATAGGACATTTACATGCATCAAAAGACATTGTAAAAAGAGAGCCCCCTAACTGGGAAAATTGCTTAGCAATAATATAACAGACAGCGTCTAAGCTCTAAAATCTATAGGATACTGCAAGACCTCAATAAGAAAAAAAATAATCTAATTAAGAAGTGGGCAAAAGACATAAACAGCTCACCAAAAATGGCATTCAAATGACTAACAAACATGCAAAAGTGTTCATGACCATCAACCATCTGGGAGATACAAATCAAAACAAGGATGACATGTCACTTTGCACTGATAATGACAGCTCCAGTAAAACAAGCAAATGCTGGAGAGAATGTGGGGAGATTTGAACTCTAATACACCGCGGCCGAGTCTGTAGACATGTGCAAACATGTAAAGTAATAGAGTGCTGCCTAAAGCAAGTGGGAACAGAAATCCCATATGACCAAACAATGACTTTAGGGGAATATACCAGAAAGAAGCAAGAGCTATACTGCAAACAGACACATGAAGTCCCATGTTCGTGGTAGTAGTGTTCATAGCATAAGTTGTAAACAACCCAAAAGACATTAGTAGAAGAATAACTAAAGAAACTTTGGGAGGAGGGGAAGAAAATGGCGACCAGATAGGACTCATCCCTCCGGAGCTCCTGCTGCCAGACCAGAAAATCGGGAGGTAAGACGAAGGAAACGGGGAGGTGGAGTCCTGAAATTAGAACTAGGGTACCAGAGTTTCTCCTGAACCCCTTTTGGTGTGGGATTTCCACTCACACAGCAAACCAAGACGCTTTAAAGCTCTCTAGCTTTGGCAAGACCGCAGGCCCCGGCGGTGCCCTTGCCAAGAGCAGCGATCTCTGCAGGCAGACACCCGAGAGGGGGACAGAATCCCAGACACAAGGGTAACCTCTCTCCAGAGCTCTCTGTGTGGTTGGCTGCCTTGAGCCCACGGCCAAGGGAGTGGTGGTGGGTAGCCATAATATAGAGTAAAGGAAAAAATACAGTATTACCTTAGGAAGATCACGACATGGGAGAATCTAAGTGGAAAGTTGGGAGTCCAGGTAGCAAATTTCGTTCCAATTGGCCGAGAAGGAAGCAACCCCCCTAAAAAGCTGGATCTCCCCCTCTGGGGGCCAGCCCTACAGCCCTCAAATCCAAGCACATCACAAGCAAAAATTTAAAAGGGGTAGAATATATATTATTGGTTTAAAACTCAAATCCAAGTCTGGTTGCTCAACTCCAAGGGAGGCCCTTAACGTAAATCAGAATAAGAACTCAGCTACAGGCCCTGGCAGCTTTTAGCATAACAAAGACCCGCTGTAACAAGAGTCAGCTGTAAACAGCAAGGAGCTACAGTTCAAGTGATTGTGAGAGACAATTACATTTGAGTATACTCTAGCTGGCCAGGGAGATAAAAAAATAAAATAAAATCCTCAGGCTAATTAGGCTTGCTTTTTAACTTTTTGTCTCCTCTTTGCCTCTTTCTTGGTCTCTCCAGAGACCTCCAGACCCTAAGCCTAGGGCTAACCTCCAGACTCTACTGCTAACCTCCAGACCCTAAGCCTAGGGCATTTACACCTGTGCCACACCCAGCTAGGTGAGATCCACCCTGGTTATCTAGATAGGCTAGGAAAATCCCTGCTGACTCCCACCAGGGGATACTCTGCTCAATTTCTTACTGGGCAATTCCAGCCTGTGTGCCTGGGGGCATAAGGCAGCTCAGCCTACACTCCTCAACACTCCAAGCTGCAGCAGGAACCTCTGCCCAACCTCCGCAACACCAAAGCAGGCAACCCTTCTGAGCCACTCCCCTGAAAGGGAAGCCACAGGAGGATAAAGTGGTAGGTTAATTCCATAGTGAAATAAGCTATAGACAGTTTGAAGAAGTACTCCTACAAGTCTCCCAGAGAGAACCAGTGCTCTTCAACTCCCAGGAAAATGGCACCTGGCTCCTCCAAAACAACTCAACACAAACAGCCATCAGCCCCACCGACCTCAACGAAAACAAAAAAAACAAAAAAAAACGGGAGAAACAAAAGTCGTGCCAGAAGATGTCCTGAACATAATGAAATGCATACAGGAAGCAGACATTGAGGTGCCACAGAAAGAAATTTTCAGAATGCTACTTGGAGTCATAGAGGATATGAGGGAAACAATACAGAAAAAGGATGAAATGATAGAAGAGGTAAAAGCTATAAATCAAAGAGAAATAGAGGAGCTTAGGGAGGAGATAAAAACCAGTAGCACACTCATGGACCTCCAGAAGCGACTGGAGGAATCAGAGAACCGCATCAGTGACTTGGAGGGCAGCCAAGCTGACTTTAACAAACGCGAACAAAAATCTAAGATCATCAGAGAAGCTGAAGAAAACTTAAGAGCTATGTCTGATGCTATAAAACGGAACGACATTAGAATTATAGGTTTACCAGAGGAAGACATATCAAAGAAGTCATCTGCAACAATAGTGAGAGAATTCTTGCAGGAAAGCTTCCCCAGATTAGTGAATGAAAACCAGGCAACCATTCAGGAGGCTGAAAGAACCCCAGCAAGACGGGAGTCCAAGAAGAAGTCACCAAGCTACATAATAGTTAAATTATCCAATTTTGAGGAAAAGGAAAAAATCACAAGAGCAGCTAGGGAAAAACAAGCAATCATATATAAAGGTTCCCAAATAAGAATATGTTCAGACCTATCAGCAGAAACTATGAAGAAGAAGAGAGAGTGGAGTTATATATTCAAAAAATTGAAGGAAAACAATGCAAACCCAAGAATACTCTACCCAGCCAAACTATCGATCAAGATAGACAGAGAAGTAAGAGTCTTCCCAGACAAGGAAAAACTCAAAGAATACATTAGAAGAAACCCAGCCCTACAAAAGATCCTTCCCGACCCAGCATGGGCAGAAGAACAGTACTCACCAAGCATAAATAAGAGACCACCACATAGAACAACCTCACCTAGAGGGCAAAAAAGAGAAAACAGACTTCAAGATAGCATTGACTTAAATATAGAAATACTTGAAAGGCTGCTGAAGTAAGCTTAAAAAATAAAAAGGGAAATGGGGCATAGGGAAAAAGCTATGGTATACAAACATTTGTGGGGTGAAGACCAGGTAATATGGCAGGGACCAGATCAAATACAGGGATACACATGGTAGACAGCTAAAAAAGGAGGTGGGAAAGGAAAAAAATAATAATAAAAAAGAAAAGGGTAGAGGGGGCACAGGGTACTAACCCACTCAAGGGGAGGGTATTGTTTGTGTCTCCACAGGGAAAGAGGGACCAGACTTCATCCCAATGCTCCAAGATATGAATGCAACATGCCCACGTGGAGTAGGGAACTAGTGGAGAGGTCTGGGGGGCCGTCCCCAACCGCAACTACTAAGGGGACATCTGCCCCTTCCCTCAGAAGAATTTATATCAAAGGACGGCACTGAATCTACAGCTCGGGAAAAGGGACATATCTGATCGGAGCACACGGGAGCAGAGGAAGGGGGAAGAAGAGAGAGTGATGCACATCATGGCCCACCAGGCCAGGAGGTTGATATTCCTAATTAGGACAGCCAGTCGACAGAGAAGACCACATGGCCGGCCCTACTATAAGGCATGACATCCCTCACAGACCGACCCATAGCCCTACAGGCGACAACACCAGAGACACAGTGAGGAAATTGCACCCGATCGGATATGCCACACCAAGGCAAAACTTTAAGGGGATGCAACAGAACAGCAAGGGAATGGAGCGGTGAGGTCCCCAGGGAAAGCTGAAGGTGGACTTTGGGGCCAGAGCATGGTGCCCCAACAGACTGCACTGGAAAACACTCCTAAAGAGCAACAAACAATCCTTGAACTAACTACAAGCTTTTCTTTCTTGTGTTTTGTTTTGTTTTTGTCATTGGTTTGTTGTTGTTTTGTTGTATATTGTTGCTTGGTTGTGCTCTGTCTTGTTTTTGTGCATGTTACTATCTCTGCAGGTCTGTCTAAAAAAGATAGGGTGGATGAACAATTGGAGGAGAAAACAACGGGACCGACAGTTCCGTGGGGACATGGGAGACGGGGAGGTGGGGGGAAAGTTACAAGGGAACAACAAGAGATCCAAATTGGTGATGAGAAGGGTGTGGGAGGCCTGGTTGGGCATGATCAAGGGCAACGTAACTAAGAGGAATTGCTGAAACCCTGGTGGGGACTGAGCATGATAGTGGGACAGGAGGGAAGTCAAAGGAAATAGAGGAAAGAGAGGGTAGGCAGAGGGCATTTATAGAGGTCTAGATAAAGACATACATATGCAAATATATTTATACATGAGGATGGGAAAATAGATCCATGTGCATATATTAATATGGTTAGTATTAAGGCAGCAGAGGGACATTGGACCTCCACTCAAGTACTCCCTCAATGCAAGAATACTATTAAATTGGCATTCTATGATGCTCACCTTCCTGACACAACTGCTGAAGGCAAAGTGGATGAACAACTAAATGTGGTGAAGAAAGCTGATGGTGCCCGGCTATCAAAAGAGATAGCATCTGGGGTCTTAAAGGCTTGAAGGTAAACAAGCGGCCATCTAGCTCAGAAGTAACAAAGCCCACATGGAAGAAGCACACCAGCCTGTGCGATCACAAGGTGTCAAGGGATCAGGTATCAGGCATCATCAGAAGAAAAATCTTACCATAGTGAATGAGCGGGGGAGTGCGGAGTGGAGACCCAAAATCCATTTGTAGGTCACTGGAGATCCCCTTACAGAAGGGTCTTGGGGAGGAGACAAGACAGGGTGCAACGTAACAATGATCAAAAATACAACTTTCCTCTAGTTCCTAAATGCTTCCTTTCCTCCCCCACCCCCCCGCCTCCCACTGTCATGATCTGAATTCTACCTTGCAAGTCTGACTAGACCAGAGGAGGTACACTGGTACAGATGAGAACTGGAAAACAGGGAAGCCAGGGCAGATGATTCTCTCAGGACCAGTGGAGTGAGTGGCTATACTTGGAGGGCATAGGGAGGGTGGGTTGTAAAGGGGGAACCTAATTCAAGAACCTGTATTTGACCTCCTCCCTGGGGGACATACAACAGAAAAGTGGGGGAAGGGAGATGTGGGACAGAGCCAGATATGACAAAATAATAATTTATAAATTATCAGGTGTTCAAGAGGGATGGGGGAGGGGAGAAAGGGGAAGGGGTGAAAAAATGAGAACCTGATTCCAGGGGCTTGGGTAGAGAGCAAAAGTTTTGAGAATGATGAGGGCAACGAATGTACAAATGTGCTTTACACAATTGATGTATGTATGGATCGAGATGGGTGGTGTATGACTCCCTAATAAAATGATTTTTTTTTTAAAGTTGGGTAATGTGGGAAGATGACATATTTTAATTCATTTTTCTACACTTTAAAAAATCCCCTCATATTATACTTAACCTTAAATAATACATTGTTTAATAGTATTTTTAAAATATTATATGCCATCTATGTAAAAAAAAAGAAAGAAAATGTTTTGAAACCGACTGTGGTGGCAATTGTACCATACTGTTTCATGTGATTGATGGAATGTTGTGATATATGTAAAAGCTCCCAATAAAATATTTTTAAGAAACTGGTCCATACACATAGTGGAATCTTATGCATCATTAAAAAGCGTTGGTGAAACCATGAAGCACCTCACAACATGGGTACACCTGGAAACCACTATGCCCAGCGAATTAAGCCCATCACAAAAGGAAACTATTGTACGAGACGGTTACTATAAGGGCAAGCACCAAAATGAAGACAAGCATTTGTTCTCACGTCCTGGAATTATTGAATTTCTTTTTCCAAAAGTTGTATTGGTGGGTCTGTATAATAATTACAATGCATTTATCAGTCCCTTAATTGTGTATCTTAAAAACCACGTCTTCAGAGGAAGCTTCACCTTAGCTGGGGTTTGTTCTTTATTTGGGGGAGGGGACTGGTAGGGACAAGGTCAAATAGATCTTCCTATATAGCATAACCCATTGTCACCCCAATTTAATAGACATCACTTTAATGGTGATCAGTGAGTTTCAATGGGAATTCACGACCAAAGGAGGTGATTTCATTTTTCTTGTTGGGTAACGCAAGGAGGGGCAACCTGTCCTTGAGAAAAATGGTTAACAGTACTTATATAGACTCCCAATGGGAGAATCCTCCCAGTATCATGTTGTTAATCATGCATTTTTGACAGTTTCTTATCAGCTGTTGGTGGCCCTGGCTATCGGCTATCTGGATTTTATATTTTGCCTTTGTCTTTTTGAGTTGTACAGCATTCTTCAGAAACCACATGACAATTGTGTAGTTTGGAAACTCCATTAACGGAACCAGACGTTATCTTAAACATGCCTGTTGAAGTGATCATTACAAGGCATGGGTGCTGTAGCAAATTTTGGTGAAGAAATCAGATGGTGTCTGGCTATGAGAAAGAATGGTGTTTGGGGTTTTAAAACAAGCAGCCATTTAAATGATGTGCCAGCTAAGTCTACACTGAAGGAATACACCAACCCATGTGATCCAAGAATGCTAAATAATAGAATCTAAATTTTATTAGAGTTTAAATTCTAATCACCCTGTTTTCCAAAGGATATGAATGACAGTGGAATCCCAAAAACCATCTGCAGAATCTCTGAGTGAAGATTAAGCCTTCATTGAGCTCTCACTTGACGAAGGATGTGCATAGCCTTGCTCGCAGAGTGTATTGGAAAATAAATCAGTACAGATATAGTTAGATTAAAATTTAACATTAAAATTTAACATATTATGATTTGTTTTGCCTCTCAGCTCATTTTTTTCAAATCATTTTATTGGGCCTCTTGCAGCTCTCATCTCCATCCATCCATCCATCCATCCATCCATCCATCCATCCATCCATCCATCCATTGTGTCAAGCACATTTGTACATATGCTGTTATCATCATTTTCAAACATTTTCTTTCTTCTTGAGCCCTTGGTATCAGCTCCTTATGTTTTAGCCTCCCTTCTTTACCCTCCCTCCCTCATGAACCCTTGATAATTTATAAATTATTATTTTTTCATATCTTAAACCAACCACTGTCTCCTGTCACCACCTTTCTGTTGTCTGTCGATCATTGTGATCAGTTCCCCTTTCCCGCCCCCACTTTTCCTCTACCCTCCTGGTATCACTACTCTCATTATTGGTCCTGAGGGGTTTATTTGCCTTGGATTCTCTGTGTTGAGAGTTCTCATCTGTACCAGTGTACATTCTCTGGTCTAGCCGAATTTATAAGGTAGAATTGGGGTCATAATAGTGGGGGGGGGGAGCATTAAAGAACTAGAGGAGAATTGTATGTTTCATCAGTGCTACACTGCACCCTGACTGGCTCATGACCTTTTTGTGAGGGATGTCCAATTGTCTACAGATGAGCTTTGGGTCTCCATTCCTCCCTCCTCCTCATTCACATCAATATGATTTTTTGATGCCTGACACCTGATCTCATTGACACATCATGATCACACAGGTGGGTGTGCTTCTTTCATGTGGGCTTGTTTTTCTTCAAGCCTTTAAGACCTCGACCCAATGAAGAAAGGCACCATCACTTTTCTTCACCACATTTGCTTATGCACCCATTTTGTCTTCGGTGATCGTGTTGGGAAGGTTAGCATCACAGAATGCCGAGTTATTAGAACAAAGTGTTCTTGAATTGAGGAAGTACTTGAATAGAGGCCCAATGCCCATCTGCTACATTAATATTTAATATATAAATATATGTACATAAATCTATTTCCATATAGTTATATATAAATATATTTACATATGTACATGCCTGTATTTAGACCTCTATAAATGTCCTTTGCCTCCTAGTTCTTTCCTCTATTTCCTTTTCCTTTCCTCTTGTCCCACTATCATGTTTGACTTTCATTTGGCTTTCATCAATTCCTCTTGGCTACATTGCCCTTGATCAAACCCCAGTAGGAATCCTACGCCTTCCTTGCTATCTATTTTAGATCACTTGTTGTTCCCTTGTCCCTGGGTTTGTTGGCTCCCCACTTCAGCTCCCCCCCTCCCCCCATCCCATGTCCCCCAGAACCATTAGACTCATTTTTAATTTGTCCAAGTTTCTCTTGTGTTCTGCTTTCTTTTTGATGAAAGTTTTTCCTGTGTTTTATTGTCATTTGGGGTATTTTGCATAATTTTCTTTATATGAAATCCAGGATAGAGACAGCTATTAGATTTATGGTTCCTTGGGTTTATGGCAGGGTAGGTGGGGGTGATGGGGAGCTAAGAATAATGGGTACAAGAATGAAAAAAGTTCTAAAATTGGTTGTGGTGATAATTGCACATGCATTATAATTCCAATAAAACTGCTAAAATAAAATAAAATTAAAGATTAATAAAACTGAGAAACCATTGGCAAATCTAACAAAGGTAAAGAATGAAACTGTACAAATAACAGGAATAAGCAATGAAATGGGTTGTGTCACAACAGATCCAAGTGAAATAAAAAAGGATACTAATGGACTAATATGAAGAAATGTTCTCTAACAATTTTGAAAATGTTGAGGAAATGAGCAAATTTCTAGAAACACGCAGCTGACCTAAACTAACACAGACTGAGATTGAAAATTTGAACAAACCCATTCCTGGGGGTATGGGAGGTGGGAGTGGGAGTGGGAAGTCAACAATGACAGGTACAGGGGAATAGTAATTGTTCTAAAATTGATGGTGAGGAGGATGTAACTCATCTGGTTGTCTTTGATTAATCAAGTTGTATCTAAGAGGAATTACTGAGAGGTGAACAATAGGTAACACAGTAGTGGGACAGGAGGGGAAAAAAAGAGGAAAGAAGAAAAAATATACATGTATATCTTCATGTACATATATAAAGGTAGGTATAATTGTTTATGTATATATCTATATGCAAACGCAGCATGGAAGCAGATCGACTTTGAGCCTCTACTTATATCTAACCTCAGTAAAGAACAGTTTGTTCAAATAATGTAATATTGTATGATATTCACCTTCCTGATACGATCACTGAAGACAAAATGGGTGCATAAGCAAATGTGCAGAAGAAAGCTGATGGTGCCTGATTATGAAAAGATACAGCATCTGGGGTCTGAAAGGTTTGAAGTGAAACAAGCAGCCATCTAGCAGTGAAGTAACAAAGCCCACATGGAAGAAGGCATATCAGCCTATGTGATCATAAGGTGTTAATAGGAAGAGGTATCAGAAGTTCAAAAACAAACCAAATTGATGTGAAGGGGCATGGATGTAGTGGAGACCTAAAACCCACCTGTAAGATAATTGGACAGTCCCTCTCAGAAGGGCCACACAAAGGGATGATAAATCCAGGGTGTGGTATAGAACTGATGAACCACATAACTATCTTCTAGTTCTTTAATATTTCCTCCCACTACTATTATGATTTTTGTTTTACCCAATTAATCATGTCAGATTTGCATATGTTCATTTGTATATTTAAGATTGTTTGGTACATGAGAGACAAGATAGACAACGCTTCAGAAACAGTAATGGTTCCCTGAGGCCACGGGAAGAGGGGTGGAGTGGGGACACGGAGCTGATAGCATTGATAACTGTATAACCCCACTCAATAGCATCAAGCAAGAGAGTTGTATGTGAATGCGTATAATGGGATTGTTTAAGAGATGGCTAAAGAAATAGATAAGTAGATAAATAAATGAATGAATGAATAAGGGTTCCCGGGGGTAGGGTAGGATTGGGGAGGGAGGTGATAGAGTGGGAGTGTGAAGGAGATAAAAGGGAGCTGGTATCAAAGAGTTCAAGAAGAAAAAAATGTTTTGAAACTGATTTCTGTAGCAACTTCACAATATTGCTAGATGTGATTGAACTCTAGAATGTTATATTGGTAAGAGCTCCTAATAAAATGATTACAATTTTTTAATGGATGTAAAAAGATTACCGACAACAACCCTTGTCCTATTAACTTTACTAGTGAATTCTACCATTCAGGGAAAAGTTGATACTACTTCTACTCAAATTATTACAGAATACAGAAATAGAAGGGATATTCCTTACACACAAGAAAGAAAATTATGCATCAATATCCTTCATGTAAATAGCCTGGTGGCTCTAGTGTCTTTGCGTTGTGCTGCAAACTGCAATGTTATTGGTTCAAAACCACTAACTGCTCCAGGGGAGGAGGATTGTTTTTCTACTCCTGTAAAGAATGATCGTTTCAGAAACCCATGGCATCAGTTCTACCCTCTCTTATAGAGTCACTATGAGAAAGAGTTGACTTGATGTCAGTGTGTGAATGAGATCCCTCACGAACATGGATGAAAAACTTCTCAACAAGGTATTAACCAACAGAAACCAACAACATAACGCATGCTGACCAAGTGGGATTCAATTCAGGTATGCAAGTATTGCTGAATATTACAAAAATAACCTTAATAGTCTACTATATAAATAAAACAAAGGAAAAGAACCACATGATCGTATCAGTTGATGTAAAAAATCATTTCAACATTAATTCCTGATTTTTCAACATTTTCCAGCATTTTCAACATTAATTCCTGATTTTTAAAAACTCTCAACAAAATAAGAATTGGAGGGAAAGTCCTCAACCTAGCTAAGGACATGTGCACAAAACCAAGTGGCAGCATGATTCTCAACAGAGAAAAACGGAAATCAAACAGGAAGCAGGCAAGGATGCCCTTTATCACCACTCTAATTCAACATTGTATTGGCTATCCTAGTCAAAGAAACGGCAAGAAAGGACAACAGAAAGCATTCAAACTGGCAAAGAAAAACATCAAATGATCCCTATTTATAGATGATATGATTCTCTACCTGGGAAATCTTAAAAACTCAGTAAGGAAAATGCTGATCTAATGGAAAGATTCAGCAAATTGGTAAGGTGCCAGATCAACAAACACAAATCAGTTAGATTCCTCTACACTAACAAAGAGAACTCTGAAAAGACGACCAGAAAACAATGCCATTTATAATAGCCAGCCCAAAGATGAACTAGTTAGGAATAAATCTAGCCATAAATGAAAAAGAACTATATAAAGAAAACTATAAACACCACAAGAATCCTAAAAAGACCTCCATAAATCAAAGACTACACCAGGTTCATGGATAGGAAGATTAACTGTGAAAATCTCATTATTTTCCAAAGCAGTCTACAGATACAATGCAATCTTGAACCACATTCCAGCATCACTTTTTTTAAAGATGGAAAAACTAACCAATTACTTCATAAGAAGAAAAACGACACCTCAATAAAAAAGCACTACTGAAGAAGTATAATAAAGTAGGAAAATTCACAATTCCTGATCTTAAAACTCTATCATACAACTACAGTAATCAAAACAACCTGGTACTGATAAAACAAACAACCTATGTAAACAGAATTGAGGATCCAAAAGTAAATTCATCCACTGATGTGCAATTGATCTTTGACAAAGGGCTGAAACTCATTAAGTGGACAAAAGACAGTTTCTTTAACATATGGTACTAGCAAAACTGGATAACCATCTGTAGATAAAGGAAATATGATCCACTTCTCAAAATGTGAAAAAATGAACTCTTGATGGACCAAAGACCTCAATATAAAACTTAAAAGTACCAATACTCTGTTAGTCTAGGTTGACTAGAGAAACAAATCCAGAGACAAGCATAGGTGTAGAAGAGAACTTTATATCAAGAAGTATTTGTGCATCAATAAAACATCCCAGCCTAGTCTAGATCAAGTCCATAAGTTCGATATTAGCCCATATGTTCGATATTAGCCATGAATTCCTCTTCAGACTCATGCAGCACATGCCATGATGCTGAATGCAAGATGATCTCAGGACGGTAGGTAGATGGAAGCATCTCCAGGGCTCCATGTGTCTTCTCAAGAGGAAGGTGAAACAGAGAGTGTGTGTGTCCCACCTCCAGGAAGGAAGGCAGGAGTTTTCAGAATCTTCAGGAGAAGGCCACATCCACAAAGAGGGATCAATTAGGCTGTGACCTGATTGACAGACCAGATTGTACCCCTTCACTCAAATTGACAGGAGATTATATAACTGGCACAAATACTATCCGAATAAATATAGAGAGAAACATTACCAACCAAAACTAAACATGCACAAATAACAGAAGACAAACTAGATGACGGGAACTTGCTAAACATTGGATACTTAGGTACATTAAAATATTTTCCCAAAGGATTTCTATAGACTGTAAAAATGTTTGACAATGATATATTGGACAAAGGACTAATCTCCAAAATTTGTAGAAAACTTCAACACCTCCACAACAATAAGACAAACATGTCAGTTAAAAAATGGGTAAATAACACGAAAAGAAATTTAACCAAAGTAAACATTCAGGGATCCAACAAACATGAAAAAATGCTGCTAATTATTAGCCATTGAGTCGATTCCAACTCATGAGTAGCCTCTAGGACAAGGTAGAACTGTCGTCTTGTTCTTGAGGAGTGACTAGTGATTTTGAGGTGCTAACCTTGTGGTTAGCAGTCCAACATACCCCACTATCCCACCAGGAGATGACAATCCAAACAATGACATATCATCTTACCTCATCATGAATAACAAAGTTAAAAAATAAATAGAAAACAGTAAATGCTGAAAAGGATGTGAAGACACTAAATCCCTCCAATATTGCTAGCTGGATTGTAAAATAGTATATTCACTGTAGGAAATGGTGGGGTGTTTTCTTAAAAAGTGGGAAAGAGAAATGCCACATGATCCAATATTCTTACAGCTGCTGTCACTCAAATAGATATGTGCACACCCATGTTCATCACAGCGCTATTTACAACAGTGAAAGGAGGAAAACAACTAAATGCCCATAATGGATGAATGGATAAACAAACTGTGGGACGTTCAAACAATGAATTTACCAAGCAACCTTAAAAAATAATTACGGGTTTGTTTAACATCTCATAACATGCACAAACCTGAAAGATATTACCAAAAAGACTTAAAACCAAACACACTTCCATAGCGTTCAATCCAACACATGGTGATCTTTTATGGGGTTTCTAGACTTTATCCTGTCACATACTTATTCAATATATATAGTGAGCAAATAATTAGAGAAGCTGGATTATATGAAGGAGAATGCAAAATCAGGCTTAGAGAAGGCTTACTAATAACCTATGATATGCATAGGATACAACCTTGCTTGCTGAAAGGGAGGAGGATTTGATGTACTTGATAAAGATCAAGGAATGCAGCCTTCAGTATGGATTATACTCAATGTAAAGAAGACCCATCCCCTTACAACTGGAAATTGGGGGACATTGTGATAAACGGAGAAAAGATTGAAGTTGTCAAAGCTTTCATTTTGCTTCGATACACAATCAATTCTCACGGAAGCAGCTGTCAAGAGATCAAAGGATACATTGCATCGGACCTCTTTAAAGTTTTGAAAACAAGGTGGTTCCTTTGAGGACTAAAGTAGGCCTGACCCAAGCCAAGAGATGTTTGATTGCCTCCTATGCATATCATATTTGCATAGTGAATAAGGAAGATGGAAGAAGAATCCATGGATTTGAATTAAGGTGCTGGTGAAGAATATGGAAACTACCATGGACTCCCAAAAGAAGAAACAAATCTGTCTTGGAAGAAATACAGCCAGGATCCAGCCAGAGGCAAAGACGGTGAGCCTTGGTCTCGTGGACTCTGGATATGTTAGCGGAGACTGGTCTTCTGAAGAAGCACGTCATGCTTGGGAAAGGAGCAGCGGCAAAGAAGAAGGCCTTTAACAAGGTATGTTGACATGGTGGCTGCAACAGTGGGCTTGAACATATGAACAAGAATTAGAAGGATCTCTCTTTAAGAAATACGGGGCAATATTTTGTTCTCTGGGTCACAGAGTCGCTATGAGTTGGAGCCAATTCGAGGACACCCAACAACAAACAAACAGGGGAGCAGGCAACTTTATCTTTCTCCTGCAGAGAGGCTGCCCAACACCTAAAGCACGGTGCCACTAGGGCTTATTTGGAGGCTATTATGCTGACAAGGAACCCAGGTAGTGTAGTAGTTATGCATTGGGCTGTGGGCCAAAAGGTCAGCAGTTAAAAACTACAGCTGTTCCTTGGGAGAAAGATGAGGCTTTCCACTCCTATAAAGAGTTTCAGTCTCAGAAACCCAGAGGTAGTTTTTCCATATGCTAAAGGGTCTCTATGACTCAGCCCTAATTTGATGGCAGTGAATTTATAGTGCTTATTAGCAATTAGCAACAATAACATTAATGGATACATAGGAAATTTGAAAGGTGTAGGAAGGTGAATGAAACTATACCCATGTATATACAAAGGTTTGACAGAGGCTATTTTTACATATGTATTAATGTATGCTGTAACTACAGCTGTCTATTTATCTATCTATATCTATATTATACAGGTACAAAGGTATGACAACGTTCTTGCCATAATCAAATAACCTGAGGGCAGGAGTCACTGAGTCTGGTGCTCAGGGTCAGAGATTCGGGGAACATCAACATTCATTGGCACAAATAGTTCTCAAATAAAATGTTCTACATCTGACTTTGGTGAGTACGGGCTGTGGTCTTTAAAGCTTATGAGAGGCCATCTGAGGTGCAATTATTGATCTCTACCTATATGGAACCAAAAAAAAGTGAAAAAAATCAAAGACTCTTGAAAATTGTCCAAAGCCTCAACTTCCAGGATTCTGAGACAGGATTTTTCTGCCTGTGGGAGAAAAATAAGGAACAAAATTTAAAATCATAAAAAAGACCAGAATGAATATAGACTGTTGGAACTCCTGGGACTGTGTCACAATATGAAACTCACCCTACGACTCAATTTTCTGCCAAACAATAGGCAGGTCAATAACGTGCACAATATCTTTAGAAAGGTATGCACTGCTTAGAACAATCAACCATTCAAGATTGAAAAGGCAGCATTTGGCCAAAGATAAAGATCAGAAGACAGGAATAAACAGGAATGGGAACAAAATTGAACCCAGGGTAAAAGCAGGATGAGGGATGTTACATTGTGAGGATTGTAACCAAGGTCATGAAACAAAATGCTTATGAATTACTGAATGGAAAACTGATCTGATCTGTAAATGTTCGCCTAAGTTACAATACACAGTTAAAAAGGAGCGAAAACAAGAAATCAGTTCTTCAGAATATACCGAAGTACATTATCAGACATTTGTTTAAAGAGCTGCTGACAGATAGCATTCGTTTCCCTTCAGTGGAGGTACACAGTTTCTCAGCCTGGGATAGGAAGATAGGATGAGAGGAAGAGAAACGCCAGGCTGCTTCTAGAAAGGGTTCTGCTATCGATTTAATTTGTCCGTCAGAAGGTATTAGAATCCTGGCTGACATACCTGCCGATGTCACCCTGGCTAGAAAAAAATCTTTTCTTTGTTATGTTACTGAGGCCACATCAGTGTACCATGTGCCCTAAACCTAATCACCCCTGCATTATAAAAGGAGCAGATTAGACAGAAGAACACACAAAGTTGGGAAGACAAATCATGCAAAGATCCTCTAGGAACCAGGGAATATCTAGGCCTACAGACAAAGAAGTCAACATTGCTGAGACTCTGATTTGTACTTGCAGAATTGTGGCAAAAAATAATTCTGTTATCTAAAACCAAATACATGCATACTTATAGAAAGAAGAGAGAGACAGAGGTGGGCAGGGAGAGATGAAGGAAGGCTCATTCCCAGGTTTCATTCCTAGAAATTCTGATTTAATTGGTCTAGTTCTTGGTCTAGGGTGGGGGTCAGGTATACTTATTATTTAAAATCTCTTTAAGTTTTTCTACCATACAGTTGACAGAAAACTATAAAGGAAAGCTCCTGTGACGTTCTTGGGTATAGTAATGGCATGAACTAGTTCATCAGCACAACACAAAATCTCATATGAACATCAGTACAAAAGCAGTGACACAGAGTTTCCTTCTCCGGCTTGTCCTCTGTCTGGGTCTAGTTCAGTGGAATGGAGCTTTGGTCACATTTTGGGTTAGGCATTGGACTGCTCACCTTAAAGTGGGCTGTTTAAATCCATCAGCTGCTATTTCAGAGAAAGATGAGACTGTCTGTGTCTATAAAGATTTACAGTCTCAGAAAGCCTGCTTAGGGTCACTTTGAGTAGTAATCAACTAGATGTCAGTGGGTAGTTTAGTGGAAGAGTTTCAGGTGATGCAAATGGTTAAGGCACTGGACTATTAACTGAAAGGTTGGTAGTTCTAGTCTGAGGTAATTCGTTTATTGTGCCAACCTGGCTGATAAACACATGTGGAGTTAATTGAAGGGCAGAGGGATAAATGGCTCAGTGAGCCTCACCTTTCGAGTTCTTGGGTCTCTTGCTTTGTGACGGTTGGACCAGGGTGCAGCTGCCTTAGTCAGTTCCCTGCTTCAGCTGGCAAGGCTCACTTCCTGTAAGAACTCCCTGAGGAGAAGCTGCATGGACCTACCCCAATGCAGCCCTGGGTGCTGGAGCAGCCGTGTGGAGACCCCTGCCAGCGCTGAGATGCTTACACATTCACTGACTGGCTTTCCTCCTGCTGTCGGCATCATTGCATCGGTTTCCTGAGATGGTGTTGGACATAAGGATTAATGTTGGACTTGTGGGCTTGGGCAGCACTGGGTTGGGATGTTTTCTTGATGCTCACTTACCCTTTATATAAAACTCTCTTATACATGAGTTTCTGTGGATTTATTTCTCTAAAGTACCCAGACTGACACATAGTCCAACCAGAGACAGCTTCTTGGAAGAAAACCCTATAGATATATTTCTGAAAACCCTAAGAAGTGCAGTACTCTTCAGACATACACAGGGTCATCATCGGTCAGAATTGACTTGATGGCAAATGAGTTCTGGTTTTAGTTATGTGAGGACAGAAGCAAGGACAATGGCAATAATGAGTGTTTGAATAAAGACGCCGGTTCATACTGCAGGTCAAGGGTTGGTGTTTGGTGGCAGGGAGGGAGCTTTCTTAGTCTTCCTGCTGGAAGGAACACCAGTGGGGTTGTCCCCATCTTTTCCAGTGAGGTCTACACTGCGATAACTTTCCAAGATACGTCAGTATGAGTCTAGTATGAGTCTAGCAGCCTCCTGAGAAATCTCCTTACATGGGACAAGAGCCTGACTGAGGAGTGACAATGCCACTGCTACTTCTCCCCGTCACGACTCTCTAACCCGAGCCACTGTGCGCCGACAGGGCACATTCTTTTTTTTTTTGCTTTCCTGGACTTTTCTTTCTTTCTTTTTTTTAATAATTTTAACAATTTATTAGGGGCTCACACAATTCTTATCACAGTTCATACATATACATACATCAATTGTATAAAGCACATCTGTACAGTCTTTGCCCTAATCATTTTTTTCTCCTCTTTTTTTACATTTTATTAGGGACTCATACAACTCTTATCACCATCCATACATATACATACATCAGTTGTATAAAGCACATCCATACATTCCCTGCCCCAATCATTCTCAAGGCATTTGCTCTCCACTTAAGCCCCTTGCATCAGGTCCTCTTTTTTTTTCCCCTCCCTCCCCTTTCCCCGCTCCCTCATGTGCCCTTGGTAATTTATATCTCATTATTTTGTCATATCTTGCCCTATCCGGAGTCTCCCTTCCCCCCTTCTCTGCTGTCCCTCTCCCAGGGAAGAGGTCACATGTGGATCCTTGTAATCAGTTCCCCCTTTCCAACCCACTCACCCTCCACTCTCCCAGCATCGTCCCTCACACCCTTGGTCCTGAAGGTATCATCCACCCTGGATTCCCTGTACCTCCAGCCCTCATATGTACCAGTGTACAGCCTCTGTCCTATCCAGGCCTGCAAGGTAGAATTCGGATCATGGTAGTTGGGGGGAGGAAGCATCCAGGATCTGGGGGAAAGCTGTGTTCTTCATCGGTACTACCTCGCACGCTAATTAACCCATCTCCTCTCCTAAACGCCTCTATGAGGGGATCTCCATTGGCCGACACTTGGGCCTTGGGTCTCCACTCTGCACTTCCCCCTTCATTTAATATGGTATACATATACATATACACATATATACACATACATACACACACTTATATCGTTGTTTTTTTTTTTTTTGCATGATGCCTTATACCTGGTCCCTTGGCACCTCGTGATCGCACTGGCCGGTGTGCTTCCTCCATGTGGGCTTTTTTGCTTCTGAGCTTGATGGCCGCTTGTTCACCTTCAAGCCTTTAAGACCCCAGGCACTATCTCTTTTGATAGCCGGGCACCATCAGCTTTTTTCACCACATTTGCTTATGCACCCATTTGTCTTCAGCGATCCTATCATGGAGGTGTGCAGTCAATGATATGATTTTTTGTTCTTTGATGCCTGGTAACTGATCCCTTCGGGACCACTCGATCACACAGGCTGGTGTGTTCTTCCATGTGGACTTTGTTGCTTCTGAGCTAGATGGCCGCTTGTTTATCTTCAAGCCTTTAAGACCCCAGTCACTATCTCTTTTGATGGCCGGGCACCATCAGCTTTCTTCACCACATTTACTTGTTCATCCACTTTGGCTCCAGCCGTTGTGTCGGGAGAGTGAGCATCATAGAGTTCCAATTTAATAAAAGAAGGTATTCATGCATTGAGGGAGTGTTTGAGTAGAGGCCCAAGGTCCTTCCGCCACCTTAATACTTGACCTATAAATATAGACACATAGATCTATTTCCCCATCCTCCTATATATATTTGCATGTACATGTCTTTGTCTAGACCTCCATGAATGCCCTTTGACTCCTAGCTCTTTCCTCCATCTCCCTTGACTTTCCTCCTGCCCTACTACCATGCTTCATCGCCTCCTGGGCTAGAGTATACCTCTTCTCTAAGCAACCTTACCCTTGATCATTTCCCACCAGGTCTGCCACTCCCCCTTCTCTACCATTTGGGGTCCCATGTTTTTCCCTTGTCCCTGGGTTTGTTAACACCACTTCCTTACCCCCCCTACCCCCCCACTCCAAGTCCCCCCGGAACTGTCGGTCCTGTTGTTTTTCCTCCAGATAGCTCATCCAGCCTGTCCTATTCAGACAGACCTGTGGAGTCACTAACATGCACGAAAACAAGACAGAGGAAAGCAAAGCAACAGTATACAACCAGACAACAAAACAACAAAAAGAAACCACTGACAAAGAACAGAACAAAACAGTTCACAAGAGAAAAGCTTGTAGTTAGTTCAGGGATCGTTTGCTGGCCCTTAGGAGCGTTTTCCAGTCCAGTCTGTTGGGGCACCACGCCCTGGCCCCAAAGTCCACTTTCAGCATTCCCTGGGGACCTTGCCACTCCATTCCCTTGCTGTTCCGCTGCACTCCTCCAGTGATTTCCCTCGGTGTGGTGGTATCAGGTCAGGTGCAATTCCCACACTGTGTCTCCGGTGCTGTCCCCTGTATCTCCCTTAGTCACTGAGGGGCATCATGTCTCATAGTAGGGCCAGCCATGTTGTTCTCTCTGTGGACTGGCTGCTCTACTCAGGAACATCAACATCACGGCCTGGTGGGCCAGGCTGTGCTCCACTCTCTCCTCCTGCCCCTTCATCTGCTCCCGTGTGCTCTGATCAGATATGTCCATCTCCTGGAGCTGCAGAGTCAATGTCGTCCTTTGGAACAAATTCTTTTTGGGGAAGGGGCAGGAATCCACTTAATTTATGGTGCTGGGGCCAGCCTCCCAGACGTCTCCACTGGTTCCCTCCTCCACGCCGGGATATTGCATTCACACCTTGTGACACTGGGTTGAAGTCTGGTCCCACTTTCGACAGGGCACATTCTTACAGTGATCTCCCCTTTTGTAGGGAATGTGTCAGGTCCACTGAAGAAAAATGGAAGTTTTGATGACCACAAACCCCAGCATCATCTTATCCAGGAAAGCTGTGGTGTTGGTGGTATAAGCAATCCCTGCTGACTTCCACCGGTTTTTCCACTGCGGAGACTGGGCAACTAGATATCAGGCCTTCAAGGTGATGAAAAACCTGTATTAGATACAGAAAAATTTATGGTCTGTCCAGGGACAGAGGAGTGTAACATCTCAGAAAAAAAGCAACTAGTGACAGAAGTCCCAAGATGACACTTGGGGATCACTGCTTTAGAATATAGACTTTCTCTTACTAATAAAGTACAACGAAGTTTTAAATCTATTTTTTCATAATATTTTCTCACTAACTAGTAAATTCTTTGAAACTCCACTAAGCATTTGCGTTTTCAGTGTTTTCATTCTTCTGCTATCTCATTTACATGTTTCCTTTGCACTCTAAGTCCATTCAAATTTTATGTACTATTTCATGGTAAACAATGCTGTATATCTTCAACATGATAGCACTTGGCATACTTCTGAATGAATTATGCAGTCAGCCATCACTTCTTCAGACTAAATAATATAACCTTGATTTGCATATATTCCCAAGATTATGAGAGGAAAATTCAGTTTGGATGCATTTGAAATACAGACGAGTGATCTCTTTAAATCACAGTCAATTGCCTAGCTTTTCAGTTAAAGAAGATTCAGGTACTATTTAGCTCAAAAAGATCATTATACTCAGGATTTAGAATAGTGTTTCTCAACTGAATATCTTCCCACCATACGCAGTTCCATTTTGTTCTTATCTGCTCTCAGATCCATACGGCTACATTTAAAATAGATAAATCGAGAATAAAATATAAGGAAAATAGCTTCTGTATTAGATAAATGTACCGGGAACCACTGAAAATCAGGGAGAATGGATTACATTTTTTTTTGGCAGAAAGTTATCACCTTGGTACCGATGGTTTCTGATACAGGCAGAGTTTCTATGTGCTCATGTGTTTCAGCCTGTATCTGAGTCTTTGTCGACACCAAAATGTTGTTATTGCTGTACTTGTTATCAGCCTTACTCAAGATGACCCCTT
This sequence comes from Tenrec ecaudatus, assembly GCF_050624435.1. Classification (NCBI taxonomy): domain Eukaryota; kingdom Metazoa; phylum Chordata; class Mammalia; order Afrosoricida; family Tenrecidae; genus Tenrec; species Tenrec ecaudatus. The sequence goes on along the minus strand of NC_134530.1, from coordinate 266,897,469 downwards.
CACCCATGGCAACCCTGTGCACCGTGGAACAAAATTCTGCCTGGTCCTGTTCCATCCCCATGATCAGATGCAGATTAAGCCGTTATAATGCATAAAGTTCGTACTGGCTGACTGTCAGATGTACATCACCAGACCTTTCCTCCAAATCTATTTCAATCCGTACGTTCCACTGAAACCTGCTCAGCACCATGGCACTCAAAAGGAGTCACCCCCCGGAGATGGCATGTTGCTGGGCCACCACTGGCGGCAAACAGGTCCCAGTGCACTTTCCAGATTTGGAAGAAAGGCTTGGCAAACTGCTTCTGAAAACCAAACAATGAAACACCCTATAGATTATGAAAGATTTGTGTATGATCCCCCAAGGTTGGAAGGCATGCATAATATACTGTGGTTGCAACAATGGACTCAAACATACCAATCAATGACCATGATGATGAAACAGAACCAAGCAGTGTTTCCTTCTGCTTTACATGGGGCCACTATTGGTCCACGCTGAAATGACATCAGCCAAAAGCAACAACAACGTAGGGGGTAAAGTTCAAGTGTGCTTGGAACCACAAAGGAAGGGATTCTTAGAATCTACTAGAAAGGGTTGGAAGGGTTCAGAAGGGTGACACAGCTGAGGCGAAGCTTGAAGAATAAGTGGAGATTATCAGGTAGACTAGGAAGGGAGGGCAGGTGCAAAGGCTGGAGGCATTGTAGAGACCTATAAGCAGTTGGGTAAGACTGGAACCCAAATTCCTGAATGCTGAAGGCCTTCCAGGTGTGATATTGAGCTTCTGTCTGTATGCAGTATAGAAGCATTGATGAGAGTAAGATAATCTAAAATGTGTTTAGAAATACATATTAGTTAATATGGAAGGCCAGCAAGAGGCAAAATAACTAATAAAAGCATTAGAGACACCCTCCGCTATGATTAGGAGCCGAGATGATGATAGATTTTGGTGGTAAGATGTTGGCATACTGAGTTTTAAAGAGTTGTGGACTACCCATCAGGAGATATCTAATACATTTAAGAAAATGAGAACCCAATATTTTTCGAAGGAGGTCTTCGTCCACATAGAGATGGTTGAAAACGCCATGGCTGGATTAGAAGTGTTGCGGGAGCGTGTGAAGTTTAGGAGGAGAGGTCCAATGAGGACTGATGGCTGTGTGCCCTAGTTACTTTGCGTTGTAACAAAGTACCACTAACGGGTGGCTTTACACAGAGGCAAGTTATCGCCTCTCAATCCTGGAAGCTAGTGTTCAAATTCAGGGGGTGAGAAGACCAGTCTTTCTCCAAAGTCCGGGGTAAAATCTTTTCTTGGCTTTTTCCTACTTCTGATAGCCGTCGGGGTTCTTTGGCTTTCAATTGCATGTCCTTCTTCCTCTCTCTCGGTCTCTCTCCTCTTTGACGAGAACACCATTGATATCAGGTTAGGGAACTTCCGACTCCAATATGGCTGCTTCTTACCCAGTAACAATTTCAAAGACTCTGTTTCCAAACAAGGTCACATTCACAGACACCAAGGACTTCAATCTATCTCGTTGAGAGCCACAAACCAATCCACGGGAGTTGGGAACATTGACAATATGGAACACACAAGCATCCTGTGACAGAAAGAAAAGCAGGGGAGGAGCATGTTTCAAAGTCAAGGGAGTGGTTGCCATGTTGGATATTTCAAAAGAATCGAATAAATTAAGTCCCATTGTACATTCTTACCATGCCTTTGGAATATCCACATTCAAGAAGCCTAATGGTAATCAGTGCAAGAACAGTTAGAGGTGAGGAAGGGAGTCTAATTTAATATGGCTAAAAGGGAATAAGGGAGGAGTAAATACAGATAGTGGCACAAACAGTCTAACACTAGGTTACAACATATAAAAGGTTGATGGTTTGAATCCAGCCAGGACCTCCTTACAAACAAGGCCTGCAGATCTACCTTGGAAAACCCATCCATCGGCAACCCTTTGGAGCCCAGTTCTGCACTGACACACATGGAGTCACCATGAGTCAGAGTCACTTCAACAGCAACTGGTCTCCTCTCAAGTACAGACCATAAGAAAGATCCAGAGGATAGAAGGTGTTGCGAACGGTTGGTTGACACTTGCTTTTCTAGCTACTGGTTGTAACTTCAATTTTGCAACAGGCATGTGAGCACCTTTGATGTGACTGGAAATCTAAAGATAAACAAGACAAAGTCCAAGTGCCCGAAGAGCCTCCAGTCTGTGACCAGAGGGAAGCCTCTGAACACAGAGATTAAACTACAAAATGATGCGTCCGGACAGGGCAGGATGTAGCATAAGCGCAATCAGGAGGCAAAGAGATTCAGTTCTGGCTCTCCAGGAGTTTGCAGGTTAGTGCTATCCACGCAGAGTTCTACTACTTGTACAGCAGAAGGAATACAACTTACAGAGAGGAGTATGGTAACTAGGAAATTGCGGGCAAAATGAAATACATTTCCACTGGCGATCGAAGGTTCTATGAGAAGGTGGAATTTGATTCAAACCCTGAAAGATGGACTATCAGGGCTAGTGGATGACCAAGAAGTAAGGCAGAAGATTCAACAGTGCAAGGGGGTAAGAGACTGTCTGGAGAGGAAGGACAAGCCTATGTATAAAGATGAGACTCTGAGTCAGGGTATTAGGAAAAGTACTTAGATCTAGCCCTTTCAGGGCGCCTCGGGTCACCAAGATCATCTGCTCCTTGAACTGAGAATCAGCTTCCAGCTAGAAGGGGAGTGTGCTAGCCTTGCATCTTCCAAAGAGCTCCTCCCATTACCGCTGGGATTAAAGGAGTGCACCCAGCCTGACCTTTGACCCTGTGTCTGCACATATGTGAGGCTATTACAACTCTGTCTGTGTCCTTGTGGCCTCTCCCCCGTTCTCTTTGGGCAGCAATGTTACAGTGGCACACAGGAAAATAAGTCAAGTTGTCCAGCCGACATTGGTAGGAGCTAATTGATAAATCACAATATAAACATGCTTTAAGGTTCCGTTTGTGGTTCTACCCAGAGGGTCAGGCATGCTCTCTCCTAACATACAATCTCATGTGAAATACTGTGTTGTATAGGAAATACTGTTTTAAAGCAGGGCACAAAGGTGAAGTTCAGATATAATTGGGTACATTAAAAAATCAGATCTTATCTTTTAATCAAGTCAAGGGAACTTGATATAAACAAGCAAATAGCTAGAGTTGACTATGATGAAGGCATTTTAAAATGTAATCATCATTCTCCCCATTTTCCGACATTAGCCTGTCCGCATGCCTCGTCCAGCTCTCTACATATAATAAGAGACTCAGAGAATGGACATGTTGGCCTGTCCCAGAACCCATTCTTGTGACAAATGACAGGAAGGGTAGAACACCCACAAACAAATCAGCTTCTACATCGGTTCCAAAAACCATGTCAGCCTGAGCATGATGGACGATTTTCAGGCACAGAATAATTTGGCCTTTATTCTTCATGGTTGTGAATCTGGCTCCTTTTAGAATCAGTCAATACACCGCCCATAAAAGAGCCAAACAAACCATAAGGAAATTCTGCGTTCCGAAACAAAAGTCATAAAAACTGGCTAAAGACACACAGGTCATTGTCTAATCCACCAGATGCGCGCAGTTGTACTGAGAGAAAGATAGCATGAATGGCACCAATTGGAGGGCTGAGACTGCAGGCCCCACGTAAAGCCAGACGGACAGCAGGAAGAAAGGGGTCCTCCCTGCTCTCAGCTAGCCACGGGGGGAGTTAGAAGAGCCACTCCCTCTGGAACTTGAAATAAAGACACAGGGGGAGTCGAATGAGAATGAGCACCAGGCCCATGTTAAATATTCAGGGAAAATGTGAGGACAAGAGGGGTAAGGTGAGGAAATGGGGGGGTGGGGGGTGTTTGGGTGGGGGTGTGTGTGTCAGAATGATATCATACCAACCAAAGGAACTAAAGGGAATGGGGTATGTTTTTATGAAGTTTTGGGTTTAGTGTGAGGCTGTGTGGAAGAGGAGAAAGTAGGCCTTTCACCGAATGAGTTGTGAATTGAAAGCTATAAGGACCCTGAATTAGCTGAGCTTTTAAGCGGCTTAAAAATTCTTTTAAGTAAGAAAAAGAAAGATGACGAGGAAGGAGAATTAAATAATGAAGACCTTGTCAATGATCCCAGTGACAAAGAGAAACTATGGGAGTACTTGGAGTAAAGGAAGATCCGCAAATAGACCTGCAACCTAGAATGTGGAGTGGAAGTAGGTAAAGAATTTGTAACACCCCAGAGGCAATTATTTGTAATAAGTACCAAGTATAAAAAGGGGCTTGGAAAAGTCGAGGGGCGGTGAAGAAGAGGAAGGCCCACCAGGAGACGGGTCGACATGGTGATGGCAAAACTGGTTCCAAACAGAAGACCAATTGTCAGGGTGCCACAGGACCAGGGGCGTTTCCTTCTGTTATATACAGGCTTTCCATGAGCAGGAAGCAACTGGATAACACCTAACACCAACACATAACGAGGGGCATGAAGTATATCCATTAAGAGCTCGTGTAGAAACTGTGCTTGACTAAAGACAATAATTGATCTCCCATTCACACATTGGTGTGGGCCTGGTCTTGACCTCTTCTATCAGCAGTATTGTGATAGAACAGATGCTTAAAACTCTGGTAAGAAATAGAAACAGAAACATGGCTTCCAGGAGTGGACAGGCAGCCTCCTCCCTCCCCAGGCAAAGCACCTGGTGATAAACATGGCTTCCAGTAAAAAAAAAAAAAAAGAAAGAAACGGAGGCACTGGTAATCAAAGGAATTGTTAAGTCAAAAGACTGAAAAATAAATAAAGATAAAAGGCCAAGTCAGTGACTAAGTTATGGCCAGTTTACTCGTAATATCGTTCAGAACAGAAAGAAACACAGCTGTTGACGTGTGTCTCTGGTGTTCATGGGGGTTCTGAAAATAGGGGATTGTACATTTTAGCCAGAGACACTAGCACCTGGGAGCCATTTCAGAAGTTGACCTTGACTTCATTTCCATTTACAACATGCGCACTGCTGTAGCCTTCCTCCCTCCCCTCCCAGCCATTTCCCTCCTCCAAGTTGCTCTCAGCCAATGGCAGAGCTAACCATGGGAACACCAACTCATTCTTTCACCCGCATCCTACACAGATTTCAGGAAGACTCCCACTCTCCTTGGTGCTCACAAGCTCCATCTGTGCCTGAGCCCATTACGCCGCCAGCATGCACAGTCAAGTTTATGCCTCCAAGAGGAATGGAATGTCTTGCTGGTTTCTCCACGTGGAACAGACAAGAGAGAAGGGGGGCGGGGCAGGGGGAGAGCATACTGATGAATTTAGCTACGGTAACTGATTGCAAGTTCAGAGCATTTAGATCAAGAGGGGGTAAAGGTTGTGAATGGAAGTCCCTACAGACCCTAAAGTGCTGAATCACCCCCCTCTGGAGCTAGGCAGTAGCAGATACAGCCCTATAGGATTGTCCTAGTCTGGCCTTCGGTGGCTCCTCAGCTTCTGCTGCTCCAAACTGTAGTACTTTCCAGGTGTCACTGCAAACACCTGCCACTCAATCCCCAGTCACCTGATCTGTTGTCGGGGTAAGCATTTTTATTCTGCCTGCTTTGTTGTGCTAATGGATCGATGACAGTCCGTAAAGAACAAACTGTGCCAGGGAAGAATGTCCTTGTCCAAGCTGACTCAGCTTGGGCAGGCTGACAGGGGGTATCTGGCATCTGGTAGAGCCCTTGAATGTCCCTTGCAAAATATTAACTGAAAATGTACTCCCATTGCACTGGTGATAAGAAGGTCACTCAGGTTGAACAACCACAAAAAAAACCGAGAAACACCAAAAAACAGAGGCACTGTGTCAACAAAAGGCAGTGATAAACAGCTTGCCATTTTTCTGAGCTAATGTGCCCTGATGTGTACTACAGGGATCAGCTTCATCTCTCGCTACAGATTGGTGTGTTTTTATGACAGCCATCTCCATAGCAACCAGGTGCCCAGACACTAAATGCATCTTAAAGATATTGAATCTCAGCCTGGTGAGGGACGCCTATGCTGACTGGAACTCCCTGGAAGTCGCTCAGCACTGAGGGCTGGTGTGGGGGCCTCTAGGGTCCAGTTAGGGTTTGCAGACAGTCATGATGGGAGAGGACCCTGATACCTCCTTTTGACACTTTTATTTATAACTTCTACTCATATTCAGAATGAAAGGGTAAAGTCAAATAAATCTAGCCCCCATGAGATGAAGGGGAAGGTGGTGTGCATACCAGTGAGGTTGGAGAAATTAAGTCCAAGTCTGTGCAGGCTATGACCATGAGAGCACCCAATCCATCATTACATCTGGGTCGATATTCCAAAACAAGATGGGGAAAGAGAGTTACAAAGCATGGATTTGGGGGTGAGGTGGGGGGAACCAGAAAAACAATTCAGCTGGTTATAGAGGAAGCTGCACAGGTGTGCGGAGAAGGAGCCAGTCGGGAAGATGAGGGTCTCTCTCGGGGCTCTTTGGTAAGCCCGGGAGCTTCCCTACTAAACAGTGCTGGGCAACGGCAGGGATGTCAATGGACGAGGATGATCCGATGGAACGTGGTCCCATGATGGTGGCTCAGCAGAGACCCATTCTTTTCTCCCCATAGGTAAACCTTCTGACAGGGAGGTCCTGCCCTCAACAGCCCTGCTCTATGATAGTCCTCGCTTCCTCCACTGGGACTAGAAGGGGCTGCTTCTGTTTGAAGGCCCAGCAGAGTCTGGAAACCGGGGGCCAGCAGCGACAGGCAGGAAGGCACTGTAGAGCCAGCAGGGGCAATGTGATGAAAGGCAACAAAGAAACATGCAGTTAGAACCCCAGGAAAATGTTTCCCAAGCAACAGCTCAATGGCCGTTCGAGGGCAGCCTCGGACCCAGGACTGGACCAGGCCGCTGCATTCTCAGAGGGAGAGTGTGAGGGGTAAGCAGCTGGAGGGAGAGAAGAGTGGCTTGGCCTCCAACTGAGATGACCTTGTTCCTCTCTTCAGTCATCCCATCACACCAGTATTTGTGGATTTGAGTCTTCCATGTGTGGTCCCCTTGATTATCTCATGGGGGCTTTTGAATCCCCCCCCCCCCCAAAGGTGGGAGTGTCTGCTGATGAAACTGCCTTCCTCTAAAGAAGACAAGAGGTTAAAAGCGTAAACCAGCAGAGCTCTGCCAAAATAAATAAATAAAAGGAAACCAACCACGTTCTCCATGAACTAAGGAAGAATCAGGAGAAAGGTAGCCCCCCCCCTGCCTTTTAAAACATGAGTAAGAGCCTCAATATGTTTACAATTATTTATCAAATTCTTTGAAAGGGGCCTTGAGTTCCTAACCAACAAACAGATCATGGATGTAGAAACCACATGCTTCCGCCTTCCTGTTCCATCTCCACCCCAGAGATAGCAGCTTTGGCCTTGTGGGTTGGGGTGGGGAGGTGGTCTTTGTTTAGTTAACCATTAACGATTCATAAAATTCTGATCCCCACATGATAAGGCCAGCCCTCTGAATGTTATTAGAAAATCCTATTTCTAGTCTGTTATGAAACAGAGGTTTTGATGTGCTGCCAGGTGGATGTGGAACTCTGGAAACAGCACTTGCTGCGCTGAGAGCCAAGGCCAGGGTGACTGTTACAGAAAGCTTTCCTAGCAACTCAAGTTCATCACAGAATTTGAGGCTGCTGTGGAAAAACAAAGTCAAACATGTGAGTGTAAAACACGAGCCAGCCCCCATTTGCTCAAAGACCAGCCAGCAAATTTGGAGGAGTGATATTGTTAAGAATCAGTGTACCCCCAAATTATGTTGTAAATCCAAACCTCTATGCCTGTGGGTCTAGTCCCATTGGACACTAGTTCATCTTTGTTATATTCATGGGGCAGGATTAGTAGAAAGTGTGATTTGAGTCTATCTCTTTTGAGATTTCAAAGAGATTCAACAAACAAGGGAGTTAGCAGAGGTGGGGGAAGAGACATTCCAAGTCTTGGGAAGATTGCTCAGGAGCAGAAGCTCTGAAGAGACAATTCCCTTCCTGAGAACAGACACCAACTCCAATCAAATTCACTGGCATTGACCCAATGCTGGTGAGGTTTCCCCAAGAACTGGCATCCTGAATTTGGATATTTAGATTCTTAAACTGTAAAGGGAAAAATTATATTTGTTAAAGCCATCCACTCAGGGCAATATTGCCACAGGAGCCCTAGATAGGTAATACAGATGTTCATCTGTGGTGGACCAGCAGCCCAGTCTACCGCAGATCCAGGCTATGAAGTTTGGGCAGCAAAGAGGCGAAAGGCGACTTCAAACAGACCCCACAGGAGGCCAAGCACCTTTTATTGGTGACTCCGTGTTTATTGAAATGTTCAAAAACATATGCCCTCTTTCCTTCTTTGGCTGCTCCCAGCTTTCCTGGGCACTGAAGGAATGAAATAGAGTAAGGTCACATCGCTAAATCCATGGCTAGGGAGCTGCATCTGGTGGTGCCTGCATCTGGTGGTGCCATAGTGTGTAGAAATACATGGAGAAGAGTGTTTTTTTCCACTTGAAAGCAGTGAGCTTGGTGTATTCCTTTTGTCAGCAGGAGTGCCCTGGAATGAGGGCCTCGCATTGCCTTCCATTTGCATTCAAGGTCAGCAATCCATTGTGATCTGCTTACACCGGATAGCTCAGACCGAAGTGCTGTAGAAAGGGAGAGACAGAGCTTTCTCCACTGTGTGGGGGAGTCTGGCTAGGTTGGGGTTGGGGTGAGGTAAAACATCCAGAGGGCAGAGAGCAGAGATGGACTGCATATTGGCAGAGGGAGGAGGGCTGGAGGGGATGAGGTTTCCTAGTGGGCAACCCTCTGATAAACCTACCTGGAGCCTAAAGCCTCTTTCAGTGGTTCCATTGACTGGAGGCTCCGTTTCCAAGCACTTGGTGGACCACCAGTGAGGTGGAGGGAGGATCATTTGACTTGGGAAGGGAAAGAATGTTTTTTTTAAACCTCTGATGAATAACCTCTCTTTGTTGAAATGCAGTGAACCAAACTGATTCCGGGTGACCCCACGTGCCTTAGCATAGAACTGCTTCATAGGCTTTTCAATGGCTGATTTTTCCCCTTAGGGTGGGGGTGTGAGGGGGGGCGGGGGTGTCTATGGATGGACTAAAATCTCCAAGCTTTCTAGTAGTACCTGGGCGCTGACCAATTGCACCATCCAGAACAGACAGCTCCACATTAAGAGGCCCTGCTACCCACACCTTGCCTCAAGAGGGTCCAAGAGGGGAAAGGATATGACACTTCTCTGGTCTGCCATAAGCAAACCAGTAAGAAATCCTAATTGGTTCCGAAGGTGAATTTCTACTTCAGGCGGTCCTTGAGGAGTCCCCAGGATTTGCATTATGCTATCTGCAAAATGAAGCCACTCGAAGTGGAAACAAAAAACCCAAACCAAACCATAGAGAGCATTTTAAAAGGTGATTGAGGGCAGTGGATGCAGTTCAGGTGCCTGCACTACCAATCTAATTATGCCCGTTTACTAAAAGAAGGGGAATTCTTTGTAGAAACCTCCCGAAGGCTTCCTGCCATGCCCAAAGGTGGGGGTGACCCCTTGCAGACCGCGAAGCAGGCAAGCAGCTGGTGGTGCAAAACTGCCCATAAGCAGCCTGGTCATAATGAGCCGATCTCGATTGAAATGAGATCAATACTATTCAGTGCTCTCTTGCTAGCTCCCAAGTGATTCATGAATGTGAAAACTAGGTGGTGAATCCGAGCAGGGTGGGGTTGTCAGGGCTGGGGCGGGGGTTGGGAAACACTTGTGTAGCAGGCAAACCCCGATTTCTTCCATGAATCCAGGTATTAGTTGCATAATGCTCAGCTGCTTGCTCGTTTCCACCAGGCTTTTAGGCAGCAGCTTTCAGCTTCTACTTTTTCACCCTTTCCCTTCTCAAGTGGGAGAGAATGATGCTGTGTCCTGATTGCGTGTCTATCTCTCTGGCTGTCTTTATATCCTTTGTAGCCGTGGAGCTTCCCTAGACAAATGTGTGTGTGTGTGTCGTGTGTGCGCGTGTGTATGCGCGCATGCGTGTGTTTGTGTGTGTGCGTGCATGTTTGTGTGTGCGCGCGCGCGTGTTTGTGTGTCTGTGTGTCTGTGTGTGCGTGTGCGCGTGTGTGCACAAGCAGCGTACAATCGCTGTGGGCTCTTTGAACCTGAGCAAGAGCCAAGTCCCTTTCTGGGCGGCGGAGCTTCCTAAGGAAGCACCCGATGAGGGCAGTTAGAAACCACAGCTCTGTGAGTGCTGATTACAGCCTACTAAGGAAAATGAGATTTCTATCTCCCAGGAATTCAGTTGTAAAAATAAAATACAGCGTCTGGCTTGATTCAGCTCAATGTACCAGCACCGGGCCGGGGCTGGGGGGTGGGGGGGCGTGTTTTCAATTTCCCAGAGAAGCAGAACATGAAGGATGACCTAAAACATCGCCTCTAAAGAAAGTCAGGGGCCAGGAGGGCGAGGGCGGCTGCAGGAAGGAAGGGGTGGGGGGGGGGGGAGGAGAGAGAGAGAGAGACAGAGAGAGGAAGGGAGGGAACCAGAGGGGGGGAGGGAGAGGGAGAAAATCGCCCTGCTGGCAACCGACTGCAGCGGGATGATGTCATTGGGACAGTTGGAGAAAGGAGAAAAACAACTCGGAGCTGTGCTAATCCTGTTTGCTGCCCTGAAGGGAATGGCCGGCGGCCAAGGCAGGGAGTTCTGGGAAACCATCTCAGGGTGCCAAACAAGCTCCGCCGCCAACGTTAGGAGCTGACATCTTTGTTCTCTGTAACTTGGCCGCCGGCCAGCGGCCTCCTTTCGGCGCTGCGGCGTGATTACCCTGGAGCCTTGCCAGGCCTGCTCTGAGAGCGCCTTTTCTCCTCTCCCAGCAATTTTTTTTTCCTCTTTCCTTTGCCAAACATGCAGCCGTTGCCATGGCAGTCAAAAGTAAAGTTTAAAAAACAACACCACAAAGTCAAGGGAGCGGCACGCCTTTCTCCAGATGTGCCCCGTGACCAGCTAGGGCAGGCAGGGGCTGCCTCCGGGCCGGGCTGTCCCCCAGGGCAGCAGCGCCAGCCAGCGCGCCCTCTCCGGAGCTGTCAGCCCGGAGGAGGGAGGGGTGACTTGAGGATAAGCAGGGTGCACCCCGGAGGTTACCAAGCACAGGGGCTGCAGCCACTGGGCAGCGCGTAATGCCACGTCACTGGGAATGTGCCCACACTTTGGAAAACGCTCCCCAGCCCCACGTCCACGTCCACCGAGGGCCAAGGGGCGAGGGGAGGCAGGCTGGCCTCCGCGGCCCCCCGCCCTCGGCGACACCCCACCAGCAGGCACAACCCGTGACTTGGGAGGAAGGAGATGACACTTGGCCGCGGACAGCCAAGGACAGACGCTTGGCCGGCCGCGCAGCACAGGGGCCGGGCTCCAGGTGCAGGCCTGGCTGGGTTTGGGTTTCTCGGGGCAGCTCGAACCGAACCTGCTGGCAGCCGGAGCCCTGTAACAGAGAAGCACCCAATAGTTTCGCTTTGCGAGGGCCCCCCTGTGCAGAGGCTCAGCGGAGGTTAGAGTTCAGTTGACTATTTTTAATCGGGCTCATTTTCACCTGCTTGGAAAGTGGGACATCTCCTGGGAGGTGACACGTGGTGATCAAAGGCAAGTCCCCAGGCAGAGCTGGCGGGCAGGCGGCAGAGGCAAAGGTGACTTAGAAGGAGACGCTCAGGTGCCAGCTTCGCCCACGGCAGCAGTTGACGCTTGTCACCCCCAGGCTCAGAGTCGCAGAAAGGTCTGTGATTCTAGAGCTCTCCGAGGTGGGGACTGAGTCGCCCCTTTCCCGGCTCCCGCGGTTGGAAGACAGGAAGGCCGGAGCTGCCGGGGCTATAATAAGACCCGCGGCCGCTGCCCTGTAAACCAAATGGGCGAATTGTTACTTTCAGATGGACCACAACTGGGCCTCGGGAAAGGCCCCCTTTCCCTCTCAGAGTGCATGTCATCATGTCCTGTTTCCAGGGTTAGAAACGCTTGCCAACAGGAAAACAGCTCAAGGTCGTGGTGGGAAAAGTTGGCAAGCAGGAGCCGCATCCCAGAAGGCCCTCGTTCTGCTCCTGCCTGCTGTTACCACAGGTCTCCGAGGTTTCCCAGCGAAGGAGTGGCTAGATCTTAAGTCAGATCAGTAGCCCCTCACTGGGGGAGGGTGGGCTGCTTTGGGGAGTGCGAGTCCTTTCAGAAGGTAGCTGGGTCACCACAGGCCCCCACTCTCCCACATACTCCAGGGGTCCCCAGTGCAGAGGAAGTGGTTGTAGGGAGCAGTCATGTAGCTCCTCCCCCTGCTCTTCACACCCCCCCCCCATCCACAGCCTTGCTCCCCAGGGCTGGCAGAGTCGGAAGACTTTCACCACATATTGGGGAGACCAATTATCATTGAGGCAACCCCTCTTGTGGGGCCTCAATGTGGGTCAGAGAAGAATTCTGCTCAATAGGCTGTCCCAGTGACTGGTTTTTTATTCAGCAATATATCGCCAGGCCTTTCTTCTGAGATACCTCGGGGAGAACACGAACTTCCAACCTTTGGGTGAACAGTCAAGCGCGATAACTCGGGTGTTCACCACCCAGGCACTCCAGATGAGGGGAGCAGAGCAAACAAAAATATGTTCTGAACCAGAGCTGATCCAAAGTCAAACGTCAGTCTCTCAACAATTAGGAAAGGAAGTTTGGTAAGTGGAGCAATGACTGTGGTTGTTCCCTTTCTTCATCCAGTGACTCCAAACTGGGGCCAATGGACCTCTCACCTCGGGAGCAGAAGCAGCCTCCCATCTGCCCTCCTTCTGGGAGTGAGGGGGATGGCTGACTCACTGGAGTCGGTGCTCTGGGGGAGCAGCATCCTGTCCGCTGAAGGGAATCCAAGCAGACAGAACACTTGCTGGGGGGCTTCCTCACTGCCCCACGGAGCCGGATGGCTTTATTTGCCTTTTGGCACAGCAGGTCACAATATGCCTGAGCCACGGAAGCCCCTGAAGTCTCTAACCATATGCTGCCTGGAAAACCAATTTCAGCCAGGGAAGGCTGAGCTTACCCTTCCCACCGCAGACAAAGGTGGAAATCTGACTCTTGGTAGTTGTTTGCAGAGTCGTGCTCTCTCCTGTCCGTAATCAGAGAGGGGGCAGTGGTGGGAGGGTCAGGTGGGAGGGTCAGGTTCTGCAGCCTGGCAGCTTACCCACAAGCCTCTCTTTCCTCAGGACCCAGCAGTTCTACGGAGCCCGCATGAAAACGCAGCAAAGCCACCACCCTCCCGTATAGGGAACGGTTACAGGTTTCCTATCAGGTGTGTCTGTCAGGAAGATGCCCAGGGGCATTTGTTCCCTTCCAGCAGCCCTCGTGGGGCAGTGGTTACACGGTGGGCTGCTAACCACAGTCAGCAGTTCGACACCACCAGCTGCTCTGTGGGAGAAAGATGGGGGTGGGGCGAGCTTTCTACTCCCGTAAAGAACTCACCTGGGCAGTTCTACACTGTGAGACAGGGTCCCCAGGAGCCGGAATCGACTCTATGGCAGAGAGAGAGAGAGAGAGAGTGAGTGAGTGGGCGAGTGATCACCAGAAACAAGCGAACAAAACAATAGCCAAGCGCCCACGGAACGGTAAATGCGATTTCAGTGCCAGTGGCCTGAAATGGGAACCGTATTTGCCAATGGTTACCTGCTCAAGTTCTCTCATAATCTGTCATTGCTAGTGCTGGTGTTTCCCCCTCATGAGGAAGCCAAATCTAATTTCTTGCTTGACCTGATGGGAAAAATCATTACATACAGAGATTAAGCCAGCACGGAAACCCAATGCACAGAGCGATTCCGCCTGGGCCTTCAGCCTTCACGAGGCTCTGCGGCCCTAAATAGAAAGCATTTAGCAGATTTCCTAGCAGACAGAGAAATGAAACCTGCAGTTCATCTCTAGCCCCGAAGCTTCTGAGCAGCCTGTACGTGTTTGTGAAAGGCAAGGGCTGGAAATGAAGATCCGGCTCGTGCGCTTGGTTTCCTTAAGCTGAAGACACTGTGTCCTTCCGAATGAAGGATGCCCGCCCCACTCGCCCGTTAGCACCCGGGGAAGATCGCCAACGTAAAACACCGCCGTCAGGCCTGGGGCCTCCAGAGCACAGCTCGGCTTTAATGGCACCTGCCATTACCTGGTGCTCAAAGAGGGGCACAAAGATCACCTTGGTGAGACAGCACTGGCGCTGGCTCTCTGGACCCCCTAGCAGAGTCATCACACCAGCAGCCACCTCCAACTGGCACTCTAGAATGCCGGGCCTCCGCATGTTGGCCAGGCCCTCCGGGATAGGCTGTGTGAACCGAGGGAACAACAGCGTGGCCATTTTCACCAAGACCTTCGTGGCTCCACGCAGACGGACTGGAGAGTGCGAGGACTGGCCCAGGTGGTGAGAGATACTTGCAGGATCAGAACCCCAACCAGTACTCTGGAGGCTGCGGAACCACCCGGGCTATGTGGTCTGACTCTGACTGTTCTTAACAGGAATGATTTGCAAAGCTGTTATTTAGGGGGTGGTTTGGAAGGTTTCTTGAAAGAGACTCAGGGATTTGTGCCGAAGCTTGTAGATTCTTAATGCCAGGTGTTAAAGCTTGCACTGGTCTGATGGTGGGCCGGCCATGCACACACACATGAATCTTTAAGTGCGTAAAATCATACCATCTCGACACCTCTAGAATCAGTAAATTGAGTCACCGTGTTTATGTCTACAGTCTGCTTCACCAATGCACCTATGCGTCCCCCTGACCGTGGCGAGAAGGGGCGCCCCCAACCCGCGTTTTAAGGCATTTGCCCATTAGTCATATTGTGGCTTGTTACAGAGACACCTATTCTCATTTCTACTTGAGACTCAGGTGGACTTGGCCAAGACCTCAGAACGAGTGAGTGAAATTGTGAGCCCCGAACCCAGGTCTTCAGGGTTCTAGAGAGTCCCATCACACAACCCCTGCCATGCCCTGCAGGCTACTTCTGACATGGATCAGAATGAAGAATGGCAGGGGCCAACCCAAACCCTCCTGGGACCTGGCTCCTTCCAACAAAGACCAAACTGGAAATGTCAGGAGAAATATCTCACGCAACCACAAGCTGGGCATTACGTTTTACATTATTTACTGAAGATGTGGACTTTAGAAACCAGGAATGCCCTGGCTTGCCAGACAGAAACGTTTCCGTTTCATAAATTTGGGCTTATGTCACAGCAGAGTTTTCACCCTCCTGTTTTTGATAAACCAGGCTCCGGCACAACCTTGGCTGAGACCTGAGGGGAAAACGGGATGCTCCCCTCACCCACGAGCAAATGAAGAGGTGCAGATGAAAAGGCCACTCAGCGGTCCTCCCACAACATCACTAACAATTTTTTTCATCTGTGGTAGCTGTGTATTACTGTGATGCTAGATGCTATCCCATTAGTATTTCAAATACCAGCAGGGCCACACCTGGTGGACAAGTTGCAGAAGAGTTTCCAGACTAAGACAGACTAGAAAGAAAGACGTGGTGATCTACACAGACTATTGTTTGATATAGTGCTGGAAATGGCCTCGTAGGTTGGGAGACACTCAAAATAGATGGTGGCCACAACAATGAAATCAAGCATGCCCACAATCATGCAGCTATTGAAGTTGTGGGCAACAGTCCATTTTGTTGTACACGGGGCTGCCATGGCTCAGAGCTGGCAAGCTCCAGTCCATTGCTGTGGCCACTGCATAGTTTGAGAGTCTTCTAAAACGAGAAGGCTTGTCTGCCAGCACAACATCAGACAATACTCTGGTTCTAAACCACAGGATTTTTATTGCCTGGTTTTTCGGAAGTAGATCATCAGGCCTTTCTAGTCTGCCTTGGTCTGAACCTCCTGCTGAAACCTGTCCTCCAGTGAATGATCCTGCTGTTCTTTACCAGCATGATAAATTCCAGAATTACTACAAGACACAAGGCAACACAATATGACAAACTGACAGATGGGTGGTGGAGTTCACTCAGATCGTTTGCAGATCTACTGAGATACCATCAAGTATTACAGGCTGCCTGGTCCTCGAGTGGGCCCTCTCCAGGAGGGTGTGAGGTCTTAAGTTTGCTTTCCACTGAGGGTGTGAGCTTCTAAGTTTGCCTGTATCCTCCATGGAACCCATCAGGACTCAGGCCCTGTGAGAAGTTCCATAATACGTGTTCTAAGTGAGCTGCACTTGGAGAGGTGGGGGCTGTGAAGGTAAGGGCTACGCACAGTCTGGACTTGGGAAAGTCCCAAGAGCAAGTTCCAAATTCCTGCACCCCAGATAACTCTAATATAATCCTCAAGATGACTGGTAGACAGGGGGATGAAGGACTACGTGGACTGTCTCCAGTTGACCATTATTCCAGTGAGAGAAAAACTCACAAGCAGCCCCCGACCATGACCAACACTGCCTAGTCATGGTCTACATTTTGAGCATATGGTTCTGCCTACGGTGGCTTTTACTGTAGTGGCATGTACATTTATATCATTTTATGTGAAATCAGAGTGAATAACCACCCCCCCACCCAAGGTAATAAGAAATGTCTCTAGTATGCAACCAGAAGGTATCCTTGTAGCCAGTACATACCTTTAGCCCATTGAAATTACACATAATCAGGAAAAGGTAGACACAGCTCTAGCTCTGCCTTCTCAGAACTTTATGAGATAACGTCAAACTTCAGGAAATACCTACCTAGCAAAATAAATAGAAGCAGCCTCTTCAATTCCCCGGCATGCCTTCCCCACCGCTTCTGGGGAACCCCTGAGGCAGATTGTGGAGGGGTGAGCGGTGAAATACAGGCACACCCCGCTTAATCGCACTCCACTTGATTGTGCGCCACTCATGGATATTCATTGGAAACCTATTGGTGCCATTTTTCCCACAGCATGGGCGCACGTCATGTCTCTATGGTACATCTTAGTAATTCTCGTAATATTGCAAATGTTTTTAGGCAGTTCTAGCCTGACCTGTAGGGTCACTACGAGTCGGAATTGTCTCGAGGGCACTGAGTTGAGAGACAGCATAAGCAGTATGAGCACGTGACATGGCGGCAAAGAAAGTCACAGATTTGGTTTGACTGTAGGACTCCTGTCCCGTTCATGAACAGAGCAGCACCATTGAAAGCTGCTCTCGAGTCGTCTTCTACTCAAGGCGGTTCCACACGTGTTGGAGAAGAGCTAGGTTCTATAGGGCTTTCGGTGGCTGATTTTTCAGAAACACCTCACCAAGGCAGATGGATTCCAACCTCCACCTCTCCGTGAGCACCTGGACACGTGAAGTGCTCGCACTGCCAGAGACACTCCATGAACACGGTGCTTGTTCCTTCCATTGAGTTTATTCTGAAAAGGCACCCTGAGGTATTGCTGTGCAAGGGGAAAACCAAGGCAGGTGAAGGAGCCGATATGTGGGGTTCTCTTGGATAACTCTGAGTTGTAAGTATGGCCTCTGGATCAAGAGGGTTAAGAGAGAACTGCACCTTATCATCAGGCTGGGGTCTCTGCCCCAGGGGTTCAGGGTGTGAGCTTTGTAAACTATGCCTGCGGATGATGCCTGCTTACCTGCATGCCAGCCCTGTTCTGCCAGCCAGGAAGAGACCTATCTTCATAAGGCTCGGCTTTCATTAGGAGGCAGGGGAGTAGGAGGAAGGCATCTGTACGGCATGGGAAAACCCACAAGCGTTGGCCCTGGCACTCAAGGAAGGAGCTGAAGCTACCTGTTGGGCCACCCTCGAGCAATGCAAGCTCTTGGCTGACACAATGGTTTGCACTCAATGACTAACTTAAACATTGATGTTCCAAGGCTACCCATGGACCCGATGGAGGGAGTAGTCCAGCAAGCTATCCCATAAAGAGAATCCTGGGGTGCAGTTTTACTCAGTACCACATGGAGCTACCATGAATCAAAATCAACTCTATGGAAACAGGTGTGTGTGTGTGTGTGTGTGTGTGTGTGTACAATGTGTGGGGCTCTTGTGGGTTAGCTAGGGATCCCAGGGGGTAGAAATGATGAACCTGTTTGACTGATAACTGAGAAGTTGGAGATTCAAGGCTACTCAATTGAAATAGTTCTCAAAACTCCGTCATTGAAAACCCTGTAGAGCACAGTTCTTTTCTGAGACACATGGGGTCACCATGACTTGGTTCACCTGGCTTTTGTGTGCACATGAATTCCTTATGGGAGATCTACTGATTAGCCTCAACGAAAAAGTCAGAAACTCCAGAGAAGGTGAACTTCTGAATGAAGGATTGTAAGCCCAGAAATGGCTGAGGTGATTTCTCCTTTTTTATTTTAATGCAGCCTTCCTTATGGAGTGAGATTCCCCCAGCCAGGCTCTCAGCCAGGAGAGTAGGCATCATGGGAGCCTCAATAATGGAGAGAAGAAACGGGACAGAGCAGGAAAACAACAGCATCACTGCCGTCCCTGTGCACATTGTACAGTTTTTAACTAAGGACACATTCTCTCCACTGGCTGTTTCTGAGGCTCAACACCAAGCTACCAGCAACAGGAAGACAGAAGCCAAAGGAGCCCCCAGAAACAAAAAGGTATTACGTTGGACGCCATTTGTGGGGGAAGCCAGCCCCCCACAACTGATCACGGGTTCGGTAGGCACAATTGTACAGTTAAGCTATAGAAAGATTATAGCAAAGTCCTAGAGAGACAGGCCTCCCACCTCCACATGTACCACCAAGAGGAGCTGAGGTGAGCATGCTACCATGAAATGTGTCGGACTTCTTTCTTTTACTCTCTCTCTGCCATCTCTCTTATTTCTCTAGGACTTTGCTGTAATGTTCATGTATCTTAACCGTGCAATCGTGCCTCTGAGCCCGTGATTGTTTGTGGGGACTGGCTCCCCCCACAATCCATGCTCAGGGTTTCAAATCAGATGTGACAACAATCGGTCCTGATGGAACACTTCCGATCTTGCGGGATGGACCGTCGGATGTCTGCGTTGATCTGATCTTTCATCGTCAGAGGGGACTGGATGAGCAGGAGAAAAAGAAACAAATGAGAAATAATGGGAGCGCTTGGTTAAAAACTACTGTCATGTCTCCCAGATACTGAGTCACAAATCACGCACGATTCCCCTCCACAGTGACCCAGGCTTGCCGTGGAAACCAATGGCGAAGAAGAAACTCCAGCCAGAGTCCTTTCTGGCACCCTGATTTGTGAACCAAGGTAAGATTGGTTCCCTGTGACTATACGTCTACATGAGTCATTTGAACTCACAGACATATTTAAAAGTCCGGCTTGTAATTGGGATCAGCCATTCCGGTTAGGAAACAGTCACGTGGATGGTGGTTTGTACTTTAAATGGAAACATACAACAGAATGGTATCCCTCCTGAAATTACAGAGGGATGGGGAAACCACGGGGGCAGCTCTGCTCTTTCTTATAGGGCCACCGTGAACGGGCTCAGGTGCCAAAAAGAGCCATGGTGGTGCAGTGATGAAGCGCTCACACATTACCTCCCCAGCTGTGCCAATCTGCTTCCACACAAAGGTGGGCAGTCTCAGAAGTCACTTCTATAGGATCTTTGTGACCTGGAGTCCACTTGATGGGGATGCTTTTGTTTTTGTTTAATTTTGGTTCTTAATGACTAACGACTAGTCTAGGTGTTTGCTGAACACAATTATTATTTTTTTTCTTTACTGAGCTTATATTCTAGAAAGAAAGACACATAGAGCAATCTTTTGAAAGTAAATTCATTTGTTAGAATAGTCTTTGGAAGAGTACTATAAATAACAGGACTCGGTAAATGGCTCCCAGGGCCGAGGGTTAGGGAAAGACTAAAGCCCACTGACATTGAGTCGATTCAAACTCAGAGTGACCCAATAGGACAGGGAAGAACTGCTCCTCCGGGTGTTTGAGGCTGTGAATCTTGACAGGCACAGGCAGCCTTATTCCTCCCAAAGAGCGACTGCTGGGCTTCTGTTGCTTACCTTGCAGCCCAACACGTCGTCGCTCGCTACGCAATCAAAGCGCGGGTTTGGGCAAGAGCCAACTTCAAACAAAGTGACAAAACCCGCTTTCTGGTAAAAGTGACAGTTGCGCAGATGTGGAGGAGGAGGGGCAGAACTGGGTGGATCTCTGGGGCAGGCGTATTGCTGACCCAGGGCACAGCTGGGTAAGGTCCAAGGTGGAGGGCAGCTGAAGCTCTGGAGGGCTAGTCAGGGGCCACAGTGGCTGCAGTGAAGGGGTGGGAGCAGTCAGTGGACTATGATACCACTGATCAAGGGCTGAGTCTAAGGCTTTGGGCACCTCACATGCCATTGTAGGTATGTGGGCTTTCATACTGACGTAAGATTCTAGAATCTAGGCTGAAAGATTGAACCCCAATCGTGAATAGATCACCGTAGCTGCTGTATGGAGACTAGATAGACACTGTGGGTAAGGGCAAAGGGCAGTTAAGAGGCCGTTGGAGAGAGGCCGATGACTCAGATGAGGGTGGCCCTCGCAGCTGTGGTAGCAAAGTTAGCAATAAACACACGTGTGCTATTTCCAAACATTATTTTCAAAGACAGAACTACTTGTGGCATGCCTCTGGACCTGGTAGGCGTCGCTGCAAAGAAACGCCTTGTGCAGCTTCCCTCACCTATATCCGAGAAGGGGCCCAGGGTCATTGCTGGCTCTGCTGGTCCTCGCTCATACTGGGCGCTGCCTGCCGCACACCCACACGCCCCTGCAGCTCGTCTCAGGCTCACCCCTGCCTCCCCACCCTGGCTCTACTTCCTGACTGTGAGCTCACCATTCGCCTTTAACACAATGGTTCCACGGACAGAACATGCAGTAAGAGCATTTGACCTGGCTGAACTCCCTGAACACTGGGCACTGCCCACATAACAACTCTCAGCCAACTTGGCTTGACGGTGCCAGCCCTGGTGTGCTGAAGATCAGCAGACTAGGTTCAGAGCGCACCAGGAACGAGGGGGAGGCAGTCAAAACCCAAATCCACTGCCTTTGAGTGGCCTCTGACACTTAGAGACCCCAAAGGACACAGTAGACCAGCTCCCGGGGATTTCCACAGCGGTACATCTTGACAAATTGGACTACTATATTTTCCTTCCTCAGAGGAGCCGGTGACTTGAAGACTAACCTTTCTGTTAGTAGCCAATGATTAACCCGGTGCATACCAGAGCTCCATAGAGAGGGGGGATACTCACCAGGAGAAGGAAAGAAATGAAAGTGGGGGGGGGGAACCCAAACAAACAAACACATTGCCATCAAGTCATTTCTAACTCCAGGACCCTATAGGACAGAGTAGAATTGTCCCTGTGAGTTAAGTTTCCCCAGATATAAATCCTTATGGGAGCAGACAGCCTCATCTTTCTCCCAAGGAGCACCTGGTGGGTTTGAACTGCCAACCTGGTGTATAGAGTTACAGCCTTGTAAAGCCAAAGGGGCCATTCTAGGCTAGATAATACGTGTTGGAATAGAGTCAATGGCTGGAAGTGTTTGTTCATTTTATGTGCAAGGTCATGGGCGGTGTAACTGGTTTGTGCTGTGCTGTGAAACAGATGATCTGTGTAAGGCTTTCTCATGTAAGATGCCAGTCATTGAAACCCCTGGGGAGTGTGGCGCTACTCTGACCCACACGGGATCACCATGAGTTGGAACCAACTGGATGTTTTCTTTGTTCTTTTTCGTTTGCTGCGGGCATCACCCATCTGCAGTGGAGGCTTGGGTGTCGTTCTGACCCCGAACAGGTTTTGGCAGCATTTCCAGACTGAGATAGAGTAGGAAGAAAGAACAGGCAATCTTCTGCTAAAAGGTGCTCTATGAAAACCACTGGTTTGATATGAAATCTACCATGGGAGGATGCTGGGCTGGGAAATGTTTTGTCCCACTGTGCATGGAGTCAACTAGTCTCAGAGACCCTCTAGAAAGCTGCCCACGGGAACAGCAATATCATTCAGTCCTCACTAACACAAGGGAGAGAGGACCTTGATCTTGAGATACATTTAGAAGTGTGCCAAGAGAACCAGAAATTCAGAGAGCGATGCCATCCCAGGCTTGTTTCAACAACACCATCGGATGGTTGCCCCCATGTGCCTGGTACAATGCAGGAATGTACACGGGTTCTCTGCTTTTTTTTCTTGTCCAGAAGAGAATCAGAACAAGGTGGTTTGTCTTTGACCTTGCCTGGCCTGTCAGTTGGACACCCAATGTGCATATTTGCCCTGGCCTTGATGTCTTTTCCAGGTCCATCTGTCTTCTCTACTTCCCTTAGGTCCTAAGCAACTCAAAGGAGCACAGAGCCATATATACTTTCATTTCTGGTCTGCAAACCTGGCAGGCCCAGATTCTGTGCTCAGTACACAGGGAGAACCCAAGGGGTGCTATCGGCTTGCTGACTCAGGACTGTCTGCCCACATGAGCCATTTTGAACAGCTTGGACTAAAATACACCCAGTCTCAGCTAAAGCTAACCTGGCATTCTAATCGATTAACCCCACCCCCCTCCACCTTCCCCTTCCAATAATGCATAGAGACTATGGTGTCTCCTCTCCTGACCCATTTCTCTCCCTCATTAACGAAGACGGGAGGCTGAAAACCACCTCAGCTCCTCTGCGAGAGGAGCGGCACGTGCTCTGCTCCACTGTCTGTGCTCAGAATAGAGCCACGCATACCTGTCAGAGAATCCAGACTCTCCCACGTGCACCATATTTAGGCTTGAGCGGTTATTTTTGCCTCCGTTGCTGCTGTCTTCAAGGGCTGTGTTAGCAGCCTTCACCTGAGAAGCTACTGAACACCTGCTCCATAGCCGGCGGAAAGGAACCAATACATCCTGACCTTTCTACTCCCTTCCCTGTTCTGGGAAACTTTGGGGGTGGGAAGGTCACTATTTAAATGAAAAGGAAACGAGGCCAGTGGAATTTACTTACTTAGATTATGATCAACCAAACGTACACCTTCACTGTCGTTGTTGCTAGCTGGCTGCCACCGGGTCAACCCTTGACTCATGGTGATCTCATGTACAGCATGGTCGGACTGTCGTGGCCCACAGAGTTTTAATTGGCTGGAGTTTGAAGGTGGATCACCAGGCCTTTATTTCTAGTCCATCTTAGTCTGGAAGCACTGCTGAAACCTGTTCAGCATCACAGCATCCGGTGGCAGATGACTAGTAGCTGGGCTTGAAGAGCGTTGGCTGAAGAATTGAACGAGTTCTCTCACACAGAGTGGCAAATAGTTTACCATTGAACTATCCCTTTATTAGAATCAATATTAAAAGAAAGAGAAAGCCAAGCATATATACACATGGGTTTATGAATACTTTACTATCTCTGACAATACTCCTGGAAAGGGCATTGGTGTACTCCTCATCAGGAGCAAAAGAGAAAGAAGGAAATCCAAGTGTCAAAGAAGAAATAAACCTACAAAACTAATGTTGTATATGAGCCTCAGCCTTCTCGGTTCTAAAATCAGAAGAATTAGACACTGCCCACTTATTCTACCGACCATTCTGGATACGCAATAAACAAGCAATAATACAATAAAAGAAAACTGCAAAATAGAACTCAAATTCTTTAAAATGTCAAACTTGCATGACACAGTGGGAACAGAGGACACTCTGAGGCCATCACCCTGACCTCTTTGACCCTTGAACTGAAACTCTCCCTTGAGATCACTTTTTAGGAAAATAAAATGACCCCCAACGCATACGCTATTGCCCGTGAGTGCAGCGTTTTCTTTTTAAAAGTCTATCTGCGACTCAAAGGTTATCAATTCCTAAAACAAAGAATCAAGGAAACCAGAGGACCAGCAAGGGAACAAACAGAATGCATTGAAAAAGAATGCTGACAGGTTGTGAGGAACATAGCCAATGTCACTGAACAAACTGTGTTGAAATATCAAAAGGTGACTTAATGTACTCTGTAAGCTTTCACTAAAAGCACAATCAACTATTAGACTTAATAACAGTAGGATAACTGGTGTGTGGTTACAGGAGTAGGAAGGAAACTGTTCACAACAAATTCTTGAGGATAGTTTAAGTTTTGATAATATGAATAGATGACTTATTTAAAATTATAAAGAGATTCTATTATTTTTAAAATCAAGAAAAGAGAAAAATGAAGCTACAGAGATAGTCCATTATCCAACCCTAACCACAGATTATCTGGCTGATAGACATCCCTCCCCAAAGCCTCATCATATTCATCTTGTGGTAGCTCTTCTGTAACGCCTTCCAGAGGGACGCTCTAGGAGCTGCTGGGTGCTTCTAGAATGCTCCACTAGACCAAAATGGATGGCTAGTTAATCTTGCAGGAAGGGACGATGGAGAAGAAGAGGTGAGCAGGCTTGTCTCTCATTATTGTTTGTAATTGTCACAGGATGCAGCAGAAATGGTGAGAAGAGGAGCCACTCGGCTGAACAGTCCTACCTCAACATTCCCTTAACAGGCACACCCTGGGTTTCCTGTTCTGTCCCTCTCTCTTTAGGTCTTGGCATGAAAGAGAGATGATTTTAAAACAAGGGAAGTAAAAAGGAGAACATGGATAATGGACAAGCGAGAACATCAAAGCCATAAAGGAAAGGCTGTGGGCCGTTAAGGGCAGGGCCTATTAGCTAGGTCTCACCTCACCCTAGCCTTCTAGCCCAGCTGCCCGACTCTGCTCTAAAGTCAGAACTCGCTTGTGAAAACTGGGAAGGTGAAGGACCTCACTTGAAACACAGACGAGATGCTATCACGGATACCCAGTCTGTCCTGGAGTGCTCGCTCCAAGCCCTCCAGAGACAGGCTGCTCCGAGGCAGCGCCTTCTATCGCTAAAGAAGGAAGTGTAGCCAGTGACAAGGGAAAAACAGAACACGCTGAGAGAGAATATCTTCCGGAAAGAATATCTCCTGTTCACGTCTTATGGGGACTCTCGGCTTCAAGATGGCATCATTCATGAGCTGCTTTCCAGTTATGGGAGGGAGGGAGGGAGGGAGGGAGGGAGGAAGAGAGAGAGAGAGAGAGAGAGAGAGAGAGAGAGAGAGAGAGAGAGAGAGAGAGAGAGAGAGAGAGAGAGAGAGAGCGAGAGAGAGAGAGAGAGAGAGAGAGAGAGAGAGAGAGAGAGAGAGAGAGAGAGAGAGAGAGGTAAATTACTGGGTGATGCTAAGCAGTTCCCCAACTGAGCCTGTTGCCATGGCGACACACTCTGGTTATGGACCACTTTGAGAGCAAGGACAAAAATTGCAGAGAAACATCATGGAGAATAGCAATGTGAGTTTGGGCCTAGCCTCTCTGTATTTCTGGACATTTTTAGACCCTTATCCGCAGGCTTTATCCAAGCATGTTCCACATATGAGGAGTTTAAAATCTCTTAACACTTCCCCACATGGAAGACAATTTCCTCATCTTCTTTTCTGCCTTTTAGAGCACCTTTGGAAGCCTGTCTTCTCTTATCCAGCAAGATTATGTTGGGCATTTCCTCTCACCACGCTTTACTATACTCGTGTATTCAATATTGCACTATTGAATCTTGCATTTAGGTTGTAGAACGATTAATTTTCCTGGAGTCTGCCGCATTTCTATTTTGGAGCAAATCCCCTGAGGACTTGAGAAGTTGGGCTTAAAAACCATGTTCTCAGAGGTCACTACTGTATCCCAGCAGGTGTTGGCGAATGCACCAGTGGCAGCAGCACCACTAACACCCCTCTCTTCTGTGAAGAGCTACAGCACCAGAGACCCACAGGGACGGTACGACCCTGTCCTATAGGGTTGCTATGAGTCAGTATCGACTCTGTGACGGTGAGACTGAGAGAGAAAGAATGGTCATTTATTGGCTATTACAGTCTAGGCATCAGACACTTGATCACCATGATTTTATGTTTTGGGCTCAAAAGTTAAAGTCATTTACTCAAGACCCTACAACTACTAAGTGATCGGAGTCCATTTCAAACCCTGATCTAATCTTCAACCTGTGCGCTTTTCAACACCAAGCACAAAGATGCCATTGACCTATATGTTGAGCACCAAGCAGCGTGCTGGTGGGTGTGAAGGCTACATATGTAGAACCGCAGACAAAGATTCGAGCACCCATAGGAGGTTGGGAGGTAAGGGAGGGTGCTTTGGGCAAAAGAAGAAAGCATAAATGAAGAGTCAGGATTCCCGGGGGAAGGCAGATGGGGCCACACCACAGATAGGTTGCTCTGTAGTCAACATTCACGGGTAAGGAGCTCACTTAGTTCCACACAGGCAGAAGAGATCTACAGGCAAAACCCAAAACAAATAAACTCCCAAAACTGCTAGGGCAAAGGCCCTATGTGGGGTATCATGTCTGACTTGTTGGGGGGGGGGGTAGGGTGTTCTTTTTTTTTTTAATGGGCCTGTGCATTTATGGAGACCAGCAAGTCCAAAATCTGTAGGCCAGACAAACTGGAAACCCAAGCAATCTTAAGTCCAAAGTCCGTATCTCAAGTCATGGGGTGAAAATGCCACCAGGATGTTTATGGTATAGTTAGAGGCAGAATCCTGCTCCTCTCTGAAACCTTGGATTTTGTTCCTAAGGTCTCCACCTAATTGGATCAATCCTACCAACCACATTATCCAGGTTTGTTGTTAGATGTTGTCAAGTCAGTTCGTATGTAATGTAACCCAACGCACAACAGAATGAAACACTTCCCAGTCCTGTGACATCCTTACAATTGTTCTTACAGTTGAGGTCATCAATGAGACCACTGTATCTATCTATCTGGTCCAACGTCTTCCTCATTTTCTTTCTCCAGGGACAGGGTTTTCCTAAAAACATGTCCAAAGTACATGACACAAAGTCTCACTATCCTTGCCTCTACGGAGCATTCTGGTTTTACTTCTTCCAAGACAAATGTGTCCTTTTGGCCGTCCATGGCACCTCCGATATCCTTCCCCAGCACTGTCCTTCAAATGCACGATTCTTCTTGGGGCTTCCTTATGCAATGTCCAACTTTCACATGCGTATGAGGTGCCTGAAAATATCATGCCTTACATAGTTCACAATTGCAAGGAGTTGGAAGCAACCCAAATTTCCATCAACAGACGAATGGATTAAAAAACTGTGGTACATACATACAATGGAGTCTATGCATCACTAAAAAGCAGTGATGAACACATGAAGCACATTGTCCCATGGGAAGAACTGGAGGAAATTATGCTAAGTGATATAAGCCAAGCACAAAAGGACAAGAACTACATGAATCCACTGAGGTAAACACACACACACACACACACACACACACACACACACACACATATGGATCTCCAGGGGTGAGATCCAGGTAGTATGGCAGGGGCCAGACCAAATCCAGGGGTACATATGGTAGCCAACTCAAATGGGGGTGGAGGGAGGAGAGGGGAAAGATATAAAAATGATGTGTGGTGGGGGAATAGGGCACTGACCCACCCAAGAGAAGGGTATTGTTTGTGTCTCCACAGGGAAAGAGGGACCAGATATAAAGTCAGTGCCAGATGAATGCTGTATGTCGGCAAGGAGTGGGGAGCCAGTGGAGGGGCCCCATACCAGCTACATGGCCAACTGCCCCTCACCCCAGAAGGATTTACTTGAGAGGTCAGCACTGAAGCGGCAGCTAGGGGAAAGGGACATGTTTGATCGGAGCAAATGGGAGCTAATGAAGGGGGAGGAAGAGAGAGTGGAGCACATCCTGGCCCATCAGGCCTGGAAGACGATATCCCGGCTCTGAACAGCCAATGGACAGAGTGGACAATATGGCTGATCCCACTATGAGACACACCATCACTTGATAGCCCAGGGCCCTAAGGGGGACAACACTGGAGACTCAGGATTGGGACTGGCCCAGACTGACCCTGTGACATTGAGGCAAACCACTAAAAGCATGCAGCAGAGCAAATGTGGGAGCAGAGCAGGGAGCCCCCGAGGGAGTACAAAGGACAGACTCTGGGGCCAAAGTATGGTACCCCATTGGACCTGACTGAAGGACACGCCTAGAGATAAAAAAAATCAGACCTTGATCTATTTACAGGTTTTTCTTTCTTTTTAAATGTTTTTCTTTTAATTAATTTATTCTTCTATGGGTAATTGGTTTCCTTTTTTGTCATCGCTGTGTTCTCACTCATCGCCTATCTTGCTATTGCTTGATTTTTGGTGCATATTATTATCTCTACAGATCTATCTAGATAAGATAGACTGGATGAATAGTCTGAAGGAGAAAACAACGGGACCAGTGGTTCCGGGGGACATGGGAGAGGGGGAGGAGGGGGTAATGAGGTGATACTGACCAACTCAGGGGCAGGGGAACAATAAGTGATCCAAAATCAGTAGCAAGAAGGGTGTGAAAGGCCTGGTAGTGATTCAGCAAGGGCAAGGTAAAAAAGAGAAATTACTGAAACCCAAATGAAGGCTGAGCATGATAGTGGGACAAGAGGAAAGTAAAAGGAAATAGAAGAAAGAACTAGGTGACAAAGGGTATTTATAGAGGTCCAAAGACTGTAGTGTACATATATAAATATATATAAGAGTGTGGGGAAACAGATCTATGTGCATATATTTATAAGTTTAATATTAATGCAGAAGATTGACATCGGGCCTTCACTCGAGCACTTACTCGATGCAAGAACACATTGTTCTATTAAATTGGCATTCCAGGATGCACACCTTCCCAACATGATTGCTGAAGAAAAGTGTGCGCATAAGCAAATATGGTGAAGAAAGCTGGCGGTGCCCGGCTATCAAAAGATATAGCATCTGGGGTATTAAAGGCTTGAAGATAAACAAGTGGCCATCTTGCTGAGAATCATCAAAGCCCACATCGAAGAAGCACACCAGCCTGTCTGACCACAAGGTGTAGAAGGGACCAGTTATCAGACATCAAAGAACTAAAAATCATATCAGTGGGTTCCCACCTTCCTGATACAATCACTGAAGACAAACGTGCTCATAAGCAAATGTGGTGAAGAAAGTTAATGGTGCCTGGCTATCAAAAAATACTGTGTCTGGGGTCTTAAAGGCTCGAAGATAAACAAGTGGCCATCTAGCTCAGAAGCAACAAAGAGCCACATGGAAGAACCACACCAGCCTGTGTGACCATGAGCTGTTGAGGGATCAGGTATCAAACATCAAGGAACAAAATATCATATAATCGTAAATGTGGGTGAGTACAGAGTGGAGACTCAAAGCCTATCAGTAGCCAACTGGACACCCCTTTAATGAAGTCAGGGTGCAGGGTAGCAACGATGAAACATATAACTTTCCTCTAGTTCTTAAATTCTTCTTCCTCCCCACTATCATGATCCCAATTCTACCTTACAAATCTGGCTAGACCAGAGGATGTACATAGGTACAGATAGCAACTGGAAATACAGGGAATCCAGGATCGATGACTCCTTTGGGACCAGTATGGAGAGTGGCGATGCCTGGAGGGTGGAGAGAATGTGGGGTTGAAAGGGGGAACTGATTACAAGAATCTACGTATAGCCTCCTCCCTGGGTGATGGACGGCAGAGAAGAAGGTGGAGGGGGGAGACGTCGGACAGTGTAACATGACAAAATAATAATAATTTATGAATGATGAAGGGTTCATGAGGTAGGGGGTAGTGGGGAGGGAGGGACAAAATAAGCCCCCAATATTAAGGGCTTAAGTAGAAGGCAAATGTTTTGAGAATGATGATGGCAGCAAATGTACATATATTCTTGACACAATGGATGGATGTATGGATTGTGATAAGAATTGTATGAGCCCCCAATTAAAATGAGTTTAAAAAAAATAAATAAAATAAAAAGGGGCCATGGGGCTCAGAGTCCTTGCCCCACTCACAGTGGCCCCTCTTCTCTGCCTCTATCAGATTCAATAGAGTCCAAATCTCACATCATCTTCTGGGCACAGCGCCCCACACTCCCTTTCCCCAGGCACTTGTGAAATGGCAGAGGCAGGGAAGCTGCTGCTGCATTGGCAGGCTGCATTTGCCTCACTCTCCTGAGGGTCACATTATGAAAATATCTTTCATTTCTGTTTTCATCGCTGAACTTTTTCCTTCTCAAAACAATGCTCATGTTTGTTTTGACTTCTTTCATGTACCGAGGATGGGTCTGAGATGGATGCACAAAAGCAGTTTCCACTGAATCTTATTTTAAGGGCTTGGAGTTGTTTGCTCCGTGAAGCTGGAAAGCAAACACCCATATGTTTGGTTTAGAAGGGAGAGAGAGAGGGGGGGGGGGAAAGAAAGCAGACAAAACAAAACCAAACCCAAGTCATGCGGCATTGCTCTGGGAAATCCTGATATAAAATGGACCCAGGCTGACATGGCTGCAATTGTAGACCGGGGATATCTGAATTCTTATTTGGATTAGGACACAGCACAAACGTATCTTCTTGGGGTCATTTCATATCTACTTAAGGTTTACAAAATGGGTGAATGAAGGGACCAATGCTTTCCCAGCTGGCATTTCTCATGTGTTTGGAAAGTCCCTTATTTCATCCCTTTTGCCCCCTGAACATTGTCCATCTGCTTCTTTGTCTCTCATGACTTTGATTCTTACCATCAGGCATTTCCACACCTTCCCTTTAAGTGTGGTGGACAAATTTACATTGAAATTTTCTTCTTATATACATCTCAATTTGTTAAAAGAATTTTAAGTCTAATAGGCTCTTGGTTGATTTATTTACTTCTGGTCATTAAAATATTTCTTTTCCCCTCTCTGAATTGAGGGGCAGAGGATTCCGAAAAAAAAAAAAATAAATGTTGGGGCTTGGGAAAGCTAACACATGATACAAACAGCAAAGCCAACCTACTGAAGCCTGCCCCATCCAAATGTCTGGGGAAATAGGTGAGGAATACTTCCTGTCCTCTACTAACCAAGGTTAGTAGAATATGAAGGTAGCTCAAAAAGTATTGCTACAAAAAAATAATAGAAACCTTTATAAAACAAAAAAAATACAAAATGTAAAGCTATTATTTGTCAACATATCCTCCATCTAAATCTATTCATTTCTCCAGACGGTGCATCTTTACCTATGAGTCAGAATTGACTCAATAGCAGGGAGTGTGGAGTGTTTTGGAGAGCCCTGCTCTCACAGAATTCTCCACTCCTCAGTTTACACCATAGTGTAGCAGCCTTAGGGGACTCAAATCAAGCTCCTTTTAAATTTCTAGAAGTTCTTTGAAGTCTCGGGAAACAAAAGGAAGCCTGAGGGGCAGGCTATGGAGTGGATGCGATAGTTTCCCAACAAAATTCTCCTAGCAAAATTCTCCTAGCAAAGTCCTTGCTACCCTGAAAGAATAAGCAGGAGAACTGTAATGGAAAAGAATTTCCTCCGTGCAATTTTCCTGGCCTATTTCTCTCCCATACACTATTCAATTTTTATCAAACATCTTCTTTGTAAGAGCTATGATTGTCCCATGTCCTTTGAGAAAATCTATCAAGATGACCCCCTTTGGAATCTAAAACACAGTTGCCGTAGCCTTCTGAACTGATGTCTTTGCTTTGGTGTTAACGGCCCTGCAGATACCTTCCGAAGCCTTTATTGAATGGACCTTTTATTGAAGGCACCTTAATGAGAGTCAGGCAAGTGTTTTACTGAGAGAACTCATCTGCAGCCATTCATTGATTACAGAGACATGCTTGAATACAAATTGCTTGGGATAGATTGGTGCATGCTAGTGGCAATGCTGTTTTGTGCGCGCGCGTGTCTGTGTGTGTGTGTGTGTGTGTGTGTGTAGAGAGAGAGAGAGAGAGAGAGAGGGAAACAGAGCACTATTGTATAGAATGGAAAATCATTCCTTCACCCTTTCAGGCCCATGGTTTGGTAGCCATGATACATAAGTTTTGAAAATGCTGCAACCTGACCCTTCTTGAGAGCAGATAACTCCCAGCAGCCTTTGTGAAACTAAATCCTACCTCCTATGAGTCAGCTTCAACTCGATGGTAGGGAGTTTGGTTTGGTTTGGGTTTCCCCTTATTAAGTGCCTTTGTGGGCAGCCACCACCAAGATAGTCAAAGCTTGTGTGTTGCTCTGAAGGCAAGCAGGTTTCAGTGAAGTTTGCACCCCTAGGAAGAAAGGTCTGGAGACCTACCTCTGAATAGTGGCCAGTGAAAATTGTATGGGTCTGGGGTGGGCAGCATTTTCCACTGTGGGGGTCCCTTGAGTTGAGGGTGCACCCCAAAGTAACTGACAACCACTAACTTGGGGTACTCACTGGTGTTCATTCTTCCCCCTTTAAGCACTGATTTGGACACAAACCAGGAGAGAAAAAATATTGAGCATCGCCCTTGCTGGTTGGTAGCTTAGAACCCAGTGAAAGTTACAAATATGAAATAAATATACACATATACGAACCCCTTTGACAGCATCTCTCGTGTACTCACACACTCTCTCACTGACACCTTATTATATTTTCAGGTAAAAGTGTGTGGGGGTGAGAGGAGGCTTCGGAGGCTTCAATCTTGGCCTGCCAGAAGATGATCAATCACCATTAATCTTGAAAGTTTGGATTCCCCATGCATATTTGCCGAGAAGGAGTGACTCATCCTGACAGTTAATTGAATTCCAAAGCAAACACTTCTTTCTATCTACCACAACTACTCACAGCTTAGAGCCCAAGAGCACTCCAAGCAAGAATGGCATGTGGATGAGAGAGAGAGGACTCTTTTTACAAGTGACTTTTGAAGGGTCATGTTTACATATAAGATTTCATTTTTATTTGACTTTCAGGCTTAGAACTTATGTCAACTTGGTCAAGGAGAAAATGAACCAGACAATATGATAGCCCAAGCTTACTATTACCCTCTTCTTCCTGGGCTGAGGGAAAGGAGATGCCAACCTCTTTATACCTGTACCTTTGACAATGTCATAGACAGGCAGCTGGCCCCTCATTCAATAAGTCCTCTCTTTTCCTATTAATGACCAAGGCCAGTCATTACCTTTTGACTGCCTGGCTGTTGAAAGAGAGAAATGAGGCATGTATCGAATAGACTGCATGATTTTAAATCAGGAAAAGTGTGTGTCGGATTGTATCTTTTCACCAAATTTATTCAGTCTGTCTGCTGAACCAATAATGCAAGTTACTGAATTATAAAAGATGTAGAGGGATTGGAGGAAAATTCATTAACAACCTGCCGACTTTGAAGAGGACTTGAAAACTTACTGAAAGAAATCCAAGGCCTTTATCATGAATTACAACTCAACATAAAGAAATTGGACCATGGTAAATAGGAAAGTATTGAATTTTTCTTGGATCCACAATTAATGCCTATGGAAGCAGTTGTCAAGAAACCAAATGATGTATTACATTGGGTTAATCTGCTGCAAAAGTAAAAACCACTCTACAGTGTTAAAATGCAAAAATGTCACCTTGGGGACTAGGTGTGCCTGACCCAAGCCATGGTATTTTAAATTTCTTCCTGTACATGCAAAAGCCAGGCAATTAATGTGGAAGACTGAAGAAAACGAGGCATTTGAACAATGGTGTTGGTGAAGAATCTTGACTCTGGACTGCGAGCAGAATGAATAAATGTGTCTTGGAATAAATACAATCAAAATGTTCCTGAGAGGGAAGGTTGGTGAGACTGTGTCTCATTTATTTCAGACATATCGTCAGAAGGGATCCGTTTCTGTAGAGGTCGTGTTTGTAAAGTAGAGGTCCAGCAAAATAGCAGATTCTCCATGAGGTGGATTGTCATAGTGACTAAAATAACGGGCTCAAGCAACAATGATGAAAGTGGCCCAAGTGGCTTGTTCTGCTGGGCCTGGGGCCGTTCTAAGTTGAAATGTGTTAGACAACAATACCAACAATGAGTTCTATTGAGAAGACTCATTTGTAGATTCACTTCACAACCTATATACATTTCAAGGGGAGAGTGACTATGCAAAGTGAAGAAGAATTATGTGTCTTGGGATCATAGGTTATTTGGCGATTGATTGACTTTTTGGAAGTCAAGTTGCCATTGATTAAGGAGGAAGCAGGTGGTATATCAATAGAGGAACTATTGTAGTAGATGAGACATTCGAGCATGTAGCACAGTGCCTTAGATGAGATTAGGTATAAAAATACACTCTTTGGTCTGATCTGGGAAAGAGTTCTAGGTGTCCCAGAGTTCCAAGCAGAACTCTGTTCTTGCAGTGGTTTCTCATGGATGGTCATTGACTCAGCATCCTCTGAGGCAAGATGATTATTTAAGTGACTTCTGTGGACCATACTTCGCTTAAAATCCTCTGTGTCCCAGTTTATCTTGAGATTACAGTACACAGCCAGCTTTGGGTCCAGCTTCCTGGACCATCACAGCGAGCAGGCAACAAAAGCAGCTTTAGCCCCAGGAAAGGAGGCAAGGGGAATGTGGAACAATAGTGTCTGGCCTTGCAGAGGCAATGAGGTATAAGTACCAAGCCTCTCCAGGCCCCTGGATCCTTCCCAGTTCACAATGCAGACAACCATTTCCTGATATGGTCCCAGTGACTGGAGGACTGGTGTCTATGCTGGCAAAAAGCTTAATGATTCACAATGAAGCTGTAGAATTGTAGAAAAAGACGGGATCAGACCCCTATTCTGATGAAGCCCAGCCCAGACCATGTTAACACTCCTCATTGGAATCTCCAATGGTGCAAACAGCTAATACACACAGCTACAGTCCAAAAGATGTTAAATTCCAATCCAGCCAAAGGCACCTCAAAAGAAGGACCTATCACTCTGCTTCCCCCAAATCAGCCACTGAAAGCCTTAGGGACACAGTTCTACTCTGATAGTTGGGAGCTTGCCATGAATCTGAGTTGACTTTACAGGGAATTATTTCTTTCCATGGTACCCATCAGTAAAAAGAAACCAACTACAGGTACTCGGCATTGATGAATCTCAAAGGCGTTCTATTGCACAAAAGAATTCAGACATGAACAATTGCCTTCATATGACATTTTACTGTGTATAGGGCTTGTGAGGCTTTGTAAATCTTTACAGGAGGAGACAAGCTCATCTTTCTCTTGAGGCACTGCTGATGGATTTGAACTGCTGACCTTGCTTCCTGTACACCACCACCAAGACTAGAGGACAAATTAAACTATGTTGATAGAAATAGCGTCAGTAGTTGCCTGGGCTATGTGAACGTGGAACAAGGAGATGAGGAAGGCAAAAACCAAGTAGGAACTTTCTGGAGTATTGGAGACATTCTATTCCCCGACTGGGGTGGTGCTTACATAAATGTAAACATCTGTTATCCAGCTGTACAATTAAATGCAGAAAAATTTATTGTATATAAATTATATCTCAATTAAGTTTATTTAAAAATAAATAGGATAGTTCAACCAAGCCTCATATCACTGGCTTCTGAGGGCCCTATGTGGATAGCAGACCTCATGGGAAGATTGGTGCTGATATCCACACTACTGAAGGAAACTTTTTCTCCATTTTTCCCTTCTTTTTTGCTTTCTTCTCTTCCACAGGCAACCCCTTCCCCTGCATGGTGGACACAAAATAACATGGTTAAAGGAGCAGGAATCCACACCTAAACAGTGGTTTTATTTTTCCTTATGGTTTTGGTGTTTTTTTAAGTCCATTTTTATATTTTTATTCTTTTTCTCTGGTTCTCTCCTATTTCTTCACCCGGTGTGACCACACCCCATGCAAAGAAACAAAAGACCTGTACAAAGCAAACTATTCCAACTTCATTCTTCCAAGAAGTGAATGGATACATTGGATTGTGTAAGAGACAGCAAAATCATAATAATATTTAATATAATAATAACGGTTATTGTGGGGGAGAGTGGTGGAGGAAGGGGATAAAAGGGAGTTGATATCAAAGAGTTAAAGAAGAAATAATATTTTGAAACTGATAGTGGCAGCAATTGTACAATTATGCTTGATCTAACTGAATTATGGATTGTTATAATATCTGTAAGAGCTCCCAATAAAATGATAAAAATATGAAAAAACTAATTACCAACTTCATATGGAGAGTAAAGAGATATAGGATAAGCAAAGAATTCCTTTGAAAGTAGAATACTGTAGGAGGCCTTACACCACCTGATCTCAAAACCTATTGCATAACCACAGTAGTCAAACAGTCTGGTATTAGTACAATGATAAATGCATAGACCAGTGGAACAGAAATAAATGTACCCACCAAATACAACGGATTTTTTTTACAAAGGATCAAAACTAATTAAGTGAGAAAGTAACAAAGGTAGGCATCTCTTCTGAGGTCCTGTAATCTAATCCATTTTCCCAAGCAACAAGGTGGTATGCCTGCCTAATAATACCCAGGATCCATATATAACCCATATATATGCACATTTTAATAGCCATCTCAACAAGGAGGCCTCACCTTCGCTGGGGTCAGTTTATCATATTGAGGGGAGGAGAAGGCCAATTAGTTCCTTATCTATAACAGTGTTCTATATTTACCATAAATTGACAGACATTCCTACAAGGGTATTCAGTGAATTTTAATAGAAATTCAAGTCCAGAGGTGAGGCGACAGAAAAGTATGTCTTTTGAGAAGTTCGTCATACCTCAGTTGGTGGACAACCCAGATGGGGTCACCTCCATTGGGAAAAATTCTTTTAACATAGATCCCCCCCCCCCAGGGCATAATAAACACCATGCTCAATGCCTTGGAGTTGATTCTGACTCATAGTGACCTGTAGAACAGGGTAGAACTTTCCCTGTGAATTTCTGAGACCATAACTCCACAGGAGTAGAGGGCCTAATATTTCTCTCAAAGAGCAGCTGGTGGTTTCGAATAGCTGACCTTGTGGTTAGAAGCCTAACATGTAACCACTACTCCACCAGGGATCTTCATAAGGGGTGGGGGAAAATTTTCCCAGTATTATGTTCCTAGTTGGGTACTTTTGACCTCATTTCTATCTAGTCCTTGGTGACCAGGGGGTATAAACCTGGTGGGCCTCGTGGTGTAAACAACCAGGACTTTAGACTCTGTCCTTTCCAGGTGTACAACATCCTTCATAGGTCACACAAGAAGGCACCACTTTGGAAACCCCACTAAATGAAGTAGATTTTACCTTAAACTAACCAGTAGCAGATCTTAGGAACTGAAATACTTCTTTGGATTTGAGGCTGAAATATGCTGGTGTGAAAAGAAGCCAATGACTGCTATACCAAGGTTATGGGGTTGGATGTTGTTGGACTTCGGTGCAGCACGATGAATGGCAGCTTGGGAGTACCATATAGTTTCTATTTTCATGCCCTCTTTGCTTTTTTATGATGTGATTTAGTCTAGCAGGCATGGTTTTGCCTTTGTGACTGAGTATTACTGAAAGGTTTTTCCCAATCTTAAACCTTCATTGTTTGAGCAAATCGTGTACAGTCATTTGAGTTTTTGATCCAGGTCAATAATCCAGGTATTTTTGTCTAAAAAGTTGTCCAATGCAGGCATAATTCCCTTTTCTAAACAGTACTTGAAATTCATTAAATTGGTTAAATTTATGATACCCCTATAGAACTGCCATATACCCATGGGGATTATTTATAATGTTCCAAAATAAAAGAGTAATGATATCTCCTTTTTTAATGAATCATTTTGTTGGGGGCTCTTACAGCTCTTATAACAATCCACACACCAATTGTATCAAACACATTTCATCTTTTCCAAAACATTTTCTTTCTACTTGAGCCTTTGGTATCAGCTCCTCTTTTTTCTTCTCTCGCCCCCATCTTCCCACCCTCCCACATCTGTGAACTTTTTTTTCCTTCATATTTTACACCATCCACTGTCTCCCTTCACTCATGTTTCTGTTATTCATCCCCCTTGGGGGAGGTGTAGATTGATCATTGCAATCGGTTCCCCCTTTCTCCCTCTTCAACCCCCACCTTTCCCCCACCCTCGTGATATTGCTACTCTCCTTATTGGTCCAGAGGGGTTTATTTGTCCTGGATTCTGTGTGCTGAGAGCTCTTATGTGTACCATTGTACATGCTCTGGTCTAGCAAAATTTCTAAGATAGAACTGGGGTCATGGCAGTGAGGGGGAGGAAACATTAAAGAACTAGAGGAATGTTGTGTGTTTTGTTGGTGCTATACTGCACCCTGGCTGGCTTGTCCCTTCTTTGTGACCCTCCTGTGAGGGGATGTCCAATTGTCTACAGATGTGGTTTGGGTCTCCACTCCGCCCGATTTCATTTGCCTTGATATTAATGTTTGTGTTTGGTCTTCTGATGCCTGGTACCTGATTTTGTCAACACATCCTATGGGCTTTGTTGCTTCTCAGCTAGATGACCACTTGTTTAACTTCTAGCTTTTAAGACTCCAGATGCACCATCAGCTTTCTTCACCACTTTTGCTTATGCACCCATTTTTTTCTTCAGCGATCGTGTTGGGGAGGTGAGCCTCATGGAATGCCAGGTTATTAGAACAAAGTGTTCTTGCATTGAGGGAGCACTTGACTAGAGGCCCAAAGTGAGTCTTCTACCTTGATCTTTAACATGTAAATATATGTGCATAGATCTATTTCCCTGTCATTATATATAAATATGTTTACGTATGGACATGCCTGTATTTAGACCGCTATAAATGTCCTTTGCCTCCTAGTTCTTTCCTTTCTTTCCTTGTACATTCCTCTTGTCCTACCGTCATGTTTGGCCTTCCTCTCAGCTACAGTCGCTTGATCAAACCCCACCAGGCATTCTACACCAGCCCCCTCTCCATCAATTTTAGATCACTTGTTGTTCTTTTGTCCCTTGGTTTGTTGTATTCCCCCTTCCTATACTCCATGTCACCCCCTCTCATCTCACCCTGGAACCATCAGTCCCATTATTTTCTTCTCAGAATTGTTTATCCTGCCTATCTTATATAGATAGACATTTTTTTAAGCCTATACACAATTCTAGGTCTGTTGACCTTTATGAATGTTTTCCATTCGAGTCAGATGAGGAGTCAAGCCCTACCCCTAAAGTGCATTTTTGGGATTCCTCATGGACTTCATTGCTTTGTTCCCCTTGCTGCTCTGTTGCACTCCCTTCATGTTTTGCTCTGGAGTGTGGGGGCATCATACCTGGCACAATTTCCACACTTTGTCTCCAGTGTTGTCCTCTGTAGTGCTATGGGTCAGCGAGAGGATGCAGGGTCTCGTGGTGGGGTCAGCCTTGTGGTCCTCTCTGTGCATTGATTGCTCAGAGCAGGAATATCACCTTTGGGGCTTGGTGGTCCAGGCTTTAGTCCACTCTCTCTCTCTCCTTCCCTATCAGTTTGCTCTTATGTGCTCTGAGCAGACCCGCCTCTCTCTCTGAGCTGTATCATCAGTGTCCTCCTCTGTAGTGTATTTTCTGGGTAAGGGGTACACATAGATGACCTTGCAGACCTCTTGGTTCACTGCTTCTTGCCAGTTTGTTGCCTTCAAGTTTTGGTGTCTCCAGTTGAGGTCTAGTCCCTCTCTCCCTTCCTGTGGAGACATAAACAATACCCTCTCCATGGGTGGGTTAGTGCCCTGTTCTCCGCCTACCAATGTCTTCTCTCTCTTTTTTATGAATCTCTTTTTATTTATTAAAAAAATACTTTTATTGGGGGTTCTTACCTCTCTCACCACAATCTATATATTCCTCCAATGTGTCAAGCATATTTACACATATGCTGCCATCATCATTTTCAAAGCATTCTCTTCCCACTTGAGCCCTAGATATCAGCTCCCCAGTCTTCCCCCACCCGCCCTCCCTCTCAACCCTTGATAAGTTATAGATTATTTTTCCATATCTTACATTGTCCT
Source organism: Tenrec ecaudatus (assembly GCF_050624435.1). Taxonomy (NCBI): domain Eukaryota; kingdom Metazoa; phylum Chordata; class Mammalia; order Afrosoricida; family Tenrecidae; genus Tenrec; species Tenrec ecaudatus. The sequence continues at coordinate 266,857,832 of NC_134530.1, read as the reverse complement.
CCATTGTCCCTCACCCACTTTTCCATTATTCGTCCCCGTGGGAGGGGTTCTAGATTGATCCTGTGATCAATTCCTCCTTTCTCCACCCCTCCCCCTATTCCTACTGGTATTTCTACTCTCCTTATTGACCCTGAGGGGTCTATCTATCCTGGATTCCCTGTGTTGTAGGCTCTTATCTGCAGCAGTGTGCATGCTCTGGTCTAATCCGATTTGTAAGGTAGAAATGAGGTCATTATGGTGGGGTGAAGGAAGCACCAAAGAGCTAGTTGAAAGTTGTGTGTTTCATCAGTGCTATACTGCACCCTGACTGGCTCATATCTTCCCTGTGACCCCTCTGTGAGGGGATGTCCAATTGTCTACAGATGGGCATTGGCTCTCCACTCCATGCTCCCCTCTCCCCCACCCCCATTCACTTTCAGTATGGTTTTATTCTGGGTCTTAGATGCCTAATCCCGTTGACATCTCATGATCATGCAGGCTAGTGTGCTTCTTCCATGTGGGCTTTGTTCTTCTGAGCTAGATGGCCGCTTGTTTATCTTCAAGCCTTTAAGACCTTAGAGGTTATATCTTTTGATAGCCGGGCACCATTAGCTTTTTTCACCACATTTGCTTACGCACCCATTTTGTCTTCAGTGATCGTTTCGGCAAGATGAGCATCAGAGAATGCTGGATTGTTAGAACAAAGTGTTCTTGTGCTAAGGGAATACTTGAGTTGAGGCCCAATGTCCATATGCGACCTTAATTCTTAACATAGATATGAGTACATAGTTCTATTCCCCTCTCATTATATATATTTACATATGTGCATGCCTGTAATAGGCCTCTATAAATGTCCTTTGCTTCCTGGTTTTTTCCTCTATTTCCTTTTACTTTCCTCTTGTACCTTTTTATGTTGTTGTTATCTTTTCAACTGGGGTTTTCCTATTTTTATTTTATGATTGTTGCTGGATTTTTAATTTTTGCTTTTTGTTTTTATATGATTTTCTCAATATGAAATCCAGGAGAGGTAAATCTATAGGGACAGTAACTGGATGAATTGTTTCTTGATGCTATGTCAGAGGAGGTTGTGTGGAAGTGAGAAACTAATAATACCAAGTACAAGAAAGAAGAAAATATTCTAAAATTGATTGTGCTCATGATTGCACAACTCTTCTTAATATGTTTAAACTCTTGAAGGAATTCTGTACCCAGCAAAATTTTCCCTCAAGTATGACGGAGAAATAAAAATCAGTTTCAGATAAGGAAAATCTAAAAGAATTAGTAAAAATGAGACCAGCCTTATAAAAAATACTAAAAGGCGTTATTTGTACAGAGAATCAACAATAACAAACATCAACCTAAAATTATCATACAAGATATTATTGAGAAATCATTCTATTTCTGTTATACACAAAGTGAAACAGGATCATATGCATCAAAATAAAGAACCACAAATATAATTTCCACAATGAAGACACCAAGAATAACAAAATAGATAATAAGTAGTTGAATGGAGACTACAGCTAGCTGTTTACAGAAGACTACAAATTGCCTAAAATTTGGAAAGCAAACAACAAGAAAACCTCACTAAAAAAAGAAAACTTCAACAAAACATAAAATAGAAAAACCATGAAATCCTGTTATTAAGGGAAAAACAAAAAGCCAAAAAGGTACCGAGAATAAAAATCCTTAAACAAAAAGAATGCAGCACTGAAAATGATCATGAACAATGAAACCAATAAAATCACAAAAATACATGACACAATGACAGCAATAAAACCACACTGTATCAATAACAACATTGACTACATAGGGACTGAATTCACCAGTGAGGAAACAAAATCTAATAGAATGGTTATGAAAACATGAGGCTTTAACATGCTGCTTGTCTCAACGAGGAAGCTCTGCTGGGGCAGTGGTTATGAGTTGGGCTTCTAGCCACAAGGCCAGCAGTACAAGCCCACAAATCACCCTTCAGGGGAAAGATGGGGTTTTCTACTCCCATCAATAGTTGCACTCTTGGAAACCCACAATTCTAGCTTGGCTTATCGGGTCACTATAAGTCAGAATTGATTCATTGGCCATGACTTACGGGAAACGTCTTAGATGTAAAGAAAAATATAGCCTAAAAATTAAAGGATAGAAAAATTTATCAACCTAATTGTAGTAAAAAGAAAGCAAGAGTAGCAATAAAATTTTGACAAACTATACATCTAAGGAAAAGCCATAATGAGTGACAAAGAATGCCAATGTATAATGATGAAAGTCACAAATGAACAAGAAGACATAACTATAATTAACATCTGTGCGCTCAATGAGAGATGTTCAAAATTCATTAATCAAATTCTTAAACAAATAGAGACAAGTAGACTATATTACAATAATACTAGAAAACTTTAAAACATCACTTTACAGCAAAGACTAATCACCTAGAAATAAAATCAACAAAGATACAGAAAAACTGAACAACATAATTAATTAACTTGATCTCTTAGAAATATATAGAACACCTCACCCAACAAAAGTACAATATACATCTTATCTAGCTTACATGGAATATATTTCATAATAGATAATATTTTGTGACATGAAGCAAGCAGCCCCTGAAATTTTTAAATGAGATTCTACAAGCCATTTTTTAAAGATCACAATGTTATAAAATTAGAAGTTAACCACAGCACTATTAACCCCCAAAAAAACACTTACATGGAAACTGAGCAGCACTTCACTTAAAAACTACTAGGTAATTGAAGAAATAAAGAGCACAGTTTAAATATTTCTTGAAACAAATGAGAACAAAACAGCCACAAAGATCAAAATCTCTGAGACATGGAAAAACAGTACTCTGAGGGCAACTTATAATAATAAATGTGCACATCAAAAAGGAAGAAAGAATTAAACCTGTTAACACTTAAACTATAAAAATTAGAACAAAAACAGCAAAACAAACCCTTAGGTACTAGAAGAAAAGAAATGATCAAAATTAGAGCAGAAAGAAATGAACCAGAAAATAAAAATTTTAAACAAAAAAATCTATAAGACAAGAATTTGGTTCTCCAAAAGGATCAACAAAATTGATAAACTACTGGCAACCCTAACAAAGAAAAAGGAGAAAAGCGAAATATGAATAAAATGGTGACATAACAACAATGCAGCTGAAAAAAAGATAACACAATATTATGAAAAATTTTATTTCCACAAATTTTTAAATCTAGAAGAAATGTATAGATCTCTAAAAATACATTGCCTACCAAAATTAACACAGACTGATGTAGAAAACCTTAGCTGACTTACAATACAAGAAAAAATAGATCAGGTCATTGATAACTACCAACATAAAAAATTCCAGTCTTTACTGGGAAATTCTACCAAGCATTTAGAGTAGAGTTAGCAACAATTCTACACGAATATTTCAAAATAGTAAAAAGGACAATATACTATCCAAATAGTTTTATGAAGCAATTATAGCAATGACACCTAAGACAATAAAATATACCACCGGGATTGAAAATTATAGACCAATATTCTTTATGAATACAGATGCCAGAATTTTCAACAAAGTTCTAGCCAACAAAATATTTTTAAAATATATCATGATCAAGTTGAATTAATATGTGGAATTCAGGGATGGCTCAATATTAGAAAAAAAAATCCATGTAGCCACTAACAAAACAAAGAAAAAGAACCTTATGATTATAACAATTTATCCAGAAAAGTTATTTGACAGAATTCAACATTATTGATTAAAAAACACTTAATGAAATAGAAATAGAAGGGAAATTTCTCAATATAGGATAGGTCATATGTGAGAAATCAATGGCTAGCATTTCACTTACTAGAAAGAAATGGAAAACATTCATTCTTCAAATAAAAACCACTCTTTATCACTACTCATTTGGTATAGTCCTGGGAATCTTAGACATCCAAAACTAATAAAGGAATCCACTTTGGCACAGAAAAAAAAACACTCTCTTTGTGTGCATATGGTATAATCCTACATATAGAAAATATCAAGGATTCAATTTAAAAATTGCTCTAACTAATTGAAATATTTGGCAACCTAGCAGGCTATCAGATCAGCATAGAAAAATCCATTGGATTCATGTATAAATAATAAAGGTCTAATTGTAAAAATCTATTTAAAACACCATAATAACAGAATTATGAATAATCCTATAAAATGTGTATAAGACATGAATAGACAATTTATTAAAGATAGCATCCAGGTGGCCACCAATCATATGAAGAAATGCTAGTGATATTAGCCGTAAGAGAAATATAACTTGTTCTGTGACATTGATTACATTTTTTCTCAGTGAATATTGGTATTTAGGTAATGTCTAGTTTTAACTGTTATGAATGGTGCTACTTTGAACATTCCTGTTTATGCCTTTCTGTGGCATTCATGAATAGAACTAAATGTAAGTTGTGCAAATGTTATTCTAGTAGATATTGCAAGTTTTCAATTTAAAAACTTCAGCAAACTGATCAATAAAAGACAATTAAAAATAAATAAATAACCTTTTAAAATCGGATTGTTCAAGATACCAGTTAAAGAGACACCATAAATTATGATTAATAGCAAAATTGGGTTATTCAGAAAATATTGCATTGAGAGTCTGAAGAAGAGAGTGCCACTCGGGCATTAGTGTGGTGTGAGAGAAAGAGGGGGAAGGAAGCGCATGAGCAGGGTGGCACATCTCATGCTCCATTTAATTTCCCTTGGCAGTTACCATAGACCTCTTGCTGTGAGCTGCCCTCAAGTCACACCCCAACTCATGGCAACCCATTACATGGTGCAACTCTACCCATGATGAGCCATTGGGTTTTCAGGAGATCCCTAGGTCCTCATTTGTCTTGGTGTGAAACCTTCACTGAAACCTGCACAGCATTATAGCAACAAGCCAGCCCTGTTGCACATGAGGTGTACTGGTTGGGGATTGAGACTTGGTCTCCCTTGTGGCAGGAGAATTCTACCACTTAACTACAATTTCCCCGCTATAGATCTAGAACACCAGAGCACTTGGCAAATCACGTTTTAGCAAATTGGTGAGTTTACAAGGTTGCGTTTTTTCATCCTCTGTTCAGAAAGTGCGGACTTGCACAAGGCCAAGGCTGTTTCCATGCAGAGGAGTCCACGGTCCTCCTTGTTTCTGCCTCTCTGCCCAGGCGTTGCTGCTGACTGGAATTCCTTCTCTCCTCTTCATGTCCAGGGAACATCCTCCATATCAGCACTTCTTCCTTGGAATCTTTCCATCCACCTGTCCCCTACGCAGGGCTCTCTCTTCTGCCTTCAAGCTCCACAGTGATGGTCTCAGCACTTTCCCATAGCATCCTTGTTAGAAGTCTCCAGGGAACTGTATAATGATTTCTAACAAGGTGTTTGCCAAAAAAGTTTTAAATATGGAGGAGTGATTACACCATACATTCAGTGCTTGCTAACCGCTGGTCTCATATCATTTTCATCTTAGTCTTGGCAGGAAACACCAGAGCCCTTATTTCCCTGGCCCCCCGTACTCTGATGGTTACATAGTAGCTGGGGCCTGTGCCTTCCTGACCTCCACCAAGTCACCTACAGGAGCAGTTCTCCAGAAGGATTCCTGAACACCTGGCACCATGGCCTACCAGAGGACTGAGAATGATCTGTCCTGCTTGTCTTTAAGTGACAGAAAGTCCTGTTCATAGGTTATATCTTCTACCAATCTGCCCTTGTAGCAGGAGACCAGGAGAGAGGGGGAGGGGTGCTCATGGAGTAATAGGCGATCTAATGGTAGAAGGATTCAAAGGCATTATCAAGCCCAACAGGTGAGAAGACTGAATTTTAAAAGGTGAAACCATACAGTCTTAAAGCAAGGACCTTAAAAATTAACAGGGAAGAAAAGAAACCTTTTTTACTTTATGATTTTATTGGGAGCTCTTACGATAACGATCCATAACTCAGTTCGATCAAGCATAATTTTACAATTGCTAGCAGAATTAGCTTCAAAACATTTTCTTTCTTCTTGAACTCTTTGATATTAGATCCCTTTATTATCCTCCCAACACCCTACCCATCATGAACCCGTATTATTACATTATATATTAGTATTATTGATGTATCTTTTTGACCATTCAGTATATCAATTCACCTGCAATTCTGTTACTCATTCCCATCTAGTGGAGTTAATACAGTCATCATTGCTATCAGCTCCCCTCTTCCCTGCACCCCCTCTTCCCATTACTATTACTGAAGGGTATCTATCTTTGCTTTCATGCATTGAACACTCTTAATTATATAAATGAACAAAAGCAGGTAGACATCAGAAAAGTGGGTGAAAGGAGACAGTGGTCAGTGTAAGACATGAAAAAATAAAAGAATAATTTATAAATTATCAAAGGGAAATGGGTAAGTTAAGTTGGGGGGAAAATGAGGAGCTGATGCCAGGGGCTTCAGTAGAAAGAAAATGTTTTGAAAAAGATGACAACATATGTACAGATGTGTTTGACACAATGGATACAGGCATGGATTGTGATAAGAGCTGTAAGAGTCCCCAAAAGAATAAAAACAACAACAAAAGAATGTAATGATCCACTTTTCAATGTGACCTAGACCTCCACTAGTACCGAACTCACCACTGCCTAACCAGAGACCCAATGTCCCTCCAGTAGTCCTGCCTATGGTTCCACATTTCATTGCTCCCTCCTTTCTCAGAAGAGACTGAACGGGTGAGCAGATCAAAGGGACGAGAAGAGAGAAAGGGAGTCTGAACGAATACCTGTCCCCTCCCTAGTGGCTCTTGTGCTTTCCATCAGTGCGTCAGTGTCAAGATTAACTCCAAAGAGTATACATTATCGAAGAATCTACGTTAGTCATCAAATATGGAACATTTCATATGATGCTCAATTTACAATTCAATGTTCTAATTTGTATAATGATATATTGTTATGTGATAACGTTTTTGTAGTTGCCAGTCACTGTAAATTAAATTCTCAGCTCCACTTCTTTCTCATTACATTTTCATTTTTCCCTTTGAAAGAAAAAAAAAAGATAAATGAGGTAAAACAAAGACCATAATAGGAAGGGGAGCAAGTATTAAAGAAGCAGAGGATAGTTATGTGTTTTATCAGTGCTATATCACTACCTACATTTATCATCCTTTCCATGCAGCCTTCTGTGAGGGACTGTCCAATTATCTTACAGGTGAGTTTTGGGTCTGCACTTTGTCCATACTCCTTTGCACCAATTTGATTGCTCGTTTTTGAACTTCCGATACCTATCCCTATTGACACCTCATGATCACACAGTCTGGTGTGCGTCTTCCATGCGGGCTTTGTTGCTTTCCTACTACATGGCCACTTGTTTAACTTCAAGCCTTTAAGACCCCAGATGCTGTATCTTTAAATAGTCAGGCACCATCAGCTTTCTTCACTTCATTAGCTTATGCACCAATTTTGTCTTTAGTGATCGTGTTGGGAAGGTATCATACAGTGCCACATTATTAGAACAAACCATTCTTGGGTGAGGTTAAGATTTCAATAGAGGCCCCACGTCCATCTGCTTCCTGGTTGCATTTACATATATATACATACACCCATCTTTATATATTTACATATATACCTATCTATAGTTATACATATATATATAATTTTTACTGCTTCAAAAAGAAAACCTTTTCATCCTCCACTAAACACAGAAGGTGGTGAGGAAAAAATTCAATCAAAGTCACCTGGAACAGAAGCTATCCGTGAGGAAAGGCATGCTATTTTCAGGTTTCTAAAAGGATATTAGTAACAATTGGGGGAAGAAAAAAAAATCGCACACATAAAAACCTTTCTTGCTAGCAGCCTTTGGAAAGCAGATAAAGGTGGTGTGGCCCTGAGCCTTTCACTCAGCTTTATCCAGCTGAGTTTGGAGATTGAAGTGTGGAAGTCAATTGTGTATTCAGTCCAACTGATACCCGGAGTTGTTTGCTTTGAACAATGTGACTCTGTTCCTTTGTTGAAGGTGGCCAGCAGCATAGCCCTTGCTTAGGGAAGGAACCAACACATTAGGAACTTGCTAAAACAAAGTGGCATTTTGTGTGATGACTGTTGGTGAGTGTGGCAGTGATGGCCCACTCGGTTTTGGATATCTATAAAGGCAGAGATACAGGTGCCCCATGGCAGGCAGGGAGACACCCAAATGGCTCCTTTTCCAGTCACCCTGAAGCACAGGCACTGGGTTTGAGTTATGTCCAAGAAGGCACCCTGAGCAATTTATCAGAAGTCAGGGAAGAGAGACTTATACTATCTGAATACCATTTGCAATATGCTTCCCCAAGAACAAAAAGAAACCCAAAAAACTCACTGCCACTGAGACAATGCTGAGTGGTAGCAGCCCCCCGTGAGTTTCCTAGACTGCAACTTGTTTACAGGAGTAGAAAGTTCAGTCTTTCTCCACAGCGGGGCATGTATTAGCAGCAATCTGAAGGGCAAGGAGGGATTGGTTAGTGGGTGCCAGGCTCTGCACTCAGCACTTTCTGTGCATTCCCTAGTTACAATATCCTAGAAACCTCTTTGGATGAGTTACAGAGGTGTGGCAGAGCCAGCTCCCAAGAGCTACTTCCCAAGAGCTGACCAAGCACATCTCTTCCCAGCCCTCCATCAGCAACATCATGGTGGTAGCTCAGAATTGGCCATGGTGGAAATATTGACAGCATGGAAAGTGGCAAATAAAGGCCGAGGTTCCCTTTTGTTTGCTTTGCAAGCTAGGCACAAAGCAAATACCAGCACCCTATCAGATAGGCAGGGTTCTTTGGCTAATTTTAAAGATGAGATATTGAAGTCTTAAGTAATTTGCCCAAGGGGCTCACACAAGTTCCAAATTTAAGCCAGTCAAAGGCAATGCCTTCTGCTGAGAATTCTTTCAATGTGTATTTGGTCCTAAGATGATTGACTGGAAGAATTTAGAATAGTTAACCCACTGATAACCAAAAAGTTAGAGATTTGAGACTATCAATAGATCCCTCAGAACAAAAGTCTGGCAATCTACCTTCGAAAATTGTAGGACTGAAAACGATAGAGCAGCTGGCATGAGTGGACACCACGGCTACTGGTACTGGTAGAAAAGCTGAAAGGGGGGTTGGGTTAAACAGGAATGCTTGCAGGTAAGTTCTTGGGGAAAACGAATAGGATAGGAGACACATAGGATAGATAGGATATTTTCCACAAGTACACAAGATTCAAGAGGAAGTTTTTGTTCAAAGACTTCCTGGCAGCCTCACTAGGTGCTGAAGGAACGAAAAAGAGATCTTCCTGAGCCCAGCAAATAAAGCTACCCAGAGAAGGCTAGAGGTGAAGGATCCTGGGGTATCCTTTGGAATAATGGGGATTCAACCCCAAATTAACCTGGGTTTTCTGCTTACAATCCTTAATAGCTGAGGGGCTGTACCCAGGAGCCCATTTCCAGCATTCTACTTCGCTCCACCATCCTGGGAACTGCATAGATCACCTTTCTCTCTAGGATCAGAAACTGATATTTCAAACAATAATACATGAAATGCTTTGCCCATCACTTGGGTGGGTTAACAGGCCCCCAGAGGCATGTGTGTCAAAAAGAACTCCTTGCACCCTGCACCTGCATGGCAAAAGTCAAACCTTCCCAATAGGCAGGGACCAGTTCAATCAATACTCTAAGGCCTATGCAGGGTAGACACTGAAAAGGAGAGCCACCCTCCCCCCGCCCCGGGCACCTGGTAGGCTCCTGATAAGAGAGAGGAGGCAGAGTGGAGATCTAGGGCAAAGAGACAGTGGTTGAATGTTCTGAGGGGATGAATAGGGGAAGAAAAGACGGGCAAGCCTTCTTTAGTATCCCTGATTAGGTGGAACAAGAGGCTCCTCCTTCCTCCCATCAAAGACAAGATCCTGGTCTCTTCCTCTCTGGCTTGGCCAGGGCCTTTCAAAGAGATAGCTGGGTGACTGGCTAGCCTTTTTCTGTCTTACTATTGGTGGTCCTTGCTCCAGTCAACTCACACCCATTGCAACCTTATGTAAAACAGAACAAAACATTGTCTAGTCCTGCATCATCTCCCTGATCACGGACCTGGGTGGCTCCGTTGTGATTATCGCGTCACTTCCTCTCTGTGTTGCACTGCGCTGTGCTGGGCACCATTCTCCCAGGCAGCGCGTCCTTCTCTAGTAATTGATACTTTCTCAACACATTCAGCATGACATTAGACAATATGCTGTTGTGATCTCTAAGGTTTTCACTGGCTCCTTTCTCAAGATAGATTGCTAAGTTTTTCTTCATTGTCTGTGTCTCCTCTGGAAGCCCAATCCCTGCATCAAAGCAGCACACAAACTGCCCTCTCGTGACAAAGTGATAGGAGAGCGGCGAGTCTCGGGCTTGGAGAACCCAATTCATCTCAGCCTTTTCTTGGATAGCTACAAAGTATATGGACTATATTTGTCTACCACACAAAACTAGGCTCTAGAAAAATCTCGATTTGGACTACAGAGAGAAATCGCTGTGTTTTCAGTAAAGCCTGTGACAAATATAAAATCCTACAGAGACATTATTTAGCATCATTTTGCCCTTGTGTAAAACAGTGAAGGTCATGGATACCATTATAAATTGCCCGTTATTATACATCAATAAACTTTATAAGATAATGGAAATAGAGCAATGGCGTTGTTGGGTTCTCCCTACCCTTTTCTAACTTTCTAAATCGTCTGGATTTGCGGAATTGCTGTCTATTACAGTGGTAAATGATATACTCGGTCCAGCAATGATTTCCTCAGAATTATTTTTGATATTTTTTGTTTGGAGACATGTTTTGGTTGGCTACATCAATGCTAAAAAAAAAATACCATCAATGCTAAAAAAGAAAAAAAAGAGAGAAAGAAATCAGACCATGAAGAAAAGTTGGGATGAAGAAGAAAAACAAGGATGATTTGTATCATGACAGAGCTAGGCCATATCTGTATATTACCCAAGCTGGTCTGCCCAACCGTTACACTGAAGCGTTTAGGATTATCTCAGACAACCAAAAGAAAGGCCTTCCCCCTTTCCTGCCCGTTCCCCTCTATGATTACCTCCTTCTCCTTGGACCTGGCAGTCTTATCAAATGAGTTGCATCTGGGACAAATGCATCGTGTTCTTGTTCAGTTAAACATCACGAAAATGGTTAATTCTCCAGACAGTAGTGTCTCTCCCGGGCACAGCAAGCTCTTCTCTGTTAGCGCATGGGGAACCAGCCCTCTTTAAGTGTTCCTAATCTTCCTGCAGTTGTTTTTCATGACCACATAATTAACTTCACATTATAGTCTGAGTTTTTTAAAAGTACTTATTATTTTTAAACATTTTATTAGGGGCTCATACAACTCTTATCACAATCCATACATATACATACATCAATTATATAAAGCACATCTGTACATTCTTTGCCCTAATCATTTTCTTTTTTTTAAAAAAAGTACTTGTTTTTATCTACTTTACAAAATGATTTTTAATGTAGCTATAGAAAATGAAGCCTGTTTATGTCTGAATATAATGTCATATTTTGTTCCTTAATTAGTATTTGAAAGGCAATTGATTTCTGATTCAAATCCCTGTTTTTCTACTTACTAGTTGTGTAAACTGAATTTACTTAACTTCCCCGTGCCTCAGTTTCTTATATATGCAAAAGAATTATAACGTGTAAGGTGGATACAACAAATTCTTTTTTTATATTACTTGAAATATGTATGTCTTTGGTACTCATTACCATGCAGACTGGATGCTTCATCAGAGCAAGAATCATTTCACATGTTTCTTGTGTTAGTTGTTAGTTGTGGGCTTAATCACTATGTTGGGTGTTTATTGGTTGACAAGCAGTTTCTCCATTAGACGTTATAAAACTATTTCCAAGACTCTTTTTTGTTGTTGTTTGGGCCCTCGACAGTGCATTAATATGAGCCAAACACTTACTTGAGTTACTAGAAACATTATGAAGTATGCCTCCAAGTTCAATAAGCAAAGCAATAGATTTAAATGACAAGTTCCATGTACCCAAAGCAAGCAACATTCTTTCCTTGAAATCAATTTTGGACAGATGTGATATGACTTTTCATGTAAAACAAGCAGTGACTTGGTATTCTGTGTAATGAATATATTCTGCTTCTACACTCCCAACTGACATGGGTTTTACCAGAGTTTACTAGTAATAGCTATATTGATTGAGTGCTTCCTAGGCAGGGGCGTCTGATTAACAGACCCTCTGGAGAGGAAAAATGAGCCCCACCTTCCAGCGTTTTCTGATTTCCATGGCATAAGTACTTTCACACAGTCGACCTCAAACTACCAACCTGAGGTTACTGAGCACACCACGAACCCACCTGAGCAGTAGGAACTCGCTCTAAGATACTTCTGCTATGACATCTGTTGTGATCCAACTGTTAGCGATAATTCTCACAAGTCTGCAAGGAAACGATTCTTACTCCCATCCTACCAAAGAGGTCAGTGAAGCAGATGGATACTTTGTCCTCTATCATTGAATTGAGGTCTAGCTACATGACTTCCAACCCCATTGTCTTCTCATTATACCACACTTCCGTGCAAGTCAGCTAGCTTTGAATTCAAGGTTTTGATCTACAAACAACAAATGCTGGCACAAAGATCAAAGACTCCCCAAGACCCATAGCAGTTGGGCTGGTTGGGAAATTGGATGGGCTGTCTTTTAGTTTGGGCACAGTTCCATGTCGACCTGGTCATTTGGCACTTAGTGATGCTCAGTGGCACCCAGAATGGTCTGGGTGTCTCGAAGAGGGTCTGGAGGGAGGCCTTCCTGACGTAGTAGTGCCACAGAGACACCTGCCCTTCCAACAGTTGTTTGGCCAGCCAGGAGCATTTCAGTGTTCAGTGATTCTGTTGTTTGGCTAGAAAGGGGATTTCAATATGTCCCAGAGAGAGTTTCAGATCATTTCTGCAGGTCAGCGTTCCCCCAGGCCTGCCCACATCTCCCCAACTTTAAAACTGTGGACAATAGCATTTATCTCCTTATGGCCCCAAGGGAATAATAAAATCATGTTTGTGAGGGTTGTAAGACTCTCCTATTAAAGAAGGCATGCATAAACATCGTGTTATTATTTTTGCTGTAAATTGGGGTGTCAGATTTTATTATCATGAGACCTAGGTTCCCACCTTTACTGCATCTTACGAGGGCCCCGTGTTGTGAAATAACAAATAATGGCAGAAATAATGATACCTTGTGTCTAGGTTGTTGTCTCTGTTAGGTGCCGTCAAGTCAGCTCAACCCACAGTGACCTTACGTGCAACAAAGCAATACAAAACACTGCCTGGTCCTGCGGCGTCCTCACAATTGTTCTTATGTTGGAGCCCATGGTGGCAGCCACTCTGTCAGCCTATCTTTTTGAGAATCTTCCTCTTTTTCGATGACTTCGACCTTATTAATATGATGTCTTTCTCCAGGGGTTGGTCTCTTTGGATCACATGCTTAAAGCACATGAGACAAAGTCTCACCATTCTCGCTCCGAAAGGTGCCTTCTGGCTGTACTTCTTCCAAGACAAATCTGTTTGTCTTCCTAGCAGTCCATGGGACTTTCAGTATTCTTCTCCAGCATCACAATTCAAATGCACCAATTCTTCTTTGGTCCTTAGTGTTCAGTGTCCGACTTTCACATGCATATGAGTCCATTGACAATACCACGGCTTGGGTCAGGTACATATGAGTCTTCAAAGTAATATCTTTGCTTTTCAACACTTGAAAGAGGTCTAGTGCAGCAGATTTACCCAAGGCAATATGTCATTTGATCTCTTGACTGCTACTTCCGTGAGAATAGCTTGTGGATCCAAAAAAGATTAAATCCTTGACAACTTCAATCTTTTCTCCATTTTTCATGATGCTACCTATTGGTTCAGTGGCAAGGATCTTGTTCTTGGTCTTCTTTACATTGAGTTGTAATCCACACTGAAGGCTGCAATCCTTGATCTTCATCAGCAAGTGCTTCAAGTCCTCCTTGCTTTCAGCAAGCAAAGTTGGGTCATCTGAATATCACAGGTAGTTAATAAGCCTTCCTTCAATCCTGATGCAGCATTCTTCTTCATATAATCCAGCATCTCTGATTATTTGCTCAGCACACAGATTGAATAAGTATAGCGAGGAGATGCAAACCCACCTTTCTTGATTTTTAACCATCCAACATTCCCTTGTTCTGCACACCTGCCTCTTGATCCATGAGTAGGTGTTATATGAACACAATGAAATGTTCTGGAATTCCCATTATTAATACTATCCATAGTTTGTTATGGTCCACAAAATTGAATGCTTTTGAATAGTCCATAAAACTCAAACATCTTTCTGGTCTTCTCTACTTCCAGCCAAGATTCATCTGACATCAGCAATGATGTCCCTTGTTCTAAGTCCTCCTCTGAGTCCAACCTGAATCGATGGCTAGGTAGCACCTCTTTTATTCTTGAGAAATCCAAAGCACTCTGCTGACACCAGAAAGTTTGTCAACTCACAGACAATTTATAGGGGGAAACATTGAGTCATGTTTCAAGAAGTTTCTCTGTGGTGGATCACGGTTTTATTATTTTCACAAATTGGCTGGCAAATGCAGTACCTATTTATGTGTCTAACCCAGGAGTAAAAATGCCAAGTAGAAGGAACCAGTGGGGCTTGGGATAAATTGTGACATCAAGTGCTCCTTGTCCTTTACCTGATCACAGTCTAGACAGTGCCTGGAATCATTCTGATCCCAAATGAGCTCATAAAAAGAGACAGCTCAATGGCCTAGACAATTATTATGAGGACAACGAGCTCGCTGTCACTGAAGCCAGTGTTGCTTGTTAGGTAATTTCAGCAGATGCTCAAAGGGAGGGAACAACAGGAAACTCTTCATCAATGAACGGCAAGTCCCACCCCGTTTCTTACTAAATTTCCTACCCCTAGTATGAATCTCCTGGCTTTACTCCTGAATGTAGTTGTTAGCTACCTTTGAGTTGCCCCCCAACTTCTGTGAACTCCATACTGAACAAACTGGTGCCTGTGCCTGTGGCCGCTCCAGGATCGCTGGTGGACTACATGGTGCACTAATCCATATGGTCTCCAATGGCTGATTTTCAGGAACAGATCAAAAGCCTTTCTTCCTAATCTGTCTTAGGTTAGAAGCCCACTGACATGTGTTCAGCATCATAATAACACAGCCTCTGCACACAAACAGGAGATGACTATGCAAGACGTGCGTCGACTAGGAGTGGAACTTGATCTTCTTCACAGAGGACAAAAATTCTACTATTGAACTATCAGTGGTCTCAGTTTGGACATATCATATCTTATTTGTAAATATAATCAAGGGGCTTCTCTCTTATTCTATGTATGAGGACAGAGCAAGGCAGCAACCTGTATTCACAGAGAGGAGAAATCTAACATTCCCAAATCTAACTGAATTCTCTTTGCTTCTTTCGCAATGGTTAAAACTGCCTGAGTTAGTTTATTGTGCCAACCTGGCCAATAAACACACGTGGGGTTAATTGATGGGCCCAGGGATAAATGGCTCAGTGAGCCCCGCCTTTCAAGTTCTCGGGTCTCTTGATTTCTGATGGTTGGACCAGGGTGCAGCTGCCTTAGCCACTTCCCAGCTTCAGCTGGCAAGGCTCACTTCCTGCAAGACATCCCTGAGGAGAAGCCACATGGACCTACCCCGATGCAGCCCTGGGTGCTGGAACAGCCATGTGGAGACCCCTGCCAGCGCTGAGATGCTTACACGTTAACTGACTCAGCTTGCCTCCTGTAGTCGGCATCATTGTATCTGCTTTGTGAGATGGAGGAGGACTTTGTGGATTGGTGTTGGACATATGGGTTAATGTTGGACTTGTGGGCTTGGGCAGCACTGGGTTTGGATGTTTTCCTGATATGCACTTAACCTTTATATTAAACTCTCTCTTATCCATGAGTTTCTGTGGATCTGTCTAGCTAAAGTACCCAGACTGACACACTGCCCCCTGGCAGAGACAGGGCTGCATATATGAGGGGAGCCACCGCGTGCTTCCCCAGGGGAGCAAGGTTTAGGGAAGGAGAATGGTGCTTGTGGCCAGAAGGTCTCACCCCTCTCCTGCCTATCTGTTCCTCTCTGCTGGCAGCCCTTCAGAATTGTCTGCCGTGGTTTCATGGGCTGGCCTCGGAACCTTATTTCTGCAGCATGCTGTCCAGGTGACTTAGCAATAATCTCCGCAACACTCCCAGCTCTCCATGCTAAGCAGTTGCGTGCATGTAAGAAAAACAGTGTGTGCGGATGAGTGCGCACACATGCCTGTGTGTAAGCGATCAGTATGAATGAGGATTGGAACTGTTCATCACTGAAATGATTCGTCCCTGTTTATAAACATTCCCTCACTGTTGATATGTATATGGGAGAAGGAACCACAAAACGAGACCTGAGATTTTCAACCTTCTATTTTCACATCCTTAATCTTACATACTGTTGATAGCTTTCTCTCTCTACCCAAAAAACCACCAGGTATGAAAATAAGTTGTCTACATCGAAACTCTGAGAGAAAGGAGGTGTGAACCGAGAATACTTTCCCTGTAGAGGCAGTTGCATCTGAAGGGTGTGGTGAGGCCCTTCTAGCCCTGTGAGGGCTCAACTATGGGGCCACCGCTGACAAACGTTTTCACATAAACAGTCTTTTTGTGTGCCTCTACAGGATCAATATTCTTAGCCATCTGTCCTCTCTCACCCTGTCCTGCCCCCCACTGACTGCATGAAATATTTTGTAGGACAATTACAATCTGATATAAGTGCAAATGGCTCAAATCTTAACTTTTTCTACATCTTTTGAAGCTCCCCCTGAAGACTAGGAGGCCCCAGCAAATAAGCAACGTGCAGTGCTTTCACAGCCAGAGATATCAACCGTGGTCTGTCTGAGGGCGCCGGAGTTCCAATCAAACGTGTGTGGGCCCTCGGTACTTTCAGAGAGCATCAGCGCTTCCTCTGCAGGTCAGCCCTCGGGCTCACCCAAGCTATCTCTTCTCTTATCCCTCCCCAACCAACCAAACAACAAACCCCACTGCCATCGAGTCCTTTTGGCCTCATGGTGATCCTGTAGGACAGTGGAGCGCTGCTCTCCAGGGTGTCTAGAACTGGCAGCTCTAAAGCAGAGGAGATGGGCCTCATTCTCCCGGGGAGCAGCTGGTGGTCACGCTGCTGTCCTTTAGCTCAGCGGTCCCATGCGTAACCCTCTGTGCCACCAGGAATCCTTCTCGCTGCCGTTCCCCCCCCCCCACCGCCCCGCAGTCCCCCCAGTGGGGGTCTAGTCTGGAGCCTTTGATGTATGCAGTGCTCATTCAGGAAAAGCTGCTTACTTTGGACATACTAAATATAATCAAGGTTGGTGGTTCAAAGCCCCGAGAGAAAGATAAGGCGGTCTGTGAAGATTTGTAGTCATGGGGCCCCATACAGTCACCACGCGTGGAAATGTGCTCCGCAGCAGCGGGACAGAGGAAAGGCACTATGTGCTTGAGCTTTGTGTATCCTCCAGAGAGAGGCTTGTGTATCCTCCAGAGAGAGGGTTGTGTATCCTTTGTGTATCCTCCAGAGAGAGGGTTGTGTATCCTTTGTGTATCCTCCAGAGGGAGGGTTGTGAAGGGCTTTGCATACATGACCTCATTTGGTCCTGTGATGGAAGCATAATGTTTACCCTCATTTTATGATTGAGAAAACGCAAACTTGGAGAAATGACCCAGTTTGCGCAACATCACACAATTAGCAGCAGAGGTAGAAGTTAAAAATGAGGGTCTGATTCCAAATCTTCTATCCTTATTGAATACACATACACATTTTCCGGAAGGTTACAAAGCTTTCTTGCATAAAGTCAGAGATAACACTAACAGAAAGGTCTCTTCCGCTGTAGAATAACCCTCTAAGAACTCAGTGGTGTGAAACCTTACAGCAAACACGATTCATGAAGCCAGAAAAACTTCCAAATGTCACACGGGCTACATCAGCCAGCCCTCAGCAGGACTCACCTCTTCTCCTCTGTCTGGGCCTGCGCCCATGGGGAGCAGCCACAGTCTTCCTGGTCTCAAAACCCACTGCCACTGAGACAATGCTGACTCATAACAGCCTCTGTGGGTTCCTGAGACCGTTCCCTAACAGTTTGTGGGAGTAGAAAAACCAGTTTTGCTCTCATGGAGCTGATGACTTTGAACTGCTGACCATGTGGATTGCAACGAACAAGCACGACATCACCACGGCTCCATTCCTGGTCTCGAAAGTGCTACTTATTTGATGACTGTCCTAGGATTAGAGGGTAGCTGCCCTCCGGAAAGTACTCCACTGATGTGTCTGGATGTGGCCTTTCCTCCACCCTGTCACCTTTCCTGTCTGCCTCCTTCCTTCCCCACAGCCCCTGCCACCGAAGCAGCACCACTCTGCTGCGCTGCCGCACCCTCTGTGACCTTAGCCGTAAACTCTCGGGGTCTAGTTCCTTCTTTTGCTCGTATGATCTCGACCTCCCAGAGGGGCTGTGTGGGCTCTTTGGTGGCCTCCACTGGAATCCGCTGCTTTTCTGTTACTAGATGGCACTGCGGTGGCTGGTAGGTTGCTGTGATGCTGGAAATGATGACACTCCTTTTTCAAACAGGAGGAGGGTCACCCGGGGTGGACAGGCATCTTCAGCACCCCCAGACTAAGACAGCCTAGGAAGAAAGCCTTCTTAAGGTTAACTTCTGAAAATTAACCAATGGAAGCCCGGTGGGTCACACAGAGTGGTGTTCAATCTATAAAGGGAAGCTGAGGTTCCTACGTTGGAAGCTACTCGAAAGACACATATTGCGACTCAAACATACCAAGAAAGGTAATGATGTCTCAGAACAGAGCATTATCTTGTTCTATTTAAAAAGGGCTGTGATGAGTCCAAGATGTTGATTCAAAGGCAACGGAAAAACAAGACTGTCATTAGATCCAAAAAGGTATGTGCTGCGCCTAGCATAGAGTAGGTGATCCGAAAATAGTCATTTTCTTCACCTAGTACTTTCGTTCCTTCCCTTTCCTCTCCTTTTATATTTCTTTATCCTTAAATCTTAAAATCACCGTGTGCTACAAGCCACGGGCAGGTGGTGTGCGTCACGACCGCCAGCTCGTTTCTTCCTTGTTAGTGATCAAATCTTGTTATCCAGGCACTAACCTCAGCCGAGTTGCTGACAGAATGCATGGGCTATAAGCAAGTGAAATGAGTAGTGGAATTATCTTTTTGAATCCTCATTTTAAGTTCTGAGTTGGCAGGAAGCATTCCCCTACCTTCGTTCTCATGGCTCCACCCTCCTCAGTGGTCTGCAGAGAAGCGCAACAAATCGCTGTTGGAAGACGGAGAGCCACATGGCTCCTTAGACTCAAGGATGATGTGACTTCAGCCCATGCGCTTTGGACGTGCTCCCAGGGGAGACCCGCTCCAGGAAAATGACCTCGTGTTTGGTCGAGTAGAAAGGCAACAAAAAAGAGGAAGACTCCTCTACCAGATGGATTGGCACAGTGGCTGCAGTGATGGGTTCCAGTGGGAGTCGTGGTTGGCAGGGTGGCCCAGCACCAGGCAGTGTTCTGTGCAGAGGGAACACCGGAAAAACGCTTCAGACGGTTGTTATAGGGTGAGGTCACTATGATTCCGAACCAACTGGAGGACACCTAACCACAGCAATGAAGGAGGAGGAAGTCATTCATTGCCGTAGTGACAGAATTTCGTGCCAACCTGATAAATAAGTGTCGGGGTGGAGTCTAGCCTGTCAATCAGGCCACAGCCTGATGATGCCTCCTTGTGGGCATGACCTTCTCATAATTAGGGTCCTGGGAACCTGCCCCTCTCTCTGTCTCGCCTTCATGTGAGGAAGCCATGCTAAGACTTGTACCACCCTGTGATCCTTCCACTGCCATGTTGTCTACAAGACTTTTCACACACTGGTCTGTGATCTTCCTGTGTTTTGCATCATTGCTTGTTGCCGCGTGAGTCTGAAGAGGGGTGATGGACTAGACTAGTATTGGACTTATGGACTTGCTCTGCACTGGGCTGGGATGTTTTCTTAGCATAGAACTACATTTATATCTATATATAAAGTTCCCCCTTACACATATATGAGTGTCGCTGGATTTGGTCCTCTAGTCGACCCAGCCTAACGCGTTCATCACTGCTTCGCCCCCTAGAAGGTTTCAGTGAGGGCCGGATGGCCCAGGTTCACACCTGTAGGGAGTCATGGGGGGAGCAGCAGTGGGGTCTCAGCCAGTCACCCTCTTTGAACTTCTCCAGCCTTAAGCCTCGCGGAAAGAAAGGTTTCATGTTGCAAGAATTATTACCCTGACGCCAAAGGGAAGGATGGGCAGCATTCCCAGGCGAACTGGCTTGTCTCTGGGGACACAGGACTGGGAGCAGGAGAGACTTGTCACAGAGTCATCTGAGGCTGAAAGGGGCCCAGCGGAAAGAGAGAGAGAGAGAGATCTGATGAAGAACTCTGGGCACTCAAGGTGGAAGGCTTCTGTGCAGATGTGGCGTTTGAAACTAGTAAGGTGGACCTTGGTGCTTAGTCTTCCAGTATTGTTGGAACAGAAACGCCACAAGTGAGTAGCTTTAAAGAACAAGAATTCATTTTCTCACAGTTCTAGAAACTTAAGGCACAAAATAAGAATCCCAGCCGTGACAAGTCTTTCTGTAGACCCCTCTCCTAGTTCCGGGTGTCTGCCAGTAATGCTTGGCGAACTTTTGCTTGCAAATGGATCCTTCCATGCCATCTGCCTCCCTCTTGTGTGTGTCTCTGTGTTGACTCTGCTCTTTTTGTAATACACCACTCTTAAAAACAAGTAATTAGGACCCCAGACACTATGTCTTTTAATAGCTGAGCACCATTAGCTTTCTTCACGTTTGCGTATGCACCCATGTTGTTGGGAAGGTGAGTATCATACAAGGGGAAAGCAGAAGAACAGCGAGCTGCTAGCAACGATGACTGTATAACCCTACTCGAGACGAGTGAGTAACAGAAATGTAGGTGATTGGATATATAGGGTAGGGTAAGATATGGCATATATAATAATAGTAACAATAATCTATGACAATAGCAATAAGGGTTCCTAGGGGTGGGGGGAGGTTGGGGGTGGGAGAGGATAAAGGGGAGCTGTTCTCAAAGGGTTCAAGATGAAAGAAAATGTTTTGAAACTGTGGTAATCGCAATTGTACAATTATGATCGATCCGTTTGAGCTATAGACTGTTATGGCATCTATAAGAACTCCCAGTAAAACGGTTAATTTTTAAAAAAAGAATGAATAATTAGGTCGGGGACTTTCTCTACTCATTAGCATAACAAAAGGAACCCTTCTTTTAAAGCAGGGTTATATTTCTAGACACAGGGGTTACAACCTCAACCGGCATTTGTAGAGACACCATTCTCTACAGCTGGTTTGGGGCACTCCAAGACTAGGTTTGCAAGTGTTTTGCAAACTATAATATTCCATATAAGCTGAAGTCGTCACAGATTGGGCTCAGAGAGGCACCCTTAACCTCAGAGAGCCTAGCCCCATCTTTGAGGAAAGCAAGCCTTCTTTCATCTATGTTCGGGGCTCCTGAGCAACGTTACAGCTAAAAATGAAGGTGATCCAGACTCAGGTTGGGACAGGGGGATATTATTATAAGGCTCCAAATAGTATTCCAAGGTCCCTGGCCCCTGAGTGTTGAGACTAGGTGCCTATTTAAAAATGCTACAGGAAAGGGGAGGGCTTGGGAGGCCTGTTGGAGGGAGCAAAGGCGTTTTGTGCTGAATTGGAGTTCCTTATTAGAATTTATGGTAGGAAGAGTTCTATTACTCGTTCAAGTTGAAAGCTGCTGTCTAGACGATATCTGTAACCTCTGACTCCAACTTGAAAGTGCTAGAAGCATCTCAGCCCACCTCTGGGTTGCTCATCCTGAGAACACTCATCCTCAGAGAAACGCCGGCAGCCAGGAGAGGCTGAACTGCCCAAGATGCAGATGAAAAAGAAGATGCCAAGAGGGCATGGCATGGTATGGAAGTCGTCGTAACCTAAATCCACAATTTTTATTTGTAAAAGCTTAAGGAAAAGTGGAGAAGGGCGAGCATGAAAAGAAATCATTTTGAAGGGACCATTGCATTCATTGAAACCTAGCTGCTGAGTCAAATGGAGGTCTGAGCACGGATTCTCTGAGTATATGAGGAAAACTACATGTCTAACCATAGCTCCCTTTTATAAAAGTGTATTTTCCTACTGAGAAAGCTCACATTTCACTCTCAAACCTTGCTTTTGTTTGGGCTGCTGAGGAGTGTTTTGGAAAAGGGGGCAGGATGATCTCCCTTGGTTTTAATATGCCAAAGGCATCACAGCCAGCTTGTCCAACGCAACACAACAACAACTCACTGCCATCCGGTGGATTAGGACTCACAGCGACCCTCTCGGACAGGGTTGAGTTGCCTCCAAAGGTTTCCAAGACTGAAACTCTTTATGGGAGTAAAGCTTTCTCTTTCTTCCAAGGAGCAGTTGGTAGATTCGAACTGCCAATCTCGTGGTTAGCAGCCTAATGGGTGGGATAACCCACAATGCCACCGGGGCTCCTGAGCAAATATTACAGCTAAAATTGAAGGCGATCCCCACTCAGATTGGGACAGGGAGATATTGATAAGGCTCATAAATACTATTCCAAGGTCACTGGCCCTGAGTCCCCTTCCTGAAGGTTTGTCCTGCATTGAGCTAGGTTCAATAAATGTGATCAGAAATGCAATCACAGCCAACTGTGTTCCAGGGCTTGACGGAGCAACACTGATTGAAAGGCTGCCTCGTGAGGTCTCCGGAAAGCAAGCACCCCAAAGCAAATGCTCCTCCCGCCCACAGGGCCTCCAGCGCCCCGGAAATCCAGCCAAGATGACTTTCTTCAGCCCCCTAGGCTCTCTCCTTCCCTGAAATTCTCACAGCTCTGCTCCCATCCCACTCCTCTTCCTCCTTGCAAAATAAGAAGGACGGGTAAAGACTAGATGCCTATTTTTAAAAATGCTACAGGAAAGGGGTGGGGCTGGGAGGCCTGGTGAAGGGAGAAATGACATTTGTTTTGAATTGAATTGTGTCTCTCACAAATATGTGTTGAAATCCTAAGCCAAGTATCTGTGAACTTCCTAGCTAAAAAATGGGTGTTTTCTTTTGTTGTCAGTTAACAGGGTTACACCAAAATAGGGTGAGTTCTAGTCCTTAACCTCTCTGAGTGGCATCAACAATGGGGAGGACAGACCGGGAAGCACAGTTAACAACAGGGAGAAGACTCCTCATAAGCATCGGTCTCCAAGCCAACGAACACCAAGTATCTTCCCCTAGAGCAGACAGAGAAAGCACTGCCTGCTGAACTGCGGGAGAGTGAATTTCCCCTGGAGGCATTGTGACAAGCAGCCCTCGGAGACGAAGAAAGATGGTAAGCACTGCAAGCTGGCATTCTACAGCGAAGGCCAGGAGTTCATGGTTCACAGTCAGTGGGATGAAGGGTAGGGACATTTTTCAGGAGCCACCTTCTTGTCTGCACACTTGGCCAGGTCCAGAGCAGTGCAGTACGGCCTGCAGTTGAGCCCCATACCTGGAGCATAGGCATTCGCTTCCCTTACTGTGAATATGTATTAACAACCAAGAATACTTTCCATTGCTCTCATTACTCTGCATGGCAGATATATGTATACATCGTGTAGTCTATGGAGCCCTGGTGGCATAGTGGTTACGGATTGGGCTGCAATCTGAAAGTTCAAAAGTTGGAAACCACCAGCTGCTCCAAGGTAATAAGCCAAGGCTTTCTACTCCTGTAAACAATTAAGAGTTTCAGAAAGTGTGGGTCACTATGAGTCAACACTGACTTGATGGCAGTGAGTTTGGTTTGGTTTATTGTAGTGTGTGTGTGTGTGTGTGTGTGTGTGTGTGTGTCCTTACAATCAGATCTTATCCTCGTGTAATGAAAAACATCATTAATTATCCTTTGGATTGACTTCACAGAGATTTGGGAGACTCATTTATATAAAAAACACACTGACGACGACCAGTGCTATTATTCTTATTTGAATTTTAACCCAAAGAATTTTCCAGCCTGCCAGCCAAACCAACACTTGGCCAGATTTGTAATCATCAAAGGCTACAGTCATGCCGGTCCTCTCCTGCGTGCTCGGAGAGCTTTGACCTTCTGTAGCTCCAACCTGACCCTGCTTGCTGCTCTCCTTCCCTTGCCATTTCCAGTGATTCCAGACGCACTCACTGATCCAGTCAGGAGGATGTCCTTTCAACACATCATCACAACTCCCTCTGGGTGAATGCGTATGTTAGGTGCTGATTTCCCCTGAGCCACCTGACCCTGCTCCGGGGGCTTTGCGCAGGCCTGCGCCTTCCTTCTGTAGGCCGAGGAGGGGTTGTCCTCTGGCACTCTAAGGCAGCAACATGACCGTTACCCTCACTAGTAAATCCCTTCCTGACCTGGGAGAAAGAGCAGATGGTCCCTCAACCCTGCTTGAGGGGGTGAAAATTCAATTCCAAATTCTAGACCTTCTGTGACAACCCACCCATAAAGCTTCCTTTAGTGGATGTCAATGTTGTGGGGGGAAGTCCTAACTTTGTATCGCACGCCTCTGAAAGTATCTATTAATCTCTAGATTGAGTTAGTCATAACTAGAAGAAATGACCTAATACATGCATATGGGCAATTGAAAAATATATATGTGGTACATCAAAAGTATTACTACTTGGGTTCCAGTTTATGCATGCAAGGGTTAATCCCAAGTAAAACCTGTTTAATCCTGTTTGTACAATCGGTTAATGGCTGCAGACAAGTTCTCTCAGTGATACTCTTGTGTTGGTCTCATTAGGACTCCTTTAAAAACAAGGCTAGTCAAAACAGTGACTTGTGAGTGGATCTGCTAGACTAGTTAAGTTCAAGGAAGAGAAGTCAGCTCAGCTCTTTGGGGGATTTCCCAGGGGGTAATCTTGACAGATTTTCCTAAACGACACAGGGTAGGAAGAAATTTTAAGAAAATAGAAAACTGCATCGGTGAGATAAAGACCAAGGAAATTGCAGGGAAGAGTGTTGTTTCCATCAGGAAGATGCACTCCCCCTGCTCATTCTTTGAGGACAGCGAGGATGTCCTATGAGGGTGTCACTGGGAACCGTTCCCCTCTGCACCCTATAGCCCCGGTCTTACCTTGATAGAGCTCACTGCCCCCCAAACTCAGAGAACGTGTCAAGGAACATGCTTAGACTACCTGGAGGTGCCCAGGCTGTTGGCTCCATGCGGTGCAAATGGAAGAGTCAGTCCAGAACTCTCCTGGGGAGAAATGGAAACCCCATATTTAGAAGTGTATCATTAGGATGGAAGATATATTGAGAAATAACAGTTTCACCTTTTTAATATTTTTGTTTAATAAGATTTCTATGATTTTGAGGCAACATGTTTTGCTACTCATATATGTATCACATGTACTACCCATATACTTATAGCATATACAAGAATATACAGAGACATGCACACACACCACTGCACATCCACAGCTCCAAGCATCCCTTCGCCGTCTTATGTCTAAATCAAACATTGGCACCCTGGTTTCCTCCTTGCCTTCATTCTTCTGTTCTTTGCATTTATAATTTTGTTTGCCGGGCTGCTGGCTATGTTCCCGACAGGCTAGAACTTCCATTTTCACTAGGTGCCAATGAAAACAAAGTCGTCTTACAATCTTCCACATCTGATGGTGGGAATAGCTTCCACAGTGACTCTGGCTCCACACATTTCAAATGCTGTTCCTTCTTTTCTATTGACCGAGTTCTGGGAACAGATACCCCGGATACCGTTCTATTGCCCGCTTGCACTATGTGGCAATGCTTCACGGGCTATGGGGTTAAATGAGTGAGTAGCTATAAAATGCTTTCAGCATTCATTATAGGTTGTTGGTTATAGTCAATTGGCTCCGATCCATAGCACCCCCGTTTACACTAGAGGCACAGTCTTGTGCCACCTTCATAAATACCGTAAGCTCAAGTCTACTGTCCAGTGCCTCCCAGTTAGGGAGGCTCAGCTTCCAGCACTATATTACATTGTGTTTTGTTGGGATCCATAGGTTTTCACTGGTTAGTTTTAAGAAATGGGTCCCTAGTCTTTCCATCTTAATAGATCTAGAAACAGCTTTGTGCGGCACTTCCTAATAGGATTCATCCTACAGAGTGCTGAGATGATGACATGCCTTGGGGCCTTTGTGGAACTGGAGTGGACATCGGAGCCTTCTGGTCTCATCTCTGCCATCCCGGGGGTCTGTGGCACCCACAGAACTCGCTCCAGGTAAGGTAGGGGGAGTTAGTCAGGATTAACTGGAGAAACAAATCCAGAAACACTCATATGTGTATAAGAAACAGCTTTATATAAAAGAGTAATCGTATATTGAGAAAACATCCCAGCCCAGTCCAGACCAAGTCCATAAGTCTGATATTAGCCCATATGTCCAATACTAGTCCATAAATTCCTCTTTAGACTTACACAGCACATGCAGTGATGTTGACTGCAGGAAAATCACAGGCCAGTGGGTGGAAAGTCTTGTGGAACCAGTCACGGTGGAAGCATCTCAGCACTGGCATGTGTCTCCATGGGCTCCTCCAGCTCCAGAGCTCTGGCTCCATCAGTGTAGCTCCTTGTAGCTTGTCAACAGGAATGGCTCACAGGGACAGTGAGTCCTGCCTCCAGGGAGGAAGACAGGCATTCCCAAATCCTCAGAAGACCATGCTCGCACAGAGGCCCCATTGGCTTTGACCTTATTGACAGGCTAGATTTCACCCCTTCGCTCAAGTTGACGATAGACTATGTAATGGCCACATAGGGGAAGCACTGGTTAGAGAGGCAGAGGCAAGACCATCTGCAGAATCCAAACCGTTTTCTCAAGTGCTGTGTGGTGATCGCAGGTTTAAAGGTTTTTGTTCTCAGAGCCAGAACTTCTGTGTAGACCCGACACTGGGCAGTAGTCAGAAGTGATGAAAGATAGTTATGATGGAAAAACATTTTGAGTGTTGGGGGAATTAAATTGCCACATGGAAAGGGGAGTAGTTGTCAGTCATGTTGAAGACCCTAGGCATTGCTCTTTCAAGAATCCCTGATTTTTGTCATGTGAGCTTCCAAAGTCGGCATTTATCACAACTCTTTGAGGGTAGCCATATACTATGTTTGGAAGAAAGTTAAGGCTTTTGACACCCATAAAGATCTACAGTGTCAGACATCCTCCGGGGCAGTTCTACCCTGGCCTGTAGGCTAGCTATGGATCCAAATGGACTTAATGGCAGTGAGTGAGTGAGTGAATCAGTCAGTCAGTCAGTCAGCCAGTCAGTCAGTCAGTCAGTCAGTCAGTCTGTATTGTCCAAATAAGGGCATTTGGGTGAGAGAAAGGAGAAATTATTAATACTTATGCCAGAGGAGCAGTGGGGAATGAGACTGCTCAGGCTAACTAGTGGATTCTTCTTCTAATGCAAAAATCCTGAATTGAGTTGTGATGTAGCACTTTTATGCACCAAATAAGGATGCTACAGCACTGTTACCAGCCTCTGGTGGAAGAACCAGCCTCACCATGGACTAGCCTGCAAAAAACAAAAAAAAAAAAACTGTCACTGAGTAGAAATGCCTCATTGGGTTTCGAGGCTGGAGCAGAAAAACTTAATTTTTCTCTCAAGAAGCAGCTGGTAGCTTTGAACTACTGACCTTCTGGGTAGCAGCTTGAGACATAACACAATACACCACAAGGGCTCCTATTGACTAACCTGCAATTGCCTCTAATCTTTCATGTGTGTCCTAGACTAATTAATGCCTTTTTTTCTAAAGGTCTGTGTTAGTCTGGGTTGACTAGAGAAACAAATCTAGAGATACTTATATGTATGTGAGAAAGAACTTTATATAAAAGAGCAATTTTATATTGAGAATACATCCCAGCCCAGTCCAGATCAAGTCCATAAGTCATATTTGCCCATATGTTCAATACCAGTCTATAAATTCCTCTTCAGACTCATGCAACATATGCAATGATGCTGAATGCAGGAAGATCACAGACCACTGGTTGGAAAGTCTTGTGGATCCAGTGGTGGTAGAAGCATATCAGCACTGGTGTGGGTCTCCATGTGGCTCCTCCAGCTCCAGAGCTCTGGTTTAGCTCCATGTGTCTTGTCAGCAGGAAGACTAAGCAGAGAGAATGTATCTGGCCTCCAGTGAACTATTGTGCCTCCAAATGGGGTCATCAAGCTGCGACCTGATTGACAGACTAGACTCCACCCCTTCTGCAAGTTAACAGTAGATTATGTAACTACCACAAGTTTTATATTCTCCTTTGGGCTTTTTGCATATCTAGTAGCTTCAAGTGAGAATTCACTTGATGGTAGGCAGGCTATTGTTCTTTTTTTTAATCATCGCAGAAAACCTTTCATTGCTCTTTCTAATCGCCATAGTTGCCCTAAACGTGCCCCTTATAAAGGGCCTCTGCTAGGTGCCAGAGTATTTTCAGCCGTCTGATGTGTGAAATTGTCCTCACTGATGGTCCTCGTAAGAATCTGTCCACTAGGTTTGAAAACTCTCTCGCGGAGAACTGCTTATGCTGGCTACTTAGAAACCATGTCCCACACCCTGAGGAGGAGCTGCGCTTACCAGAGCCACAAAATGCAGCGTTGCTGAGATCAAAGAGAATTTGCTGAGGGGTTCTGTCTGCAGCTACCCAAGAAGCTTCTTTGCTGAGCGGAAATGATGGTCCTGGTGCACGAAGATCATTGAGAACTTGGCACCACACGGCGACTTCCTGTATCTTGTTTTCCCATAGCCCTATCAATGGGCTGAAACTATGTCTGCCTAAGCACAAAAGCACAGAGACGAGCCAGGCCTATAGTAGAGACTGAGGAAATATAAATCGGCGTATTGAGAGATAGGAGAAGGAGGGGGTTTTCTACTCCCATGAGGTGTTACAATCTCAGAAACTCATAAGAGCAGTCTACCCTATTCTATAGGGTCACAGTGAGTTGGCATTGATTTTTGTTTTATTTCTTTTTAATAAAAAGATGTCTCCCTGAACCATACTTGACCAGAAGGGGCAAAAGTTGGAGTCAACCCAAGGGGCTGTGAGCTAAGGTTTCCGGCATCAGAATCGTCCCGCAGAGTCACACTGAAGGAGACACTGGTTGCCAGTGACTTGGCACCAACTGATAATGACTTTATGTCCAACAGCACGAAACCGTGCCTGATCTCATGCCTCCTAAAAGAAAATTTTAAAAACAGTCATCGATCTTGTCAAGACTACTCGGACACATAGTGACCCCATGTATGTTAGAGCAACTGTCATTTGAAAGTGGATTTCCAGGTCTTTCTTCCAATGCACCTCTAGTTGGATTCAAAACTCCAACCTTCCAGTGAGTAGCCAGCATGGTAACTGCTTAGACTCCTCAGGGACCCTAGTTCCTTGCCCCTGCCTGCACCGGCCCCCTGGTTCACAGCTACCCCCTTCCATAATAGAAGAAAGCATTGTGATCATAAAAATCAACAACTCTCATTTACAGAGGAGAAGTGCAGAGGAGCACCCTCAGGATCACCCATTTTCTTAATAGCTCAGGCCAAACTGCAATCCGGGTCTCCTGACCACGAATGCCTTCGTTCCTTTGTCTGTCCCACAGGTCCCAGAGCTTGCTGACCCTCTGATAAATTGTGATTTCTCTTAAAAGCATGCTCCAAAAGACACACCTAGGCACCAGATGTCTCTGACTTTGACCCGCAGCCTCGGTGCTATGGGGCTGACCCCTGTTCCCTCATTCCCCTCTCCAACGGAACACGCTTCTTCACCCCCATTTGACTTGGCTGGTTTCATTCTGCCCCCCCCCAATATATCTGATAGCTTACGTTATGTCTTTGCCATTTTCTTCTGTTTCACTGTCGTCTAGTACTTGAATACACATTTCTAGCAGATGTGTGCATGCCTCACTCTGGGACCCCTGGCCACTTATTTCCCAACTGTGGGCCTTCCCCCAGATCCATAAAATAAAGACGGTGCTGCTGGCTGGGCACGTCGGGTGGTTTTTCTCCAGTGTAAATATTATTACATAACTATCTTTGAGACAGAGTCCAGGCCAGGGGCTTGATAGTAAATGCCACGTGCTGAGAACCATTTGTGGAGAACCTGAAGAGGCTATACTCATTAACATGTAATATTTAGCACATTGATGCTAAAAAAAACTTGCGTGATTTATTGGAACTTAACTACGTGCCCCGGATTTTATCTGGCAACACTTTTCTGAGGTCAAAGAAATTTCAGACAATAAACAAAAAAATCCACTCCAGTCAGCAATGCGCTCCTGCAGCCTGAGTCTCCTCCGGGAGATCAGGGAAGTCTGGAGGAAGGAAGGAAACAATGATTGTCAGTGTCCTCAGGCAAGAGAAGAAAGGATTCAAAGTCTTAAAGAGCACTCACCTCATAGGTACCTGGACTTAGATTCGACCAGAACCTGCACACTGCTACAGCTAAGAGCCCGCCACACAGGGACACCAGGCTAGCTAAACCCCTAAGGGCCAACAAGGAGAGTAGAGATACCAGGAGGATTAGGGGAGGGTGGGAGAAGAGAGGGGGGATTGAACACAAGGATCAATCTAGAACCCCTTCCCAGGGGGACGAAGAATGGAAAAGTAGGTGAGGGGTGACAGAGGGTGATGTGCGATATGAAAATAATAATCTATAACTTATCAAGTGTTCGTGATGGAGGGCGGACAGGGGAGGGAGGGAGAAGAAATGGGGAGCAGATTATCAGGGCCTCAAGTGGGAAGAGAATGCTTTCAACATGATGGCAGCATATGTGCAAATGTACTTGACACAAAGGATAAATGTATGCATGGTGATAAGAGATGTAGGAGTCCCCAGTAATAGTATTTAATATAAATAAATAAGCAAATAAAGTAAGAAGCATTAAGGAAAAAAAAATAGCACTCACGGAGAAAAGGGCAGAGATGGTTCCAGGCCACAGGGCCAGAGACTGGGGTAAAGAGAGAAAAATTGTGGACCCATTTGGGATTAAAGTTTTCTGTCAGTGATTCCTAGCCCCTTGGGTACTGTCCTATTTGTCATGGTCTGCTTTATCCCTGAGTCAGCTCCTGACTCATAGTGATTCCATCCGTGCTAGATGGACCCACCACCTGGATCTGGGGCGTCCCCGGGAGCGCAGGAGGAGCTAGATGACGCCACTTCAGTCCCGTTGCTACTGATTCATGGAGCCCTCGTGGTGGTCAGAGGATAACTGAGACCACAGGTTTGCTTCTTTATGTAATCATTTTATTGGGGGCTCTTACAACGCTTGTTACAAACCATATATCAATTGTATCTGACATATTAGTACATATAGTCCATCATTCTTTTGTAGACATTTACTTTCCATTGAGCCCTTGGGATCAGCTCTGCCCGCCCCCCTCCAACCCATCCCCTCAGTGGTCCCTTGATAGACTGTAGATTGTTAATCAGAAGGTTGTTGATGACTGATTTTTTCAGACCTTTCTTCCCAGGTGCCTCTGAGCAGACTGGAACACCCCTTCTTTCAGTTAGCAGCCAAGCATGTTACATGGTTCTCCCTGGGGCTTTTGTTTAGACTCGGAGGCTCTCTACCAGATTTCCTCTTCTGTAAATTATAATCAACAGTGCATTGGGCTGACATGTTTCATAAATCAGGCCTGATATTTTAATCCCGCCCCATTCACAGCGTAGCTTGGTGTGTTTCCTTTGTTCTCTCTTCCAATTTCCTACTTCACAAGCTGGATCTGAAGGGGTACCTGGGCTTGGTGGGGAAGTGTGGTTTGGGAAACACTTGGAGACACCCTCCTCCTTACCCTGCAGCGACCGTTTAATCTCGGATAGCCAAGATTGGTTTTTACATAAGAAGCGAATGCATTTTTCAAAGCAGCCAGATCACCCTCCCATTGTTTTGACAGTTTGGCTTGAGTTGAAATATAATTAAGCTTCTCAAAACCAAGGCCTTTGAAACCCAATATCCACATTGTGTACACGGCTTGCTCCATCACTGGGTTTTTCCTTGCTAAGGCACAATTCATTTACCCTTCACTTTCTGCTCTCAAAACAAACACCGACTTTGGCATCCATCTCTTCTAGCACTTGCATAGCTGAGAGTGGAAAAAATAACATCTGAGACAGGATGGGCTTTTGATGATGCCTCCGCATGACAGACACATTTGAAAACCACCGGGTGGGTGAGTCATCTGCATTCTGAGCAGACCCCCAGGGGAAGCAGGAAGTGTGGTCAGGAGTTGTATTTTAAACCCCCAGGCAACAAGAAGTTCTCAGATGTGTTTGAAGCCTCTGAGCGAGCGAGCTTCCTCCAAACCGTCGTGGCTCCCTGGCTCCCCCGCCAGCCAAGTGTGGCCTCAGCGCGTCACAGCCTCAGGGCCAGGCCCAGCCTGAAGCCTGCTGCTCTGTGCTGGTTCTCCGGGCACCGTGGTGGCACCTTGGTGGCTGTTCCTTTAGTGGGTGAGTTTCAAAAAGACAAAGCTAGTGAGTTTTAAAAACGATCAAAACCAACAAGAAACAAACCAAAACAAGTGGCCCCATTGGTTGGTGGTGGACGACAGGGACAGGCCAAGAGTGCCCCCAAATGCCCTCACTTGTCTCATTGGAGACCAGCCCTGCAGCCCTGTGGCCACATGCCAGAACCCCGCCCAGCTTCAGCAGCATTGTCACTTTCACTGTCACTAGCTGCGGGGACGTCAGTGAGTCTCCACGCCTTTGCTCACCATCTCGCAGCCCAAAGAAGGTGTGTGTGTGTGGGGGGGGGACAAGGACGGGAACTAAACATATGACGTCAGAGGAAAGGTTTTGGGTTTTTAAAGAGGAGACTTGAAGGGGGAAGCCATATGTTGTCACGAGAACAGTTATACAGCTGAACCGTGTTTGGTAAAGGGAGGGACACGGGGACCTTAGGATGGTGCTCAGAAAGTCTAAAGCTGGAGGGAGGGTCCCAGAGGGGAGCCAGTAAACTGAGGAAGTCTTTCCAGAACACTGGCCTCTCACGTCGCCCCAGGGCATTTGGAAGGATGGCGGACTCACCCAGGAAGACTCTATTGTGCTTCATGTCTTTGTGGCTATTGACAGTTTTCGCAAAGTGAAGGCATCATTTGGGAAATGGAAGCGTAGAGCATTTTCTCGTTCACTCATGTGGTAAGGCTCCCGAACAGGTTGGGAGCTGTATGTAAACCACAGGAGCATCCCAAACACGATACAGTACGTCTATTGTTACACATGCCAGCCCCTCTCCAACCTTTACGGAACCTGAAGAATTCATTGATGGGAGAAAGCCCTGGGGTGGGATAAAGCAGCTCGAAGGGAGATAAGATTTGTAGTAGTAATACTATGTCCTTGGAAGGATATCAAGAACTACATACTCCTCACAATGGCTCCGTGCACGGGCGAATAGCATGGCCAGGGACCCAAGAGGAGTCACAGAGGCAGCACATGGGACACACAAATGGTAACCCTGTGTACAAGGAGGTTTTCCAAAGATCAGAATTCCCATTGTACTCTAATTCCATTTTTTCCGTAAACTTTTTAAAACTCCCTGTATTATTTCCTATTGTTGCTATAACAGGTCACCCCAAATTAGCAGTTGTAAACAACGCAAATTTACAATTTTTTAGTTTTGTAGGATAACGCCCAACAATCTCTTTTGACTAAACTCCAGCAGTCTCTAGAGGTGTGTTCTTCTGAATCAGCTCCCTTGCCCTTACGGCTTTTAGGGGCCATCTGCGCTCCTGGGCTTGTGGCTACTTCCTTCGTCTTCAACACCAGCGACACTGTGCCACTTTGTGTTTTTCTTCAAGTCTCATCCCCTTCACGATGAGTTGACATTGGCTTGATTACAGTGGGTTTGGTGATCACATTGCCCCTGCCCCACCCCCTACCAGACAGTACAGAAGAGCCTTCTTATTTTAAGGTCAAGTCTATCAGGCTTAATTCCATCGGAAACCTTCCCCACCCTTTGCCACAAAACCTGACATATTGCAAGATTGTGGCGTTTCGGACATGGGCATCTTTGCAGGGACATGATTCTATCAAAACTCTGCTCTGGAGGGCCGTGAATCCCACGGGGCCTTGAGTTGTTGTCTTGTTTCGCTACAACTTATTTATTAGAAAATATGACTGGGTAATAATGGCTCTGTGGGCCAGAAATGACAGTGTAACAATAAGAGTATCGATACTAATAAACATTCATGACCTGGCAGACATTGTTCAAGGCACTATGACATTTCCAGGAGGTAGGTGCCATTCGCCCTCTTCCCCACTATCTAGCTGAGGCGAACAAAGTGAATATGGATGGTGAGTGCAGCAATAGCATTAGAACAGGCAGGCTCTGTCCAGACTCCAGGTTCTCAGCTACTATAATGAGGAAAACATCGAGCCGTTGCCCTTTACAAGGAGTCTCTGGATTATTATGTACATGCTTAATGGGCTCCATTCATAAACAAGCAGTTGTCCTTTCAAGTACACTCAGGCAACTTGGAAGAAAGGATCAGCCATCTGCTTCCAAAACGCCAGCATTGACTGAATCTGTGATATATTCCACTGCGAATTCAGACTTGGTCTTCTGCGGTCCACAACATCTTCACCGTCCAACCAGAAGGACACATTGCGGAAACCCCTCTATGTGACCTTGGATTTACCTCAAACTCATCTGTAGCCCATGGATTTATGGATGAAACTCCCTGGTGTGAGAAGAAGCAGAAGATTGCTAGCCCAAGTGAATAGAACTGGTGGATATTGGACATTGGTGTGAATCTCTTGCCTTGAGGGTGCTCAATGCATGGGGGCCCAGAAGTAGCATGTGCTCCCTATTATAATGCCCTCCTGGCTTCATTATAACATGTATTAATCTGGTAGGAGTGGTTCTGCTATTGTGAAGGAATATTATGGAAAGACTTGCCCATCCCTAACCCCCATTGTTTGTATAAACTGTTTCCAGTCACTTAAGAGTTGAATCTGTACAAGTCAATAATTCATGTATTGCAGTTCATAGCTAACCTAAAATCCTTATAGATTTTCCTTTTCTTAACAGTGTTTTAAATCTATACCATTGGCTAAATAAATGATGCTATCAGTGCATTGGGCTGGTAATCATAAAGTCAACAGTTCAAAACCACCAGTCAGATTCTTGGGGGGAAGAATGAGGCTTTATACTCCTATAAAGATTTATAGGACATCCCTTGCAGAAGGGTCACAAGGAAGAGATGAGCCAGTCAGGGTGCAGTATAGCACCATTCAAACACATAATTTTCCTCTAGTTCTTTCATGCCCCCCATTA
Source organism: Tenrec ecaudatus (assembly GCF_050624435.1). NCBI lineage: Eukaryota > Metazoa > Chordata > Mammalia > Afrosoricida > Tenrecidae > Tenrec > Tenrec ecaudatus. The sequence continues at coordinate 266,822,544 of NC_134530.1, read as the reverse complement.
TCATGACCCCAATTCTACCTTATAAATCTGGCTTGACCAGAGCATGTACAGGGGTACAGATAAGAGCTGGAAACACAGGGAACCCAGGACAGATAAATCCCTTAGGACCAATACTGAGAGTAGTGACAGTAGAAGGGGGGGGGGATGTGGGGATAGAAAGGGGAAATGGATCAGAAGGATCTACATATAAGCCCCTCCAGGGGAACAGACCACATAAAAGTGGGTGAAAGGAGACATCGGTTAGGTAAGACATGAAAAAAAAATTATCAAGGGTTCATGAGGGAGGGTGGAGGAGAGAGGGGGCCGAAATGAGGAGCTGATACCAAGGGCTTGCTCAAGTAGAAAGAAAATGTTTTGAAAATTATGATGGCAACAAGTGTACAAATGTGCTTGACACAATGAATGGATGGATGGATGGATTGTGACAAGAGTTGCACACGCCCCCAATAAAATGATTTAAAAAAAAGATGTATAGGCTCGGAGAATCACAGGAGCATTTCTACCTTGCCCTCTAGGATCCGTATGAGTTGCATTGCTCTGTACTCTAGAGGGAATATTGATAATGCTCTCTAACATGACAACGGTGTCTCTAGTATGAACCAGAGACATCTTTAAACCGTATTCGCATGCCTGGATTTTAGGATTGGACTTCATTCTAGCCCCGCTCTAAGAAAAATTAGTTCTTCTGACATGGCCCTGCTTGATGCTCACCCTCCTGAAGAGATCACTGAAGATATGGGCACCATAGCAAAGTGTGGTGAAGAAACAAAATGATTCCTGGGCATCAGAAAGAATAGCATCTGGGAGTTTAAACCCTTACTTTCAACCAAGCAGCCATCTAAGTGAAGCATCAACCAAGTCCGCATGGAAGAAGCACACCAGCCTGTGTGATCCAAAGATTATTGTAAGTAATATGATCCAAATCTAAAGGAAGGAATAGTATCAGAACCTAAATTATGAACACCTGGTTTGCAGATGGCTATGGATGAGAGTGGAAGCCCCACATCCATTTTCGGGGTCCACACATGGATTCAACCTCCAATGAATGCCCTGGGATCATAGTTGAGGGCTGTGAAGAGCCCTGTTATCAGACAGAGAGTATTCTGAAATCAATTATGGCAGACATGGTTAAAATGTAATGTGTTATCATTTGCTCTTCCTTTGGACCCATTTCAAAGCTGTTTCAGTTTTTTTTAATAAATGAAAGGGAAATACACGCAGACTACGGTCCTGGTGAACCCCTTCTGACCATGAACCAGGGATGAGAGCAACCGTACCACCATGCAGGACGTATTGAAAAGTGCAGCGTTGCAGACGAAGCTGGGTTACAATTTAGCACCCATCATCTGATCTCCTATGTGATCCATTTACATTTGCTCTGGTTTGTCATACTCTGCTTTATTTTAGATAGAGGTTTTATCTCTTTCACTTGTTATTGCTAGTTTTTAAAAAATGTTTTTCTGAATATTAAATCCAGGATATGTAAATCCATAGACACAGTAACTGGATTAATGGTCCCTTGAGGGTATGGTCGTGGCGGTAGGGAGGAAATGGGGAGCTAATAAGGATAAGTACAGAAATGAAGAAAATGTTCTAAAACAACTAATTGTGATGCTGATTATATAATTCTTCTTGATGTGATTGAACTATGGAATTGTAAGAGATGTGAAATATATGCCAATGAAACTGTTGGGACGGAGGGTGGGGAGTGAGCCATTGAAAACACTCTGCCTGACAGGTCTACTCAGACACAGAGGTCAGCATGAGTCAGTGTTGACTCCACAGCAACTTTGTGTTCCTTCCAGCCTGACTCTCCAAATAAGAGCACAAGAAACAAAGGCTAGCGCCTTCCTGGCTCCTCGCACCCTATCTTACCCTCCAACGGTGTCATGGCAGAGGTCTTGCTCAGCAGGAACGGTGAGTTAGAAAGCTTAGTTCATCCTGCTGGCCCGGAAGCACTCTTAAGTCCTGACAATTTCAGCTGCAGGTCAGAGTTTGGAGGAACCAGAAACACACTCAGCTTTCTGTGCCGTGTGTAGCACAGTCTATATAGTACAAGCCCGGTGACAGCTGATGTGTGAAACTCCGTGTGCAGCTGCTTTCCATGAGTGGCGAGGAGGATGCGTGGAAGAGGACACATGTGTAATAAGTTGGAGGATGCTCCCATCCCTTAAGGGACCCTAGAGTCGTTTCATTGAAGGAGAAAAATGTGAAATGTCACAAGGGGAGTTGGCTACTCCTGTGTGGAAACAAACCAGACAGGCTCTGCAGATGGGACCCACCCACCTCCACCCCACCCCCAGTGGTCAATTGGACTGTTCCACAATAAGTGAGTAAGGCAAAGGTTGGGCACCCAGGCCAGAAGCTGCTCTCCCAGAGTCCTTTGGAGAACTCATTGCCTACTTGGTCCAAGACGCAATGGCCAGGCCCCAGTTGGCAAGATCAACTTTCACAGAGAAGGGAAGAAAGTGCCAACTTGAAACTCCTCAGAGCCCCAGGGAAGTGGGGCCAAGAGAGCCTCAACCACCAAGTTCCGCACATTTCACAAGTTGATTACCAACCTCAGAAGTGCTGTTTGGTTGCTTAAAAACGATTTAATTTTTGCAATCTCCCAAAGAAAGAAGCTGCCCCAAGTTAAAACTGCTATTTGGAAAAGAAAGATGCTATTTGGCTCGGAAAGATGAAAGATGTTTCTTAACAATCGAGGGAACTGAGGCATGGAGAGAGGGCCAGTGTTAAAGCCTTGGGGGACTTTGGCTCTGGTCTCTTGAGTTAGAGGATACTTGCTCCCTCGGTAGATCCAGTTCTTTCATTTAGGTAACTAGAATAGTCACCTTCCTGAGAGTCCCCTAGAAATCGGCTGTAGGAGAACAACGAGAATTTAGAACCAACACACACCCAAAAGCACAGCCTGCTTGAACCAAAGGTGAGTGCTGTTTGCCAAGCAGGTCCTATGGATTGACTTCGGCAGCTGTGGTGTGGCATGGTAGTGCTGGCGAGGGAAGTCAAGCCATTTCCCACCTAGGAGAGCATGATTGTTTTTTCACCCAGGCAGCAGACATATGGCTGATGGGATCCCTGACTTGGGCTACAATAAATAGTGGCGACAGCACACACTCCTGAGAGCAATTGTAAACTGTGTATGGTCACATGGGCTTCTGTGATGATGTCTGTTTGCTAAATACTTCTCTACAAGAGCAATGGATATTTAACATTCATCCCTGTTAACTGAAAACTGTGGAAGATATTGCAGCTAGAAAATTCCAGAAAAAGAAAAGTGTACACACATATTGGAGGTGAATCATCCTAATGGCTCTTGAGAATTTGACAGTCTCAAATGTCAATACACAGCTGTACAAAGTAGAGAACAACAGAATGCAAATAACAGTAGATCATAACAATAGTAAAAGCAAGGCAATAAGGCACAGCCCGGAGAACCTGACCTATAGTTACCCGTTTAATTCTTATAACAACCCTGCGAGGGCCCTGCTACGATTATTTTACAGATGAGGAGACTGAAACAAGATAAATGACATGCCCAAGCTGGCCAAGCTAGGAAATGATAAAGCTGGGATTTGAACATTCACGGTCTGACTTGCAACTCCAAGCCCTACGTGCTTAACCATGAAAGTACATCGGAAGTGACATCTTACAAAGCCAAGAAATAGGAATCTAAAGCTATAACAACTAACCAACACGCAGAAGGGAACAGACTCAGAAATAGCACCAAGCAAATGAAAAAGAGGCAGGTATGTACATAAGGTGGCTTCCCTCCCAGGAAATAGCGTCTTTTCGCCAAATCTGACAGGGCTTGGTAAGACTGACTTACATCATTAGATTGAATCTCATAGGTGTTGGAAAAATATAGTCACCCCCTGCTATCCTCTGAAATACTCTTCCCAACCCCATCGTACAAATAACTATTACAGGGAGGTGTGGATGTCACTTTAGCAGTTGTGGTTTTTTAACTGCAAATAAAAGAGGAAATTACGTCAGGAAAGAGGCCATTTTATCAACCCGATGTGTGTTGTTGTTAGTTGCTATCAAGTTGCATCTGAGCCATGGAGACCCCATGTGTTTCTGAGTAGAACTGCACCCCAAGAGTCTAGGTGATCCCCTTACTTCCACGAACCAGCAGCTTCACTCAGAGACTCCACTTACTGGTATCCCAACCAATAAAACCCCCTGTCACTGTGACCCCACATAGGGCATCTGAGGCGGTACATCTTTGGGGGCACAAACAGCCTCATTCTTCTCTGTGGAGGGGCTGAGGGGTTTGAACTCTCAACCTTGCAGCTAATAGCCCAAGCCTCCCCCACAGTACCACTCAGTATAAAGGAGCCCAAAAGGTAGACTGTCTTTGGAAGGCTTGGAACACCCACTGGAGAGGGAGCAGGGCGGTAAGAAAACACCCAGAGAAATCTAGGGGAAAGGCATGACACGCTGGTTCCTGCTGTCAGACTGCACTTCACAGAGCAGGCTTGGCTGTTCCAGTCCCCGGGAGCCTCTCTTCCCTAGAGCAGTGGCTGAAGAAACACTCCAGGGGCCTTTTCCTGGACCTCCCAATGGGCCTCCCACAGCAGTGCCAGGACGCCCGCCAATCACCACTTCAACTAGTCACATTTCTCCTAGTTCTAATTCACTGAGTCTGCATTGCTCGTGTGGAAAAAGAAAACAAAAACAGAAGCATTTCTTGGAATTTCCATTATCCACTGGGTATCTTGATCTGAGATTGTGGGTCCCTCAAAGACAAGGTAGACAAGGGCATCTTGTGTCCTTACAGAACCCCAACAACACTGTGAGCTATTGCCAGGTTCTCGCAAGACTCACTGCCGCCATTCAGTGAGTCCCAACTCATAGCAATCCTGTAGGATGGAGTCTAACTTCCCCTATGGGTTAAGATGCTGGAACTCCTCATGGGAGTAGAAAGCCGTGCCTTTCTCCTGAGGAGTCAGTGATGGTTTCAAGCTGCTGACCTTGCAGTTAGCAGCCCAATGTGTAGCCCCCGACCCCACCAGGGTTCCTCTTGAATACCAGGCTCCCAAACTCCAAACTCACTGCCATTGAGTCACTTCTGACTCATAGTGACCTTAGAGAACAACATAGAAGTGCCCCTGTGGGTTTCCCAGACTTGACTTCTTCCCAGGATTAGAGAGCTCACTCTTTCACCTGAGAATACCAAGTTAGGTTAGGGGAGGGCTATTTCGGGGAGCAGAAAGCAGTAGTCTTATTTTGACTCCTAGCTCTGCAACGTACAGGCTGGGAGACCAGGCACACGTGCATCACTTATCTCCAGGAAAATGAGGATTATTTTCTCATTATTGGAGAGGGAAACCACAGAATTTTATGGTTATCAGATATCTGAGCCCTCACTGCATGCCAAGCTTGGACTGGGAACTTTTATGGAAGTGAAAGGATTGTGAAGTCAGAACAGCGCTACATAGATCAGAGCGATAGAGAGGTCTTAGGACTGGTATCGGGATTATGCATTGGACTGTAATCCACATGGTTGGCAGTTCAAAACCACCAGCAGCTCTGCAGGAGAAAGACGGTACTTTCCACTCCCGTAAACAGTTACAGTCTTGGAAACCCACAGAGGTTTGCTATGACGCAGCATGGACTCAGCTAGATGGCAGTGAGTAGGCCCAGGACCAGAGCCCCTGTGGGGGAGAGGTGGGAGAAGGAGCTGTTCTCCAGGGCCATCTGCCAAAATGGCAATAAAGGCTATTGAGAACTTTCCACAGCCTGTGGGCACTAGGTAGCTTCTGTTCACGAGGCCATTGGTCACTTTGTCTTCAGGTAGCACCATGCAGTAAGGCCCTGAGATGACAAATTACACCAGCTTCCTCAGACCGCCCCCTTGAACTGGCCTGGGCAGGTCCAGAGGGTGGAAACTGGGACACACCCTACCCATCTAGCACACTCCTTCCTCCACCGTGTGTTCACCAAGTCACAACAGCTCAGGGTTGCCCTGCCAGGAGTGGATCATCCTGACAGGAGAGAGGAAGCCAGGGAGTTCCCTAGTATATCAATGTCCCTGACACTTTTGGGAGGATTTGCCAGTCCAAAGAGCTGAAATTCAAAGACAGCCTCGGGAGAACACACGTTTATCTAGAAGACTTCCTTCTTTCCCAGGACAGGAACAATGAATGAGGCTGCCACCTTCTCAGACTCCATGTCAGAGGAGATAAGAGTTAGAGAACACTCACAATTCAGAAGCTCAAAGAGAGCATTGCCTGGTTCAGGCTGTCTTTGTCAGTCCTGTACCATGATGGCTGGCCCCACACTGCCCCAGATGATCTTGCCTGTGCCTCACCAGTTAGAAGCCATCCCAGTTCTAGAGGCTACCATCCACCCAGCATACCCTCCTGAGGAACTAGAGTCTGTCCCTCCAGCACGGCTGCAAAAGAGCATCGTAATAGATACAAAAGAAAGGCAGATTTCAGGGATAAAATGAATCAACCTCCTCAAAATCCAAAGTAGTCTTTTGGATGGAAAGGAAGAAAGTAGTCTCTTATTCCCTCTCTCAACAAAATATTTTGGGATGGAAAGATTGTGGCAGCTTGGGGTCCAGAACCCCCACTGAGAAAAAGGAACAATTACCAAAGGTGCTCCCAGGGAGAAACTGACAAGAGAACCCCAGAAAAAGAGAGTGTGTGTGTGTGTGTGTGTGTGTGTGTGTGTGCGGGGGTTGGGGTGGTGACGTGGAGCCATGAATTCTGTTTTGCCAGGCAGGGTGCCTCTGAAGTCCCAGTCAATCTGGACGACAGTAATGAGCTCATAGCCCTTTCCCATTGCCCACTGGTGACCTACTCCACTCCCCAGCATAATTGAGAAGAAGCTGAGTGGGAACTTGGCCAGGAGGATACATGGGCCTCTGAGCCCCAGGAGTGGGAGGGCCTCCACTGCTCACTGCTTACTGGCCAGTTTGGGGAGACATGGGTCTGCAGTGAACTGACTCCCAGAGTCTGGCTGAACTTCACAGGATTTGGGTTGTTGAGTATCAGGAGGACTGGTCCTCTTTGAGCAGGTGCAGAATCAAGAAAGCATGTATTAGGGGAATCTGTCAGCTCAGAAGTGGGTGTGTATTTCCTCTAAGGTCCAGGACTCAAAGTACTAGCACCTGCCTGGCCACAAGCCTATGCCCAGATAGTAACTGGGCTCAATGCCGACAAGCTCCCCCACCAGGAGATGGTTTTGATAAATGCTATGGCTTCCCTGCTCAGTATGTACTAGTTTGATCATCGGTTTCCAGATACACTCAGGTGACTCACGAACCACCCTCAAGACCAGGACTTGGATGGAACCCATATGTAATTGTTTCCCAACGTCAGCCCCTATTGGGGCTAGGCTGTTATAGAATTGCCAGGCCACCCTTGACTGCCCAGGTTTCACAGCATGTGTCTGGGGATAGCCTTGTATTCTAAGTCAAATATCAAAAATTAATTTATAATAATACCAGGTTTCAGAGGCAGCAGTCAATCTCCACACACTTTCAGAAATGGGAGAAAAACAGCACAAATAATCATACCACATGCAGATGTGGATGTGGAGGAGCTCCTGGAGGAGGAACGGTCCACTGATCCTCCAAGAAGGAGATTACGGTGCTGGTCTCCAGCTTTAAGTGACTGGGGAAAAATTAGACAGACATAGACAAGAAAGAAGTGCCACAATTCCAGAACTCAGATGTGCCTTGAAAGAACATGCTGACAAAAGGAATGAAAAATTAGAAATAATAAAGATAAAAGGAAAAGACCAAAATATTAGAACTGGACAACACTGTGAACGAACAAAACAGCAGGGTATAAATATTATAAATACAGGAATCAAGACTCAGTGAAGACTAATCTCTCCAAAACAAAATACAAGAAGACCAGGTTATAAAAATGACAAAAAAAGCCCACCAGAAAAAAATCAAAGAATACTATGGGACAACATCAAAATAAACACCAATGTCCCAGAACAGAAAGAAGAAACATTACTAATGAGAAAAGTCAATGAAATATTCATGAGGACTCACATAAAATCATATCAGAACATAAAATAACTAGGCAAGCAATCCATAGAAAGCCAAACAGAATTGACTCTAACAGGAAATCACCTCAACATAAAATAATGAAAATTTCTAATATTAAAGATAAAGAAACAATCCTGGAATTTGCATGACAAAAAAAGAACAATGGCACACAAAAACAAAGCAATAAGGATAAGTTCAGATTTTTCCACCAAAACCATTCAGGCAGTATTTTGATACATTCAAAATACTGAAAGAAAAAAAATTGCCAATCAAGAATCCTATATCCAGAAAAATTATCCCTCAAATGAGGAAGAAATAAAACATTTGCAGGCAAAAAAAACCCAACAAAACCTAAAAGAATTTTTAAAAACCTAGCCACCTTTATAAAAAAATTTAAAGAAATACTATGAACAAAAAAAATCTATAACAACTATTAGAAATCTAAAAATAGTAGGAAAGAGATTATTATAGAGAAAATAATTTGTTTAAGCAATACTCAAAGTGAAACTAAAGTAAATAAATTAAAACAAGAAATTACAGATAAGTTTCCTCTATAAATATAAAAATAAAGTAATAAATAAGAGCAGAGGGAACCAAGCAGACAATAAATACTTAAATGGAGAAGATATTAAATATTTCATGAAATATATTAACAAAGTACTTTGAAATTGGAAAGAAAACCACACACAAAAAAGACAAATTACAAAGAAAAAAATTAAAGTTTTAACAACACAAACAAGATGAAAACCATATAAACAAAAACAAATAATAAGATAAGATTTTTTTTAAAAGAGAGAGAGCAAAGAGACTACTAAGAAGACTACCAAAAACCAAGAGGAGCACTACATGAAAAATCATCATGAAAACTAAAACCAGTGATAGCACAAAATAAATAACAAAATGACATAGACAAAGCCATATTTACCAATAACAACACTGAACGTAAACAGGCGGAATTTACCAGGTAAGAACAAGACTAACAGAATGGATAAAAAACATGAACCTTTAATATGCTACTTTTAAGAAATGCACCTTAGCTATAAAGATAAATACAGGCTAAAAATCAAAGGATGGAAAAAATATATCAAGCTAACAGCAATCAAAAGAGAGCTGGAGTAGCAACATTAATCTTGGATAAAAAAGATATTGAAGTCAATGACATAACAAAAGACAAAGAAGGTCACTATAATTATGAAAGCTTTAATTGAACAAGAAAACAACCATAATGGATATATATACATGTGCACATCAAGTGAAAGACCATCAAAATAGCTTAATCACACTGTTATAGAAATAAGACAAATAGATCATAATACAATGAATACTAGAAAACTTAATAAAACTAGTAAAGATTGATCAACTAGAAAGAAAATCAACAAAGATGGGAATATATTAAGCATCACAATCAATTAACTTGATCTCATAGATATATATATAGAACACATCACACAACAAAAACTCATTTCACTTTATTCTCTAGTGCCCATAGAAGCTATTCTAGAATACATCATATTTTAGGTCATAAAGCAAGCATCAATAAATTCAAAAACATTGAGATAACACAAACCACCTTTTCAGATCATAACGCTGCAATATTAGAAATCAATCATAGAACAATCAACTCCAAAAGCCATATATATGGAAATTGAACAACACTTTATTCAAGAACCATTGGGTAATAAAAGAAATAAAGAACACAAGCAAAGGAATTCTTGAAACAAATGAGAGTCCAAATACAACATATCAAAACCTTTGGTACATGGCAAAAGTAGTACTGAAAGAGTAGTTTATTGCCATATCTGCACACATCAATCAGGCAAACAGAATCAAAATATACACCTTTACACATAAATTCCAAAAATTAGGGAGGGGGCCGAATGCAGCACAAATAATCAGCTACATAAAAAAATAAGTAGTAAAGTTTAGGGCAAAGTAAATTATTCAGGAAAAAAATTTTAAACTATGGGAAATCAATAAGACAAGAATTTGATTCTTTGAAAGACTAACCAAATTGATAAATCACTTGCGAGTCTAACAAAGGAAAAGAATGAGATAAAGAAAATTCTGTGAATAAGAAATGGAATGCATGATATTACAATAGAATCAAATGTGACAAAACATATAATCACCTAGTATTATGAAAACTGTATTTGAACAAATTTGAAAAATTTCAAAAATGGATAAATTTCTAGACATGCATTATTTATCTAAATTACCACAGAATGATGTTGAAAATCTCAACCTGCTTTTAGCATTAGAGTAAATAGATCTAGTCATTCAAAAAAATCCCATCATCAAAAAGTACGGCACCAGATAGTTTCACTGGGAATTCTATTAAACATTTAGAGAAGACTTAATACCAATTTTTACATAAACTCTTCCACAATATACAAGTGGACAATATACTATCAAAGTCATTTTATGAAGCAACTATGACTGATACCTAAACCAGGCAAAGCCATAACTGGAATTGAAAATTATAAACCAATATTGCTAATGAATATAGACACCAAGATTTTCAATAAAATACTAGCCAACAGAATCATCATAATATTTAAAGTTAATAGCTAATGATGAAGTGGATTAATACCAAATATGGAAGGATGGTTTAATATTAGTAAAACAATCAATGCAATTCATCACATAAAATAAAAGAGAACCATAGAATATGTCAATTGATATAGAAAAGGCATTTGATACAATTCAACAACCATTCCTGATGAAAACATTCTACAGATATATAAATAGATATATAATGGAAATTTCTCAACCTAATTCAAGCCATGGATGCAAAACCAATAGCCTACATCTCACAGAATGGAAAGAAATGGAAATCAGTTCCTCTTGGAATGGAAATTAGAAAATTTTGCTCTTTATCATCTCTTTTGCTTAATATAGTTCTGGAAGTTTTGGCTAGAGCCCTAAGATATCAAAAAGAAATTAAAGCTATCCACATAGACACACAAGAAATGACGTTTTGCAGATGATATATTCTTATATACAGAAAACCCAAAAGATTCGATTAAACAATTACTCAAACTAATTGACTGACAGCACAGCAGGCTGTTAGATCAATGGACATAAATCAGTTGGATTCTTGTGTATTAAGGATGACAATACCAGAAAAGATATCAAAAGAACAATACCATTCGTGATAACTACACAGATGATAAAATGTTTACAAATAAATTTTACTAGAGAAACAAAAGATTTCTACAAGAAAACTAGAAAACATTCCTTTAAGAAAAAAACAACAACGGAGAAAAGCTCTTCTGGATGGAGCTATCAGAGTACACATTTTTCCTTCGAGGTGACCATTTAGCCACTTGCACTGAGTTAGTGCACTCAGTGGCTTCACCTGGGAAGATTCTCTCTGGTTACAGTGAATTTTTTTCATGAAAGCAGTTGTGTAAGTCTGGGTACTTTAGAGAAACAAATCCACAGAAACACATATAAGAGAGTTTTATATAAAGGGTAAGTGCGAATCAAGAAAACATTCCAACCCAGTGCTGCCCAAGCCCACAAGTCCAACATTAACCCATATATCCGACACCAATCCGCAAAGTCCTCCTCCATCTCACAAAACACAGGCAATGATGCCGACTACAGGAGGAAAGTTGAATCAGTGAAAGTGTAAGCATCTCAGCGCTGGCAGGGGTCTCCACACAGCTGCTCCAGCACCCAGGGCTGCATTAGGGCAGGTACCTGTGGCTTCTCCTCCGGGATGTCTTGCAGGAAGTCAGCCTTGCCAGCTGGAGCAGGGAGCTGGCTAAGGCTGCGGCACGCTGGTCCAACCATCAGAAAGCAAGAGACCGGAGAACTCGAAAGAAACTCACAGAGCCAGTTATCCCTCCGTCCTTCAATTAACCCCACATGTGTTTATTGGCCAGGTTGACACAATAAACTAACTACATCAGCAGTTTCACTTGAACCTCGTTTTTTGTGATGGCCAACTTAAAAGAACAGCATGAGGCTGTGAAATTTAGTCTACAGCTTGGGAGGAATGCTGCAGAAACTGTTGTGATGTTGAACACAGCTTACAAGGCCAGCACTGTGGGAAAAAACTCAAGCATATGAGTGGTCTTCTCATTTCAAAAAAGGTGAAATATCTATTGATTACAAACCTTGTTCTGGACGTTGGTTAACTTCCTGAATGAATGAACATGTCCACTCTCAGTGCAGTTGGAGTTCATTCTACCAGCTCAGACTGTTCATCAAGCTTTCTATTTAGAGACTCTGAAAAGATTGCATAACAGTGTGCGACCAAAAAAAATCCTGCTTTGTGGCAGATGGGGGACTGGTTTTGCCAGCACGACAATGCACCTGCTCATGCAGCCATCTCAGTGTGCCAGTTCTGGGCAAAAAGCAGCGTGCACCTTACTTGCCCATGCACCTTACTCACATGACCCCACTCAGTATGACTTCTTTTTGTTTCCATGAATGCAGAGGGTCATGAAAGGACAATGATTTGATGACATAGAAGAGGTGAAGAAAAAAATGAGGAAGGTGCCATCAGCTATCCAAACATGATGAGTTCAAAAAATGTTTCCAACCGAGAAGTGGATGAGGGGAGACGTCGGGCATTGTAACATATGACAAAATAATAATAATTTATGGATTTCGAAGGGTTCATGAGGGAGAGGGGAGGGGGAAATGAGCTGATTTTAAAAAATCATTTTATTAGGGGCTCATACATCTCTTATCACAATCCATAATACATCAATTGTGCAAAACATTCATTGCCCTCATCCTTCTCAAAACATTTGCTCTCCACCTAAGCCCCTGGCATCAGCTCCTCATTTTTTCCCCTCTCTCCCCACTCCCCACTTCCTCATGAACCCTTGATAATTTATAAAGTATTATTTTGTCATATCTTACACTGTCCTACCTCTCCATTCACCCACTTTTTTTGTTGTCCGTCTCCCTGGGAGGAGGTCACATGTAGATCCTTGTAATCGATCCTCCTTTCCAACCCACCCTCCCTTTACCCTCCTAGTATCGCCACTCACACCACTGGTCCTGAAGGGATCATCCGCCCTGGATTCCCTGTGTTTCAGTTTCTGTGTGTACCAGTGTACATCCTCTGGTCTAACCAGGTTTGTAAGGTACAATTGGGATCATGATAGTTGGGGGAGGAGGCTCGTCTCCTCCCCGAGACCTTTCTGTAAGGGGATGTCCTGTGGCCTAGAGCCCTTCATATCAGCTCCTCCATTTGTAGGTCACTGGAGAAGCTGATATTAAGAGCTCAAGTAGAAGGCAAATGTTTTGCAAATGATGATGGCAACAAATGTACAAATGTGCTTGACATCATGGATGTATGTATGGATTGTGATAAGAATTATACGAGCCTCCAATAAAATGATTTAAAAAAATAGAAACTTATACAATCAAAAAAAAAAAGAAAACTGTTTCCAAGAATGGAATCACAGATTTGGCAAATGAATGCAATATAATGGATAGTACTTTGAAGGTGATAGGTTGTTTTTAAAACAGTTTAAATACAAAGTTTTGGGGGAAAGTATGGTTTTTCTTGTGTACCCCTCATACTCAAATGGATCAAGTTACCATATTCCCGAATAGACTAAGGATTGTGAAACTATCAATAATATCAAAATTACTTTACAAATCAATGCAGTTCCAATCCTAATCCAACCATACTGTTTTAGAGAAATGGAAAAACGAATGATCGACTTTATATAGAAAGGAAAGAAACCTAGAATATATAAAACGCTCGTGGTAGTTACATAATTTCATGTCAACTTGAAGATACATAAAAGTGGAGGGGTGGCATTTAGCCTGTTAATCGGGTCATAGTGTGATGGTGCCTCCTTGTGGGTGTGGTCTTCTCATAAGGAGAGCCCTTGGAACCTCCCCGCTTTTTTTCTGCCTTCACCTTCCTGCTGGTGGACCCTGAGTGCTGCCAGAGCCTTGGCGAAGCGTCCACTGCCATTGGATCCACAAGACTTTACACTCACCAGCCTGTCATCTTCCTGCATTCTGCACCATTGCGTGTGGCTCTGTGAGTCTGAAGAAGGTCTGATGGACTAGTATCAGACTTATGGACTTGAGTTGGACTGGGCTGGGATGTTTCCTCGATATGCAATTATTTCTTGATATAAAGCTTTTTCTAACATATATATGATTGTCTCTGAATTTGTTTCTCTAGTCAACCTGGCCTAACACATACTATTAAAAATTAAGAACAAAGTAGGAAGTTTTTCCCTCCCTGGTTTTAAAAATTACTATACAACCAAGGTAATCAAAACAGTCTGATACTGGTACAACAATAGATATGAAGACCAGTGGATTAGAATCTAGAACCCAGAAATACAACCAAGTACCAATAGACATTTGATTTTTTATAAAGAAATAAAACACATTAAATAGGCAAGATATAGCTTTTTCAACAAACGGTGCTGGAAAAACATGACACAAGACCCATGCTTCACACAATGCACAATAACAAACTCAAGATGGATCAAAAACCATATAAATTACACAGTTACTAAGATTATCAAAATAAAAATAAGGGCCAACTTAAAGATCATAATACCAGGCAGCATAAACACACTACCAAACACAATGGAAATCATCCATAATAGAGATGACAAAATAAAGAACTAGGACCTACTAAAAAATTACATTGATGCATAGCAAAAGATTTCATCAAAAGAGTCAACAGAGTACCCAAACATTGGGGAAAAGAATTCAGTAATAATACATCAGGTTAATCTCCAAACTTCTTAACAAGTAAAATGCAAATCATCCAATCAAAAATGAGCACAGGACGTGACTAGTCAATTTACCAAGGATGACATTCACATGGCCCAAAACACGAAGAAATGTTAGAGATCAATATCCATAAGAGAAATGCAAATTAAAACAATAGTGAGATATCACCTCACACCTACACTTTGGCAAAATTCAACAAAGCAGAAAATAATTATTACGAGAGCAGATTCAGAGGGATAGGAATGCTTTTATATTGCTGGTGGGACTGTAGAATTTCACATCCTATGGAAATTACACAACCTATGGAAATCGGTATAACACTTCCTTAAGCAAGTGTAAATGCAAGTACTTTATGATCCAGCACACTCTCTCTTGGGAATATTCCCTAAAGATATTCAAGAATACAACACGAACAGATAGATATATACCTATGTATATTGCAGCAATTTCCACAATAGCAAAACCATGGAAACAATCAAAAACCCCAACTATAGAGGAATGGATAAATGAGCTCTGGTACATTCAATGATAAATTCATATTATGGAATTTTATGCATCGATGAAAAACAATGGCAACTCTTTTAAACCTTGCAAGATATGGACAAAGCTAGAGAACATTATGTCTAACAAACTCAGTCAGTCTTACAGAGATAAATATTTACTCTCACCATTGGCATAAGGCAAAGCAAAGAAGAGGAAACATGGCTTACACCCCGATGGACAAGATGCTGAGGATGAGAAGACCGGGAACAGAGGCGAGAACAGGGAAAGGGGAGGGGTGGGAGGGACAAAAACTGTGGCGGGTTTAACAGCATATTGCTGTTGACTTCACTTCTTGAGATGGGTCATGTCATACACACAGAGGATGTTTCTTTAAAAACGAACAAAAATCCCTTCAGATTCCTTATCCATCAAACAAAAATAGTGGTTTGAGTGGCTGAAAAAAAAAAAAGAGGAAAAGTAAAATTGAAATGGAATTGAACTCTTTAGAGCCAAACAAGTTTATCTCAAACAAACAAACAAAACAAATTAATCTTTTGTCCTTTGAGGAGACCACATGTAGCAAAATAAGTGAATTCCGATAAAATGAAGATAACTTTTTGGTGGTGATGTTAGTTGCTATTGACTCCACCCCAACTTATGTCAACCCATGAACAGTGGACCGAAATGTTGCCTAGCCCTGCATCATTCCCATTATCCAATGGTTGTGACCTATAGGGTTTTTGTTGGCTGACTTTCAAAAGTATATCACCAGACCTTTCTTCCTAGTTGGCAATAGTCTAGAAGCTCGATGGTGAAGTGATATTTATTAATATGGACCTTCTGTTCATTTCTCTATAACTCACACCAAATTATTGGGTGAGACCAGGCAATAAGGTGTAGAGAACTCTAATTCAGAGATTGGACAGTTTTGTCATTCCACTGGCTATATGACCTTCTCAGAAGTGACAAGAGGGAATTCCTAGGATCATCGAGGAAGAAGAAGCACTATTGGAGCATGTTTGAAATCTGTGCCTGGAAGTAGTGGTGGCACAGAAGCCACGCCACATCAAGTCCAGAGACTGAGGCAAAGAGATCATGAGACAGAAAAGCAACACCAAACCTATGAGACTATACAGCAGAGTGACAAGTGGGCTCCCTAGCCCTAGGCAGAGGCCAAGGCCAGGGAACCATATGGATGAGAGGCTGAGGACCAGAGAAACGTTCTGGCTGAGGAGCGATGTTGCTGTAGGTCATTGGCTGTATCCTTAAGCCCCATCATTGTGAGTGTTGTCTGTGAGTTCTGTGTGGCCATTCCTACGAATTATTGAGCTCAGCAGAGTGTTGTGGGAAGAGCGATGGCTGTCAGAATAGGGTAAAGAAAGTTGGAGGGTGGAGGCATGTCTGACCTCTGCTTTATAGCAATTGGCCTTGAGCTGGTGCAGAGGTGGATTCTCCTCCATTGCTCAGCTGGAGGAAGTCAGATGTGGCCTCCATGTTCCATTCCTCGAGCTCCGAGAAAACTTGTTAAGCATCATAGCAATACAGTCCCCACTGAGAGATGAGTAGTGCTGTCTATGAAGTGTACCGGTCAGGAGTTGAATCCAGGTTCATACCAAAAAAAGAGGAAATTCTAGCACGGAGTCACTACTGCCTCAATGTTAGTGGGCATGAAATCTAAAGGCCATATTTGCTGGCTTTGTGACTTTGGGTAAGGCACTTTTCTTCTTAGTGCCTCAATTTCCTCATCTACAAAATTGGTGTTATAACATATGCTCTACCTTAGAGTTTGTCACAGGAAAGTCCAATGTATAAATGTGTTTTGAAGTGATAGGAAAATATACAAGTAATTATGTAGAGGGAAAGGTAGAAGGTGCTTATACTGCTTTTTTAACATGAATTTATGGAATATTAACTTGTTTTTGTGTTTTCCAGCTAGCTCATAACACATTTACTTTTGAACATTGAATTGCCAGAAATCAGTTCTGTTATGGGGAGGAGATGAGCCAGTCAGGGTGCAATACAACTTTCCTCTAGTTCTCTGCCCCTCGCCCCCGCGCTCCCATGCCCCCGCCAAAAATGATCCCAATTCTACCTTACAAAGCTGGCTAGACCAGAGGATGTACACTGGTACAGATAGGAACTGGAAGCACAGGGAATCCGGGACAGATGATCTCCTCAGGCCCAGTGGTGAGAGTGGCGATACCAGGAGGGTGGAGGGAATGTGGAGTAGAAAGGGGGAATTAATTACAAGAATCTACATATAACCTCCTCCCTGGGGGATGGAAAACAGAAAAGTGGGTGAAGGGAGGCATTGGAAACTGCAAGATATGACAAAATAATAATAATGTATAAATTATTAAGGGTTCATGAGGGGGGGAAGCAGGGAGGGAGGGGAAAAATGAGGAGCTGATATCAAGGGCTCAAGCAGAAGCAAATGTTTTGAGAACGATGAGGGCAACAAATGTACAAATGTGCTTGACACAACGGATGTATGGATGGATTGTGATGAGTCGTATGAGCCCCCAATAAAATGATTTTTTAAAATACCAAAAAGTAAAACATGGCAGGATGAACCCCCAGGTTCCCATCAGATTTCCAAATGGAAGCCACAGCCGCCTGTACAGAACAGTCTGCATAAAGATAGCCACATTGAGCAACTATGGTCTCTACATTTAGAGGCTAAACATAAAATTAATTGGGATACAAAAATTAATTGACCTTTGGCTAGTGGATGTTTCATAGCAAATTGAAACTCTGGCCAGGGGATGTTTCATAGTAAATGGAAACTAATGCACACCATTAGCCCTGTTCTTCTGCATCCTAGTGGTGTTTGTAATGCACTGCACTGCTACCATGTGAAGTACAGGGGGATTTCTATAAGCTGGTAATTGTTGGCAGGTTGGTGATATTTGAAATCTGTGGTGCCAGGCTCCATTAGAGGAATCTTACATTGATCAAGTGTTTCTTCTGAATAAACGTTTCAAGAAAACAGAACTTCTGGGAAGAATCTAAGAGAAGAGACATCCTGATTGTGTTGAGAAGAATGTGGTCTTTGGAACCAGACAAGTCAGGAGTTAGTGTGGACACCTGAATGCTTATTTAGACATGGTTTGAAACCGTGATTTCACGGAAAGGGAAGTGGCAGGAGACCATGCACCAAAGCTGTGATTTGCACCATGCATGCTCGTTTTACTTAGATTCTGCTTGGATTATGGGTTATCAATTAAATTCTGCCTTCTCAAAATATGTATTGCCTTCCTGGCCCTTGTGGATGTCTTGTTAGCAGATAGTGTCTTTTTTTTGCTAGGCTAAGTAGATTTTACCTTAGTAGAAAAACTGCCTGTTGATTCTCACTCAAAGGAATCCTGTAGGACATAGAGAACTGTTCCACAAGGTTTCTAGGGCTGTAGATCTTTATGGAAACAGACTGCCTTTTGTTTCTCTTCTAGGGCAGCTGGTGGAGGGGCTGCCCCAGAACCATCGTCTTTAGGTTCGCAGCCTAACCCACTGCAGCACCAGAGATGCTTTCTCCAGTAGGGTTGGTTCCAAAGTTAATCCCTTCTGAGTTATGAAAAGAGTAGATTAGACACAGAGGCATGAGTACAAGATGCCATGTGAAGATCACTAAGGAATCAAGGAATCAAACGTAGGGCCTCTGATGGCTGAAACCTTGACTTGGACTTTTGGCCTCCTAAACTTGGAGAAACTAAATTTCTGATTTTTAAAGCCCCCCAGTGTTGCAGCAGCACTGGGTAACTAAGACATGAGATCCCACAGTGCAAATTGTTAAGCACTTGGTTGCTCACCACAAGGTTGGCAGTTCGAACTTCACCATTATTTCTCCAGAAGAAAGACGTGGCCATCTGCTTTAATCCAGCCAGGAAAATGCTACGTCAGAGTTCTACATTGCCACATAGGCTTGCTATGAGCCAGAGTCAACTCAGTGGCTTCCAACAACGACTGCAGGGTAACTAAGACAGGGTGGGTGTTGGGGAGGGGGATGCTGGAGATAGGGGAGGGGGATGCTGGAGATTGTGGCTGTAACTAAAGCCTCCTCACACACCATGCTCCAACATAGGTTCAAATTTTGGCCTCTTTCAAATTTGGGAGCAACTAATCACCATCTGTGTGATCTTGGACAAGTCGCCTAGCCTCTCCGAGCTTCTTCTTTCTCATTTGTAAAACGGGAGTAACAATTCCAGTCTGCAGGACTTGTGTGGGTGATTAAATGAGATAACACATGAATAGGGGCTTAGCCTATAACAGACATTCAACATCTGTGAGTTTCTTTCTTGCCTTCCATTACCGGTCCCCAGATGTCTTCTGACTCTAATGAAGTATTCAGATGGGTACTTAGATCTAGAAAGTCAAAGAAAAGGAAAAAGTTAGTTAGATCTTAAGGGGTTTGACTTTGGATTTTGTTGTCCTCTAACAAGTGTATTCCGAGGGAGTGCCACATCTGCCCTCCACATTGTGAGCCTCAAATGCTGAACATCTGGTGGACTTGAAAGGGACCCTTCATGGAATGAACAGAGACAGCGCCAGCCCAGTGCATGAAGAAGTCAGCATGGCAAAGAAATGAAACGAATGGTTTTCCTTATGTCTGGTGATAGCCGCATCTTCTTTCAGGATCGTTTATTTTGTAAGTTTTCTTTCTTTTTCTCACTTAAAGAACTCCTGAGTCTAGACAAAACCTAGGATGGTGGAGGGAGACACAAGCATATGGCTAAGTTCCACATTCTTTGTGAAGAACTTCCACCGATTCCTTGTGGAACATATTGGGTTGGCATACATTAATTGAATTCACTAATGAACATTACAGCAAACTCATTAATTCATTCAAGCACCTGTTCAAGAAATCTCGGTGGCGAGAAGTTCAGTCTCTACACCCGAATGACTCCTCATTTCACCCAACAAGGATGTATGCTTCTATCAGCTGTGAGATCTAGGACTACCTATTTCTTTGAACACTCTCAGACCAGCTCTTGAGAATGCAGTCACCTGACTTTCTGATCCCACCCACCTCTTGGTGTGCAATACCAGCCATCAAGAATGGATCTTAGTGGGTCATTCTTACTGCCTGCATATCACAACTTTTCTCGAACTAGGAATTAAAAAGGAAAGCCACTTAAATGGAATTGTTCAAAACACAGGCAAGTTTTAAAAATCCAGAAGAAAGGGTGCTTGACAAGAGGTTTGGGATTTGGCTGATTCTGAAGCCCAAATTGTCTGATGAGTCTATAAACTAAATCACTCTCACTTAAACATAAACTCTCAAGCGAGAACATCTCTTGGCACTGCCAGTTCTTTGAATATAATGTCTTTTCAGTGCCCTTCCAGTCAGGACGCAGCCCTCAGACCCAAGAAGAGTTTAATGGCCATCGATGCTTTTTGAATTCCCTCTTTTCCCAATGGTCCCCCCTCCTTCCTGCCCATGTTTTCTCTTAACAACAGATTCCACTCATACTGGGCAAAAGTGCCCGTTACAGAAAACATATTCCCCAACAATTGACGCAATAGAGTCCTTACCAGGGAGTGAAGAGGTCTTCTCCACTGGGCTACCCAGAGCCCTTGCCTCCAGGGGCCCTTTGTGGTGGTGCCACCGCAACCAGTCCCTTAATCTCCTAGCCTCCTCTCACTAGGCATATTCTTATGCTGCTCTCCCCACATGCATGCTCCTTCTGGCATTTAACGAACCCCAAACCCAAAATGTACTTGCCCTACCTTATCTAATCCAGATTTCACGATCTCCCTAACCTCAATTCATAACCAGTTTAAAGAGCAACACAACCAAGACCCTGCCTTTGGCTGACTGTGGCACTAGAATCAGATGAGTGAGTCCAGGTAATTTCTGATTTCATTCGTCAAAATGGGGCCAGAAGAATTTGGGTAAAATTTTGTCAGGTGAATTACGAGGAGGCTGCATGGAATTCTGGGCTACTTAGGGAGATCTGGATGAAAACAGGAAAAGGATAGCTCTTGTTTCTAGTTTATCAACCCATCCTGTCTGGTCTTAAAGCCTCAGGATCAGAAAGAAGGTGTCAGGCCCAAGTTTCTGGCTTAGGCCCCAAAGAGTAGGCTTTGAATTACTATGAAAAAGTAAAACTTTAGTGCATTTCTGTTTTAAAATATTAATATGCTTTCAAGATTTAAAATAGAATAACATACAGCATAGCTCTGGACACACTTAGAAACTAAAATAAAACCACTGGCTTTGACTCCATTGTGACGCATGGCAACCCCATGTCGGAATAGAGTGGCGCTCTACACAGATTTGAATGGATACAATCTTTTGGAATCAAATCTCTAAGCCATTCTTCCAAGGTGCCTATGGTAGGACTCAAATTTCCAACCCTCAATCAAAATCCTGCACTTAACCAGTTAACAACCAGTAGAAACTTAATATAGGGTCATTCTGAGTCAGCATCAACTTGATAACAGTGGGTTTGGTTTTTTAGAAAAATTCAGTAAATCATCTCCATGACATGGATACATAGGTCCAATCCTGTGCCTTTTGTGGAGAAAGCTGCCATCCTACTCAGATGAGGTGGAATGTTGGCTGTCATCTGTTACTTATTACATTTGACATGAGAAATCAAAGGGAGTGTTAATTGAGGCCTGGGTTAGTCAAAACTACTACTCATTCTAGTTGCTTTTTTAGTGGGTAGAGCAATCCCTGTTTACTAAGGGGTTCACTGTGATTGAATGCTCCCAGTGCTTTATGGCTCTGAGAGTCTATTCCAAGGAGCTGTAGACATACTTCAGCTCATCACATGATGACAGTGCCTACGTCACACTTAACATATGACAGTTCTGCAGTGCACTATACCTGAGGAGCCCAAGGGACTTACAGAAAAACTTTTCTTCGGTGATCATCAAAATGGGTGCCTAAGGAAATGTAGTGAAGAAAGCTGATGGTGCCCAGCTATTAGAAGATATAGTGCCTGGGGTCTTAAAGCCTTTCATTTAAACAAGCAGCCATTTAGCAGGGAAGCAACAAAGCCCACATGAAAGAAGCACACCAGTCTGTGTGATCATGAGGGATGGGAGCAGGTATCGGGCATCAAAAGATCCAAAACAAACAGCTACATCAATGTGAACAAGGGGAGTTAGAGTGATAGTGGAGACCCAAAGCCAACTGTAGACAATTGGACATACCCTCACAGAAGGGTCAAAAGGAAGGGATGACCCAGCCAGGGTGCAGTATAGCACAGATAAAACACACAACATTCCTCTAGTTCTTTAATGGTACCACACACACTACATTGACCCCCGTTCTACCTTACAAATCCAGCTAGACTGAAGCATGTACACTGGTATAGATAAGATTTCTTGACACAAGGAATCCAGGACAGATTAACTACTCCAGAACAATAATAATACAATGAGAGTAGGAGAAGGTGGGGGAGAAGGGGACAACCAATCACAACGATCAATGTTTAAACTCCCTATCCAACCCCCAGGGAGATGAACAACAGAAGCATGGGTGAAGGGAGACAGTGGATGGTGTAAGATATGAAAATAATTATTATAATTTATAAAGGGTTCATGAGGGTGGGAGGTTGGGGGAGAGATGGAAAAAAAAGAGCTGTTATCAAGGCTTCAAGTAGAAAGAAAATGCTTTGAAAATGTTGATGTCAACCTTTGTCCAAGTGTGCTTGATACAATTTTATGTATGGATTGTTATAAGCGCTGTAAGATCCCCCAATAAAATGATTTCTACGAAAGAAAACATTTTCTTTAATAAAAAAATATTATCTGGATTTTACAGAGAGTTACTGAGTGGGAGCTAACTGGCTTTGAGACCAAACAGTGAAATGTGATCAAGCTGATTTGGCGCCCACAACAACCCAACCGACGTGAGCTCCTGGACTGGGCTATCAAGTGCATGAATAACTAGCGTGCTTGTCTTCACCAGGCCGGGCAGAGTGCTCCCAGAGGCAAGTACAAATGAAACTTAAAAGCGTTAGTCCAAGGAACGGTGTGTGAAGAGCTGATTTATCCTTTCGTAAAAAAAAGTTTTATTGGCATAGAATTCACATATCATACAATTCAATAGAGAGAAAGTGGGATGATATACCAAGGGAAAAACAAGAATTCATGAGCATTCAGCTCCACTGCTATTTTCTTCAGCCACTGTTTGCTCAGCAGCTCTCTGTTCAGTGCGGCCTGCCAGGGGGTGGCATATCTATCATCCAGCTCCTCTGCACGACAGAATCGTTCTGTTTCTGTTATTAGCTGCCACCAGATCTATTCTAACTCATTTGTACCTTGTGTGCACAGAGCAGGCTGTGTTCCACAGTCTTTAACCTTGTGACATTTCAGAAGCAGATCCCCAGGCCTGGCTTATGAGTCTCCACTGGATGGGGCCACACTACCCATCTTGGAGCTAATAGCCCACCACTCATTATTTTCAGTAATAATCATGAAGACAAACTAATCATAGTAAAGACAGAAGAGAAAAGCAGACAGAAACGTTTCTTTTATCGACCTTTGTAGAAAGTCATACCCATAAAACAAACATTTTAAAAGTTAGAAATACACCAAGTATTACAGTAACAAAGAAGAGGAGAAGAGCAAAGGATTAATGATTTCAATTACAATAGTTTACTTTTAGCTATATTGGGGGAGGGAAAACATATCCATATATTTTCTTATTACAGTAATCAATAATAACATTACAATATATTTTTTTACACCTGACTTATTTGCCCTTGACAAAATTGATTTTCACATATCCATATTCAATGGGCAGTGTAGCCTGGATTTCCCATCTATCTCTTTTCTGAGTTGATCTAAAAACATTATTCATTTTAATTTTGAAAAGTGTCTTTCACATGAAATAACAGATATACTCTTGTAGATATAAAAATCTTAAGTAAGTAAGGATAGGGTTAGGGCTAGGGCTAAGGTTAAAGCTAGGGCTAGCATTAGGGTTAGGGTTAAGGTCAGGGTTAGGGTTAGGGTTAGGAAAAAAAAACCTTTAACAAGATATGGTTGGCCAAGACTTTTTTAAAGTCCCATTTTATAATTAAGTCACAAATTGCAATACTGCCCATGTCTTTGTTTCTCCTGTATCAATTTTATTTTCTTCAAATATCCCAATGCCCATTGCTATACAGTTGATTTCAACTAATATTGACTGTAGAGGATAGAGTGGAACTGCTCCCGTGGATTTCCAAGGCTGTAAATCTTTATGGGAGTACAAAGCCTCATCTTTATTCCTCATAGTGGTTGGTGGGCTCAAACTGCTTACCTTCTGACTAGCATCCCAATACGTTGCCCACTGTACCACAAGGATTCCTAAACATCCCCATAGTTGAAAAACTACTTGAAAGACAAATATAGACTCTAAGTAGTCGAATAGATTGACAGAATGAAAGTTAATTCTAGTTTAATATAAAACATACACACACAGGCAGAGATATGAGAACATTCAATGATAAAGAAAGAAAATACATAATTAGGGAAGAAGTCAAACCAGGGAGGGGAAAGTACTTTCAAGTTTATGCACCGATGCTGTTTTCATAGTTGGACCTTAAATTTGCCTCAACTCTACGTTTCTTGCCAGCCCAAGAAAAATGGGAGATATGACTAGCCGTGTTATTTATATTTGCAGATAATAAGCTATATTGGGAGAAGTTAAGAAAGGTACTTTCTGAACCTACACATAAGCTTTGTTTGAACTCTGCTTTGTTTGTTTGTTTAACACATTGGTTTTTGATCAGGAAAAGATGAAAGTGGGGAAGAGGTCACAGGGGTCCCACATACCCTGCCAACAATCGCCAGAAATGTAAGTGATCCAAAAAGAACTTGTTCTAAAATTGATTGTGGTGATGATTGTACCACTATTGAATTGTATAGTTTTTGAATTATATGCCAATAAAACTGTTAAAACAACAACCAAAAAGATAGCTTTGGTATTAGGAAGTTTGTCTTCAATACATATGTTAAAATGTCTTACTGTGAGTGAAAGTTAACGAAAATCAGTTTTCCATTCAGCAAGTAACACCCACTTTGCTTTCAGGCATCCATTGCAGTTCTCACTCTGTAACGGCACCCCTCCCCCTTCCTTCCTGTGTTTACCATTTCTAATTGCCCTTTTTCCCTACCCGTTTCTCCCTTTGGATCTTTATCCCTGGGCAAACTGCCCTTTAGAGGTATATGGCCAAGTGTTTTATTGGTCATGTTACAGGCCTGTCTATTACTTGAGTCATGGGAGGATTCCAGTTACAGGCCTAAAGGGCGACTGGAGACCAGAGTCTGGGAGGTTTCCCCAGCTTCTGTCAAACTAGTAAGCTTGGCAGATTTTGTATTTTTAGTTTTGTTCACATTTATCCTCCCCCATTCCATCCAGGATGCTTTATTGTGATTCCTTTCAAAGCAGTCATAGGCAGTAGCAGGGCACCATTGATTTCTTTTGATCTCAGGGTCATGGAGACTGAGGTTCGCAAGGCAGATAAATTATAATGCCTGTGTAAGATAAGATAAAATAATTATTTATAAACTATTAAGGGTGCAGGGGGAAGGGGGAAGCGGGGAGGGATGGAGAGGGAAAAAAAGGAAACCGAGCTGATTCCAGGAACCCAAGTGGAAGGCGAATTTTGAGAATGACAAGGGCAACGAATGTATAAGGGTGTTTTACTAAATTGATATATGTGTGGATTGTGATAAGAGTTGTATGAGCCCCAATAAAAAGATTTATTAATAAAAAATTATAATGCCTAATGCAAAGGAATAGATTGAGAATATTGAGGAATATGAAGAAGAGAAAGTTGGGTGGCAAGGACACTAGTTAATCTACTCTTGTACCTTAGCATTTGGACACCCTCCCCACTTACCTGATGGTTCTCTCTAACTCCTGGATTGGGGTACACATGGGGTACACATGGGGTACACATGGGTCTGTGCTCAGAGGCTTTCTAATTTTAGCATTAGAAGATTAGCTTGCTTCAAACCAACTTTCCTGCCAAGAACACTGGATACTATGCATAAGACATTTGTAAAATATATATTTGTAGGCACTATAGAATTTACTACTGTAGGGTGTCATGGCCTGGGGACACTGACCTTCTGTTAAGGATGATGGAAAAGTTTTAAAACGAAGAGCGGTGATGAACGTACAAAATGGTGAACATAATGGTACAATGTTGTGTCAAAATATTGTTTTTGGCTTTTGTATGGGTTTATTCTAAACAAAACATGTTTCACCATATCCTTGTGACCACTAAATAGCTTCAGACAAATTCTTTCATTAATACACCTGTCTTAGGTTCGTTAGGGTACCTTCAAAAGAAGGTCTGATCCAAACAGTACCTACCAAGGTGATCTGCTGGGCCAGTTAAATTTGAGGCACAGAAGTTAATAAAGAAGCGTGTGGCACCTGTTTGGGGTTGTGCCAAAGAAGTCATCTTGATAGATTTTCCTCAAAAAACACAGCACAGTCATTGGGGTTTATGGTAATTACACAATTTCATGTCAACTTAATAATATAATAAAGGGGAAGAGTTTAGCTTGTCAATCAGGTCTGATCACTCCTTGTGGACATGGCCTTTCCATGAGGATTCTGGAAACTCTCTGTCTCTTGATTCTGCCATCAGAAGAGGCTGGACACTCTCTTTCTCGCTCTTTCTGCTGTACATTCCTACTGATAAGCTACATGGAGCCATGCTGATGGTAGCCAGAACATTGGAGATGCTTCTACTGGCACCAGATCCACAAGATGTTTCACCCATGAGCCTGTGATCTTTCTGCATTCGGCACCATTGCATGTGCTGCGTGAGTCCAGAGAAGAATTTATGGACTAATATCAGACATATGGGCTAATAGCAGAATTATGGACTTGCTCTAGATTGGGCTGGGATGTTTTCTCAATATACATTGCTCTTTGATATGACGCTTTCTCTTACACATATATGAGTGTTTCTAGATTTGTTTCTCTAGTCAACCCAGACTGACACCGGGCTTATTAGCACAAAAACAAGGCTGCAGGAATTGATAGAATACCAATTACAATGTGTCAAAACAGTGATAAAACACTGGAAGCACTCACTCATCTATGCCAGGAAATTTGGAAGACAGCTACTTGGCCAACTGACTGGAAGAGTTCCGTATTGGTACCCATTTCAAAGAAAGTGACCCAACACAATGTACAAACTAAAAAACAATATCATTGATATCCCACGCAAGTAAAATTTTGCTGAAGACCATCCAGCAATGATTACAGCAGTACATTGACAGGAGTTCAGGCTGGATTCAGAAGAGGACTTGGAACAAGGGATACAAATTGCTGTCAGATGGATCTTAGCTCAAAGCAGAGAATATCAGAAAAATGTGTCCTTATGTTTCATTGATTGTGCAAAGACCTTTGACTGTATAGATCATAATAAACTCTGGATAACCTTGAGGAAAATGAGAATTCCAGAAAACTTCATCGTATTCCTGAGGAACTTATAATTGGATCAAGAAAAATCTTACCATAGTGAATGAGGGGGGATGCGGAGTGGAGACCCAAAGCCCATTTGTAGGCCACTGGACATCCCCTTATAGAAGGGTCTCAGGGAGGAGATGAGCCAGTCAGGGTGTGATGTAGCAACGACGAAGCATACAACTTTCCTCTAGTTCCTAAATACTTCCTCCTCCCCCACTACCATGATCCCAATTCTACCTTACAAACCTGGTTAGACCAGAGGATGTACACTGGTACAGATAGGAACTGGGAACACTGGGAATCCATGGCAGATGATCCCTTCAGGACCAGTGGTGTGAGTGGCAATACTGGGAGGGTGGGTTGGAAAGGAGGAGGCAATTACAAAGATCTACATGTGACCTCTTCCCTGGAGGACGGACAACAGAAAAGTAGGTGAAGGGAGATGTCAGACAGGGCAAGATGATTTATAAATTATCAAGAGTTCATGAGGGGCGAGTAGGGAGGGAGGGGGGAAATGAGGAGCTGATGCCAGGGAGTTAGGTGGAGAACAAATGTTTTGAGAATGATGAGGGAAATGAATGTACAAATGTGTTTTACACAACTGATATACATATGGATTGTGATAAGAGTTGTATGAGCCCCTAATAAAATGATTTTTAAAAAAAACAAAAGAGGCAGTTGTGAGAACAGAACAAGGAAACAGTCCATGGTTTAAATCAGGAAAGGTGTGCATCAGGGTTGTATCCTCTCACTAGACTCATTCAAGCTGTATCCTGAACAAATCATCAGGGAAGCTGGCTTATAGGAAGAAGAATGTGGCATCAGAATTGGAGGAAGGCTTATTAATGAGCCTTATTATCCTGAGAAATACAGATGACACAACCTTGCTTGCTGAAAGTGAGGAAGACTTGAAGCACTTGCCGATGAAGAACAAGGATCAAAGCCTTTGATACAGTGTACAACTCAATGTAAAGAAGACCAAAATCTTCACACCTGGACCAATAAGTAACTTTATAATAAACGCAGAGAGGGTTGAACTTGTTAGGAAGTTTGCCTTGCTAGAATTCGCAATCAATGCTCATGGATGCAGCATTCACGAGATTCAATGGCACTATTGCATTAGGTAAATCTGCTGCACAAAACCTTAGAGCAGTGGTTCTCAACCTTCCTGATGCCGCGACCCTTTAATACAGTTCCTCATGTGGTGGTGACCCCCCCAACCATAAAATTATTTTCATTGCTACCTCCTAACTGTAATTTTGCTACTGTTATGAATCGGCCGACCCCTGTGAAAAGGTCCTTCGACCTCCAAAGGGGTCGCGACCCACAGGTTGAGAACCACTGAGTTAGAGTATTGAAAAGCAAGGGTTTTACTTTGAGAACGAAAGCGCACCTGACCCCAGCTGTGGTATTTTCCATTGTTTCACGTGCATGTGAAAGTTGGACACTGAACAATGTAGACAAAAGAAGAACCGATGCATTTGTATTGCGGTGCTGGTGAAAAATCCTGAAAGGACCATGGACTGCTAAAAGGACAAAATGGTCTGTACTAGAAGAAATAAGGCCAGAGTGCTCCTTAGAGGCAAGGAAGGCAAGAGTTTGTCCTACATACTTTGGACATACTGTCAGGAGACACCAGTCCCTGGTGAAGGTCATCATGCTTGGTAAAATAGAAAGGCAGGGAAAAAAAAACAAGGAAGGCCCGGCCCTCAATAAGATCAATTGACACAGTGGCAGCAACGATGGATTGGGGCTAGGATCAACTATGAGGACGGCACAGACACCGCAGTGCTTCTTTCTGTCCTGCATGGGGCCACTGGGATCAGAACGGACTCAGTGGCATCTAACAACAACTAAAAATGAAAATGTGTACACCCTGCTATTATTTGCATTGAATCATCTCCAACCCATGGTGACCAGATCCTGCCACATCTTCACAATTGGTATATTCGAGCCCATTGTTGGCGCTATCTAAAGACATATATAAGAATACAAGTAGCATTAACTAAAATCTCATCAAATGATCAGCAACCAAAAAACATAACAATAAAGTGGGGTGTATTCAAATGTTGAAGTTCTGTACCGATTGCAAATGAATAAACTAGTCAATCTTGTAAATATCATCAGGTATGGGGGGATGTCAGACAAAAAGAGGGCATACTGAGAACTCTGGCTGTACTTCCCCCAGTATAGGTTGCTTGTTCTCCTGGAAGTCCGTGCTATAGATCATGTTCAGTGTTGTTCACCAACACCTTAATTCATATGCATCAATCCTTCTCTGGCTTTCTCTATTAATTGTCTAGGTTTCGCATGCATGTGAGATCATTTAAAATATGGATTGAAGTAAGAGCATTTTCCACCTGTGTGACCTTGGATGAGTCACTCAATTCATTAGCGTCCTTTTTCCCATCAACAAGAGAAGGATCACAATCCTTAACAGGTGCTGTGAAGAATAAACGAGGCAATCTATGTGAACGTTCTCTATAAAATATGAAGTATACTACCAATGTAGGAAACTATACTTTTTATTCTTTAATAAACGCATTGTGACTATTGTTACTAGTAAACCGCAGTGGCAAGTTTGGGAGCTGTCCCTTCACTAGTGGCTCACTATTGGTATTGGTCCCGTGTCCCACTCAGACAGCCAACTTGTCACGCACAGGCCAGAGCTGGGCCGTCAATGATCACAGAGCACGAGAAACCTCTGCGCTGCACACTCACCAGCCAGCAGAAAGGTGATAAATCTTTTGTGTTGACCCAAGGTAAAACCCGAGCAAGAAAGCCCCATTTATTACCGTCATAAATCAAAAATTGTTTCTGCAGAAAATTCCTAAGATTATGCAAAGCATCACAATTCCTAGGAAGAAAAAGGAACGCACGTGGCTACCAGAGTTGAACTATGCCCATTAGCACAGGCAAAGTCAGAGTGCATTCCACCCAACCACATGAAACAGTCTCTGAAATGCATGTTTTGGGGGGGCTCGGGTTGGGTTGTTTTCTCCCGTAATTAAAAGCCTGCCTCATCTGCTACTTACACACAGATTTTCCCCTCCCTGTATTGTTTGGTTCAATCAGTTAGAGTGTTTCAGTCTTGTGGGTAGCAGTTTTTGGACTTCTTTCTCTTTTTTTATATCATTTTATTGGGGACTTGTACAGCTCTAATCACAATCCATCCATCCATCCATTGTGTCAAGCACGTTTGTACATATGTTGCCATCATCATTCTCAAAACATTTTCTTTCTACGTGAGCCCTTGATATGAGCTCCTCATTTTTCCCCTCCCCAAAGGATTTCTTAACATCAGCCATCTCCTCCACTCTTCCCAAAGTGCTTCCTGTGTAGCTCATATTTGCTGTTTAAATTAAAATTAACTTTATTTGGGGAATTCTGCCGCACTTCTTGAAATAACTGGACCTACGGGGAGGTGTTATAAAACCGAGGTTGAGAATCACTGTGTTGGAATGCTATCATAATGAGGTGAAGGTCAGAGGTTGAATCCTCATGTGAGGGACGAAGTTCATTTCATTCTGCCTCCTGGCCTTAGATTCCACTTTTAACCCTGGCCATCTGCCTCAAAGATGGGACTCTGGCCACTAGCAGGGAAAGGTGAGTGTAAGGGTCAGATCCATGCAAATCCATAAACCCTGGTAGAAAGACAACCCAAAGAATGACCCCTGGATAAGGTGTTGGGATTTTAAATTCTGCAGATGAGAGCACTATTACATTAGTACTTCATGTTAAACATATGAAAATATGGGCATGTCCAATGAATCAGATGCCACGATGCCTGTGATCTCTAGGGCATTCGTTTCAGTTCCCCAGAATTTAGCTAACTTGCTAGAGAGACAGATTAATAAATCTGATGGTCACACAGCCTATTTTTGTTTTTCCAAACTAAATATAATATAAATATCATTTATATTTAGTTTGGAATAAATGATACAATTTGAGGACAACATATTGCCCTTCTAAATTATTTTTTAGCTAATAATAATAATACCTTTTTACATTCCCTGAGCATACTGATTGATAGCAGGAAAGAGTGACCAATACTCAGCTGGATGGAGTAAAGGAGGGAGTCCAGGATTAAGTATTGTCAGGGATAATCCACAGGACACTGATAATCCATCTCCATAAATCAAAAGCTAGCTCTTGTCCTGCTAATTATTGACTGAGCATTGTGTTTTCTAGAAAATCGAATTCTGGGTGATTTTTCTCTCCTAACTCCCACTCATGTTTTCTCTCTTGTGTATCAAGGTTTGACCCACTACAAGAGGCGATATTAAGGGCCACCTTCTGACCAGGTCCTCACTGTGCTCCTCTATCTTTGGCCCTCAGCTGTACTGATGCTCTATGTCACGGTGGAGAACAGAGATCAGGCCCTCAATGCTTGAGGACAAGAGTCAATGTTTCAGGCTTCTATCGGATTCTCTGATGAAGATCACAAACTACAGCCTTCTATATGAATTACACCTCGACATAAGGAGAACAAAAATCTTCACAACTAGGCCAAAAATCAACACGATGATAAATGGAGAAAAGATTGAAGTTGTTAAGAATTTCACCACTCTTTTGCAACAATTACGAAGTCATTGCTCCCATCTTCCAATCTGACAAAGTTCAACACCCATTCATGACAGAAACTCTCAAAAACAAAAAACAACATCACTGGAGGGGAACCTCTTGAACTTGCTAAATAGTGTCCCTAGAAATCCTCCAGCAAGCATTATATGCAATGGGTGTGGTGTTTGAGATGCCATCATGTCAACTCTGACTCATAAAGGCCCGATGGACAGCAGAATGACACACTGCCCGTCCCGCATCATGCTCACAGTCCTTGTTTTCTTTGAGCCCATCTCTTGAGCTGTTGTGTTCATCTGTCTGGTCCGAGGGTTTTCCTCTTGTTCAAATATTTATTTATTTATTTAAAGTCTTTTATTGGGGGCTCTCACTGCTTTTAACACACTCCATACATACATACATATATTGTATCAAGCACATGTATACAGATGTTGTCATCATAATTTTCAAAACGTCTTCTTTTTTTTTTGCTGCCCCTCCACTTTACCGAGCCTGATGTTCTTTTCCAGGGGCTAGTGTCCCCTGAGAACATGTCCAAGGTATATGAGATGAGGTCTCGCCATCCTGGCTCCCAGGGAGCATTCTGGCCGTCCTTCTTTTAAAACAGAGTCCTTTGTTCTTTTAGTGGTCCTTTTAGTACTTTCGATATTCTTAGTCAGCATCCGAATTCAAACACTTTGATTCTTCTTTGGGCTTCCTTATTCAATGACCAAGTTTCATGTGCATGGGAGACTAGTGAAAGCACCACTGCTTTAGGCTCAGGTGCACTTTTGTCATAAGAAAAAATTACAGCAGATTCAGCCAATGCAATGTGTCCTTGGATCTCTTGACTTCTGTGTCATGAGCACTGGTTGTGGATCCAAGCAAGATGAAACTCGAGGCAACTCCAATCTCTTACCCATTTATATGACATCCTCAGTTCAGTTGTGAAAATTTGGCTTTTCTTTACATCAGGTTGTAATCCATATTGGAGGCTGAAATCTTTGAAACATGTCCGTTGATATTCAACTCCTGGAACCTCGTTTTCCACGAACACCTTCAGTGTAGCGTGGGCTGCTTCTTTTTAAATTATATGTTACCTCTTGAAATCCTTTCTGGTACAGCTACTTTGTGTATTTTTCCAACTTCTTTGGGTGCTTCTTGCGTTATTCAATATTTTGCCCATAGAATCTTTCAATATTGCAACTCAGGACTTGAATTTATTTTTCAGTTCTTTCCGTTTAAGATATGATGAGCATGTTCTTCTGTTTTGGCTCTCCAACTCCTGGTCTTGGCACACTTCATTGTGACGCTTTTCTTTGTCTTCTTGAGCTGCCATTGGAAATTTTCTGTTCAGATCTTTGACTTTGTCATTTCTTTCATTTGCTTTAGTTACTCTAAAATTAAGAACAACATTCAGGGACTTTTCTGACATCTACTTTGATTTTTGATTTTTCCCTGTTTTTTAAATGCCTGTTTGCTTTTTCATGCATGATGTTCTTAATATTATTCCCAGCTCATCAAGTCTTCTTCATTAGTGTTGAGTGCATTAAATCTGTTTGTGAGATGTTATCAAAACTCAGCTATGATATACTCAAGGTTGTTGTTCTGCTCTTGCAGACTTCCTATCATTTTCTTCAGCATCAACCTGAATTTATATATGAACTATCTTACAGCAAGCCCCAGCCATGTTTTAGCTGCTGATTTTAAGCACCTTGATTATTCTTCCTACCAAGCCAAACTCACTGCTGTCATGTTGATTCTGACGCATAGCAAGCCTATAGAGCTGCCCTTGTAGATTTCTGAGACTGTGACTCTTTATAGAAGTAGAAAGCCTCATCTTTCTTCTGAGGAGTGGCTGGTGGTTTTGAACTGCTGATGTTGAGGTAATATAACCCACTATATTAACAGAGCTCTTCTCTGCCCACAGATGTAGTAAATTTGATATCTATGTATTGCATTTGGTGAATTCCATGTTGCTATTTGTGTTGTTGAAAAGGGTTTTTGCTATAAACAAGTCATTGGTCTTGCAAAATTCTATCATGCCATCTCCAGCTTCATTTCTATCACCAAGACCATATTTCCCAGCTACTGTACTTTCTTTGTTTCCAAATTTTGCATTCTAATCTCTAATAATTGTCGATGCATCTTGACGGTAAGATCAATTTCAGACTGAAGACATTGGTTAAAAACTTAAAAACAACAACATAACCTTCAATTTCCTCATTATTATTCTTCAGTGGTTGGAATGGGAAGACTCATCATAGTAAATCCATCAATTTACTCCAAATGGATACACAAGAAATCACCATTTCTGTCATAATCCCAGTAAGGCTTTTTGTAAATACAGACAATATTATTCTAAAATATATGTATGACAAAAAGAATTATAACAGCTAAACTGATTTTGACAAAGAAGACTAAATTGTGAAGACCCAATCCACCCAATTTCAAGACATAGAAGTACAGTGATGTGTGGCATCAGGGAAAGGATAGGTACATAAACTAATGGAAGAGAACAAAAACTCATTGCCACTGAGTCAATTCTGACTCACAGTGATCCTTTAGGCTAGAGTAGAAATGATCCTGTGGATTTCTGAAACTGTAAATCTTTATGGGAATAGAGAACCTCCTCTTTCTCCTGCAAAGCCACTGGTGGCTTGGAACTGCTGACCTTGAGGTTAGTTGCCCAACAGACAACCCACTATCCTACCAAGACTCCTCATGGAAAAGAATGAAGAACTCCGAATAAATAACCCAGAAACATATGAACAAAAATATTGAGCTGATTTTTTAAAAAGATACAAAACAATTCAATAGGGGAAAGATAGTTGTTTCAACCCATGATACTGAAGCCATTGGACATTGAAAGGTAAAAATATGAAAAAGGCTCACATCTTAGACAAAATTGACACAAGATCACAAACTTAAATGTAAAACATAAAACTATAAAATGTTTGGAAATAAAGAAGAAAATGTTCGGGGTTCAGACATAACAAAGACTTGCATAGTTCACAAAGGGGAAAAATTGAGAAATTGTACTTCATCAGAATGAAAACATTTGCTCTGAACATTGTTTTCATACATGCTCTGTATGTTTCCTAGTCAGTCCCAACCCGCAGTGACCCTGTGCACAACAGAACGAAACCCTGCCCAGTCCTGAGCCATCCTCACCATCGTTGCCATGCCTGAGCCCATTGTAGGCACTGTGCCAATCGATCTCATTTGTCACTGTCCCTCCAAGTTACCAAGAATGATGGGTTCTCCAGGGACTGGTCTCTCCTGAAAACATCATCAAAGTAGATAAGACGAAGTCTCCCCCTCCTTCTCTCTAAGGAGCACTCTGGCCATACTTCTTCCAAGACAGACTGGTTCGTCCTTTTGGCAGTCCATAGTACTTTCATTATTCTTGCCCAGAACCTCTTCAGTCACTTTTGTATGTATACAAGGCAAATGAACACACCAAAGCTTAAGTCAGACACACCATCCACCTTAAAGGAACATCCTGACTATTTGCCCACCATGGAATTTGCCTAGCAGACAGATTGAATAAGTATGACAAGGGAATATAACTCTGATGCACACCTTTCCTGATTTTAAACCATTTACTCAGTGTTCTCTAGTTCTGTTCACACAGCTGCCTTGATCCAAGCACAAGTTCAGAGAGAGCACAATGAAGTGTTCAGGAATTCCCACTTGTCACAAGGTTAACCATAGTTGGTATAAACTACAGAGTTCAATGCCTTAAAGTCTATGAAGCACAAGTAAGCATCTTTCTGGTATTATCTGCTTTGTGCCAAGATCCATCTGACATCAGCAATGATAGTCCTTGTTCCACATTCTCTTCTGAATATCACCTGAACCTCTGGCAGTTTCCTGTCAACGTACTGCTGTAACCATTTTTGGATGATCTTCAGCAAAATCTTACTTTTGTGCGATGTCAACAATATGGTTCTCTAGCTTGAGCCTTCTGTCGGGTCAAATATGGATCTCTTCCAGTCAGATGGCCAAGTACCTGTTTTCGAAATTTCCTGGCCTAGACAAGTAATTGCTTCAGAGTTTCATCATCTTGGTAAAACATTTCAGTTGGGATTCCATAATTCCTGGAGCCTTATTTTTTAGCTAATCGTTTTAGTGCAGTTTGAACCTCTTTCTTAAGCATCATTGGTTCTTGCTTGTATGTTGCCTCCTGAAACGGTGGAATGTGGGCTAGTTATTTTTGGTACAGACTTTGTGTTCTTTCCATCTCACTTTGAAGCTTCCTGCATCATTCACTATTTTGTCCATAGAATATTTCAATATTGCAACTTGAGACTTGAATTTTGCTTCTTCAGTTCTTTCAGTTTAAAATATGCTGAGTGCATTCTTCCTTTGCTAACTCTGGGTTTGCTAATTCTAGGTCTTTGCCCATTTCACTATAATATTTGACATTGTCTTCTGGAGGTGCTCTTTGAAATGTTCTATTCAGCTCTGACTTCATCATTTCTTCCATTTCTTAGCTACTCTACCTAATTAAGAGCAAATTTCAGAGTCTCTTCCAATATCCACTTTCATCTTTTCTCTTCTGATGACCCTTTGCTTTTTCATGAATGACGTTCTTGATGTCCTCGCAGAGCTCATCTGGCCTTCTGTCATTAGCATGCAGCACAACAAATCGGTTCTTGAGGTGTTCTTGAAATTCAGGTGGGACAGACTCAAAGGTGTATTTTGACTCTCGGGCCCTTTTTTTTTTTCTTCATTTTGTTCAGCTTTAACCTATGCTATTCTGCGGTGCATAGGGTTGCTATAGGTTGTAACCAACTCGGTGGCACCTAACAACAACTATAGTCTCTGTAACCCACAGCATCAAATCCTGTAAGGTCACCATGAGTCAGGTGGCACTTGATGGCAGTGAGTTTGAGTTTTTTGTTTGTTTGCTTGAGGAACTATCCAGGCCAGGGATAGAGGCTCAAAGTAGGGGAAACTTATGGGACTCTCATGCAGAGGATCACAGAGACCTGAAGACAAGATAGGTCAGAACAGCTCTGAAAATTCTATTCCCTGAGCTCTAGGCCCATCCGAGGACTTCTGTTGTAGTTCTCTGCCCCTGGGCCTTACACATGGAGGAGGGAGTTCTCTCCATGGGACTGGCAGGGCATCGTTATCATTTAAGCCATTTGCTCCCACAGCAGATAGAAAGGTTTTCATAGGTTTCAATTCATTCTCTGGGCTCATTCTTCTGGTCCATGACAGAGGTTGGGTCATTTGAGTGAGTGATAGGTTAAGAGCCAGCAGTTTGGGGAAAGCAAAAGGCAGGATGCCTGAGTAAAATAGTGACTCATTCACACATTTAACAACAACAACAACAAAAACCCCTCACTGTCAGTAAATTGATTCTGATTAGTGGTGACTCTGTGGGATAGAGTAGACATGGCTCCATAACCCTTTCTGAGAGGACATAGAATCATCTTCTGCCTGGGGAGCAACTAGTGGGTTTGAATCTACAACCTTGCATTTAGCAGCCCAGTAGTTGACCCACTGCATCATCAGAGACCCTTTTTCTACACTGAGCAACTACTTATTGTCCATTATGTGCTGGGTTTCTGCACCAGCCCAAGAACCCAACAGGGAGCAAGCCATGGCTCCTGTCTTCAAGCCATCTACATTGCGGGAATGTGGTCAGAAGCCAAGGTGTACGAGTGTCAGCAGCTCAGAGCGTCTCTATCAAGACCCAGGCACCTGTCGCTCTGTCATGCTGAACAGGTGATCCTCTTCTGTTTAGTCCAAGATGGCTCGCCGCTATGTCCACATTCCTGCCCATGAGAAGGAGGGAAACGAAAGAGAAGAGAAAGCACAAAGCCCTGCCTTTCAAGCGCCATGACTTGTACATACCATTTAATTCAAATGCTATTGACAGAAACTAGTCACATAACTATACCTGGCTGCAAGGGATACTAGGAAATCTAAGGAGACAATGCCCAGATATATTTTCCATTACTGTGGAGGATGAGACAGTGGTTGCTGGTGGCAAGTTGTAAATTCTGTCATCTTAATTAAGCTGGTAGATGAGAATAAGGGGACTCAAATTTCCATGAAAAAAAGTAAGTATATCATCTAAAGCTGAACAAAAAACATACTGTATATATTTGAGTATAAGCTGTCCCGAATATCAGCTGAGGTACCTAATTTTACCACAAAAATGGCATTAAAATGTGCTGGAAAACTCACTTATACATGAGTGTATATGGTAAAAATCTATAAAGGCACAAGAACTAAAAGGTCAGTAAGAGAATAAGAGCTATATAAAATGCAAAAAGAACAATGATTATGAGGCATGCCTTTAGAATATCTAGGAACTTCATATCCCTATGAAGTTTGTATATTCATATCTATGTATATACACCTCCATCAAGTTGATTCCAAATCATAGTAAGCCGATAGTACAAGGTAGAATGACTCCTGGGTTTCTGAGACTGTAAATCTTTACAGGAATAGAAAGTTGTATCTTTCTCCTGTGGAAAATCTGGTGGCTTTGAACTGCTTACCTTATGGTTATCAGCTCAACACATATCCTCTAAGTTACCAGTCCTCTAAGCTGCCAACCCCATTGCCTTGACAACTGTTCTGATGGCCACAGTGATGCTAATGATGATGGTGATGTTGATACAAATGAATTCTTTGTCTTCTGGAATAGCAGTATGTTCCTAGCGCATGCTTGGATCAGGGATGCAGTGAAGTAGAAACTTTAATTCGATTTATGTTCATAGACAAAGGGAAAATCCACACTTGTGGGCATTCGTAGCAAACCTAAACCTTTCTACTCTGGAACCCCCAAATAAAGAATAGTAATAAGCTCAGAACTCTTAGAATGTGTTCATCTCCCCTAACTCAGTCCCCACCTTGTTTAAAATTTATTTAGCTTTTCAGACGTTCAAATAAAATACACAATTATAGACGATCATGGCTATCAATCATTGAGCATTGTTTGGGTTTGCCACTTTACAAAAGGTGTTTAGAGCATCTTCCCTCCATTCATGTTCTTTTAGGTAGGTGTCAGTATTATTTCCATTTAAGAAACAAGGAAAATGTTTTTAGGGGTTTATTTAGGTCCCACAGTCAATCCGCAGCCAAGTGTAAAGGACGCAGATGCCTTCTTCTCAGTCAGGTTCCATTCAGCACACCTTCCACTGAGAAGGCCAGTTGATTTGTGGAATTTCTTCTTAAGAACCATTCGAACTGATTACAAGGATCCACATGTGACCTCCTCCCTGGGAGAGGGACGGCAGAGAAGTGAGGGAACGGAGACTCCAGATAGGGCAAGATAGGACAAAATAATGATGTATAAATTACCAAGGGCACTTGAGGTGGGGGGGAAGCGGGGAGGGAGGGGGAAAAAAAAGAGGACCTGATGCAAAGGGCTTAAGTGGAGAGCAAATGCCTTGAGAATGATTGGAGCAGGGAATGTGCGGATGTGCTTTATACAATTGATGTATGTATATGTATGGATTGTGATAAGAGTTGTATGAGCCCCTAATAAAATGTTTAAAAAAAAACATTCAATTCACTCAGCTGCCATTTTCTAATATAGGTCAAATCTCAGGACAGGGCTATTTCATTCATTATCTGTCTAAAACCCCTGCTCAAGAAAATAGCAACATTAGAAAGTAATTCTTTGTAAATAAGCAGCTCACAAAATGCTTTCTCTAATCAGGGGGTCTCCTAGCACAATTATGAGACGGTCCTTCTAACATCTTCTAGAACCTCTAAAGCTGTTTCTTCTACATTTGCTTTTTGGGGTCACTGCGCTGCACAGTGAGCTCTACGGCCTACTGGGGTTTTAACGGCACTGGAAGTATTTTGTGAAACTGAATGTTAAATAAAACCAGATTGTGGTTTGGGACTTGAGGAACTTTCCTTAAAAGTTCCCAGCCTGTCCTCGGTATGATACTCGGGAAAGGAGTGCTCAGTAGCTTTGCGGCTCAGTAGGGCTAGATCAGAAGCTCAGTAGTATCTTACCTGACCTCCCAGCAGCATGACCCAACGCAGCAACCTGGCTCTTCAAGCATCATCTCGTCTGGACCACAGTACACCTGCCTGGCGTTCTCCTTGTCTGGCAAGTGCTCCTTCTGGTCTTGTTGGCTGCTTTCCTTTCTACCCAAGTCTTTAGAGCTCCTCTGCAAACTTCTCTGTCTCCACACACTTCACCAAAGCAGCTACCAGCTCAAAGTAGTGTTGACCACAGTGACATAAGCAGGGCAAAGCCGGTGGGAGGAAAATGTTCAGGATCTGCATTTGCTGATGGGACACATCTCAGAACGAGAAGAAATAGCTGTAAATGACAATCAATAACCAGAACTTGGAATGTACAACATACGAATATGGGAAATTTGGAAGTTATCAAAAATGAGTAGGAACACATAAAGACACTAACCAGTGAGATGAAATGGATTGGTATTGGCCATTTCCGAAAATCATAGGGTCTATTTTACTGGAAATGATCGAGAGAACTGGCATAGCATTCATTGTCAAAAAGGACATCGCAAAATCTCTTTGGAAGTACACTCCTGACTGTGATATAATTGTATCTCTCCAGCTTCAAGAAAATGCAATCAATGCAATTATTATTCAAGTTTACAAGCCAACCATGAAAGCTAGTGGTCAAAACACAGGGAATCCAGGACAGATAAACCCTTCTGAACCAATAATGAAAATAGAGATACCAGGAGGGGAAGGGGAAGGTGGAGGAGAAAGGGGGAATCACAAGGATCGACATATAACCCCCTCCCGGGAACAACAGAAAAGTGGGTGAAAGCAGAGAGCGGATGATATAATATGAAAATAATAATTTATCAAAGGTTCATGAGGGAGGCAGGAAAAAAATTAGGAGCTGATATCAAGGGCTATATCAAGTGTGAAAATGATGATGGTGACATGTACAAATGTGCTTGACAAAATGGATGAATGTTTGGTTGGTGGTAGGAGCTGTAAGAGTCCCCAATACTTTTATTAAAACTACTTTTAATAAATATTAAATGTATTAAATACTTTTAATACAACTTATTAAATACTTTTAATTTTTTTCTTTTTTTACATTTTATTAGGGGCTTATACAACTCTTATCACAATCCACACATATACATACATCAATTGTATAAAGCACATCCATACATTCTTTGCTCTAATCACTCTCAGAGCATTTGCTCTCCACTTAAGCCCTCTGCATCAGGTCCTCTTTTTATCCCCTCCCTCCCCACTTCCTCCTCCCTCATGAGCCCTTGATAATCCACAGATTGTTATTTTCTCATATCTTGCCCTATCCAGAGTCTCCATTCCCCCCCCCTTCTCTGCCATCCATCTCCCAGGGAAGGGTCACATGTGGATCCTTTTAATCAGTTCCCCAATTCCAACCCACTCACCCTCCACTCTCCCAGCCTCGCCCCTCACACCCCTGGTCCTGAAGAGTATCGTCGACCCTGGATTCCCTGTGCCTCCAGCTCACATATGCACCACTGTACAACCTCTGCCCTATCCAGTCCTGCAAGGTAGAATTCGGATCATGGTAGTTGGCGGGAGGAAGCATCCAGGATCTGGGGGAAAGCTGTGTTCTTCATCGGTACTACGTCGCACCCTGACTGACCCGTCTCCTCTCCTAAACCCCTCTGTGAGGGGATTTCCAGTGGTCGACACTTGGGCCTCGGGTCTCCACTCTGCACTTCCCCCTTCATTCACTATGGTATATATACATATATATACACACACACACACACACACATATATATATATATATATATTCTTTTTTTTTTTTTTTTGCATGATGCCTTATACCTGGTCCCTTTGGCACCTCGTGATCGCACTGGCTGGTGTGCTTCTTCCATGTGGGCTTTATTGCTTCTGAGCTAGATGGCCGCTTGTTCACCTTCAAGCCTTTAAGACCCCAGACACTATCTCTTTCGATAGCCAGGCACCATCAGCTTTCTTTGCCACATTTGCTTATGCACCCATTTGTCTTCAGCGATCATATCGTGGAGGTGTGCAGCCAATTATACGATTTTTTGTTCTTTGATGCCTGATAACTGATCCCTTTGGGACCACACGATCACACAGGTTGGTGTGTTCTTCCATGTGGGCTTTGTTGCTTCTGAGCTAGATGGCCGCTTGTTTATCTTCAAGCCTTTAAGACCCCAGTCACTATCTCTTTTGATAGCCGGGCACCATCAGCTTTCTTCACCACATTTACTTGTTCACCCGCTTTGGCTTCAGCAGTTGTGTCGGGAGAGTGAGCATCATAGAGTGCAAATTTAATAAAAGAAAGTATTCATGCATTGAGGGAGTGCTTGAGTAGAGGCCCAAGGTCCTTCCGCCACCTCAATACTAAACCTATAAATATAGACACATAGATCTATTTCCCCATCCTCATATATATATTTGCATGTACATGTCTTTGTCTAGACCTCCATAAATGTCCCTTGACTCCCAGCTCCTTCCTCCATCTCCCTTGACTTTCCTCTTGCCCCACTACCATGCTCCGTCCCCACCTGGGCTACAGCTACACAACTCTTCTCTACACAACCTTACCCTTGATCATTCCCCACCAGGCCTGCCACCCCCCCCCCTCACTACCATTTTGAGTCCCATGTTGTTCCCTTGTCCCTGTGTTTGCTAACACCACTTCCTTACCCCCTATCCCTCCCCCACCCCAAGTCCCCCAAGAACTGTCGGTCCCATTGTTTTTCCTCCAGATAGTTCATCCAGCCTGTCCTTTTCAGACAGACCTGTGGAGACACTAACATGCATGAAAACAAGACAGAGGAAAACAAAGCAACAGTATACAACCAGACAGCAAAACAACAAAAACAAACCACTGACAAAGAACAAAACAAAACACTTCACAAAAGAAAAGCTTGTAGTTAGTTCAAGGATCATTTGCTGGCCCTTAGGAGCGTTTTCCAGTCCAGTCTGTTGGGGCACCACGCCCTGGCCCCAAAGTCCACTTTCAGCATTCCCTGGGGACCTTGCCACGCCATTCCCTTGCTGTTCTGCTGTACTCCCCCAGTGCTTTGCCTCGGTGTGGTGGGATCAGGTCAGGTGCAATAAATATTAAATGTATTAAATACTTTTAATAAAATTTATTAAATACTTTTAATTTTAAAAGAAAATAAAAATGGAAGATTATGGTAACATTTCTGTTGAAAATTGAGCAAACATGCAATCAAGATGCATTGATAATTATTGGATATTGAAATGCAAGAGCTGAAAACAAAAAGGAAAGAATAGTTTTCAGAAAAATATGGTCTTGGTCCCAGAAACAAAGCCAGAGATACCACGATAGAATTTTGCAAGATCAATGACTTGTTCATAGAAAATACCCTTTTTCAACAACCCAAAAGGCAACTATTCACATGGACTGCTCTAAATGGAACACACCGAAACCAAATTGACTAAAATTGTGGGAAGAGATCATGGAGAAGCTCAATTTCATCAGCTAAATCCAGGCCAGATTCTCATTGTGAAACAGGTCAACAAATGCTCCATGTAAATTCACGTTAAAGCTAAAGAAAATGAAAGCAAGTTCATGAGTCAAAATGAAACCTTCAGTTGATCCCACCGAATTCCAAGGACATCTCAAGAACAGATTTGCTGCACTGAATGCCAATGACAGAAGACAGATGAGCTGTGGGAGGACGTCTAGACCATGGTTCATGAAGAAAGGAAAAGGTCATTAAAAAGACAGGAAAAAAGAACAGACCAAAGTGGATGTCACAAGAGACTCTGAGACTTGCTCTGAATCACACCGGAGCTAAGGCAAAAGGAAACAAATATGAAGTCAAGGAGCTGAATTGAAAATTTTAAAGAGCAGTTTGAAAATATAAAGCAAACTATAATAAAATGTGCAAAGACAACGAGTTAGCAAACCAAAACGGAAGAACACACTCAGAGTAGCTTAGGCTAAAAGAACGCAGGGGAAAAAGTCAAATCTCGAGCTGCAATCTTGAAATATGCTAAGGACAAGAGGAGAGGGAAAGAATATGCACTGAGTTGCTGTAAAAAGAACCAGGCCTCATTCAACCATTTCAGGACGTAGCAGACGAGTAAGAGCCAATGGTACCGAAGGAAGACGTTTAAACTTCACTAAAAGTGTCAGCTAAAAAAAGCAAAGCTCCAAGGACTGATGGAATCCCAACTGAAATGTTTCAGCAAGCTGCTGAAGCACTGGAAGCACTTACTTGTCTATGCCAGGAAACTTGGGAGCCAGCTACCTGGCCAACTGACTTGAAAAGATCCATATTGGAACCCACTCCAAAGAAAGGTGACCCAACAGAATGTGCTAATTATAGAACTGTAAGTTGATATCACATGCAAGTAGAACTTCGTTTAAGATCATTCAGCAATGGTTGCAGCAGTACATTGACAGGGAGCTGCCAGAAGTTCAGGCAAGATTTAGAAGTAGGCATGGAACAAATATGATATCCTTGCTGATATCAAGTGGATCTTGGCACAAAGCAGATGATACCAGAAAGATGTTTACTTGTGTTTCATCGGCTATGTTAAGGCATTGAACTGTGTGGATCATAATTATGG
The DNA here is from genome assembly GCF_050624435.1 of Tenrec ecaudatus. Taxonomy (NCBI): domain Eukaryota; kingdom Metazoa; phylum Chordata; class Mammalia; order Afrosoricida; family Tenrecidae; genus Tenrec; species Tenrec ecaudatus. Next base: position 266,777,764 of record NC_134530.1, on the reverse strand, counting down.
ATAGCCTTGAGAAGAATGGGAATTCCAGAACATTTCATTTTGCTCATTAGGGACTTGAACATGGATCAAAAGGCAGCTGTGGGAACAGAACAAAACCAGTCATGTTGCAAAATCAGGAAAGGTGTGTGTCCTGTTGGATTTTCTCACCACACTTATTCAATCTGCATGCAGATTAAAGAATAATAAGGAAATGCGACATCAAGATTGGAGGGAGGCTTTTAACAATCTGCGATATGCAGATGACACGATCTTGCTGGCTGAAAGTGAAGAGGATTTGAAGTACTTCCTGGTGAAAATCTAAGATTGCAGCCTTCAGTATGGATCACAGCTCAATGTAAAGAAAACTAAAACACACACTATGACGCCGACTGCACGAGGAAAGCCGAGTCAGTGAGCGTGCAAGCATCGCAGCGCTGGCGGGGGTCTCCACACGGCTGCTCCAGCACCCAGGGCTGCATCGGGGCAGGTCCATGTGGCTTCTCCTTGGGGATGTCTTGCAGCAAGTGAGCCTTGCCAGCTGAAGCAGGGAACTGCTTTGGCAGTTGCATCCTGGTCCAACCATCTCAAAGCGAGATACCCAAGAACTAGAAAGGCGAGGCTCACCAGGCCATTTATCTCTCCGCCCTTCAATTAACCCCACATGTGTTTATTGGCCAAGTTGGCACAATAAGCTAACTACCTCAACTGGCTTCCCTGCTGTTTCTACAACCGAACTGGATATACCCACAACTCAGGGCCTGGGAATTTGTCGTTCCTCTCTCTGGACCCCTCTTCCCTGAGTTTGTCTGCCTGGCTAGTCCTCCCAACTCCTTCAGATTTGTTAGCAAATGTCACCTTCTTGGTGAGGATTCCCTTAATCCCCTCTCCCTGCCCACCCACATTCTCTTCTCTGTTTTCATCTCTCATGAACCTTTATCAACCTTAGAGGTTTTATGTATTTTATTAGTTATTTTGTTCCTGTCTTCTCATTAGAATCAATTTGATGGAAATGGGCATGGTTTTGGTGCTTGGGGTTTGGTAAGCAAATGAAAAAACATCAACAAGAAAATCAATTGCCATGGAGTCGATTGTGAATCATGGTAGCCCCATGAGTTTCAGAAGAGAACTATGCTCCATAGGATTTTCAATGGCTGGGTTTTCAGAATGAGACTTTATTTAGAGGACCTCTAAGCATCTAACCTTGCAAGTAGCAGCCAAGCACATTAAATGTTGGCACCGCCCAAGGACTCGGGCAGATCGTAGGCATACAATAAATATCTATTGAATAAAGAAGTTGAACAAATGGCTTTACCATATTTTTGCAGATTACTCAAACAATTTGAGTATTAACTTCCACTTGTAAAATGAAATGATAACTCAGAGGTGAATACCAAACCAAACAATCAGAACACTCACTGTCCTGGAGGCAATGCTGAGTCATTGTGACCCCCTGTGGGTTTCTAAGAATTTACCTGTTTATGGGAGTAGACAGCTCAGTGTTTCTCCCTTGAAGCTGCTCGTGGTTTCAAACCGTCATCCGTGCAGATCACAGCCCAATACAGAACCACTGCACCACCAAGTGAGTACAGTGCCTGGAAAGCGGTTGGTGCCCAGTGAATTACTATTACTATTTCAGAGAAGAATGGAGCCCTTTAATCCACATAAGCCTGACTCTGTAGATCAATACTGATTTTTAAAGTCCCTTTATGTGGTTGGTCTCCAAATTGGCTATCCTTACTACTTTCTACCCTGCCATAGTAGATCAAGCTAGTATGGAATCCCATTGCCGCTCCATTCAACAGCTTGAATGCAATTCATCCATTTCTGCTGTCCACAACAGTTATGGATAATTATGGTATCACAGAAGCTAAGAATACGAAGAGAAATACAACTCTGCCTCAGCTTCTGTGTTCTCTGTCTTTCACGGGTGACAGACAGATATTACTAATATAAGAAAGTGTGAAAAAAAAAAAAAAGGAAGTGTGGGAAGTGCTAGTGAAAGGTAGTCGGATTCGGGTTAAATGGGGTTGTCTCCACCAAATGCCTGTGCTGAACAAAAATCCGCTGTCTGCGTCACAAGAAAGAGGTTGGAAAGAAATCAGGCACACTAATTAGACACCTGTGGGAAAATCCAAAGCTGGGCATGCTCAGACCAAAGTCACAAGTCACCTAGGCGCAGCTGAAGGGAAACCTGGGCCCACACACAACACTAGGCACCAGTGACGTGCCATCACACAGGTGCGCTTAAACTCATCCAATAAGATTGGCCAATGGCCTCAACCACGCCTCTCAGGCCAGTGGGGATAGGAGGGAATGAATACAAGACTGAGGGCCAGCCACTCCCTCTCAGGTGCACACTGCAAGCAGGGCGTGAAATCACTCTGTGTGCGTCGGGCGCAGGAACCTGTGCGCCCTCTCCGGGCTCTGGCCTCTTGGAATTTTCTGCTCTTGGTTCCGCTTGCTTGCTTTTGAGCTCCTGTTTCACGTGGTTTTTCGCACTCCCCCGAAGTGGCCATTTTGTCGTGAATTTTCCCACGCCCCCCACCATGTGGCCTTGCACACTTTCCAGAGAGATTGTGTACTTTCTGAGACTGTACGCGAAACCTCCCGCTCCCTCAGAAAAGTTACTTGGATTACAAAAGTGCTTCTGCGTCGCACTAGTCTTTCAGCGTTGAGAAGCAAAAAACTGAGGCAAACACTCCAGATACCTCACAATAGGAAGTTCTGGAGCCAGTTTGTTATATGCCCACCACTTTCCATCGCTGTCTTCACCACACCCTCACACACAAGCAAAGATCTCAAGGTGCCAGGAAATCACAGACCAAGCAAACCAAAAGCCCCTGGAAGACGGGGCAGTGACGGCACTCTAGGCTTCCACGTGGGGCTGAGGGCTGAGCCAATCTTGCACCGAGCTAATCGCAGGATGAAGGGCCATGAGCAAAGAGATCTTCCGTCCTTCTCTTGGGCCCACAGACACCCGGGGACTCTCGTGGCTTGGCATGAACCTTCCTAGTTTTGTGGGAAGAGCGCCTGTGCTTTCAGGCCCTTCCTGAGCATGACTTCCTTCCCTCACAGCCTTCAGAGGGGAACTTCCTGTCTGGTTCCAGACAAAGGAAGATAAAGGTCAAGGAAGACGAAATGCAGGTTTCAAGTTGATGTCCACCTCCACGCCCACATTCCTTGGCCCTGCTCCAAAGCATAACGATACTCCATTTCTCAGCTGCCATTGCCCCTCTGGCGCCAAGGTCTTCCCGCAAATCCGTGTCACAGGGGTGGTGGGTGGTGGTGGTGATGCACCCCAACAATGTGGGAGAGCCTGTCGTAGGAGGGCTCTTGGCTCCCTATAAATGCTTGAGCAAGAAGATCCGGCATTGGACCTAACCAGGGGCCAATCATTCCTTCTAGGAAAGTCCTAGGCAGGGAGAACTTTTATCTGGCAGGTGGTTTTCTCCTGAGGTTGCCTAGGTGCCAGGCATTCTTTCCGGATGTCACTGGATAAGTCAGGAGTCACCTAGGGGAGTAGAGGCACCTACAACCCCAAACCACACCTCCAGGGAGCTCAGGGTTTCGTGCAGTGAGGGGGAGAAGAGGGGGGGACTCCTTCTCCCAGCTTCCCCATTCCTCCCACAAACCTGTATCTATAATTGCTCAGGGTAGGAATGGAACAGAGGTTAGGCATTGACCTTAACATCGGTTTGACATTGAGCAAGTCACTGTATCTCTCTGAGACACAGCTGAGGCGACAGGAGTGATCTTAGCCATCCCAGAGTGGCAAGAACTAATGGAGAGAAAGTGTACGTATCGCCGACATCCAACATTGTGCCTGGTGCGTCCAACGTACTCCAGAACCAGGAGCCGCCACGGTCGTTGCTGCGAAGAGGAGAAAGAGGAGGAAGGCTGTTCCTGCCTTGTGTAACCCCAACGCGCGGGGACCCTCACTCCTGCTGGCCACGGCCCAGATGCACTTCCCCTCCCCCTTCGTTCAACCAACTTACCCACTTACCTTTCCAAAACGCTCACCTGTGGCCTTCTCCATGTCCCATAACTCCCCGGGCAGAGCTATGTGGGCCTTCGTCTGCATTCCTGGAGCCCTGGGTGATGCGATGCTCCAGTCCTAATTGAAATGGAGGAGGCTTAAATCCACTCAGTGGTGCCTTGACAGCCTGGTGATCTTCGGAAAAGTCAGCCACTGAAAGCCCGATGAAGCCCGGTTCTACTGTAACACACCTGGTTACCATGGATCAGCGTTCCCTTGATGGCTGGTGTTTCTAGTGTAACCTTCCGCATCCTACCTTCTAACTGCTGCCGTTTCCTCCGACAGGGACTATGCCCTTTCCCAGCGGTGTCTCCTTAGCCCCTGGGCCTGCCTGGAACCAGGGGTGCCTGGGACATGTCTGGGGAATGCGTAGTCGAATGACTCCAGCTATCCTCAGCCTCACCACCCTGGTTTCATTCTTGAGGACTGATAGTGAGGTAATTGTTCATCCACTGGAGAGCAAAGAGCCTGAGGGGAGGGCAAGGGACGCCTTCAAGGTCACTTATGAAATCAATTGAAGATGAAAATGTATCATCACCTCATGTTCAAAACCAGCCTTAGGCTACACCACACTATTCCCCAGGAACAAGTGACAACTTCAGAAGATCTCTTAAAAAAAAAAAACAAACAAAAAGAGCAAGTTTCTTTGAGGACTAAGGTGTACCTGACTGAAACTATAGTATTTTCAATCACCTCATACGCGTGTGAAAGTTGGACTTTAAATAAGGAGACCGACCAAAGAAGAATGGATGCATTGGCATGGTGGTGCTGGCGACGAATATCGAAAGCATCGTGGAGTCTCGGAAGAAATAGAGCCAGAATGCCCCTTAGAAGTAGCATGGTGGGTCTTCGTCTCATGTCCTTTGCACCTGTTGTCAGGAGAGGTACGTCATGCTTGGGGATGTAGAGGGACAATGAACAAGAGGAAGACCCCGGATGAGACAGATCACAGTGACTGCAACAAGGAGCTGAAACAGAAGGATAATTCTGAGAGGGGTGCAGGACCCAGCGGTGTTTCATTCAGTGGTACCGTGTACCACATACTGTGGTCACTATGAGTTGGAATCAACTCAATGGCACTAAACAACAACAACAATAAATGTGTCTTCTCTCCCGTCCCCCCACCAGCCCCAGTAGTCAGTGTGCGAAATCTGCTGGCAGGGTTGTTTAATGAATGCAAATAGAGAAGAACATGGATTCATCAAGAGTCTTCTCACTGCCCCCAGTCAGGCATCTCTGTTCATCCTCCCTAATCCAAGACGTCAGAGGAGTAGATGGCTTAGGGCCCTGTCTCTAGATACTCCAACAGCAAAGAGATTATGAGTTGGATTTTAACCTTTACATATGCAAGGGGTCTCTGAAAAGACAGTGGACAAATGAAAGGAAAAGATACTGGAATTTTTTCACAAACTTTTTAAAGCCTCCTTGTCTATGTGTGGATATGTAAACCAGTTGCTGTCACATCCACTCCAACTCATGATGATACCACATATGGCAGAGTATAATGGTGCTACCTAGATTTTTTTAATGGTTGGCTTTTTAAGAAATAAATTGCCAGACCTTTCTTTTTAGGCACTTTTGGGTGGACTTGAACTCCCAACCTTTGGGTAACCAGGTGAGAATATTAGCCATTCGCACTACCCAGGGACTCACTGAGAATGTGACTTAAAAGACCAACTTAGAGACTGCTTGAAGGGATCAGAAAAGCGACACTTTCAGGTAGAAAACACTTCCTTGCTCTGTAGATGTCTCCATTTGCCTTCTAGACCTAAGGAGAGCAGTAAGACTTGGACTGTGGCTCAGGGATGGGTTTGCCAAGGGATAAATCGAAGCCCCTTAGGCTGGAACACACAGGAACTGTGAAATCCGCCTGACAGGTCAACTTCATGGTGATCTGCTTGCTGAGTCCCATTACACCTCTGGGGCCTCAGAAGATAAATAATTATGAGTGAGTATATGAAAGCAGGGGGTCTGTGCAGCTCTGTAATTATTGCCTGGCAAGTCCCTGCAGGGCCTGTGAGTTTCCCAAAGGGTTCAGTGCACCCACCCTTTTTGGGGATGGTAAGTCAAGGTGAGTCCTTTGGGCAGACTCCTAGTGGAGGAAGCAGAATTCAAGCAACATACAAGTGTTTTGTGGTGGGGCAGGAACACTCAGAGTAGACATAACTAAGCCCCTAAGCAGTTAGAACCCTAGTTAAAATGTTCACAAACAAACAAATATACGAAACATGATCTCCTTAGAACAATACAGCCCTATAGAACTCTAAAACAGGTTCAAGCCACAGAGCCTATTTGAATGTTTTTAGCAGCCATCTTGTGAAAGTCAAGAGGAACCACACCAAACCAAACTCACTGCCATTGATCAATACCGGCTCGTAGTGGCCCTCTAAGACAGGCTAGATCCACCCCTGTGGGTTTCTGGGACTGTGACTCGGGAGTGGAAAGCCTCCTCTTTCTCCATGGATCAGCTGTGTTTGAACTGCTGACCTTACAAGGTTAGCACCCCAACCATGGCACTGCCAGGGCTCCTTTAAAGAGGTCCAGAGGAGATCCATTTTAATAATATATTTAAATCAAGTGATATAAATGGTATCCCTTAACCATATGAACAATACAGATTACTGAGATAGTTTATGTTCCTCTTTTTCTCATATTGTCTTCAAAACCTAGCGTCATACTTTACACTTTCAGCACATCTCATTTCCCACAAATCTTCGAAATGTGGTGTATATTCTATAGTTCACACCACATTTCAACTGTTTCGATTCGCTGCATGTGGCGAGTGGCTACTGTGTTTGAGAGTGTAGCCCTAAATATAGGTGTGTCTCCAAAGCAGACTCACTGCCATCGAGTCATTGCTGGCTCCTAGCAACTTCCTGTGGGTTCCTGAGACCGTACCCGTTTACAGCAGCAGAAAGACCAGGCTTCCTCCTGAGGAGCTGCTGGTGGTTTCAAACTGCAAACCATGCGGATTGCAACCCAACCCATAACCACTACAGCATCAGGGCTCCTCAAATGTGGGTGTGCAGAATATGGATAATAATTGTGCAAAAGTTTGAGTCCAAAAGGGAAATCGGGTCTGCTTACAAGGAGAGGCTAAAGATGAAAAAGGAGGTAATCATGACCAATGCAGAATCGATCCATGCCCAGCATCAGCGCGGGGGCTGTGACCCCAATTTCCTAGAGTGTTTCCAAGGAAGTCCATAAATAGTGTAACCACTGAGCAGAGCATCGAAGGACTTTTGCTAAATTTTGCCAAAGGCCTGGAAACCCAGCCATAAGACTGACCTAGAAAGGACTGGGCTACTTGGGGAGGCTGGGGGCTGGGTAGGAGCCAGGCAGGTCTGGGAGGTCACCTGAGATCACTGGGTTACCGCTGGCCCTACTCCCCTGCTGGTGAAGAAGGCAGATGGACAGGAACTAGAGGCGGGGGCAGTGCAGCCAGCCTGCCTAATGTGGAAATGTTTGTATCTGCAGCAGCACAAGGGCTGGGCCACACACGGAGGCCAGGGCAAAAGAACTGTGAGTGCCTGAGGGCCTGCCAGTAACCAAATTAGCACTGACCAGGATCCCACATCTTCCCCACTATGTCGTCAGGCAGGGCCTGATTCCCCTCTAAGAAGAGTCACTTCTGCCCTTCACCAAGGCCTTTGAAAGCAGCCCTGTCCCCCTTGTCCCATGACAGGCCCACTTGGTGAACGAGTGGGCCTGTCCTCCACACTTTGGCACACTGTTCGAACATTAGAAACTCTTGGCGGCGGGGCGTGGAGGGGGTGCCCATAGGAGCTTCCTGCCATACCCCATCCTGCTGCTGCCCCCCGGGTTTCAGAAGGAGGTCCCACCGGCTAGCCTCTGTCGGGCAGTTTTCTCCTCACCCAGTGAGCGTCCCAGCCCCACCTCCAACCCCACCCCCCCACTCCCCCCCAGAATGAGCCAGGGTGGTGCCACGTGTGTTTGGGTCAGGAGCACTTTTGAATGGGCACTGCCAGAAAGAACAGCGTGTACAGCCATCCCGTTACCCAGCAACTAGGAATGCAGGCCACCTTAGCCCACACTTGTACGCCTTTTAAAGAAGGCCGAGAACAGTGGTGGCTGGAGGGAGAGCACCTGGACTCATAGCCCCCACCCTCACCCCACTTGGCTCACAGGCCCTTCCTGTCCTTGGGGCACTAGGAAACCCCTGTAATGTGATTGCAGCAGTTCACAATTTCTCGTCCCAGGTGTGAAAGAAGGTTCGCCTCCGGGGCTGGGGCTCTCCCAAGGTAAGAAGGTAGCAAAGAATAGTTTTCCTGCCTGAGGGCTTATGGATAATTACGGGTTTCTTTCTGTTAAGCATTGAGTTAATAGTTTTTCAAAGCACGTTTTGATAGGGAGGGGGAAGAGAATAAATATGTTAATGATTAATCAAGAGAAATGTCATAAACATCTGGATGGAAAACCCAGGGTGGGAAACTACATTTCACAGGTGTGATGGCCCAAACAGGAGCTGATAGGAGGCATCCAACTCCCGCCATGGAGCTCTGCAGGTCCCTCCTTGGGGTGGCACAGCAGGTCCTGATCCCTGACCCAAGTCACCCAAGGTGCTCCACAGCACCCATGGCTGACTTGGGAGGGTTGAGGTGCATGCTGCCATGCCTGGTGGGCACTATAGAGAAGCAGCATTATCTCCGGCTGCCAGCGCCAAAGCATGGCATCCAGGTCCCACATCCAAGCTTCCACAGCAGGCTGGCCTACTACAGGGGAAGACCTGCTGTATGAGGCAGCTCCTCGACACAGTGAGGGTTCTTCTGAAGGGGACAGGGATGCCACCAGGGCATCTCTGCAGGGTGGAGGGGAGGGATAGTCATTCTCTAACTCTCCACACACACATTTTCCTGTTGGTGCTGTAGTCTGTTGAGAAGATCAAATGATTTGCGGTAACTCCTAGAAGTTTAATACACACAAACTGCCGAGTAATTTAAAAAAAGGAAAGTACTCTTTACTGCCAGAAGATCAATGAAACAATGAAGGAGGATGTTGCAGTTACATCATCTGGTGTCAACTTGAGAAGGGGTGGGGTCTAGCCTGTCAATCAAGTCACAGCCTGATGACATCATTTGGAGGCGCCACAGAGGAAAATAGCTCACTGGAGGGCAGATACAGACAGACTCTGCTTCGCCTTCCAGCTGACAAGACACATGGTGCTATGCCTCCTCCACATGGAGACTCGCGCCTGCCTTGAGATGTTGCCTCCGCCACTAGATCCACAAGACTTTCTACCCACTGACTTGTGATCTTCCTGCATTCGACGTCGTTGCATGTGTTGTATGAGTCTGAAGAGGATCTTATAGACTGATATCGGACACAGGGGCTAATATCAGACTTATGGACTTGATCTGGATTGGGCTGGGATGTTTTCTAAATGTACACTTGCTCTGTTATATAAAGCTCTTTCCTATTCACACATGAGCCTCCCTGGGTTTGTTTCTCTAGTCCACCTGGACTAACACAGAAGACAATATCTGAGTCAGCAATTAAGGCTGGGTAAGGATTTGGAGTGACAAATGGGAAATGGAAAACCAACACAAAACCAAATTCACTGCCATAGAGTGAATGCCAATTCCCTATAGGACAGAGTGGAATGGTCCCTGTGGGTTTTCCAAGACTGTAATTCTTTATAGGAGCAGAAAGCCCCATGTTTGTCCCTTGGAGGGGCTGCTGGGTTCAGACTGATGACCCTGGGGTTAGCAGCCCAATGAGTAGCCTCCTGCGCCTCATGACCCCTTAAAGGAAAATACAGAGAAAGAAAGGAATGAGCAGATGACATTATTTGGAGTAGAGGTAAGTCAAAACCAAATCAATCTCCATCGAATCAACCATGACTCAAGGCAGCTCTCTGTGTTGTACAGTAGAATTATGCTCCTTCGTGTTTTCAATAATGAGCTCTGGTGATGGAGAACATTATGAACAAGTCAACAGATTAAAACCACCGACAGCTACTCAGGAGAAACATAACGCTTTCTACCCCTGTAAAGAGCAGAAACCCACAGAGGCAGTGCTACCCTGCCTGTGGGCTCAGTAAGAGTCGGAAATGATTCCGTGGCAATGCATTTTTCAGTGTAGAGCTTCAGATGACTTGAGTTTTTCCAAGTAGATTGCCAGGACTTTCTTTCAAGGCTCCTCTGGATAGATCTAAATCATAGACTTTTCATTTAGCAACCAAGTCTATACCACCAATGGAACTTCTTGGAATAAAAAAGATAAAGTTTGAAAGGCGGGTTTGGTCTACTTATAAGGAGCTTGACATCCAACTACCTTTATATTGTCTTCATTGGCAGCAGGCAGCTGTTAAGGGTTTCCAGCGAGGAGTGGAAGGTGGGTCCTGGATGAAGGAGATAGAACAGGGAGAGATGAGAACAACAACAACAAAGCTATGAGGGACCTTCTATTTGCTTTAGCTACTCGATAATTAATTGCAAGTTTCAGAGTTAATCTTTTCTTTCTTATCTTTTAAATAACCTATTGCTTTCTTCATGAATGGTGGTCTTGATGTGTTCTCACAGCTCATCATGTTGTGTCATAAGTGTTCAATGCAGCAAACGTGTTCTTGAGATATTCATGAAATTCGGGTAGGATAAACTGAGTCATATTTTGACTCTTGTGGATTTACTTTACTTTTCTTCAGCTTTATCCTGAAATTACATATGAGCAATTGATGGTCTCTTCCATGGTCAGACCCTGGTCTGGCTTTAGCTGCTGGTATTGAGCTTCTCTATCATGTCTTCCCACAAATATAGTCAATTTGATTTCTGTGTATTCCATCTGAGGAAGTCCATGTGTATAGCCTTTTGTGTTGTTGAAAAAAGATATTTGCTATGAGCAAGTTGTTGGTTTTCCAAAGTTCTGTCACACAATCTGCAGTTTCATTTCTATGATCAAGTCCCTGTTTTCCAACTACTATTCATTTCTCTTTGTTTTCAACATGTGCATGCCAATCACCAGTAACTGTCAAGGCATCTTGATTGCATGTTGAATCAATTTCTGATAAAGGTCTTGGTAGAAATTTTGAACTTCTTCACCACTAACCAGCTTGATGGCTGGTGCATAAAGCTGAATAATCGTTATATTGCTTGGATTGTCTTGAAGTTGGATAGCTATAATCATATCACAGATAGTGTTGTAATTCATGGTAGATTTAGAAAGATCCTTTTTCACAACGAATGGCACACCATTCCTTTTTTTATTTTTACAGTTTATTAGGAGCTTTTATACCTATAATTACAATCCATAGTTCCAATAGATCAAGCATAGGTCTATAATTGCTGCCATCATAATTTTCAATACATTTTCTTTCTTCTTGAACTCCTTGAGATCAGCTCCCTTTAATTCCCCCACCCTGCACGCTACCACCCCTGAACCCTTAATATATATTATTATTGCTTTATTGCCATAACTTACACCAGCCAATGTAGCCATGCACTTAAAATTCTGGTGTTTTTTCCCCTCAAGTGGGGTTATATAGTCATTCTAGCTATCAGGTTCCATTTCCCCTCCTCTCTTCGCATACCCTCAGGGAATCATTACTGTACTAAGAAGAACTAGTTAACAACCCATCATTTCCAGCTTTGGAAAGTAGCTTATGAGCAAGAACCAATGGTGTTGAAGGTAGAAGTTCATACTGCACTGAAAGCATTAGCCAAAAAACAAGGGCCCACTAATTGATGAAATAGTCACTGAAATGTTTCAGATAGCTGAATAAACAATGGAAGCACTCACACATCTATGCCAGGAAATTTAGAAGATAGCTACTTGGCCAATGGACTAGAAAAGATTGATATTTGTGCCCATACCAAACAAAGGTGACCCAACAGAATGCTCAAACTATAGAACAATAGTGTTGATCTCACACGCAAGTAAAATTTTGCTGAAGATCATCCAACAATGATTGCAGCAGTACATTGACAGGGAGCTGTCAGAAGTGCAGGCAGAATTCAAAAGAGGATATGGATATGGAACAAAGGATATCATTGCTGATGCCAGAGGGTTCGTGGTTCAAAGCAGAAAATAACAGGAAGATGTCGACTTGGGTTGTATTGCCGGTGCAAAGGCATTGGATTGGGTGGACCATAATACACTGGGGGTAACTTTGAGCAGAATTAGCATTCTGGAACGCTTCATTGTGTGTGCCCATGAGGAAATGATGTAGGGATCAAGAGGTAGTTGTGCAAACAACAAGGGCATACTGCACAGTTTCGGATCAGGAAAGGTGGGTGTCAGGGTTGTATCCTCTCACCATGCTTACTCAATCTGGATGCTGAGCAAATCATCAGAGAAACTGGCTTATGTGAAGAAGAGCATGGTGTCAGGATGGGAGGACATTTTATCAACCGCTTGTAGTACACAGATAACACAACCTTGCTGGCTGAAAGCGAGGAGGGCTTAAAGCACTTGCTGATAAAATCAAGGATTGTAGCCTTCAGTATGGATTATGACTCAATTTAAGGAAGACCCAAATCCTCACAACTGGAGAAAGGGTTGAAGTTGTCAAGTTTTCTGTCTTGTCTGTATCCACAGTCAATGCTCCTGGAAGCAGCAGTCAAGAGATCAAAAGGCACATTGCATCAAGTAAATCTGTTGCCCAAGACCTCTTTAGAGTGTTGAAAAACAAGGATGGTGCTTTGAGGACAAAGGTGTACCTGACCTAAGTCGTGGTATTTTCCCTTGCATCATACGCATGTGAAAGTTGGACACTGAATAAGGAAGGCCGTAGAAGAGCCAATACATTTGAAACGTGGTGCTGGAGAAGAACCTTGAGAGTACCATGGACTGCTAGATGGATCTGGCTTGAAAGAACTAAGGTCAAAGGTGTGTGTGCTCCAGAAGCTGAGAATATTCCAGGTTAATGCTATTGAGGCTACATTGAAGGAAGACCCCGCCCCTCATCCACCTCCTACCCTGCTAGGGAGTTAGGAAGTCCTGGGCAAAGTTCTGGATGCTCTCGGACACAACCCCCACTAACGTTGCACTGACCAAGGAAAGATGACTTCAGCGAAGGCATATTCTCAAAAGTCGTGCTGAAGCAGACAGACTTCAGGCAACCTGCCTACTTGCGTGGGCAGACAGGCTTGGCTTTTCTCCCGAGTTCTATTCCTGACTTGTTATATGAATGAGGGCCTTAGATTTCCCACCTGTTAAATGGGATAATAATTCTTGACATATACTTGCCTCACATGGATACTGTAAATATAAAAAAATCTTCCCCAGGTGCTTTGGGATCACATTTAAAGGAACTACCTAAATTAGAGCTCACGTTGCTGAACTCTCTTGGGCATCTATCGACTTAAAAGGATACATCCCTCTTTCTATAGATATTAAGAGTTTCACAAGCTGGGGTGGAGGGTGGCAGAGGGGGGAATTCCACAAAATCTTGGTTATAGAATATAGATATAGATATATAGATAGAGATAGATAGAGATATATACACACACTCTCTCTCTTACTTTAGGAAAAGAACTTGAGAATGCAAGATGCCTTTTTAGAGTTATCTTGGTTTTAACAATTCTCTTCCCTGAACTGACTACCGCCAACAGCATAGAATGAGGATAAAGTTGGAGAAGACTTTGAGATCAGGCATAGACAAACAGTGAATTCGATATTCACTCCTTCCATAAAAATAGATGCATTTATTCCTTAGAATTTACAAAGCATGGCATCCCACCACTTTCCCCCTACCCCTCTCTTCAGAGGCAGGCTGCTCGAACAGTGCCAACAACCCACCCCACCCCCCCTCTTCCGCTTCCCTCCCTATGGGGTATGTGGCTGCTAGGCAAAGCCCTGAGTGACCCCTACACTTTCCAGTATCCTAAAATAGGACTTCTTGGGGGTGATCTTAGGTAAAACTTGTCAACTCTGGAAATACATCAAGCATGAGGATCTGAATCCCCTTACCTGCTACCTGAAGGACTATTTACATGGTAGAGGTTTGCTGCATAGAAATTGAGTAAGTGAATTACATAATAAAGTTGAAGGCTAGATGTTTACTTTAAACTCCTGCTGGTGCAGACAATGCTGAAGAGGGTCCCTTTCTTCCATAACCTGGGGACCTTCTTTCTGTTCCTTATTTTCATGGAAAATGGGTATATTTTCCATGAAAATAAGGAACAAATCTAAGGCACAAAGCTCCAGGCATTGTCTTATTTAAAGGGGCTCCCACTTGTTAAAGTTTTGACTAAATGCAGAAAGAACTAAAACAGAAACATCCCCAGAATTCCTGCCTTCTTCCTTTCGCTCCCATCCCCCAGGGCTTGTCTATGGGAACTAGCACCTATTGTAAGCAATGAAATCGTTCCCTGTCCAAACATCTGATACCCATCTTTTAGTTTATCATATTATCAGATCAAAATATAAGTCAAGCTAGCTAATCTTTTACTGAACACATTATGGCACTATTTGAAAATTACAACTGTACCTTCTTCCCTTTCACTGATGAAAATTGGTCTAGGATGTGTTCTGAGTCTCTTTTTTTCCCCCTTTTATTCTCTTTCCATACTCCTCAGAGAAATAGCACACAGTCTGCCTTGGCTCATGGAAGCTCTCAAACATGAAAAATTTGTCTTAACTCACTGAAGATCTCTCACAGCCGGTGATGGAAATTTTAATGATTGACAGAAACTTCTCAGTAGCACCACTTCGAGTGGAACCCAGGACACATACCGTACCCGCTAAACCTGAAATAAATGTCTGCTCATCCCCAGAGACTTAAAGAAGAATGGGACCACTATGAGCCTTCTCAGCAAGCCCAGCCTTTCCTACTTCCTGCTTCCTACAGCACTGTAGAACGTGGGGCTCACCTGAACATAGTCAGCATTTTTTTCCCACCTGTCCTAAAGAAAGAACTTTTTTATTTACAACCAGACCCACCCAGTGATAAAGGGTTGGCCCCAAGCTTGCAGGCAAAGGTTGAACCTCCAACTGCCTAGAATGCTAGTGAATGACCCTGATTAACCAGCCAACTTCTAAGGTCCATTCCAACTTTCAACCGTTTGCCGCCAAATGGATTCCAATTCGTGAAGAACCTTTTTATTTCTGAGTAGAACTGCGCTCCGGAGGTTTTTCAAGGTCGAGTTCACAAAAGTAGATCTTCGTGTCTTTCTTCTGGGGTGCCTCTGGGCAAACTGGAGCAACCGATTAATCTTTCTGTTAGCAGCCACGCATGTGTAACTCCTTGTACCACCATGGACCGCCCATTCAACAGGACCCTTCTTTTACCTTTCGGTCTCAGGCAATCCAACTCTGGAACTACTAGTTAGTGGTGAGACACGGGCTCTGACTCCGTGCGAAAGCACACTGGCTTGAGAACCATGATTGACTCAGTGTCTTAGACCATCCTGATTATTAGTCAGTAGATACAAACAAGTCCAATCCAGTCTGGGATAAAAATCGATCATTTGGATGGCTGAAAATGGTCAATCATAGAACGATTTCAACAACAGTGTGTAGCAATGGCCCGAAGGAGGCAGAAATTACTGGTGTTTCTATCCTGTTGACCTCCACCCTCATCTTCCTAAGCACATTTTGCATTGGTTCAAAAGTGCAGCTGTTGCGTTGTGTGTGTGACAGACACTTGCAGGAAACTGATGTTATGGCTCTGGCTTTGGTTTGTAAGACAAGCACATAGAAAAATCTCAGGGATAAAAGGGGCAATAAATAATTGCACCATGCTTTGATCTCACACTAAATGCCACCTTTATTTTAGGGTTCTCAAGGTGATTTGCAAACAAGTTTAGAATTGTAGTCATAACCCTCTTTAATCAGAAGGGAGAATAAGTCAGTCATTCTACAGTGAAGGATTAAAAACACTCAGAGAGAGTTCTGGGCAGCACCCCAGCTGGAGCACATCAGTGGGTGAGCTGGTGGGCAAGGACCCATCTGATCTATGTCTTTGTGCTAAACTACAATGTCTATATTCTTATCTACACATCTCAATTCTACCCAAGAAGCTGAGCATGTTGGAACTCTAGTGGATGGTCATATTTATTTTGGAGTTGGCAAAGACTTTAGCAATATATACTGCTGTTGATTTTTGTTATGCTCGTGTTTGCCATACCTCACTGCCATACTATGGGTTTGGTATTAGCCTTCGTGAGTAAGTTGGGAAGATGAAGTACAGGGTCTGCTGAGGGAACCACAGCCAGAGATGACACTCCTAGGGGACTGACCTTAACTTAGCCATGTACAGATACTGATTTTTACAACAAATATGCTTACTGCCGAGGAAAGAGATGTAGACCAGTACTTTTCTCTCATGCCTGAAATATTCATTTCAGAATATGGACAAGGCTGGGACAAATTTGTATGGCCTTCCCCTCCCTTTTTGAGCCTGGTGTAACAATTAGGGAGAAAAACAACTGATTAATAAAACCATGAGGTAGACTGGTCAGGCAGTTTTCAAAATCATAAATATAAATAACTATAAAAGAATATATATTATAAGAGATTGTTAAAATGATGGAGAAATTCCAGTCTTTATTATTTTTGTTCTATAACAGTAAACATTTGAAAACTGTTCCACTGGAGAAAGTTTAATTATCCAATATAAGAACAACTCATGATTTTCCACCAATTGACCAAGCACTACCCACTGTAGACTTTACGGTTCTCAATCACTCCTTCTGGGGGATGCCCACAGTCCCTCCTGGTTCACAAGGCAGCTCTAGCAGAGACGTATTAACTCCTTACCCAAACCATTTCCCTTTCTTTCTGAGCAAACTAGGATCTCTTTCTCAGTTTCCCATACAAGTAAGAATAGCCATGTGCCTGAGTTCTGCCCAGTGGAATGTGTTCTGGCCAGTGTGCCTTCTGGCTAATAATCTGTAAAACTTTCCTAGGGGATTCTTCCCGGCCTTTCCTTATTCTCTGCCTCTCAATGTTAATACCCAGGGTAATCTCTGCTGTTAATTGTAGCTGCTGCTGGGCCCGCTCCAATTCATGGTCATCCCATGAAAAAAAAGAACACAGTGTTTCATGGACCTGGGCTGTTTTCATGATCACTGTCATGTTTGAGTTTTCGTGGAAGCCACTGTATTTTGAGTACATTTTAACCTAAGGGGAGCTCATCTTTTAGCACATATACTGTGATCGATCCATTCAGATAGATAAGTTTTCATTGGCTAATTTTCAGAAGTGGACCACCAGGCTTTTTCTGCCTCAATGTTTCAAATCTAGAAGCTCCAGGAGAACATGTTTACCTGGCACCTGGTGGTCTAGTGTCACAGCCACATGCAAGGCACTGCAACTCAATGCAGTGATGGAGCTGTGGTAGCAGAGAAACCTGGAAAGCCACTGTGTTAGGTCAGGCTAACGAGAGAAACAAATGCAGAGCCGAGATCAAATCCATGTCTGATACTAGATCATAAGTCGGACATAACTCCATAAATCCCTTTTCAGACTCATGCAACAATGATGCAGAATGCAGGAAGATCACAGACCAATGGGTGCAAAGTCTTGTAGATCCAACGGCAATGGATGCATGTTCAGGGCTCTGTCTCCCATCAGCATGTATCGAAGTGGCTCATCAACAGGAAGGTGAAGCAGAGAGAGAAGAAGGCAGGCCTCCAGAGAGCTATTTATCTTGGTCACCTGCCAATCAAGCTGTGACCTGATTGACAGGCTAAACTCTGCCCATATGTTCCTAAGGAAACCAGGATGGCACCAAAAAAACCTATCAGAGCCAAGTATTGAGGATGGCCTGGAACCTAGAAGGCGGTATGGCCAGAACCCCTTTCTGACTGGACCTCAAGTTGTAATAACGTGTTAACTTTAACTAATAGAGCAATTTAAAGATTTAAATCTACCCTCTCCAATCTATAAATAAAAAGTTCAATAACTGTTTTCCTCAATATATTAAGTGGTGGGGATGAGCCAAAGACACAGAAATATTGCATTATATATCTCTCTTTGCTGACTTAGTGGTCTGTGAAAATGCTTGACTTCGTCACTATCCTTCCTGGACACTCCTGGTGGAGGCTGAAAAATTGGTTTTATCTTGAAGGCACCTCCAAATTATTGATCGTTTCTGCTTGCATGGAGGCCATTTCTGAGGCTGAGATGGGCTTAGCAGGAAAAAGTCTTGTAATCTATCAGTGTTCTTCGCCGAAGATGCATGCAGAGTGATAACCTGGGGGCTTCCATTGCCATGGTTCCTTTCCGCCTGTGTGCAGGGTCCCGCAGAACCACTGGGCATGCCTATTGGAAAGTCAGCTTCCAAGCACCCTCACCTTCTAGATGTACTGAATTAAGATCTCTAGAAGTGGACCTTGAAAATCCATATTGCAAAAATGGTATCATGCAAGTTTTATATGTGTGTGTGTGTGTGTGTGTGTGTGTGTGTACATTCAGCTTTTAGAAACTAGGCAGGGACCTGTAAGTGCCTGCCCAGTAAAGAGCACTGATTCATCCGAGAACTGGGAAACTGGGTGAGTCATCTTCTATCCCTCAGTTGCCTTATTTTCTGAAGTCAGTTGCTGAGAACCCGAGACACTGTCTTCCGTAGTTCTAGAATGGAGACGGAAGGAGGCCCAGAGACACCCACACAAAGAGCAGAAGTTGACTACAATCAAATTAGGTCACCACCAGATGAGGAGCCAGAGACCCTCCTAATCACAGCTTCTCAGGTCCAGGTTTCTTTAGCACCTGTGGGTCTTCCCTCAGAGAGGCCAATGAAGAGTCTGTTGAGGACCTTGAAGCCATTCCACAAAAGAACCCCCCGCCCCCACCACCAATCCTACAGCCTCCTTAAAGTGGTTCAGGCAGTTTCTCGGTGAGCGTGTACCTGGGCCCAGGAATATTCTCTGACACCTCCAGGAGCAGGCTGAGCCGCGGCTGAGACAGACATTTACACCAAGGAGCAGATTGTGGAGATGCTGGTGCCGAGCAGTTCCATGCCATCCTGCCTGAGTAGCTGAGGACCCATAGGCAGAGATTTCATTCTGGGGTTCCGAATTACAGGCTGAGCCTTCCAGCTTGCTCCTTGCTCCACCTACATGCAAATTAGAAGCCTGAGAGACTCTGATGCCGGAGGCAACTGCAACCAGGGGGGATCCGGACTTCTTATCCTTACGTTGATCTTGGACGTTGGTCATGAGAAATTCCACGTGCCCAGCCCTTTGGGCTGAGGCAGCTTGATTTCCTGGCACTGAATTCCAAAAGAAGTGTCGCAACTAGGCGATGCTCGCAATCTCCCCATGCTTCTTTTCATCACTCACGCCAGACAAGGCTTCTAACTTGCTGGACTCAGACCTGATCCTGCACCCTGGGCACTGGCGCTAGCAGTAGCAAACAGTCAGCCTTTTCTATCCCCCTCCTGGGTGATGGAACCCAGATAGAAGTAGGCAAAGGCAGGGCATCCAAAATCCAGTGAAGGTCTACTCCATCTGTGGATAAGAGAAGGTAGGGGGATGGGGTGGTTGTTGGGCACCTATCTTAATTGCCTTTTCAACATGCCTTTGCCCTTAGAAAGTGGTGATTGGGGAGGAAGAGGACCTTGGCCGCTCCCTGGCCAGGGTTTTGAGTGAAGAATCACTGAGACCAATGGTACCACAGGGTCCTGGCAGGTTAGGAGCATTGGTGTGCCTTCCAGCACATTCTGTGGAGCCTTTTGGCAACTGAGGAGCCGGGAAGTCTGAGCTCTTCTGCCCTGCCTTTGCTCTTGACATAACTTGGGAAAGATCTTTCAACTTCTGTGACTCAGTTTACTCAACAGCCAAATGGAGCTCAAAGGACTTTTGTAAGACTTTAATGAGTGTTTATAAAGCACGTTGTAGGAGTTTATAGTCATTTGAACTGGGAAAGGAATTACAAATTATTCAAGAGTAAACAGTATTTAGATCTGGATTTTCAAGTCAACAGGTTTTCCTGTATGTTTATAAAACCACTGTAACCAGACACCCTGTGTATTCCATTAGTGCAAATTGGTTTCATTTAAAGCATGTCTCCTCCCTAAAAAGCCAATTGCATGCTTGGGGAGGGCCATTCAACTACATTTCGTGACTTGGGGGCCAACAGAATAACTCTATTCAGAAATAGAAACCAGACACTCAAGATGTTTTTTGTTTGTTGTTGTTGTTTGGCTTGCTGGGGTTTTTGTTTTTGTTTTCAGGAGTTGTGGATGAAAGACAGAGGAGAGTTGATTTGAAGGCAACGTAAACCTGATTTCTCCCCAACTACATCTTTCCAAGCTGGCTGTCTGCTCTGCACTTCTGAGGGAATCTGCACTGCATGTGATGCTAATAAATAATCATTCACAGAGACACATAAATTTCTTTCCCATGGGAATTTGAAATTAAAAAAAAAGAGTATTCATGTGTAGGGAGAAATAAAATGACTGGTCTCAGTAGGCCAGCCATTGTACTACATGCATCTACTGAGCAGCACACATATTTGTTATTGAGCTCTCTACCCAACATTAGCCCAGGAGCCAGAAACATTAAGTTTCCTCCCACGTTATTTCCACGAAGGGACCTAAGTCCCCATGCCCTATTGTCCCCTTAGAATAATGAATAGTTGGGGGAAAATAGAACCCATACTCTCTGTAGACAGTATTCCATTTTATTATAGATGGATACTAGAGAATATTCTATATTATTATAGATGGAATTATGTCCACCAAAAAGAGTGGGGTACACACTGCGCTGCTAACCACAAAGTCAGTAGTTTGAAGCCACCAGCTGCTCCACTGGAGAAAGATGATGCTGGTTACCGTCTCAGAAACCCAAAGGGACAGTTCTGCTTTGTCCCTTGGGGTCACTGATGAGTCTGAGTTGACGTTATGGTGGTATGTCTGTGGTTGTAACCCCATTTGGAAATGGGTTGTCTTTCTATTGTTAATAGGCAGGATTAGTGGAGGGTGTGTCTTAAATTAATCTCTTTTGAGATATAAAAGAAAATTTTAAAGCAAAAGAAAAAATACAGAGACAGGGGAAACTTAAGCCAAATCACATGAAGGTTGCCTAGGAGCAGAAGATAGGAGACACAAGGAGAAAGAAACTCCAACAGAGAGAGGAAATCTTCCCCTCCAGTCAGCCCTCCGACTTCAGGCTTCCCGTCTCCTAAACTGGCAGAAAATTCATTACTATTGTTCTATTATTAACACATCCATTCATAAAGCCCCCTAGGAGCACTAGGTAGTGAAGACATACATATTCCCGATGTATTTAATCTCAAAAGAGAGAGCAGTCTTTGAAAGGAGAATGGGGACATCAACATAAAGAGCTAAGTCTGAGATGTTTTCATAAACCACTCAGTCTGGCACTCAAGGCCCACTACCATCTAGCAACAAATGTCCATGTTCACTGTCTAGTCATCATTTATTCAAAAATTTTTATTTGTAATATCTGTTATGTGAGAGGAGTGAGGTTTATTAAAGCAATGTAAAGTAATGGTCCACAAGCTCAAGGAGATTATGATCTAGAGAATTCAAACCAAAACCAAACTCACTGCCACCAAGTCGATTACAACTCATAGCAACCCTACAGGACAGGCTAGAACTGCGCCTGTGTGTTTCAGAGACTCTAATTCTTTATGGGAGTAGAAAGCCTCATCTTTTTCCCACAGAGCAGCAGGTGGTTTTTAACTTCAGACCCTTTGCTTAGCAGCCCAATGTGTAACCACTACACCACCAGGGTTCCAATCTGGAAAACATGGAAATGAGATTAATTTCAGAAAACTGCCTTAAAGGAGGTAGAATTCAAAAGTACATGGGAATCTACTCCATTCTGGAGCCAGACTGGAGTCTTCACTGAAACCCACCATGTCCCCAGCTCCAGGTGGTGGCTTGTGTCATCCTCTCTGCCTGGGATGTCTCCTAGATTCCTGGTGCCCCTCCACATCACAGACATTGCCTCCTCCAAGGACCTTCCTTCATTTCCCAGCTTCCACTCGCTCCTTGGTCACTCTCTTGTGGCTCTTTACCAGAATCTCCTTTTGGACCTCTCTTACCCCATTTTTGTGTTACGGCCCACATAACACTCAACACCCCTTAAAGGCAAGGACTCTGTCTTGCACATGGTAGATATGAAATAACTATTCGAAGGATTTTATCAAATCCTATTTAAAATCTTAGCAAGTGAAATAATAAGTAAGGGATCTGAGGCAGACAGGATGAAAACTTGAGAGCGAAATCCCAACAGGCATCTTTGGATGCCTCAAAGGTCTGGGATCAGCAGGTCCCACCCGGTCACTCACACTAAACTTTAGAACCTCCTTCAAGATAGGAGAGAAATTGGCAAAATCCAACTGACTTTAAAAGTCTTCAGCCAATTAGAGGCGGTGAGAAATATAGGGAAATATTGAATTCAAATCTAGGCTCTTCTAACTGATTTTTCATGACTCTAGTCTCTTTACCTTCAAATTGTATGATTGTCTCATCATCTTCACCCCGATAGTCTACCTGAATTACATGCTCAAGAGCTTCACTGGGTAATGAGATTGAGAACACTTTTAATTTCATTTTTTTCATATTTACTAGTATTGTTAGGTACTGCTTCTGTGTTCAGGAATAGGTGTGGTTTTTAGATGCTTTGTAAACCATGAAGTGTTCTATACAAAATGCTCTCTTCCCTTGTTAAGGTAGCCATGAAAACAGCACCAACTCTTAAGAATGTGCAAGCTACAACATCCTTACAAATCACCTACATGGAGTTAAGCTGAAAGGAGTTAACAGATGTAGAACACTTAACACAGTGCCTGGCTAAAAGAAAACACATAGATTTTATTTATCTGTTTGTCTATTGATTGTTACCATTAGAGATGCGTATGAAGTGTGGAGAGATTTCCCAAGAGCTCCAGTCAATTCTTATCGCTTTGCTTTAACAGCTCTATGGGCATGTTGGGAAGTTGCATTAAAGGAAGTAAAGGATCATCTCTTCCAGCTACAGGAAAACTAAATCACCCAAGGATTGTAAATAATAAAATCCAAATCTGGAGGAGGGAACTTGAATTCTGCACACCAGTTTGCAGCAGGCTATGGATGACAGTAGAAGTTCAAACCCCATTTTCAGGGTCCCCCGTGTGGACTAAGCCTCCAGAGAATCTCCTCTAACTGCGGTCCAGAGATAGGAATGGCCGTGTTACCAGACAGAATGCAAGTTAGGTGGATTACTGCAGTTGTAGTTAGGCTAATATGTGATACCTTCTCATTTACCTCTGTTGATCCAATATATATGTCTTCCAGTTTTTAATATTTTCTGTTTTCTTTTCTACTGAGGTTTTTCTGTTTTAGTCCGTCATTTTGGGTGAGTTTTCTGTTATGATTTTGTATGTTTTCTGTATATGAAATCCAATAGTTTCTTAGGGGTCTGGTGGAGGAGGGTGGTGTGTAATAAGGAGCTAGCAACGATGAGTACAAGGAAAAATAAATGTCTTAAAGTTGATTGTGGTGATGATTATACAACTCTTTTGAATATGCTTGAACTATTGAAATGGATCTATAAATTATATATCAATCAAACTGTTGTTATTGTTTCAAGTCAGCTCCCTAACAGGTAATCAGGGGCTTGATTACCCAGAAAGACAGTACTACTTCAGAGAAAGGGTGCAGTGTAGTAACTCCAGTCTCAACTCAGAGAGCTTGCCAAGTGCAATCTGCTAAAGAGGGACATGGTTCTTGGGGCAAAAACCTGGTTTTCCCTTTACCTATGAATGGAAAAATAAACGAACATTTACTGTAAACAATCCAATATTCTGGTAATATTTCACATGTGAGAAAACTGCTTTATGGTTTGGATATTTTCTCATTTTAGATCACAACAACTCTATGATAAAAGAATTATGAGGGGTACCTCCAAAATGTGGGAGTTGCACTGAGCAGAGCAGAGCCTTCGTAGTATGCATTTTTTCCCATTAGGTGAGGATCAAGCACCTCGCTCTGAGTGAGTGCACCCAGTGGCATCCCCTGGGAAGGTTTGCTCTGGTCACAGTGATTTTTTTTTCCATAAAAGCAGTTTTTCTCAAGACACACTTTTTTTGGGGGGGGGTGGGAAATTTTGTTTCCTACATGAGAAAAAAGCCACAGAAATTACTGTGATGTTGAATACAGCTTAAGAAGACAACGCTAAGGAAAAACTCGTGTATGAGTGGTTTTCTTGTTTCAAAAAAGGTGAAATGTCGATTCATGACAAACCTTGTTCTGGATGTCTGTCAACTCCCCAAATGAAAGAAAATGTCAGCTTGTCATGCATTTGGAGTTTGTTCCACTGTATCAGACTGTTCATCAAGCTTTCTATTTAGAGGTTCTGAAAAGATAGCGTAACAGTGTGCAGCAAAAAAATGGCCTGATTTTTGGCAGATGGGGACTGGTTTTCCTTCCATGACAATGAACCTGCTCATGCAGCCATCTCAGAGTGCCAGTTTTGGCAAAAACCAGCATTCCTCTCTTGTCCCATGCAACTTCCTCTCCTGACCTCACTCCATGTGACTTCTTTTTGTTTCCACGAATACAGAGGGACACAAAAGGGCAGAGACTTGACTGCATAGACGAGGTGAAGGAAAAAAGCGAGGGAGCTGTTGTCAGCCATCCAAACAGATGAGTTTGAAAAAATGTTTCCAAGAATGGAAGTGCAGATTTGACAAATGTATTATGTGTAATGGAAAGTACTTTGACGGTGATGAGGTTGTTTTGTAAAAAAAAAAAAAAAAGAAAGAAAGAAATACATAGCTTTGAAAAATAATCTGGTTGGGGGGGGGTTACACCTTGTAATGTACCCCTTTCTCTAAGTAGTTAAGGGTCAAAGAATGCAAGAAACCTGTTCAAGATCAAATAGTGTTAGAACACGCTGAGTTTTTAACCTAGATACAGTTGACTCATAATTCTGCAGCCTTTAGCTCTTCCTAAATTCCACCTACCTCCCAAATTTATACAAGAATGCTGATCCTATTTTGCAAAGCCCCTCTAACCTACAAAGTGGAGAGTCCACTGACACGATTTGAGTAATGCTCCCCAAACTGATGCCAATACAAAATATAACCATATTTGAAAATAATCTTTGCAGATGTGATTAGTTAAAATGAGCTCATGCTAGATTAGGATGAGCCACAAATCCAAAGACTGGAATCCTTGACAGGGAAAGGAGTGAGAGACAGAGACATTGGAGAGAAGGCCAAGTGAAGGAGAGGCATGTGTTGGAATGGTGTGGCCACAAGTCAGCCAACACTAATGTAAGTTGGGAACCACCAGAAGCTAGTGTAAAGCAAATCTTTTCATCAGTGAAGGAATCTGATTTCAATGGCAAATTGACTGAAAAATCATTATGGAAGAAAATCCTTTCAAAAATAGCTAGATGGTGACCAATTTAAAATAAGCAGAAGTCTTAATATAAGCTATATATATATATATTAGGGCAAAAATAAAGGAATCAAGCCTAACATTAAATATTTACAAATCATCCTCACTACACACACCACTTTCCTCTGTACTACTAACTACTAAGGTTTATTAAGGCCAATTATAATTCTCAAGCCAATAAACTCTCAAAATCAGATACAAGACAAATTATAAGTTCCTTTATCCACAGAAGTTGGAAATCCCCATACCAGACAAAACCACAAAATGTTAACTCACCGAACATCATCTTTTGAAGACAATGAAAATGGGGCCCGAGGAAGTGGAGTGACTTACTGAGAGCTTTGTTTATAAGTATTTTCAGATGATCACCTGTCCTAAAGCCACCTGACACTTATCTGTTAAATTAGCCCAATAACTTAATTAAAGAATGATGAAAGTAGCTGCCTACTTCATGGCATGGACCCAGGTTTTCCTTAGGAACAAAACTGAAGTAATCATGATACTAATTGTGAGTAATGGCAAAGGACTAGTTGGGGTTTCATTCTGCTGGATATGGGTCGCTGTGAATCAGAGCTGACTCAACAGACCCCCAACAACAAGATTAGCTCCTCCACTGCCCTTGTTGCTTCCACAATCCCTAAAGAAAACAACAGACAAAACAACAGACAAAAATACACCATGCACCAAAGCAGCCTCAGATTGCAAGTCCTAATGATCTCTTCATCCCAAATTTAGTAAAGAGATCATATGAGACCTATATAAATGGTAGAATATTTCATATTCAAGGATAGGAAGCCTTAACATTGTGAAATGCCCATACTGCCCAAGTAATCAATAAGTACAATGCAGTTCTGATCCAGATTCCAACTCCTATTCTTTAAAGAAGAGGAAAGATCGATGATCAATGTCACAGGGAGAGGGAAGAGGCCCAGGATGAGCAAAAAAGTTTTCAAGGAGAGGAACAAAGTCAGAGGTCCTCAAACCCTGTTACTTAGCCGTTCTACTCAAAACTGATATGGGTACAATGATGGGTACATAGGTGAATGGGACAGACTAGAAACCCCAGGAAAAAATCGATCTACCTACAGACAACTGATCTTTGACAAAGAGCCAAAAGACATAATCTCCTCAACAAATACTGATGGCAAAATAGGATCTCCATCCGAAGAAGACTGAAAGAGGACCCATACCTCACTTCATGCACAAAAATGAAGTCAAGATGGGTCAAAGACCTAAATGTAAATTTTAGAGCTATTAAGATCATCAATGAGAAAATAGGAACAAATGTAAAGACCCTAGTGCAGGGCATAATATATTATCAATCATAAGGAAGGAAGCACACACAGTCAAAGACAAAACAGATGACTAGAACCGACTGAAAATAAGATATATGCATAAAAAGACTTCATCAAAAGAGTAAAAAGAGAACTCATGGACTGGGGAAAAAAGTATTTGACAATGACACAATGAGCAAGGGACTAATCTCTAAAATCTATAGAAAACTGTAAGCCAGTGGTTCTCAACCTTCCCAATGCCGCAACCCTTTCATACAGTTCCTCATGTTGTGGTGACCCCCCTTCAACCATAAAATTATTTTTGTTGCTACTTCATCACTGTAATTTTGCTATTGTTATGAATCTGGCGATCCCTGTGAAAGGGTCAATCGACCCCCAAAGGGGTTGTGACCCACAGGTTGAGAAACCACTGCTATAAGTTGAAAAAAATCATCAAATTTTAAAATGAACAAAGGATATGAGCAGACAATTCCCCCAAACTGACATCCAAATCATTAGCCATCTGGGAGATCCAAATCAAAACAAAGATAAGCTATCACTTCGCACTGACAATGACAGCCCAATTTTTAAAAAGAGAGAGAAAAAACAATAAATGCTCGAGAGGGCGTGGAGAGATTGGAATCCTTATCTTTCACACACTGCTGCTAGATCTGTAGATATGTACAACCATTGTGGAAAGTTATGTGGCACTACCTCAAACATCTGGAAATAGACTATAGACCTCTGTGTGGTGTATAACCTAAAAAGCTAAAAGCAATTACATGAGCAGACACCTGCCCTCCTGTGTTCATTGCAGCACTATTCACAATGGCAAGAAGTTGGACACAGCGCAAATTCCCATCAATAGAAGCATGGATAAATGAACTTTGATACATACACAGAATCAAAGTTCATATGATTTATCACTAAAAATGATGAAACCACAAAGCACATTATGACACATATGAACCTGAAGAACATTATGCTAAGTAAAGTTAGTCAATCACAAAAGGACAAATGTATGATGCTACTACTATAAAGATTTGTTTTAAATACAAAGACTTGTCTACTCAAGGGAACAGACTAGAGTCCACCAAGTGAGGGAGGGCAATGGGGGGGGGGGAATGGAGCAACAGACTAGCAGGTTCACAGGTACGGACTTGGGTAAAAGGGAAGTAAGAAGAAGAGAGGGCGGGGGAGAGGGTGTTGATGAATGGTTTGAACTGTTGGATGCGAAGTTGATGGTCTGAAATGTGAACCTTCCACCTGTTTCATATTCATTACAAATGAAAAGAGGCAA
Source organism: Tenrec ecaudatus (assembly GCF_050624435.1). Taxonomy (NCBI): domain Eukaryota; kingdom Metazoa; phylum Chordata; class Mammalia; order Afrosoricida; family Tenrecidae; genus Tenrec; species Tenrec ecaudatus. Next base: position 266,749,859 of record NC_134530.1, on the reverse strand, counting down.
CACAAATGTCCTTCACCCAGACTGTCAGCTCGGAGATGCAGTAAGAGGTGAGGCAGCTGAGGTTTGGGTCCTCCTTCAAGGACATCTCAGAACCTATTTGGGCAAAAAGAGTTCTTCCACCAAAAGGTTGAAATTGCCCAAGTTTCATGGTGTTGAACAGATTTCAAATAAGGAATGAAAGCCTTCTTAAGCAGACAGTGGAGGTCCTACAGAGTGCAAATAGTTAAGCACTTGGCTACTAATTGAAAAGTTGGAGGCTTGAGTTCACCCTAGCTACTTGGAAGTAAGGCTTGTCAGTCTATTTCTAAAAACTCATTGAAAATCTATGGGTCGCAGCACTATGCCAACACGCCAAGGTTCGCCACGATCATTTGGAATTGACTCAATGTCAGCTGGTGGCAGTGGTGAAAGTAGTTAGTGTGCTTGGCTGCTAACCAAAAGGTTGACCATTGAAGCCCACCTAGAGGATAGGTGACTCAAAAGAAAGCCCTGGTGCGTTTTTCAAATAACTGTGTCACTGATGACAGAGCACAATTCTACTCACACACGTGGGCAAACAATCAGTTACTGGAGACAGATAATAATAGTAAAACATGTCTGATCGTGGAAGTGGAGTTGTGAAATTATAGATAGCAGTTTCAGCTTTCAAATCATATTTGTATCTTAATAAGTATGGAAGTTAAGTTGTTTCCTCATATCAGACATCTGATGTAGGAAGGAGGTGACCACATAAATCCAGTGGAGAAGTGAGACCCCAGTTCAGATGAAAGCCTGGTGCCTTAGATAGTACCCGGGGCTAGATAGAACAGGGGGAAATCCCAGTTGCATGCTTAACAAGATTTAAATCATCTTAACTTGAATAAATGAAGAAACCACCTGTATTATTCTGTGTACTTTAGAGAAACAAATCCACAGAAACTCATGTATAAGAGAGAGTCTTATATAAAGGTTAAGTGCGCATCAAGAAAACACCCCAACCCAGTGCTGCCCAAGCCCACAAACCCAACATTAACCCATATGTCCGACACTGATCCACAAAGTCCTCCTCCATCTCATAAAACACACACTATGGCACCAGCTTTAGGAGGAAAGCCAAATCAGTGAGCGTGTAAGCATCTCAGCGCTGGCAGGGGTCTCCACACGGCTGCTCCAGCACCCAGGGCTGCATCAGGGTAGGTCCATGTGGCTTCTCCTCAGGGATATCTTGCAGGAAGTGAGCCTTGCAAACTGAAGCAGGGAACTGGCTGAGGCAGCTGCATACTGATCCGACCATCACAAAGCAAGAGACCCTAGAACTCAAAAGGCGAGGCTCACCAAGCCATTTATCTCTCGGCCCTTCAATTAACACTACATGTGTTTATCAGCCAGGTTGGCACAATAAACTGACTACCTCACCACCAGAAACAGACATATGCCTAGTTAGAGTTGAACATGGGACCATAGTTTTGTCTACCCTCTACCTCTCTTTCACCCTCCCTCTCAATCTTTCTCTCTCGTTTTCTTTTTTTTCTCTCGTTTTCTAATTGTAGGTTGTGATATGTTGTATTTCCATACTCATTTGTTTCAAATAATTTTAAAAAATTTTATTCCTTACTATTTTAAAATTAACCCCCAAACCAAACCCACTGCCACTGAGTTGATGTCAAACCACAGCGACCTTGTAGGAGAGTATAGGACTGTCCCAATGAGTTTCCAAGACTGTAACTCTCTATGGAAGTAGACAGCCTGGTGGTTGGTGGTTTCAAACTGCTAACCTTGAGGTTAGCAGCCCAATGTGTAACCACTACATCACCAGGGCTCACGATTCTTTATGTGCTCAGCATGTATTAAGCAGGATGTTGTTCAGTTTCCATGAATTTTATTTTCTTCTGTTAGCCCTATTACTGATTTCTAATTTTATAGCACTATGGTCTAAGAAAATGACTTAAAATGTCCCAATGTTTTAAAATTTATTATAGTTGCTTTGTGGTCTAGTATATGGTCTACTCTACAGAATGCTCGATGTACACTGTAAAAAAATAGGTATTATGCTTTCCCTGGGTGAAATGTTCTTTCTTTATTATGTCTAGAACAGGGATCAGCAAATTTTTGTGTGACAGAAGAGTCAATTATGTCCGTCACAAAAATTTGAAAATAATCTGAGAGCCATAAATACATTTTCCAAGCAAATGAAATCACCATTATCTTAAAAAAATCCTTTATTTTTGTTTCAATTTTTCTTCAGAGCCAAGTGTATGTTTCAAAAAGTTGAATGTAGCTCACAAGTTTCAGTTTGCTGACCCCTGAGCTAGAAGGTCAAGTTGATTGTGTTGTTTTAGCTTTCTGTATCAATAGATGTTCTGTATCAATAGTTGACTGATGTTCTGCCTTTCCTCGAGAGTAGTATTTTAAAGTCTTCTACTGGGAATATTATATTGTCTATTTCCTTCTTCAACTCTATAAGTTTGATGAATGTATTTTGAAAGTCCTTCCTTGGATGCATATGTATTTATTATGGCTAAGTTTTCTTGTTTGATTGTAGCTTTAAAACATACATAGTGTCCTATTTTATCTTTATTGTGTCTAAGATGTGATTCTTGTAAGCAACATACTGAAGGGTCCTCCTGCTTTATTATCCAGTCTACTACTCTCTGTCTGTTGGCTAGTGCATTTAATCTATTTGCATTTAATTTCATTAATATATATATATATGTATGTGTGTGTGAATTTGTTGTCATTTTGCTGTGTTTTTGTTTTTCTTTGTTCTTATTAATTTTTCTGTGCTAAGTTCCTTTTATTTGTGGATTTTCTTGTCCTTGTTTTTCTTTGCTGTTATTTTGCTCCATAATTTTTTGTGATTCTCTTTATTTTCTATGAGTTTTTTCCATTTTTTGTTACGTTTTAATTTTTTATTTTTAAGTTTAAGACAGTTTGTTCTCTCTCGCAAACTTCTTGACTTCCTTTCCATTCAAATATCTTGTATCTACATATTCCCCACTATTTTCTTTGTATTTGTCTTCATTGAAGATTAATATCTCTGGATTCCAATTTTCAGTCCTGTAAGTTTGCATATTTTGAATATTACTTTAAGTGTGTATCTTTTTTTTCTTTTTAATTGAATTTATTTCTTTTTTTAACATTTTAATAGGGGCTCATACAAGTCTTATCACAATCCATACATATACATACGGCAATTGTATAAAGCACATCTGTACATTCTTTGCCCTCATCATTTTCAAAGCATTTGCTCTCCACTTAAGCCCTTTGCATCAGGTCCTCTTTTTTTTCCTCTCCCTCCCCGCTCCCCCCTCCCTTATCAGCCCTTGATAATTTATAGATTATTATTTTGTTATATCTTGCCCTATCCGGCGTCTCCCTTCACCCCCTTTTCTGTTGTCTGTCCCCCAGGGAGGAGGTCACATGTAGATCCTTGTAATCGGTTCCCCCTTTCCAACCCACTCACCCTCTACTCTCCCAGTATTGCCCCTCACACCCCTGGTCCTGAAGGTATCATCCACCCTGGATTCCCTGTGCCTCCAGCTCCCATATGCACCAGTGTACAACCTCTGCTCTATCCAGACTTGCAAGGTAGAGTTCGGATCATGGTGGTTGAGGGGGAGGGGGGGAAGCATTTAGGATCTTGGGGAAAGCTGTATTCTTCATTGTTGCTACATCGCACCCTGACTGACTCATCTCCTCCCCTATACCCTTTTGTGAGGGGATCTCCAGTGGCTGACAAATGGGCTTTGGGTCTCCACTCTGCACTTCCCCTTTCATTCACTATGGTAAGATTTTTTTGTGTGATGATGCCTTATACCTGATCCCTTTGCCACCTCATGGTCTCACAGGCTGGTGTGCTTCTTCCATGTGGGCTTTGTTGCTTCTGAGCTAGATGGCCACTTGTTTACTATCAGGCCTTTAAGACCCCAGACACTATCTCTTTTGATAACCGGGCACCATCAGCTTTCTTCGCCACATTTGCTTATGCACCCGTTTGTCCTCAGTGATCATATCATGGAGGTGTGCAGTGAATGATATGATTTTTGTTCTTTGATGTCTGATAACTGATCCCTTCGGGACCACGTGATCACACAGGCTGGTGTGTTCTTCCATGTGGGTTTTGTTGCTTCTGAGCTAGATGGCCGCTTGTTTATCTTCAAGCCTTTAAGACCCCAGACACTATCACTTTTGATAGCCGGGCACCATCAGCTTTCTTTACCTAAGTGTGTATCTTTATGGGTGGTGATGTCTTCTTGTTTGCTGTCCTCAGGTTTTTGTCTGCTATGTTGGTGATTCTCTGTCCAAAGAATTCCCCTTAGCATTTTTTTGGTAAAGCTGACCTTATTTTAAACAAATTCCTTTAATTTCTCGTCTGTAAATACCCTTGTTTATCCCTCATATTTGAAGGATCATTTTGCTGGATATAAGGTTCTTAATTGGCAATTATTGTCTTTCAGAGTTTATATATGTCATTACATTGCCTTCTTCCCCACATGATTTCTGCTGAAAAAGCTGTTTGTTCTCATTGGTTTTGCTTTGTAAGTAGGGAGTCTTTGGTTCCTAAGCTGCCCTCAGGATTATCTCCTTGTCCATGATGTTAGCGAATCTGACTATGGTGGTGATTTCTTTTGGGGTGTCTATCCTGTTTAGGGCTCCTTCAACTTCTTTAATAGACATTCTCTCCTCTTTTATGACATGGAGTTGTGTTCCAGCATTTTTCAGGCTACCATCTTTATAGATGGTTTGCATTGTTTTGTGTGTGTGTGTGTGTGTGTGTGTGTGTGTGTGTGTGTGTGTGTTCCTGTTCTGGAATTCTAATGAGATGTAAGTGTTCTTTCAAACTTTTAAAAATCTTTTTGTTGATTGTTCTTATAGATTGGCATAGAAAAAATGTCCTTAAACTCATTAATTCAGCTTCCCATTGCTTCATTTCTAATGCTCTGCTCTTTTAAATGTTGATTACTTCTATTGTTTTAGTATTAACCTTCTAGATTTCTATTTGTTTTTGTTGCTGTATAATTTCTAATTTTTCATTCATTTTTTTCTGTAGCAAATCTCAATCTTTGCCTCCATCCTTTGAAATTACCTGAATATCATTCTTCTGAAACCTATTTCGGGCAGTTTCAATGTCTTTCATTTTTCAGGAAAGTCTTTTGAACTGTGTACTGGTCACTTGTTGTGTCAGCTTTTCTTGCTTCCTGTGTGGATTGAAATGGACTGTTATCTCCACGAGACCATGAGGCAACTCCTAGGGGTGGGGAGGTGCTGGATCATGTGGGGACAGTTGAGTCTACCAAATAATGTGAGAAAATTTTTTCATATAAATAACAAAACAAAAAAAGCAAAGAGTAGCAACAATAACTGTAGCAACATATTTTAAAGGAGCAGAGTAAAATTAACTTGCAAACAGCACATGACCAGGAGCCACACACACACCTGCTCAGCACACCTAGAGCAGCAGCAACTTTCTCAGTCACCACTGTATGCTTGTCCGAGGGCTTCCTAGATCTCACATCATTGGAGTATGTTCACTGGTGTGTGAGGGTGGGAATGGGCATTGTTTCTGGTCCTCAAGGGGTTGTGGTGAATTAGGGATTATATTCACCCCTTCTTGCATCCTGTGTTTCTCCATATGTTGTTTATCAAAACAGCAGAAGAGTACTATCAGAATTTTTTTTTAAAAGGTGGGGGGTGGCACTGAGGTTTTCCATTAGACCACCACTCCAGGACTGATTTCTGTGGACATATATTCTGTGAGGTATTAGGGTTGGTTTATTCCTTGTGTGGCTGACAATTTATCAGCACAAAGGAAGGAGAAAGAGAAAAATAAAACCAACTAAGTGGCTTCTTTTTGCCCCAGACCAGTCCAGGAGGTCAACGACTCTGCCAGACGCTGGTGCTAGAACCATGTGATTGGTCCCAGGCTCTGGTGCCTGGAGGATGCACCTGTGTGAGTACCAAGGAGGTAGCCAGGGAGAACTCAAGATATTTCAGTCTCCCTTTGTGAAATTTTCTGCGATTCGCTTACTGTGCTGCCGCCTGTCTGGCCTGCACTTTGCCAGGCTGCCCCTGCTGCCTGGTGTGTGCAAAGGGAGGGACGCAGTCCTAGCTGTGTGCTATATATGTGACCTAGTTAATGCTCCACTAATCTGAAGGTGATGAAGAACCGAGGGTTCCCACCTCACTCCCATAGTCTCTGTGATATGGTAGTGATTTTTCTGCTGATAGCTGTAGAGGGGCCAGGTCTCAAAGAATTTGCCAAGTACTTCAGACAGAGCCATGCAGTTCCAGCAGGTTGAGAATCTGCTAATGAAAACTTGTGGATTCCGCTCTCTGATCTCCCCATCGGGTGTGAACCCCACTTAGCTACCCTCTCCTCATCGGATCAGTGTTCCATGTTTGTTCTCTGGATTCTTAGTTGTAGAGGGGACAAGTAGTGCATACTTCTATATCACCAACTTTTTCAACAAAGACTCTTTGTCAACAACATCTTTGACTTTTTGAGGTATAGACAGATGTATAATGGCTTCCACCACTGAGTGTGCAAATTCATAGTCCCATTGTTTCAAACTGAAATACAATACTACCGCTGTCCACTGCTTGAATATACTGAATAGCTGGTTCCAGATTTCACATGATGTGTACAAAAAAACAAGAGTGGCAAAAGGGAAAGTTTGCTGAAAATAAAATCCACATACCTTTCAAGAGAAGGGAAAGTTTATGTGGGTAGACTAGAATAATGGATCTTGAGAGCATAATACCTCATGGAAACATTTTCTAAATTCTATCCAGCAAAGTGGCCTTTCCATCTATCCACCAGGATAATGGGTATTATCATTTATATCTAACCAACTGTAGAGCCACTGAGGTCCCTGAGTTCCAAATATAACTGCCAAAGACACCAAATGTGAGCATTTCCATTGATCAGTTTTGAGTAATCTATCTTCTAATGTCCAAGAAAAAAAAACTTGCTCCCAGACATAGCAGGGCTTTTAGAAATGAGCTAACTAATTACCAAAAAGGTCACTTATCTCCATGTGAGAGAAGTACAAATGAAGGAAATCAATTATTGATCCATCTGCAGCTTATTAATATGATTTCTTGAAAAGAAGGCCAAATTCACTAAGTTAAACAGATAGTCTAAAAATAGAACTCCATGTGAATCGATCGCAGTGATGTTGAGCAATGAAAACGCTGGGCACTTTCTTACTCTTTACCACTTATCCTCGGGGGTAATTGAGAATGGAAGTATTTATTAAACATTCCATGAAGATCACTGTGGCCAAAAACACCATCCTGTGCTGGTGCAGAAGCACAACCCAGATCTCAAAACGCAAATCCTGTATGTCCTAGAGAGCTGTAAATGATGTCCATTTAAGATGTTCAAAGGTATTTATCTCCCTTGGAAGAGTTGGGGAAGGTAGCGATGCAGCAGTTCCCCAAATATGACACAGGCAATGAGTTTAGGAAGTACAACGATGAGTGGTTTTAAGGGATTTAACAGTTTTATTTCTACCACTCATTTGTCACTTTGTCATATTTTAATACCAGCAGGGGTACCCAGGATGGACAGGTTTGAGCAGAATGTCCAGAATAATACAGACTAGTGGGGCGGGGGACGTGGGAGCGAGGGAGCGCCCATCAATCTACTTTCAAAATTTAACTAATGAAACCTTAGGTGTTACATAACTGACTGACTCACTCACTCACTGACTGACTCAGTCGCTTTGGACACATTCTTAGACGACATCATGTTTATGAAGTTGGGGGTCACTGAGAGACCTCATGGAGAGGAATTGGCACAATCGCCACAGTGATGGAATTATGCGTGCTCGAGATTATGAGGAGAATGCAGGACCAGTCAACAGTTTCTTCTCCTGTACATAAAGTTGCCATTCGTTTGAAGGGGGATTCAACATGTTCGTGGGAAAATGGAAAGCAAAATAATGATTTTTTCATTTTTCCCCTCTTTTTTTGTCTTCCCTACCATCTATTTAAGTACTGCAGTTATTGTACTATGTATTATAAAAAACAAATTAGCACAGGCATAGCTGTTGCTCTAACATATAATCTAGGATAAATATAAACAGATTGTAAGTTTATAAATTAAATTATTAAATATATAAACATCAAATGAAATGGTAAAGGTCATGTGCACAGATGCAAAAAGGAAGTCAGGAAGAAGCCAAACAACCTAACATATATATATAAAATTTATTGGGAGCTCTTATAACAATCCACACATCAATTGTATCAAGCACATCTGTACATATGTTACCATCATCATTTTCAAAACATTTTCTTTCTACTTGAGCCCTTTGACATCAGTTCCTCTTTTTCCCTCCCTCCCCACCTTCCCACCCTTGTGAACCCTAAATAAATGATGAATAATGTTTATTTTCATATCTTAAACTGTCCACTGTCTCTCTTCAACCATGCTTCTATTGTTCATCACCCTAGGGGAGGGGTGTTGTATGTCAATTATTGCAATTGGTTCTCCCTTTCTCCCCCTTCTCCCCTCATCTTTCCCCTACCCTCATGGTATCACTACTTCCATTATTGTTCTTGAGAGTTTTATCTGTCCTGAATGTTGTATGTTTGAGATCTCTCATCTGTACAGTGTACATGCTCTGGTCTAGCCAGATTTGTAAGGTAGAACTGGGTTCATAATAGTGGAGGGGAGGAAGCATTAAATAACTAGAGCAATGTTGTGTGTTTCATCAGTGCTATACTGCACCCTGACTGGCTTGTCCCTTCGTTGTGACCCTTCTGTGAGGGGATGTCAAATTGTTTACAGGTGGGCTCTGGGTCTCCACTCTGAGCCCCACTCGTTTTCATCAATATGATTGTTTGTTTGGGTTCTTCTGATGCCTGATCCTGTCAAAAGCTTGTGACCACACAGGCTGGTGTGCTTGTTCCATGTGGGCTTTGTTAAAAATATATATATTTTTTTAAAGAAAAAATCTTAGACATGTGAAAAACAAGTAATAAAATTGTAGAAGTAATTTCATCCTTTGTATTAATGAAATGTAAATGGATTAAACTTTCCATGAAAAAAGGCAGAGTGGCAGAATGAGAAAAACCACCCATATGCTATCGATGAGCTGCACATCTTACACCCAATGACACCAATGAGCCGAAAGTGAAAGCATAGGGGGAAGATATCCCATTCAAATAGTAACCAAAGGAAAGCAGCAGTGAACATATTGACATCAGACAAAATAGAGAATAAACAGCTTTTTCAGCAGAAATCATGTGGGGAAGAAGGCAATGTAATGACATATATAAACTCTGAAAGACAATAATTGCCAATTAAGAACCTTATATCCAGCAAAATGATCCTTCAAATATGAGGGATAAACAAGGGTATTTACAGACGAGAAATTAAAGGAATTTGTTTAAAATAAGGTCAGCTTTACCAAAAAAATGCTAAGGGGAATTCTTTGGACAGAGAATCACCAACATAGCAGACAAAAACCTGAGGACAGCAAACAAGAAGACATCACCACCCATAAAGATACACACTTAGGTAAAGAAAGCTGATGGTGCCCGGCTATCAAAAGTGATAGTGTCTGGGGTCTTAAAGGCTTGAAGATAAACAATCGGCCATCTAGCTCAGAAGCAACAAAGCCCACATGGAAGAACACACCAGCCTGTGTGATCACGTGGTCCCGAAGGGATCAGTTATCAGACATCAAAGAACAAAAATCATATCATTCGCTGCACACCTCCATGATATGATCACTGAGGACAAACGGGTGCATAAGCAAATGTGGCGAAGAAAACTGATGGTGCCCGGCTATCAAAAGAGATAGTGCCTGGGGTCTTAAAGGCTTGAAGGCGAACAAGCACCCATCTAGCTCAGAAGCAATAAAGACCACATGGAAGAAGCACACCAGCCTGTGAGATCACAAGGTGCCAAAGGGATCAGGTATCAGGCATCAAAGACCTAGAACAAAAAAATCGTATCATTGTGAATGAAGGGGAGTGTTGAGTGCAGACCCAAAGTACATCTGTAGGCAACTGGACATCCCTTTCAGGAGGTTTGCGGGGAGGAGACGAGCCAGTCAGGGTGCAGTGTAGCAATAATGAAACATACAACTTTCCTTCAGTTCTTTAATGCTTCCCCCTCTGCCCACTATCATGACCCCAATTCTACCTTACAAATCAGGCTAGATCAGGGGATGTACATTGGTACAGATAAGAGCTGGAAACACAGGGAATCCAGGACAGATAAACCCCTCAGGACCAATAATGAAAGTAGCCATACCATCAAGATAAGGGGAAGGTGTGGGGATAAAGGGGAAATAGATCACAATGATCTACCTATAACCCTCTCCCCCTCATTCTCTCTCTTATTTTCCTTTCATTGCTTAACATCACTCCTAAACCCAAACTGAAGCCCGCTGCCATTGTGTTTGATTCCATCCATGGCAGCCCTATTGTACAGAATCTCCTCATAGCACTTCCAAGGCTGTAATCTTTATAGTAGCAAACAGTCACGCATTTCTCCCACAGAGCAGCTAGAAGGTTTGAACCACCAGCCTGTCAGTTAGCAGGTTAACGCTTACCCACTCTGCCACCAGGGCTCCTCAACAGCATACCTCATTTCTTTATATTCTTAAAGTGTTTTCTTTCTTTCTTTCAATATTTCATGTTTGGGTACTAAATAAATTCAACCAATTGTGCAAGCTAGTCTGTCACAAAGAGTAAAATAACTGGTTTCTTTTCAAAACCAAACCAAAGTCTTGCCTAAACAAAAATGCTATGTAAAAATAAATGAGATTTCTGATGACTACAAAGTAACTGCCACAAGTTTAGTCAGGGTTCCTGGTCAGTTTTCTAAGATGCTTGCTCCCAGGATCAAGGGAGGACCCAAAAGATAAAAGCATAGTGATGGAGTCATCTTTTCTGGACTCAAAACTTCAATCTATGGATTTATCATGTGTGGCAATACATAGAGGAGAAGCTGAAAAACCTCTGGCCACAAACCACCTAGATTGACTGTATAAAAATAACAAACACAGTTGAGATCAGTCCAGGAAATTGCTGAAACTAAGCATAACACAGCTAAACAAAGAGCAGGCACTAACCTTTTACCTGGGCAGTAGAAGCTCTGGTGGGAAGCAAAACCAAGTCACCTTGAGTTCAAAACCACAAGCCACACTTCACACCGATTTGGGGTTTAGATTTACCCACTAGGACAGTCTAGGAATCCCAAGACAATAGCAATGTAAAAAGAGTCTCCATCGAGTACAATCAAAGAGGCTCTTGCTAACATAAATGAGAAACAGCTCTGTAGAAACAGATCCTCAGTCTATGCCACACAAGACTTCCATAGTAAATGTTTGAAACACAAGCTCACAATTTAAAAAAATGACAAAATGCCTAAGAAGACATGAGCAAAAGTAAGAGACACAACAGGTAGTACAAGTTGTGATTAAATTAATTACAATGTTAAAAATAAAAATATAAGAAAATAAGACTATAACTTCCAATAACTGGCATATTTGAAGGGGGAAAAGGCTAAATATAACTTCTGGTGATAAAATATACGCTATTAAATTTTTTTTTAAACATAATAGATATTACCTGTGTAGTGGTGTGGAATTTCTTAATACTGTTCTTCTATGGAAACTCTGTAACTCTCACCAAACGATTGCGTGGGACTCTGCAAGCAGGGTCTGTGTAACACTAATCGAGGGGATTGGTTGGCTTTCATTCCCACCCCTCTTGCAGTAAGGGGATCTTGCAAGAACACGTAAAAGATCTCTATCTGAAGTGGCAAAGGCCATGGAGATCATTTGCATCACAGAGTGTGGCACAGAAACTCAGAAGAGCAGTGTTGAGACGATGGGGTTCCTTCTCCTGAGTCTATGGGACTGTGGGATAGAGTCACAGGTCACCTGGATTCCTGGCCCATGGATGCAAAGGCCAAGAGACCACATGGCTGAATGACTAAAAATTGGAGAGAGACATGGCTACTGGCTAAAGAAACCAGTAACCGTCTCCTGGTTGTTTGCTGATCCTGACTTGTAATCATTAATTGACTTCCCTAATAAATCGCTTTTATTGCAGCTATTGTGTGTGAGTTCTGTGTGGTCAATTCAGTGAATTATCAGACACAGCAAAGGAGTATGGGAGGAACAGTTGGTGTCAGAATAAGTAAAAAAGGAAGAAACAAGGAGGCTTGTCTGACCCCTGCCCCATGGCCATAGAGAAGCCAGAGCGGGTCAGCCATGGCTACCTTCATTGCCATTTATTGCAACCTGGTCTGACCTGGTGGCAGCTGAAGCTAATTAGTGAACCAAAAAATGATGTGGAAAGATGCTAACTAGAGCGCAGCAGAAAAAGATAAAACTATTTTAAAGTAAAAGAGTGAATTTTTATCCATTGTTTGTGCAATGGGTACATTGGGGAAAAGTTTGGCATTCCTCAAAAAGAGCAACCAAATGACTCAGAAATTCAATCTCTAGGCTTATAACCAATGAACTAAAGCAGCAATGCAAACAGACACACCAGGCTATGCAAAAAGTATTGCTACAAAATCACTGAACACTTTTATTAGTTAAAATATCAAAACATAATGCTATTTTTCTCAAAAAACATTTTTCTCAAAATATCCCCCAATAAGTCTACATGCATCAATTCACACCATATAAAAGGAATTTTAGCCTCCTTGGGTGATGCAAACCTTGTTTCTTATCAATGTTCTTTAACTTTAGGAAACAAAAAGAAATCTGAAGGGGCAAAATCAGGGCTGGAGGGCGAATGGGGTAGAGTTTCCAACAAGAATCTTCTAGGAGAGGCCTTGTCATGATGGAGGGGGAAATCTTTAGCCTTTTAATCTACAATGAAGTCTTAAATGTTCTTTCCTAGCCTTGTTCTGGGAGTTCTTCTGGGCCTAGTGTGTTATGCATTGGCTTTCTCTTCCCATAAAGATTTACTGTCTTAGAAACCCACATGGAAAGTTCTACTCTGTCCTACATAGGTCACTGTGAGTCGGGATTGACTCAATGGCAGTGAGTTTGGGTTTTTGCCTTTTTCTCACCAATGCAATTTTAATTTTCTTCAAACTTCTCCATAAGCTCCCACACCATCTATCAAGATGACCCTTGGGAATCCCAAACAATAGTAACCATGACCTTCTGAGCTGATTTCTCTGCTTCAAATATACCTGTCCCAGAAGATCTCCTCAAAAGCCGCTGTTTGGATTGGACCTGTTTCTTGAAAGTGTACAAATGATACAAAAGCAAGTGCATTGTTGAGGTTACTTGTCTGCATCCATCCACCGATTGCAGAAACATTTTTGCTGTGTCCCAGATGCTTTGATATGTTGTATCATTCTCATTTGTCTCAAGGAGTTTTAAAATTTCCTCCTTTTTAGCTTTGTAATTCAGTCATTTTTTAGTATTAAGTTGTTCATTCTCCAAGTGTTTGGCTTTATGTCTCTGCTCATTTTATTGCTGATTTCTAATTTTATAGCTTTGTGGTCTGAGAAGATAGATCATAGGATCCCAATTATTTTAATTTGTTGCAGTATAATCTGTGTTCTAGTATGTGGTCTATTCTTGAAAATGTTCCACGTGTTTTGGAGAATGTATATTGTATTTTTGTTAGATGGGGCATTCTGTATATGGCTACGAGGTCATTTTGTTGATTGTGTTTTATTGAGTTTTTTCTTGACGTTCTGTATTTCCTTGAGAGTGGTGTGGTAAGGTCTCCTGTTATTATTGTCAATGTTTCTATATCCTTTTTAATTCTGTCAGGATTTGATTGATGTAGTTTGAAGGTCTTTCATTGCTAAGGCTTCCTGAGCTATTATTCCCTTGATCATTGTGTAGTATCCTTTCTTATCTCTTATTACATTGTGTACCTTGAAATCTATCTTCTTGGAGATTAATATTGCTGCCCCTACTTTCTTTTGGTTGCTGTATGCTTGGTATGCTTTTGTCCAGCCTCTGATTTTTAGTCTATTCATGTCCTTTGTTTGTGAGGTGTGTTTCTTGTAGGCAGCATATTGATGGCTTTTGGTTTTTAATCCATTCTGCTACTCTCTCTCTTTATTGGTGCATTTAGTCCATTAATGTTCAGTGAGATTATTGATATGTATGAATTTATTACTGTCATTTTGCCTTATATCTGTGTGGGTTGTCTGTTTGTATGTGTTGTGTTCAGTTTATTTGTTCTTCCTGTGTTATTTCTTTGCTTTGGGTGTATGTCTGTATTAGTTTTTGTGCGGAATTTTCTTGCTGTTTGTGTGTTGTTGGTTTTTTAGCCACAGATCTTCATTGAGTGTTGTTTTTTTTTTAAGTGGTGGTCTTGGTTTTGTGAATTCTTTCAGTTTCTCCCTGTCCTGGAATACTTTTATTTCTCCCTCATACATAAGTGATAATTTTTCTGGATACAAGATTCTAGGTTGACATTTTTTCCCCTCCAGTACTCTGTATACCTCACACCATTATCTTCTTGCCTGCATGGTTGCACTGAGAAACCTGAGTTTATATTAATTGCTGACCCTTTGAATGTAATTGGTCTCTTTTTCCTCTGGATGCTATTAGAAATTTTTCCTTGCCGTTGATGTTAGACATCTTGACTACATGCTGGGGAGTTTTTTGGGGGGATCTCTCCTGGCTGGAGTTCTTTCAGTTTCCTGAATAATTATCTTTTCTTTCTTTAGACATCGAGGAACGTTTTCTTGCAGGAGCTCCTGGATTATTTTCTGCATGGATTTTTTTCTTCTTCTTCTTCCTCTTCTGGAATCCCTCTGTCCCTCTTAATTGTGTCCCACATTGTTCTCAAGCTTTTCTCTGCCTCTTTTGCATGTATTGTTATTTGTTCTTCTTTTAGGTTGGAATCTGTAGAGTTGTCTTCTAGCTCACTAATTTGGGTTTTCTTCTCTTCAACTCTGTCTCTCTGTTCTTCTATAAAGTCATTTTTTATTGTGTTATTTAATTCTGCTACTGTGGTGCTTGATTTTTGTGTTTCTGTTTGCAGTTTTTCTAGTGAGGCTACTAGCTTTTCTATTGTTTCACTTTCTCTCTCAGACTCTTCCACTGGTGCATGAATGCAATCATCATTCTTTTGAATTCTTTTTCTGATAAATCCATAGCCTGTTCAATTTACAGCATTACATTTAGGTCTAGTTGGTATTCGGTTGTTTCTGCTTTGTGTGTGTGTGTGTGTGTACACGTGAATATCTTCTGTTGTTTCCTTGACATCCTGATGTTACTATTAGGGGTGTTTGGAAGGTGGTGCTTTGTAGAAGTGGTTAACTCTATTAGGTGATGCAATAGACAGGAAAGGGATAGTTTTTATTAAGTGTCTGGTGAGAGTGATAGATTATGTGTTAAGAAAGTGGAAAGAAAGTAGGAGAGGAAGTTTTAGCAGAGGCAGAGCAGAGGGATCAGGTAGTGCTATTTGTTAGATTTTTAAAAGGGAAATTAGATTCAAAAATGTCTCTTGCAGTTATGGAGGAGTGAGTACTAATATTTGATAGGGAAAAGGGGATTATAAAACAATGTAAGAATAGTGTCAGCTTTGGTTTTATAAGAACGAGAAGGAAAGAAAAGATTTTATGAGAAGAAAAGAGAAACTGAAAATAGGTTAATAGTGCTAAGAGATAAAACTTTAGATATTTAGATTAAAGAAAGGACAAGAGATGAAAGTTTTAAAAATAATAATAGGAAAAATAATACTAGATTAAGACACAGGACAGCTGATAATGTATGTTTGGGCTCTAAGCTTTTCCCAGGAGCTTTGTCTCTTTTGTAGGTGCTAACTTCTGATTGATGGTGTGGTGAGGGACTAGAAAACAAACAAATTAAATTGAAAGTTAAAAAGTAAAGAAATAGAATTCTTGCTGGAGGATTAATTATAAGACTAGCGTACAACTTTGTTTTATTTTTATTTATTTATTTATTTTTATTGAAAGATCGTTTTATTGGGGGCTCTTACAGTTCTTAATACAAACCATACATCAATCACATTAAGCATATATGTACATATG
The DNA here is from genome assembly GCF_050624435.1 of Tenrec ecaudatus. Taxonomy (NCBI): domain Eukaryota; kingdom Metazoa; phylum Chordata; class Mammalia; order Afrosoricida; family Tenrecidae; genus Tenrec; species Tenrec ecaudatus. Next base: position 266,733,871 of record NC_134530.1, on the reverse strand, counting down.
TTGCCATCATTATTTTCTAGACATTTACTTTCTATTGAGCACTTGGTATCAGCTGCTCTTTTTTCCCTTCCTTCCCACCTCCTCTTCCTCATGACCCCTTGATAGATAATAAATTATTGCTATTTTCCTATCTTACAGCAGTCGCTGTCTCTCTTCCCCGACATTTTTGGTTGTTTGTCCCCTGGAGGGAGTGGTGGTGGAGGTTATGTGCTGATCATTTCGATCAGTTCCCCCTTCCCACCCTCCCTACCTTCCCCCTACCCTTCTGGTATTGATACCCCATATCTGTTCCTGGATTCCATGTCATGAGCTCTTTTATCTGTACTTAAGCCCATAGTGAAAGGCAACTTTGCTTTGAAGAAAGGGAGCGTATAGGAGTGATAGAACACGGAGCAACAATAATACGAGGAAAAAGAGCAACTGGGTGCCACACATTGCCACACAAACAGGATTGTGTGGCACATTGGTGTTTTAGGCAGTTGGGCACAGTGTCTGGTAGTGATACCATACTACCTTGTAAACTTGTAGAGTGTCAGAGTAGGGTTGAGATTAAGGCTAGGGAATGATTTTGGCTCTGCTATGGCTCCAAGTACTGTATTATTGTGATTTAAGTTAATTATCTTGGGAGAATAAACCTCTAGTGAATCAGATCAGAGGGATGGTATTTGCTCTTTTTTTGATGATAAGGGTGACCAAATGGGGTGAGGGGATGGGGTCTATACCCGCAACCTACCTAAGTGGCCTAGATGGGAGGAATAAAACAATAGCCCTCTCAGAGGGAAGGTGGCTTATGCAAAAGGCTTGGGGTGCTGATCAGGGACTGGAGCAGCCTCTGGGCTCCTAGGCTTCCAGTCTCCGTCTCAAGCCTAAACTCCCTGCCTGTGCTTGGAAAACCCCACTGCTGAGTTTCCACTTGTTTTGTTATGCTAATAATTTGTTAATGAACCAGGTATGTGTTAGCTACCACCCGGAGAACTTTAAAGGCCTGGAGTGGGGGCACGTGGGGGGAGGGTCTTCAAATGAGCTGTACTTCAGAGAAGGTGGGTTAGTTCTGCCCCATTGGGCTGGAGCTCCCTAGGCTTGTGTGAGGAGGTGCTCTAGTCACCATTTACACCCGCTCCAGGCTGCCCATAGTTATCCACAGGAGGTTCACTCTTTTTGAATGATCGGAGTGACCAAGTAGGAGTGGAGGAATGGGGCCTATACCTGTCACTTGCCTAGGTAGGCTAAGGAGGAAGAATAAAGCCTACTCAAAGGACAGGTGGTTGTTTCCATTTCTATGTGCAATATTATGCTAATACTTTGTTAATGGAACAGGTGTGTGTTGGTTGCTACCCAGAGAAGTTTTCTTTAAAAAGTCTTCTCATGGCAGCTTTATGGGCTTTTGGGGGTGTCTTAAAATGAAGACTGTGCCGAGCTGTACCTCAGAGAAGGGGGGGGCAGTTTTCCTAAGGGGCTCCTTGGGCTTGGGTTCACTATTGACACCCACTCCACACTGCCCTGTAAGTTTATCCCCATGTGACTTGGTAGACTGTGGGCAATACAGCCTGCTACTGGGGAGTTAGGGCTGTGGGCTATTTACCAAGCCAAAGCTATTGATATTTTCATTCATCCTGGATTGGTCCTACAGAAATATGTCCCTGCAACTCCAGGCCAGTGACAAAGGGAAGCCTTACCAGTGGACATTGCTGCTCTCTAACTTTAGTAAATTTGTGACTACTTATCTTTATGCTGCTTATCCTGTCATCTGGAAGTGTAGGCTAGCCCTCTCAGTAGCTTTTTTGCATTGTGCCCCATAGAGTCCCTCCCATGTGTGCTACCTGTTTGCCATCTTTCCCAGAGACATGTTTAACCATCTTTTGTTTGGGGTACACGTGTGCATATATGACTTGGAACCCTAGTAGCAATATTTTATTATTTACCTTTGTTTGTACACCACAGTTCATCACAGCACAATTCACAATAGTAAACAACCAAAATGTCCACTAATTGATGAATAGATAGCTAACATGCAGATAGATAGAATGCCATTTCTCCCCACTCCTCAAAATCTAAAGCTATCATGTAGAGTAAGAATACCACATTTTAAAAAATTATAAAATTTTAGATACCATTAGAGACAATAGTTAAGATGTTTTTCAGGAATAATTTCAACACACTGATATTGATTTTAAGATTAATCTTGACTTTACAAATGTTAAAATATAAAAACAAATGTCCTAGTATCAAGGGAAAATAAGGGTGGCTTATACTTTTACTTTAGTTTAAATGAACTGTTACTGAAGACTAACCTAGGAATGTAACTTTTGTATTGAATAATGGCAATTATAGCATCCTTTTTTAGCAATATGGATCCTGAGTTTCAAATTAACATAAAAGGAATGCTGTGTTCAGTGCCCATTTGAACGCTTGGAGCTTCCTCTCTACATGCAGCTGAGAGTAGGTTAATGTACATTTTTGTAGCCAGGTGTTGCATGTGGTCCTCTATGGATTTCTACTTGGGAGAAGAAATGAGACAGTACCTCTGGAGGTTAAGCAAGGAGACATTAAACCGGGAACAAGTGAGATTATATAAAAAGCCCATTGGTAGAGTAATAGTGGCAAACATTTAAGATGACCTGAGATCAAGTTTGCTAAGAGGACATTATCTACTTTTAATCATTCTGAGTGCAAAAGCTCAGTTTTTAGAATTTTAACACTTCTACTTACAAACAACATTAACCTTCGCTGTTATTGAGTCATTGCTGACTCAGAGCACTCCCCCGTGGGTTTCCAGGATTGCAATGGTTTCTGGGAGCAGAAACCTAGTCTTTTGCCCAAATTGCTGCTGGTGGATTCAAGCTGGCAACCTTGCAGGTCACAGCCCGACATGTAGCCAGTACACAGCCAGGGCACCAACAAACAATATGCATCTCACCCAAAACTAAACTCACGCTATCAACTTGATCCTGGCTCATAGTCACCCTGTAGGACAGAGTGGAACTGCCCCGTTGTGCGTCCAAGGTTGTAGATCCTTATGGAAGCAGACGACTTTATCGTTCTCCAATGCTGTGGCTGTTGAGTTCAATGGGTAAGGGCATGACAGGGAAGGAGAAACAGGAGGAAAAAGTAGCTACAAAGACAGAGTTGGTGACAGTCGAAAGGAAAAGTTCTTTTTAAACATAAATGTTCGTAATAAACATCATCAGTGATGACTATATATTGGTCCAATGTCAACAGCTCAAAAAACCAATCATCCTAATTTAAAAATCTGAGCGAAGTCATGCTTCCAGCCCATTCAATTAGGCAAGGACATTTTATCAGGTAATGATGAGGAAAAGCTGATGCAAACACTATAATGAATCTAATTGTTCAATTCTTTGTTGTAAGAAAACTTCAGTAAGATTAACCTAGTTGATGGTGAGTTAACTATGAGTCACAGTGAGCTCATGTGTGGCATAGTAGAAATGTGCTCCCGGGCATTTCCAGTGACTGATATGTCAAATATAGACTCTAACTTCCAACTTTTCAGTTGGCAACTTAGTGCATTAATCATTTGCACCACCCAGGGACAACTTAGTATACTGGAATGTGCTTTTAACGCCAGAGAAAAGTAGAAGTACTGGTATTAAACTGGTTGGATACTAAACTTGAAATGGATACTAGCCATCAAGTTGGGTTGGGTTCCCTCCCCCCACTGTGCTCTGCCCTTTAAAGAAATGTTGGGTGAATTGCAATACTTGTATGATCTCTACAGTCATCTTTGTCCATTAGGAAATAAAGTAGTAAAATAGCACCATTCTTTAGACTAAAATTCAGAGTGAAAAAATACATAGCCTCCTACCTTCAGAATAAAAATGGACAATTTTTAATCTAGATTTTGCGATTTTATTGGGTAGGATGTAATGGGATGGTGTAGCGTAGTAATGGTTTAGAAGTATGACTTCCCAACCATAGTCTTTCTTACTTCCACCAAATAACTGTACAGAAACATGCAAATAGGGAGTGTGAATTTCTAATATGGGGATTGGCCAATTTGAATGTTCCACCAGGTATAGAATGAGCCATCTCAAAAGCAGAAGACCCAGGAGTAGAATGCAGCCTCTGGACCCCGAGATTCCTGCACACTGGATCTCCTCAATCCAGGACAAAGTGGTGACATGACAGAACGACAGTAGCAGAGGCAGCAAAACCAAGAGCCAGAGCATGGGACAGAGCAGCAGCAAGACTCCAGGCCCACCAAGTGAGTGAAACTGAGTGCTTTCTCACAGAGGCTCACTTGCAAAGTGAGATGCCTCCAGACACTTAATTGAGGAGCTAAGTTTGCTGACCTAGAGTTGAAAGCCTTTGAGCCAAGACTTACAGCGGAAGGGCATGCCCTTAGGACCTTTGTTGGTAGTGCTAAGAGTCTTGTAACACTTGCCTAAGCACAGCATAGAACAAGGGACCTTGCTGGCCGAGAGACTGGGGGCCAGAGAGAGGTTTGCTTGTAGTTACAGCTGAAAAGGGGTGCTCCTAGCCCGAAGAACTGCATCCTGAACATTTTTATTGGAATTGTAGCTGTTAAACTTCCTTAATAAACCCTCTAACCCAGTTCTGTGTGGCCATTGCGATGAGTTTCCAAACCGAGCAGAGTGCACCGAGAGAAATGATTGGTGTCGGAATTGGTAGCGAATGTTGGAAGATGGAGGTATGTCTGACCTCCACGTCATGGGGATCACCCTTGGGCTGAAGTTGAGATTGATTCTTCTTCCCTAGTGAAGTCAGCGGAGGTCACATGTGGCCCTTGCGTCTTTCATGCAGTTTGTGAACCAAAGTGAAGGGACAGGTGAAAAGAGAGAGCAAGAGAGAGAGCCAGGATTTCAGGTCTATTCAAGGCCCTTAGGGACAGTTTATATCAGACCTGGTGATGGTTTGTAGGGACTACCTCTGACTCTGCTCGTTGATGTGGGAAGCAGAGATTTCCTGGGAAATGAAATCAAGCAGCATTTGTAGAGAAACTAATTGGATGTAAGTAATAATTTCCTTTCGGTGAGTCATTGCACACTGAAATGGGAGAGTGCAGAATCTCCTTTGGACACTGTTCAAACTAATTTAACTCCAGCCATCCAGGACACAGTTTCCCAAGCTGAGATCTCTCTTTTGTGTAACACGATATAAGAGGTAGAAATGTGAGGGGAGAGGGTGATCCGAAAGGACTCTCCAACCTGACTTCGCAGGAGCATCTCATGCTAGCTCCTCTCCTTCAGTCTCATGTTTCTCTTCCTTTTCTCAGAGAACTCCCTCCAGAGGGTTCTCTAAGCTAATTTCTCTCCTTCCAGGACAAGTTCTTGGTGGCGTGGCTGAGACTACATTAGCACGTGAAAGCTTAGAAAGGGACATCAGTGATCAGGCTGTCTAAAGACAACAAAGAATGGAGTCCTTATGACCACGATTCTGAGAGTTTTCCTCTTTCTAAGATTGGTTTTGACAACTCAAATTCCGCTCCTTCCTCTTTCAATCTCTGCACAGTGTCTCAAGCCAACAGCGATGCTTCTCTCGTGCAGTTGTTTCTGTGTGCTTTGGATAAGTGCTTGCTGTGGAATTAGAAAGAGAGACAGCAAAAGCGTGTGTCTACTACTTTCCCAAACAAGGAACTTGAAGGCTGTGGCTTAGCAGCCGTTTGCTGACTTATTTTTAGCCTGATCCCCTGGATGAACCACAAGGGTAAATGACAAGTAGGACACATTTGCTCATCTGATGACCTGAACATAAATATAAGTGAGCCTGCTGCAAAATAATGTTCTGGGTAAGACAAAGAGAGCAAGAAGGAGTAAGGAGTAGGACATTTCGACAATGAAGATGAACGCGATAAAGAATAGCAATTTTGGACTGCGAGTGCTACATTCAAGAAGAGACCTTGGCTAACGCCATTTCCCCATCTGAGAAGGTCTTTAAATAGATTGTGGAGGCCCATGAACAATTTAGAACAAACAGCCATGCTTGCAAAGTCAAAGTCGTTACATGCTACTAAGAGCTGGTACCCATTTGATAAAAAGAGTCATGTCTCCAGGCAAACTTCAGGTCTACAAGAAATATTTCAAAGTTTCCAGAATATTGCAAGTAGAACAAATCAGAAATCCGTTTCACGCACACATGTATCGCTTACTTACAGGTAATGCGTTCACTGGCTATGTGTGTTGCTTAGCAGCCTGTGCTGTGTTTGCAGGGGATTAATAACAAAAGAGGAGCGGCTGTGCGAACAGGACTGCAGTCCATCATCAGACGCGTGCTGCCAATGACCAACTGCTCGAACAGGACAGCCGGGTGTCTGCTCGCTGTTCCTCACAACCGAGCTTCAGCACTGGCGACATGGATATTCCACTTGGCTGGTGATTCTTCGCTCAGTCACTCTGGGTGCACCCCGGGGAAAATCTCTGTCCTAAAGTGATAGAGAAGGCGAATCTTTGCAGTCCAGCTAAAGGGAAAATGTGTTATAAATATTGCTTTTTAAGCTAGAGGGGGAAAATGTTGTTAAAGAAATACCATTTGAGAAAATGTAAAGATTCAGGCCGTAAGTAGTATGCTTTCTTAAAAATCTCTTTAAAATACAATTTCTTAAAAAGCCACAGGAGATAAACACAAAGTAAAACCATACGTGTCCTCTTTCTAATGCTTGATGCCAGGGGCTTAAGTGGAGAGCAAATGTTTTGAGAATGATGAGGGTAATGAATGTACAGATGTGCTTTACACGCTTGATGTATGTATGGACTGTGGTAAGAGTTGTGTGAGCCCCTGATAAAACAATTTTTTTTAAAGCGATATTTCAGGACGGACAGTGGTAGGGAATGCTGAGCACACATCTGTGGGTGCTCCCTTCGATCCAGGGGAGGAGGGGCGGCCCCAGGCCTTGCTGCTCGCTCCAGGAAGCTAGAGCGCTGCATGTGAACAGCTTTCACATTTGCTCACTCTCTTACCCTTTCTCCTTTCCCTGCTGGTTCCTGGCCAGAAGCAGTCAGTAAGTGGTATCTATAGCTTCTCAAAAGAAGGCTAATAAAACACGGTGGCCCTAAGTTTGTCATCCTAACCACTGCACCCTTTCCGTGTGCTTTCTCTTTATCAGAGCATGCCCAGAAGGCGACTCGAGCTACTATGTTTGCACAGTTAGTGATCCCGAAACACACGGAATTGATGGCATGTGGGTAGTGCAAATGGTCAAGGGACTAGGATGCTGACCAAAAGGTTGAAGATTCAAGTCCACCCAGAAATGCCTTGGAAGAAAGTCCTGGTGGTCAACGTTTGAAAAATGAGCCCGTGAAAACCCTCTACAGAACCATTATGCTTCCATATACGTGAAGTCCCCAAGAGGCAGAGTCAACTCCATGGCAACCCATCAACCTGTAACCAAATAACGGGAAGGCCGCAGTCAGGCCCAAAGTCAAAATGCAGGTCTCCTGCTTAAAAAAACTATTAAGAATTTCCATACGGCAAGAGCAGGGCATTACACCAAACACGGGCATTGCTGACCACGCCGCCCTGTATGACTGTGCAGGCACAAGCTCTAGGAGGCCATCGTGCCGATTAAGATCGGCCTGAAACTGAAAGAGATTCTCTTCAGAGACTGCACTGCTTGTCTTCCTTCCTTTCCCACTCCCCCCACTCTCTTACCAGGTTCACCAGGGAGCGCTTTCCTAACAAGCCCCTGCCTGTAAATCCCCATCTCAGAAGGTTTCTGGAAATGACCTTGAACGTCTTTGAATCTCGGCTTCTTTCATCTGTAATAATGGTAGGAAAACATAGTATTCCTTGCAGAACTGTCAGGAGGGTCCTGTGAATGAATGCAGACCGATTGTTCAATGAATGCTCCTGTTCTTATTATTGTTAGCTACCAGAGTCTGCAGGTGGGCCTCAACTCATGGCAACCCCAGGCACAATAAAAAGAAATGCTGCCTGGTCCTTCCCCATGCCTATTTTCAGTTGTAGAGCCGACTGTTGCGATCCACAGGACTTTCCTTGACTGATTTTGGGAAGTAGATCACCAGAACTCTTTGTACTCTGTCTTCGTCTGGATGCTCCACTGAGACCTATTCAACACGATAGCAGCATGATCACCTCCACTGGCAGATGTGTGGCAACTGCGCATGAAGGAAAGAATTTGACCTTAAGCTACCAATGCCTTGCTCAATGAATGTTAATATCTCATTTTTTTTCATTACCTACAAAATTAAGGTCCTTTGCCTTACCAAAGGAATTGGGAGTAAGTATGATATTCCTGTTTCTTCTATCTCTATCCTTGGAAGTTCACCTTTGAGCCCTTAGGCCACATTGTCTTATCAATACATTTTGACAAAGATAGAGGTATCTGAGAATGAAAGAAGTCCCTTTGACAAAATAATTATAAAAGAGCCAATCTGACTTAAAATGCTTGCAGCCTTACACCTCTTGGCCCAAACAAATTAGTTTTATAAGATTACTTGAAAAGATCATTTTAGAATTGCTAAGGTTTTAATAACTTTATGAGCTCTTTCAAAGCAGAGAAACAAATGCATGGACAAGACAGATATTGTAAAATAGTAGGCGAAAACAGCTGGGAATAAGTCATATTCTTTCTGTCCACGGAATTCCTTAACTGTAAACTGAGCAGGCAAGTAGGCATCTTGTCTGAAATGTCGAGCCATCTGACATTTCTCTACGAACAGAAAGACAGTGTGACCTTCAGAATGAGTGCTCTGATATTCTGATTAAAAAGATAAAAAACAAACCAGTTGTTTTTGAGTAATCAAGTCTCTGACTCATAACAACCCCATGTATGTCAGAGTAAAACTGCGCTCCAGTAGACCTTTCAAAGGCTGAGCTTTCCGATACGATCACCAGGTGTTTCTTTAAAGGACCCTCAGGGTGCACTCAAATGCCACCCTTTGCGTTCATAGCCGAGCTTATGAACCATCTCTGTCACTCAACCACTCCCGGTAAGAAAGCACACAAATCATTTGTGCCTTTTGGTTTCTTGGAGATCACATCTCTGAGACAGTAGATCCCAGCATCCCTATTAGAGCCAAGAGTTGGTGGATTCTGTTCACACTTAAAATCAAACTAAAAGAGAAGGCTTCGAGGACACAGAAGTTTGTTACAATGTAGTGATTATTCTCCTGCTTAGTCCTGGCTCCAGGAAAGGCATCTGAGGATACCAAATAGATTTAGCACATCCCTGCCCTCAGGAAGCTCACAGGTGGAACCAACTGAAGCAAGCAAAGATCTTTGACTTGGAAAGATTTGATTTCTGAATGATCTGAAAATATCGAGTAACACGTGAATGAGAACTCCTCCCTGCATTAATCCTCTTTGCCCCCTGAGGAACACAATTTTCAAATGACTGGGCTGGAGCATGGGCCTCCAAGATATGACCACAGAATAGGGAGCTCTGTGTCACTCTGACCTGCCTCCAGATCAAGGAGCTGTCCATTGCTGCTCAGACCAGAAGGACAGTCTTAGCTCCCCTGGCTAGTTCCTGATATGCAGTAGGCAATGGCTAGCTGACTGACAGAATCGATGAGTGAACAAATGAAAGACTACAGATACGTGGCATACATCTTTCCAAAGAAACAATATTAGTGGTGATTGCCACGCCAAAGGAAGCCCCAAATACTCATGGTGATGGTTAGGTTTTGTATCAATTTGAACCTATGTGAAAGTAGGGGAGGAATCTAGTCTATCAAACAGATCACAATCTGATGATGCCTCTTTGGAGGTGTGACCTTCTTATACGAGAGACACTAGAAACTTTTCTCTTACCTTTCACCCTTCCTGTTTGCGAGATTCTGTGTCTGCCTGCAAGGGCAGCCCCCTATGGGCTGTTGGTGCTTTACCCTGTTCCCACAGAACCTGGAATTCATGTCTGTGATCTCCCTGCTTTCTGGTTCACCTTTCTGGTCTGCAGCTATGTGAGTCTGAGAGGGCTCCAGCTAGCCTAAGTCCCATCATGGACTTTGGTTGGACTAGGTTGGGATGCCTTCTTGATCTAAAATTCATTCTTGATATAAAATTCTTTCTTATACATATGAGAGTGTCACTGGTCTTATTTCTAGAGACAACCTAGCCTAACACAATTTGGTACAAAGAGGGGGGTTCTACAGAAGCAAGCCAAGGATGGAGAGTGGAGAGGCATGTTTGATTTCTGGCCGATGGCAATCTGGCAGAGTTGGGTTTTCCTTCTCCTTTGGCTGACCAGAAGAGGTCAGATATTGCCACATAGTTTATTCAGTTGCTATCTGGAAAGGGGATGGGAAGTGAAACTTTTGATTCTTAGAAGCTGTCTTTGGTTATTCCCACCTGAAAGGACTGCAAGGAATGTAATGGATGTTAAATTGCACCTCGGGGAAGAAGAGCACTTTTCCCCCCAAGGCAAAACCCATGCTGCTTAAACAAAATGACTGAAAGAAGGCAAGCTAGCTGGATACACTCAGCCAGCAGCAGCCAAGGGCCATATGCACATGAACTAATAGTCTAAAAGTCTAGATAGTCTAAAACAACAACTCTAGTTGTTGTTGCTTTCAATTGTGTTTAGGATCTGGATGTACTATGATTTTATTGATTTCACCTACCTACTCTTACTGCCATCATGTGTGATAGAAATGGATATTGGAAATTATGATTAGAGAGCACTTTAAAGCCTGCCCACCATTAGCCTTTATGATTGGGTTTGCTAAAGGGGACATTTGGAATGTCCCAGAAGAAATGACATAAATACCTTCATTTACATTTTGGCCACCGTTCTGAGCAAGTCATTGACCAGTGAAGAATTGAGTAGCAAGGTCATAGGTAAAGTTTCCCTACTATAGTAACCATCTTAATCCTTGTGGCTCAGTGAGGTCTGTCTAGCTTTAAAGATGAGTGAAGTCTCAAAGATGCAGTGTAAACGCAGGGAAAACATTCCCTCAAAGCACAAGCTCCTGGAAGGAAAGAGCCATGTTGCGTTAGATGCCAATTGTCACTGGCAAATCCAGGCCACGTCCTGGGAGAGACGTGTCACACATTTTTTCAGCATGGACTCTGAATTTAGACTGCCCAGGTTCATGTTCCAGCCCTGCAACATACCTGATATGTGATCTTGGCCGTATATTTAACCTCTCTGTGTCTCCGTTTTCTCATCTAAAAACGAGAATCAACATTTTAAGAGGGATACATTAATATCTGTAAAATACTTCAAGTACTCTATGTTGCTGTTGCTAATTGCCACTGAGCTAGCGATGACTCATTCAGACCCCAAATAACCCATCTTTCAGGCCTGTACCATTGCACAATTGTTGGTGTGCTCAGTCCAATTTCGAGAACCATGGTGTTTATTTTTATTTCCTTCCAATCTAAGGAGCTCATCTTCCAACACTGTATCAAATAATTTTTCATTGGCTGACTTTTGAAGGAGCATGCCAGGCCATTTTTGCTAATCTGTTTCCATCTGGAAGTTCCCCCCTGAAACTTGCTATAATCGGTGATCATGCTGGTATTTGAAATATCACAGCAACATGAAAACCACACAGTTTGACATCTTGACACAAAGACAATGTAAATATGACATAGGCATTTAATAAACAAGATAACGATCACAAATTATACATTATTCATTGTTTTTGTTGCTCCTCTATTCCCAAGAGTTTAAGCCACTTTCTGTGGGAGGAGAATAAGACCTGAATCGAAGGTTCTTGCATTCCCTGCCCCATGGCATGAATAAAAGGTGCATAAGAGGGGGTCTGGGCTTGGGGCCCACCTGCCTACACAAACACAATCTAGTTGCTGAATTCAATATGCCATTATCATCCCATAGGACTATGCCGAGGCACAAGCTCTAGCACTGGGCAGCAGAACACAGTGCTTTTGGAGAATTTATTTTGATCTTTGCAGGAATAAATAACCTTTCTGTAGATAGTCATTTTCTTATCTACCAAATAAAGTTTACTAAAGCCTGGTGCCAGGCCCAATGTACTGAGCTCAATCTATCAAGGACTATTAAAAAACAAAACAAACTCATTGCTGTTAATCCAATTCCAAGGCATAGCAAACCTGTAAAGAAGGCTAGAATTGCCTCCATGGGTTCCAAAGACTATAACCCAACAAGATTAGAAAGCTTCAGGAGTGTCTAGTGAACATAAGATCTCTAACTACCACAGACTATAATGATAAGAAGGAGCTCTTGGGGCACACAGTGACACACATTTAGCTGGTAAACCCAAGGTCAGGGGCTCTAACCTACCAGTAACTCCAAGAAAGAAAGATGAGGCTATGTGCTCTGTCTCAGACACCTAAACGGGCAGTTCTACTCTGTCCTAGAGGGTTGCTATGAGTTGGCATTGACTAGATGGCAGTGAGTTTTATTTCTTGGCTTTGACTTTAATGTAAATGGTGATAAGAATAAACATCCGACCTTCAGTCATCAGTGCTAGATTCAACTCAATTTTGAAGGCAAAGTAGGAAAATGGTGATGATTATGTTGATAATCAAATATTCTTATTTCTTGGATCTTATAAACCTTTGAGAGAGATGATAAGAGGGCCAAGGACTATTAACCATTAAATGCAAAAGAAGGTTATTCTGTAAGAGTAGATGAGTGGACTTCAAAAAGTTTGTAGGAAAATGGGATTAAAAGATAATGTGAGACTTTCTCCTCCACCCTCAGCACAAAGTGCTGGTGGGACTACAGGAGGAATAGCACAGCGCAGGGTTATGCCATAAGCAAGTGCCACCATTATGGCCACAACTCTAAAGGAAGATCGACCACCATAGCTGCTAAGACACATCCCTGACAAATCTATTCTTGGTGCTGGAGAAGGTGGAGCCAAAGGCTAAGCTGCCACATTGTCTAGTCCAGTGACAGGACAGTGGCTGAGAGTGAGAAATATAGGTCTAGTAGACTTCTCCCAAATCACTAAACAAAGCCAACTGTCTCTACACAACCCAGCAGCTTACACACCACTAAGAGCTGTGCATCAATGCCATAAAAACAACAGTCAACACCAGTAAACACACACACACAAAGCATAATACTAAAGAAAAACAAATGCAACCAACTGAAAATTACCCCAAACCAGTGGAGTACTCTAAAGAAGATACCCTAGAACTACCAGAAACAGAATTCAGAAAAATGATGTATAGTTTCTTTCCAGAGATGTGGGTAGCAATCATGAGAACAATGAAAGAAATTGAAAACCTAAAATCATTAACCCCAAGTGCATCCCAGAAGATAAACAATGAGATAACAGAAATAGGCAACATAGTAAAAGACCTGAGGAATGGATGGAATAAAATAAAAATCAAACCAGTAAGCTCAAAGGCAATTACTCTAACAACAATCAATGAGAGAGAGAGAAGTAATTAGAAGAAAGCCTGACAATCATGTGGTGCACTATCAAGAGGAACAACCCATGTCTCATCAGTATCCCAAAACAAGCAGAAACAAAAATATCTACAGAGAACATTTTATGAGAAGTCATGGAAGAAAATTTTCCCAACATCACAAAACAGGAGAAAATAACTATTTAAGAAGCAGAGAGAACCCCAAATAGGACCGATCCAAAAAGAAAAACATCATAACACAGCATGATTAAACTCTCACATTTCAAGGAAAAGTAGGGAATTCTTAGAACAACCAGGGGAAAATGAACAATCACAGACAAAGGAAAACTGATAAGCTCAAACTTCTCAGCAGACACTATGTAGACAAGAAGACAATGGAGTGATATACATAAAATTCTGAGAGGAAAAAGAAGCGTCCAACCAAAAATCATATAAAAAACAAATCATCCCTCAAATAGGAGAGAAAAATAAAGGTATTTCCAAATAAGTGAAAACTAAAGGAAAATTTTAAATCACCAGCATTACAAAAAATATATTAACTGGATCACTATAGACAACAACAACTATCAACAACAACACCAGAGTAACCTGAGAGCATCAGACACAACAACACCCAGAAACCAAGACAATCAAAGCAACACTCAAAACAACACAGAAATAGAGGAGGAACAAAAAAAAATGAAAGTACAAAAGTGGGAGGAGGAGGAGACAAAACACAAATACAATAAAAATGACAACAACAAACCCTCATTTATCAATAATGACACTGAATGTCAATAATTAAATGCTCCAATCAAAAGACAGAGAAGGGCAGAGTAGCTTAGAGAACAAGACTCATTTGTATGACTCTACCAGAGGTATAGCTTAAACCAAAGATAAAATAGACTAAATATCAAAAGATTGAGAAATAGCTGCCAATCCAATGATAACTATAAATAAGCAGGAATGGCAATATTAATCTCTGATAAAAGGGACTTCATGGTGAATAACGTCATCCAAGACAATGATGGACATGACATTATAATTAAAGAAACAATGCACTAAGAACTTATAACCTACAGTCCCGCAGTGAAGGCCTTTGAATACATCAATCAAATTCTCAGAGTTGAAAACAAATATAAACAGCTAGAAAATAATAGTAGGAGATTTCAACACGCCACTCTCAAGGAAAGAGAGATCATCAAGAAAGAAACTCTATATAAAACCAGAAGAGCTAAACACAAGCAGCTCAACCCTCTACACCTATACACAGCATGCCACCCAACAACAACACAGTCTACATTCATCCTCAGCTCATATGGTACATGTTCTAGACCAGATCACATGTTAGGCCACAAAGCAAGCCTCAACAAATTAAAAATATTGAGATCCTAAAGTCAATTTTCTCAAATCACAACACTATTATAAAATTGGAAGCCAACAAGAAAGAACAGAAACTTTTTTTTAAAAAATGGAGACTGAATAGCATACAACTTAAAAATGACTCGTACCGAAACCCCTGGGGCACAGCAAAAGTAGTTATCAGAGGGCAACTTATAGTAGTCAACAAAGCCATGAAAAAAGAAGATAAATAAAAACTCAATACCTAAGACAACACTTCCAACAACTAGAACAAAAGCAAACGACATAAACCCTCCAACAACAGAAGAAATCATAATAATAAGAGCAGAAATAAATGAATTAGAAAAATCAACAAGAAGTTTGTTTTTTGAAAGGGTTAACAAAATTCAGAAAGGAAAAGAAAATGAAGATGCAAATATCTAGAATTAGAGATGAAAATGGTGATATCACAACAAATTCAAGTGAAATAAAAAGATTAATAACACTACTACAAAAGACTCCAACAAGTTTTATAACCTGGAAGAAATTGACAAATGCCTAGAAATACACCATCTACCCAAAATGCCAACAGACCCATAACAAAAGAAGAAACAGAGAAGGCCATCATGAAACTTCCGGCCAAGAAAAAACCCAGGACCAGACGGCTTCACAAGGGAAGTCTCCTAAGTATTCATAAACAAGCATCACCAATCCCAGACTATTCCAGAATAGAGAACGGAACAGCAAACTCCAAAACTCATTGTTTAAAATCAGGATAACCCTGGTACCCAAACCAGGCAAAGATCCCACAAAGAGAGAAAACCACGAACCAATATCCCTCAAGAACATAGTTGCAAAAATTCACAACAAAATTCTGGCCATTAAAATCCAACAAAATATTTAAAACTAATTCATCAGGAACAAGTGGGATTCCTACCATGGAGGCAAGGATGGTTTCCATATTCAAAAAACAATCAATGTAATTCACCAGCTAAACTATAAAAGAATAAGAACCATGTGATCATATCAATCGATGCAGAAAACGCATTGACTATATCCAGCACCCATTCTTAATAAAAACAATCAATATAATAGGAATATATGGGAAATTCCTCGATATAATAAATGTCATTTATGAAAATTCATTAGTCAATATCATACTCAATAGCAAAAAAAAGAACTGAAAGCATTTTCCCAGAAAATGGGAAGTAAACAAGGATTCTCCCCATCACTACTCTTCGTCAACATTTTTCTGGAAATCTGGAACCATTAGACAACCTAAAAAAACCAAGGAAACATTGGGAAAAGAGGAAATGAAACTCTGACAATTTGCAGATAATACGGTATTATATAATGACCACACCAAAAAACTGGAAACAATCGAGGGATTTGGTAAAGTGGAAGGACATAAGATTAATAAGCAGAAATCAATAGGATTCCTACACTAGCAAAAAGAGCTCCTAAAAAGACATTAAGAAAACAAGACCATTTACATAGCTACACACACCAAAAAAATACCTGGGAATAAGCCTAACCAAAGAAATAAATGATTTGTACAAAGAAAACTACAGAACATTATTACAAGAAACTAAAAGAGATTCACATAAATGGAAGAATATCTCGTGTTTATGGATAAGAAGACAACATTGTGAAATGTTAATACTTCTTACAGCAATCTACAAATACAACACAATTCCAATCCAAATTCCACATTTAGAAATGGAAAAAATGAATTACCAACTTCATCTGGAAAGGGAAGAGGCCCAAGCAAAGAACTTAAAAAAAAATTACCAATCAGTCCTCAAAACCTGCTACACAGCCATGGTAGTCAAAACTTCCTGGTCCTGGTACAATAATAGATAAGTGCATCAATGGAACAGGATAGAAAACCCATTTGGTGGGGGAAGACATTCACCTACAGACAACTGATTCGACAAAAGACCAAAACACATTAAATGGGAAAGATTCAGCCTCTTCAAAAACTATTGCTGGAAAAATTGGATCACCATCTGCAGGAGAATGAAACAGGACTCATACTTCATCCCTTCACAACAACAAACTCAAGATGAATTAGAGACCTAAATGTAAATCTCAGCGGTATAAGGATCATCAGTGAGAAAATTAGCACAAACTTAAGGACCCTATTGCAGAGCATAGACTGCCAAATATAATGTAGGAGACACACACAGTGTAAGATGACTAGTACTTATGCACATCAAGAGATTTCATCAAAAGAATAAAATGAGAGCCCTCAGACAGTAATAACACAATGGACAAAGGACTATTGTTTTGGTGATTATTCAATTTATTTAATTATTTTAGACTAATTACTAAAATATATCAATTCTGCAACATCTCAACACGAAGAAAATAATCTACTTAAAAGTGGGCAAAGGACATAAATATACAATTCAAAAGAGATGACATTCAAATAGCTAACAAACATATGAGGACATGCTCACAATCACTAGTCATCCGGAAGATACAATTCAAAACAACGATATCACCTTATTCTACACGGATAGCTCAATTTAAAAACAAACAAACATAGAACAGCAACTGTGGGAGCGGATGCAGGCATACTGGAATCCTTAAACACTGCTGATGGGTTTGTAGCATGTACAACCGGAGTGGAAAGTGCTCTGACATACATAAAAAAAGTGAGACATAAAAAAAAAGAGGACCTGATGCAAGGGGCTTAAGTGGAGAGCAAATGCCTTGAGAATGATTGGGGCAGGGAATGTATGGATGTGCTTTATACAATTGATGTATGTATATGTATGGATGGTGATAAGATTTGTATGAGTCCCTAATAAAATGTAAAAAAAGAAAAGAGAAAAAAAATGATTAGGGCAAAGACTGTACAGATGTGCTTTATACAATTGATGTATGTATATGTATGAACTGTGAAAAGAATTGTATGAGCCCCAATAAATTGTTAAAATAAATAAATAAATAAATAAATAAGAAAAAAAAAGTGAGACTAGAAATCACACCAGCAATAGCTAGGCGTGTGCCCTAAAGAAAGAAGAACAAGAACAGATGTGTGCTTTCTCGTGATCGTTGCAGCACAGTTCACAATGGCAAGAAGCTAGAAACAGCCACATTGTTTATCAGGTGAAGAATGAATAAAGAAACTCTAGTCGATAAACACAATGGGATAGTATGCATCCTTTAAAAACAGCAATGAAAGTATTCTTGCACTGAGGGAGTACTTGAGTGGAGGCCCAATATCCTTCTGCTACCTTAATACTAGACATATAAATATTTGCACATAGATCTATTTCCCCATCCTCATATATAAATATATTTGCATATGTACATGTCTTTATCTAGAACTCTATAAATGCCCTTTGCCTCCCAGCTCTTTCCTCTATTTTCCTTGAATTTCCTCCTGTCCCACTATTATGCTCAGTCCCCACCAGGGTTTCAGCAATTCCTCTTGGTTACATTACCCTTGATCATGCCCTACCAGGCCTCCCACCCACACCTTCCTCACCACCGATTTGGATCACTTGTTGTCCCTGGGTTTGTAAACACCATTACCTTTCTCCCCATGTCGCCCTCTCCCATGTCTCCCCAGAACTGTTGGTCTCGTTGTTTTCCCCTCCAGATTGTTCATCCAGCCTATCTTATTTATACAGTCCTGCGAAGATATTAACATGCACAAAAACAAGACAGAGCAAAACCGAGCAACAATATACAACAAAACAACAACAACAAATAAATGACAGAAAACAAAACACAACAAGAAAGAAAAGCTTGTAGTTAGCTCAAGGATTGTTTGTTGGCCTTTAGGAGTGTTTTCCAGTCTAGTCTGTTGGGGCACCATGCCCTGACCCCAAAGTCCACCGTCAGCATCTCTGGGGACCTTGCCACTCCATTCCCTTGCTGTTCTGTTGCGCCCCCTTAGTGTTGTGCCTCGCTGTGGCAGGATAAGATTGGGTGCATCTCCCACACTGTGTCTCTGGTGTTGTCCCCTGTGATGCTCACTTTCCCGACACAACCATTGAAGACAAAGCGAGTGAATAAGCAAATGTGGTGAAGAAAGCTGATGGTGTTCAGCTATCAAAAGATATAGCATCTGGGGTCTTAAAGGCTTGAAGGTGAACAAGCAGCCATCTAGCTCAGAAGCAACAAAGCCCACATGGAAGAAGCACACCAGGCGGTGCGCTCAAGAGGTGTCAAAGGGATCCAGTATCAGGCATCATCAGAACAAAAAAATCTTACCATAGTGAATGAGGGGGATAGTGCGGAGTGGAGACCCAAAGCCCATTTGAAGGCCACTGTACATCCCGTTACAGAACGGTCATGGGTAGGAGACAAGCCAGTCAGGGTGCGATGTAGCAACGATGAAAAATACAACTTTCCTCTAGTTCCTAAATGCTTCCTCCTCTCCAACTATCATGATCCCAATTCTACCTTGAAAGTCTGGCTAGACCAGAGGATGTACACTGGTACAGATAGGAACTGGAAACACAGGGATTCCAGGGTGGATGATCCTTTCAGGACCTGTGGTGTGAGTGGCGATACTGGGAGGGTAGAGGGAGGGTGGTTTGGAAAGGGGGAACGGATTGCAAGGATCTACATGTGACCTCCTCCCTGGGGGATGGACAACAGAAAAATGGGTGAAGGGAGACGTTGGACACGGCAAGATATGACAAAATAATAATTTATAAATTATCAAGGGTTCATGAGGGAGGGGGAGTGGGGAGGGAGGGGAAAAATGAGGAGCTGATGCCAGGAGCTTAAGTGGAGAGCAAATGTTTTGAGAATGATGAGGGTAATGAATGTATAAATGTGTTTTACACAATTGATGTACGTATGGATTGTGATAAAAGGTGTATGAGCCCCCAATAAAAGGATTTAAAAAAAAGACATGGCAGGGACTCGCCCGTGCACATGCATGTTAAAAAAGAAAAAAAAAAAACAGTGATGAAACCACGAAACACCTCATGACCTAGATGTTCCTGGAAACCATTATGCTTAGTGAAGTTATTCAATAACAAAAGGGCAAACATTTTCCACTACTATAATGATACATACCAAGACAAAGGCTGGATTCATTTCTTAGGTCATGTAATCGAATATGGTCTCCCGAGCCATGAGGTGGAGAGCCTGCCTAGCACCTATGAACCACAAATCAGCCGTGTTTAAAAACCACTCTGACAGAGGAGATCTCACCTGAGCTGGTGTTGGTCTTCCAAATGGGAGGAGAAGAAGACCATTCACCTGCTCTCATACAACACGGTGCTCAGGTCACCCCACATCAACAGACACTCCTACAAGAGTGACAAGCAAACAGTGGAAATTCAAATCAAGCTGAGGGAGAGGGGCATGCGTTTCAGAGAATGTGATTACATTTCTATTGATGAGTAAACCGAGAGAAGCAACCACCTATCGGAGAAAAAGTCTTAGCAATACTTACATAGAACTCAAGGAGAGAAGATGCCTGGTACTATGTTCTTATCTTCATACTTTTGACCTAGTTTCTATCCAGCCCTGTGGGACAAGGCTGTGTGCTATAGACCACTGGACTTTACCTTGTCCTTTTAAGGCACACTGCATCCTTTTTTTCTCTTCCAGTGAGCAATGCTAAAGGTATTTCTTTATTGGGACATGTCACAAAATTATTCCAGGTCTGCTAATAAATGCCCAAAGGGGCATACTGCTCAGCTGGAAAGCTGAACCAGGAGGTATCAGGTCTACAGCTCAATCTCCACAGGTCAGCAAGTCCAGTGTCCCCAAGTAAGTGCCCGGAGACATGCCATTCTGCAAGTCAGTCTTCTGCACAAAAGCTCTCAGCATTACTTGCTCTGTGCTTGGGAAGTCCACCAGTCTGTTCCATACTCTAGCTCCTCGTTCTACTGTTGCTTCTCTGATAGTGTGTTAGACTGGGTTGACTAAAGACACAAAGTCATTGACACTCATATGTGTGTGAGAGAACTTTATATCAAGAAGTAATGATGAATCAATAAAACATCCCTGCCCAGTCCAGATCAAATCCATAATTCTGATGTTAGCCAATATGTCTGATATTAGCCCGTGAATTCCTCTTCAGACTCACACAGCACATGCCATGATGCCAAATGAAAGATGATCACAGACTGGTGAGTGGAAAGTCCTGTGGATCCAACGGCAGTGGACGCATCTCCAAGGCTTTGACTCCAGCATGACTCCATGTGATTTGTCAACAGGAAGGCGTAGCAGAAAGAGTGGCCAGCCTCTTCTGATGGCAGAATCCAGAGAGAGAAGTTCCCAGAATTCTCATGAGGCCATGTCCACAAGGAAGGACCAATCAGGCTGTGACCTGATTGACAGGCTAGACTCCACCCCTTCATGCTTTTGTCAAGTTGACACGAAATTGTGTAACTAACACAAATATTATAGCAGTTTTCTGGATCCAGGATGTTCACGGGGCAGATATCTCAGGTCCAGAGGGTACACTCCACTACTCGCTCTTCCTGGTAAAGAGACCCCTTCTACTGCTTTTCAAAGGGCTCGTTTTGAATGCAGTATTCCAGGAAATCCTGTTCACAATTACTCACAGGTAAATCCTATCTTCCCTGACCTTCTTACCAGAACCATGAAGGAAAAGGACATTTGGTGGGAGGTAGAGACTTGGGCTAGAGGAGGCATTTGTATTTAATAATCCATTGTCTTCATACAGATGTCATCATATTAATTTCAGTTCATAGCAATTCAAGGTGACATAGTATAACTGCCCCCTAAGATTTTTCTAGGAACTAATTATTTTTTTAAAAGTTTTATTGGCACTTATCCACATATCATACAATTCAATCGTTCAACCATGTCAAGAAGATACAACATCCTTTATAGGACACACCAGCAGGATTAGATGCGGAAACTCCATTAAGTGAACTGAAATTTACCTCACATGTAGCAGATGTGAGGGACTGACACAATCCCTTGGACTTACGGCTGAAACGCTCTAAAGAGAAAAGAAGCAGGTGACTGCTTTTCCAAGTTATGGAATTGGTTCAGATCTCTTGTTTGAAGGTTCTCAATGAATGGGGGCCCAGGACTACTAGATATTTCCTATTTTAATGTCCTCTTTCCTCTCTTATGACATGCATGAATCTGATAGGCATACTTCTGCATTTGTGAATAAATGTTATTGAAAATTTTGCCCGATTACCAACCTCCATTGTATGTGTAAATAGTGTTCAACCACTCAAGAGTTTAATCTGGACAAGTTCACCACTCATGAAATGTGGTCTAAAGTTGTTCTAGACTTGTATAATTTCCTTTCCTCAACAGTGTTTTAAACTCTATACCATTGACTAGATATCTGAATGAATTTGGGGCTCACACTTATTTCTAGCCCCAATCTAAGATCAATTACTTTTTATAACATGGCCCTGCTCAGTATTCACCCTCAGGAAGAGATCACTGAAGATATGGGTGCTATTGCAAAGTATGGTGGAGAAACCAGATGGTGACAAGTTATCAGGAAGAATAACATCTGATGTCAAAAAGGCTTCCCTTCCAATAAAGCCATCTAAATGAGGTGCCAACTAAACCCACATGGAAGAAATGCACCAGCCTGTGTGATCCAAGGATGGTAAAGAATGAAATCCAAATCGGAAGAGGGAAATGGTATCAGAGCTTCAATTGAGAACATCCAGTTTGCAGAAGGCTATGGATGACAGTGGAAGCCCTAGAGCTTCCTGTGACTCCTCTTTGATCATAGTTGAGGTATGTTAATAGACTTGCTATCAGATAACATTTAAGTAAATTATGCCAGATTAAAATGCAGGTTAAAATGTAACATCTTATCATTTGATCTCCCTTTTGACCCATTCTAAAAGTTTTTTTTTTCAGTTTTAACTATTTTCTTCTTTCTTTTTGATTGAGATTTTTCTGTCTTATCTAGTCACTGCTGTGGAATTTTTGTTTGCTTGCTTGCTTCTAGTTTGCATTTTTGTATGATTTTCTGTACCGAAAATCCAGGATAGGTAGATCTCTAGGGATGGGAACTGGCTGGATAATTGCCTATTGGCATGGCAGGGGAGGATGGGGAGAAATTGGGAGTTAACAAGTATGAGAAGAAAATGACCTGAAACTGATTATGTTACGATTGTGCAAATCTTCTTAATATCATTGTATGATTAAATTATACTATATGTGATGCATATGGCAATAAAACTATTTTTTAAGATAATGAGATTTTTTTTCACGTGCTTTTTAAAGCTCCTTTATATACTGAACTCAAGTAATTCAATTTCCTCAGCTTGGTCTCTATAATTCTTTATCTTTTAATTCTTACCAATTCTTACAAAATTTACTGCTGAATAACTGGCACTGTTGGCTGGAAAATTACTCTCTTAGGGTGTCGAGAGACTCGAGTAGCGAAGGCTAGCAGCAGTTTTCCCCCAACTGCTACCCACCATTATAGAATCTAAAGAGGGCGGAGGGGCCCCTTGACTCCACTGCAGAGCCTGAAAACAGTTCTGCTCTGATTGGAACTGAGCCAGGGCTGGCCTAGAGAAGTTGAGACACCGCCTTTGCAAGTACCATTGTTATCTGCTTGCCCTGGGACCCTGTGAGCCACGGGGCCTGATAAGTCTCTTGGTAGACTGCCTGGGACCCTCTGGTCTAGACCACGGTTCCATAAAGTCGTCAACACCGCCCTCGCAGGACACTGGAGTGACCCGGGCGCCTGCACTTTATGCTGCTGGATTATGTGCTAGATGACAGAAGTCTTTAATGGCCACAGGGTAGTGAGTCATTTTTTTTTCCCCTGGAAGGAGGGAGGTAGGCCAAATAAGTTTGGGAACCTATGTTCCAGTCAAAGGAGGAATAATAGTGAGGGTAGGGATTGGAATGGGGTCGGGGGCGAGGGGGTAGGGAAAGGAACCGGATGGTGGTGCCAATCTCTGGGTATGAGAAAGAGATATGATTGGACTTTTCTGGAGAAGTAAAGGCTCTTTCACAGTGGAGTCTTCTTCCACTCAAACTTAGTGAAAACCCCATCTGTAAAAAGTGAAGGCAGCTTTTTGGTAAAGGCAGAGTTGTTTTAAAGCAAAGGATGGTACGCGTCTAGAGTTCTACTTCCTCCACTCACCTCCTCTGGGGATCCTGCAACAGCTACTCAGAGCAGCTACTTACTCAGAACCTTAGGCCAGTTACTTGCCTCTCCAAGTCTTCATGCCTTCGCCTGTAAAAAGGAAAGCCCATTGTGAGGATCACATTAAACAGTTCCCAGCTGCCATCAAGTATAGCACACACCCCTGAAGGTACTTGACAACTCTCATGTCCCTTCCTCTTAGTTGTAGAGGAGAAAGAGGTGATGAGGTCTTTAAGAGTTTTGAGGTTGTTGTTGTTGTTGCTTTTACAAAGACAGCACCAGCAATAAGCTACCAGCAAACAAACTTCATAAGACATATGAAAATGTCTAAAATGCAAATGTTAAACCAATGGAAATATAAGAAGTCAAAAATTATTATTACAAATACTTAACTTTTTAAATGTCAGAATGTGAAACTATTTTTCTCAACATATGCTCTATCTAGGCGCATAGACTTCTGCAGCTGGTGTTTCCGCGCCTCAGACTCTTCTTGGAGAAGTCGGTGCTCTTCGACTTCCACAGTATCACAGTGGCAGTGTGGGTCTTCTCTAGGGACACCCGTCATTCGGTAGAAACTACAAATATGATGGAGAGAAGAACCATGCCAAGTAATTTCACTTTACCACAACAACAATGGCAAAAACACACACAACATGTAGTTCTTGAGGCTGCTAGTTTCTACCAAACAGCTCATGTGCTTTGGTTTTCTGATTTGGAAGTTTAGGGTTTTGGCTTCATGAGACATCTCAGTTAATTGGCCTGATACCATATTTAGTGCTTCTGTTCTACTTCCTAGTCCATTGTGTAGTGTGTGGGCTTACAAGCTTGCAAGTATCTTTCTATTTGTCACAATAACTGGTCTCTATTCACCTGGAGCAACAAAAGAAGAATGGCAGTCTGGAATGGGAGAAAGAAGTACATGTATCCAATTGCCACCATGAACATTGTCTTTTAGTCATGAGACCAGAAGCAGATGGTGCCAGTCCATTACTGAACATTTTGATCAAAGATTCCATAGAATAATCCTGATGAAAATGAGCAGCATGTAGACTAGAATCCACGTTCCCATGTAGTCTAGACTGTCTAGAGTCATGTAGGGTGGATGAATTCCTGAAATTATTGCCCTGGCATAATCTTTAAACCTTAAATAAAAATATTCCCTCAAGTCATCATAATCTGAGCAACCATTTTGCTTAACCAGTAAAAAATTTAAAAGTCTGCCCTGAGTATTGTGGTCTTTTAAGAACATTTAATGGGACCAAATTGACAGCAATTCAAATGGTAAAATGGGAACTTTAGAGGGCAATGAATTTATGTTATTGAGGGAGGAACAACTCAGAAAACGACAGTGAACAATGGTTGCATTATTCAAATAACAAATTCTGTGTTTCTAAATTGTATATGTAGAAATTATTGAATTGGTGTATGTAATGTGTCTTCTCAATGACAATAACAAAAGTAAATAAAATTAGGTGGGGGAATGAAAGAGGACACTGTGTACTGAGAAAAAAATCCCTTTGAAAAGGAAAAGGACTTGAGTTGGGATTTCTAGGAGCAAGAGTGAGAACTAGGTTTGTATCATTGAGTTATGAACCAAGAAAATGAACGGCCTATTCAAAAATAAAATAAGTTAAAGTTTTCCCTACCAAATCTTCATCCTCTTTCTAAACTTATCATTTTCACATTTGCCAAGTATTTTTCCCACTTCAAAAATATGATCCAGGAGTCAAGGAGAGTCAAGGATGCCTACAAAACCCACACTCGTGGATGAATTCTATTGGACAGCTGGGAAAAATGAGAACACCGAAGGGCCTGCTCTTTCCTACAAGAGATCGCCAGTGCATAGTTTGACATGAAACCAGCCACTGAGTCAGGACATCTAGACAAAGGACTTTAACAACAGAGAAGGTGATCCTGCAGTTAGCCAGGCAAGGAAACCGAATATACTCCACGCTGGGATGTTATTATCCAGCCTCCATTCCTACATTTGGGCCAAAGCCTATCCTGACTGCACTGGAGTGTTCAGAGATTTCCCCCCAGATTCCAAATGTGCAGCTGCTCTATCATTGACTGCAGCTATCTGCATCTCTCCTGGAACTCCTGGGGCCGACGTCTTTCCTCCCCTCTGACTTTAAACATTTTCGCCCAGCCTAAAAAGCCCCTAACCACAGCTTTGCTTTATTTTCCTTAGTGGAAGAGAAAGCACTGGCAACTGTACTGCAAGATGAGATGGGCACATCTGACACACACGGAATGAAAAAAGCAAGCTGGACTCTCCAAAGCCGCCATTCCCTCTGGACCCTGAGCACTTGCCGTCTCTCCCTCTGATTCCTCCAGCTTTATGATCTCAGAGCACAAACTGATAGAAGTTAACAAAGCAGCTGCCCCGGGAAAGAATGCATTCTTTCCACTGTTGCAGACTTCAAGGAAAATCACTGAGCTGTGCAGCAACACATGGAGGACTCTCCAGCCAATTTCTCTGCAAAACATCCAGTTTCCCACCAGCTTGAACTGTCTCTAAATGAACTAATTCAGCCTGGTAAGGTTCCAATACCAGGGCTTTGTAGTAGACTAGGGAGAAAGCAGGAGCCCTCAGGGTGCAGTGGGTAAGCACTAGGCTGCTAACAAATCCATCGGTTATTTAAGCCCACCAGTCCTTCCATGGAAGAAAGATGAAGCAATGTGCTTCCTTAAAGAAACCCTAAGGTATAGTTCTACTCTCCACGTCAGTGGGGTTTGTTTTTGTTTCTTTTATTTGGTTCTTTGGTTTGCTGGCTGATTTTTGTTACGATGAACTCATTTACTCTGTACTAATGGAGGAGAGACTGTAAGGGTGGCTCGGTGATAAAATTGCCTTCCATGGAGGAGAACTGGGTTGGATTCCCAGTCAAAGCATTTCATGCACTATTCAAACCCACCAACTGCTCCATGGGAGAAAGATAAGTTTGTTTGTTCCCATAGAGACTTGCAATCTTATGAACGGTATGTAGGGTCACTATGAGTCAGAATCAACCTGCAAACCAATTTATGGATGATTTATGATGCTGAACTGATACAGACTGATTCTAGGTTAAGAGAGGTTAGGAAAAAAATCTTGGAGATTGTGATAGGTAGGTTTATTATGCCAACCTGGCCAATAGGAACATGTGGGATTAATAAGGTCACAGTTTGATTGGAGGGCAAAGAGCTAAATGGCTCGGCGAGCCATGCTCATTTCTCTTTTGCTTTCTGGTGATTGGACCAACATGGGTCTGCTTTAGCTAGTTCTCTGGCTCAACTTGTGAGCTACACTACCTGTGGGACAACCAAACCGTGGATTGTGTCACTAGAACTTGGAGACCTGCTTCGCCACTCTGCTAGTGTACACATTGCTTGAGCTTGAGGCTATTGGATCCTGTCATCTTGCATTGCTTGAGTTCGATATCCCATCCGGGCCTGCTTCACTAAGTTCCTGAGCTGCTGATTGTGGTGACCCTCCCTGCTGCTTGCTGCCTATGGGTGGACTGCCTGCTTTGCCATAGGGAAGACTCAGCTGTCAGCTTCCTTGACATTGACCCAGCAGCCCTCATGAGTTGAAGGAATTCCAGTATATTATTAACTGTTCCGCAGAAATGACTTGAAATGAGCACTCTCTGCTGCTGTGTGGACTACTTAGTTTAATTAGCTGTTATATTCCTTCGTTATCTATCTATAAAAGTGTTCTGTTTTTATTTCTCTGAGAACCCTGACTAACCCAGAGATCTTCTTCCCAATATCCGCCAATGAAAAAGTTATGGGTTACAATAGAATATTGCCCAATAAAGTCCTGGAAGATGAGCCCCCTAGTTGGAACGTACTCAAAATACACAGCAGTTGCAATAATGGACTCATACCAAGGATCATGAAGATAGTGGAAGATGGAGCATTATTGTGGTGAGACTCAACAGCAGCTAACTGCACCAAGTCGTCCTTCTACAATAACTTGGCTCTGCTGATTCTGCTGAACAAAATGTATTGGCCCCTTCTTCTCTGGTTTGAAATCCATAAGAAGCTGGTAGGCCAGGTTCTTCTTGTTTTTTTAGAGATACTCACCATTTACAGTATACTCGTAGAAAGGATATCCTCTGCCACCAGAAGATTAGGAGCAATATGTGTAACTTTACCTGAAACCCGAGTGTCTGTTCCTGCGTGAGGCCTCAAGGAATTCAAGCTTCTCCACTGTCTGCTGCGCTAGAGGGAAGTGGGCTTCAGAGCCTGGAAAGGCAGTGATCTAGATCATAGGAATGCAAGAGACCAAAGGTCTTGGGTGAGGCATAAAATATTCCCCCCCCCCCCCCATAGCAACAGAAGCAGTACAGGGTGGGATGGGCAGGCTGCAGGTGGCAAGGTTTCATAAAAAAAACTCTGGGAAAAGGTGAGAACAATGTGAATCCAAAATGTACCTACTGTGAATGTGTTGGCTACTTGTTTTTGTTTAGCACATTAGCTCAAAATTTAGGTGCTTACAATGAAAAACAGAGGTCAAGTTGAGTCCTGTGTGTCAGAGTAAAACTGATCCATAGCTTTTTCAATGACTTGTTTTTCACAAGTATACTACCAGGCCCTTTCCCAAGAGGTTTCTCGGTAGACTTGCAGCTCCAGCCTCTCAGTTGGCACATGAAATATTTGTGCCACCGAACTGCTGACTTTGCATTTACCCAATGCATAAACACCATGGCACCTGAGGTCCTCTTATATCACCCAGAGACTTCAAACTAGCAATTGTATTTCACTGTATCTGAAGATAAGGAATCAGAGTGGCTCAAGCAGAGCGATCAAAATCAATGTCGCTTATGAGGTTGCAATTAAGATGCCAGCTGAGGCATATGAATGCTTGACTGGGGCTGGAGGATCCTCTTCTAAGATGACTCTATTGTCACATGACTGGTTTCTGTGGGCTGTTAGCAAGAGACCTCAGTTCCTCCCTGCATTGACTGCCCCAAAGGGCTGCTTGAAAGTCCTCCCAAGATGACAGCTGGCTTTCCTAAGAACGAATAATCTAAGAATATCGCACAGAAGTCACACTCTCTCCTAGGAGTTAGTCTCAGAAGACACCTAGCATCATTTCTGTGATTTCCTGATGGTTATAGAATGAGAACCACACCAAAGCATGAACAACAAGAGGCAAAGCCATTGGGGCCATGTTGGAGGCTCACCATCAAAAGTCAGTTTTATCCGAAGGAAATCCTTAAGCTACAGTTGACATTTGCTTCACCAAAAACAATGTGGTTTCTACGAGTACATGTCTACTTCCTCATTACTAGGGGTTAGTTTTGTCACAAGGGACCAATTATTGACTATCTGTCAAGGGATACAGAATCTGCTTAGCTGAAGTACAAAGACTCCCAACTCACTCATGAATAATAGGGTCAATTCTCAACTAACTTTGCCAGGGCAAATAGGACCCCAAAGAGAGGGAGTAAGGACCATCCCCAAACCCTGATTCTCTCACTCCAGGCCTGCTGAGCCCCCACCAAATTTTGAACTTATCAGGAGACATTGAATAATGATCAGCGGGTCTGTGAGAAACAGCGACCTTGGGGAGCCGTACTGGGTGCTTTCACACCTAGTCCCTTTCACCACAGCCCCTGGAGAGCTGGTCCTAGTTCCTGGTTGCAGGGAGGCATTGAGAGAAACAGAATGAGTGAGCCCAGAAATTGAAATCTTGAAAGAAGGGTAAAAATAAAAGCTGAGCAAAACCACTTGAGTAACTGGGTAGGAGAGCTAGTCCTGGGGGAGGGAGGCTGTCCAACTCCCCACCCTGTTCCCACTCCCATCACTGAAAGCACTATTAGAGTAAAGATGAGATGAGGCCAACATGAGATCTGGCTCCCAAGGGTTGGCTCTGAATCTTCAGCTACAATTCTTTCCTTAGAAAATGTGGTTCAAGATGCCCTAAGCCAATACTTCCTCTTGGTCTGAACCAACACTCTCTAGGCCACCATCATTCCTCAGGACTCAGCCCCTCAAAGTCATCTAGACGCCTCCTCTTCCCTCAGTCCCACAGTCAATTAATTAACCATGAGAGCCTGCAGGAGCTTCCTTTTCATGTCTCTTATCAACATGATTTCTCTCTGTCCTCACTCTCTCGGCAACAGAGAATGTCCAAAACGTCCCCTCCGGCATTCTCTTCCTCTCTTACCAAGTGTTCAGAGGTTCTGTTCGGTACTCATGAACCCAAGGTTCAAATTCCTTTATGATTTGACCCAAACCTCCTTTTCCAGGCTTGCCTCCCACTTCTATTCCTAGCCCAACTATCTGTTCCATGATCGTCTGGAACACGTCTTACAAATGTCCTCTTATACTACTCGTTTCCCCAGAGAACTGATGATACTAGCTACCATTGCTATGAAACGTTTATGTTTACAGGCCCTGTGCTAAACATTTTATAGATCCTAAGTCATCTAATCCTCTCAACAAGACTATGAAGTACTTATTGTTATTTTCCCAGTTTTATGGATGAAGAAACTGAGGCACAGAGTTAAGTAATGTGCCGCCCCAGATAACAGAACTTCTAACTGGTAGAGTCAGGATTCAAACCTAGGCCACTAGACTCTAAGGCCACTAACCCAGGCTGTCACATGTTCCATACACACAGACCTACTTTTCTGGAAGGGTGTCCTTAACGGTTCAGTATCTTAGCATTAGCAGAGTTGGCATGGTGTTATGGGGATTTTGCAGTGTAATTCCTAGAGGAAACTGCATTTTCCCACTGTCCTTCAGGCCTATGAGAGGATGAGCAAACATTAAGTCATCCTGCATTAAAATTAAGTCCAATCACCTCTAATGGAATGTCACCTCCAAGATAGCTATAAAAGCCACCCTGTCTAAGCATCTGACAGGGGCTGACATCTATCAACATTACCTTGCCCCTTAACAGCCATTTGTCCAAGGAGCAGGAAGGCCCAAGGAGACCTCTAAGTGTCACTCCGATTTTCTCTGCAGAAAATGATGCTGTCAGGAAAGAGAAGTCGACTGTTCTCAAAGAACCCACACTCCCAGCCAGACTCGGGGTTACCGGGCAGACAGCCTGCAGAGACCTAGCTCCTGCCTGCTCACTAGGACCCAGGCCTCACAGAGGGCTCATTCAGTCTCAGATTCCACTCACTGAGGATTTTTGGCACCAAGGGCTCCCACATACAGTATGTCATTTGTGCCTTACAGTTATGAGATGAGGTTGCTATTTTTAGCTCGACTTTGCAAATGAGACCAATGAGATTCGGGAGGTAAAATGTTTGCTTTAAGTGGAAATCATTGAGACGTGGCAGTGAGGGGGTGAGGGGAGGCTGGGGGAAAGGCTGAGAGAGGCCTCTAAGTACCTCATTCTGTGCAGAACTGTCTACCAACAGTCTCCCCTGTCTGAGACTCCACTGTTGGATCACATGCACTTTGTGGCACGCCTGCTCAGCACAGAGCGGGGTGTGCAGCGCTGACGCAGCACCCCCACCTGGCTTCATCTTCAGCCAGCAAGCTACACGCCCAATACCTAGCTACAACCTCCTCCACCCATGCTCTTCCCCTGCTCTCAATGGCTTGTCTTGGTTTTGTTGACCTTATTTCAAGTCTGGACTCCCTTTCTCCCTCCCTGGATCCAGCAACCATCAGAATGTGGTTCAGCTAATCCTCCTAGATCCCAGGGCTGGTCTACTCCTTCCTGCCTCTCAGAACTCCCAGTTTCCCTCACCCTAGATCTGCATTGGTCATAGGCTTCTGCACTCACAAACATGATCCCAGTCTGCCTAAACCTACAGACTGGCCTTCCAGGAGGCCCTCGTTTAGCTCCACTTGGTAGCGCAGTCACACAGGGCTCCAGCAGCCACCTGCCTTTTGTTATTGCCTATTCCTGGACAAGTCAGCTTTCACGTGAACTTTTTATGCCCACACTGGGGCTAGTCTTAGAGTCCCTGGCTGGTGCCAATGGTTTCCATGCTCAGCTGCTGAAAAGTATGCCAGGTTTACCAAAAGGAGGATCTTTAAGTCCACCCAGAGCTGCCTTGGAAGAACGCTTGGTAAACTAAATCAAGGGTAGGGGGTTGTCCATTGAAAACCCTCTGGTGCACAGTGTTACTCTAACAAACATTGTGTCTGCACAGAGTGTAGCATGGCGAGACCAGTCTGGTACTGCATCTGTAGAAGGAAGCTTGACAGAGTTCTGACGTCCTTGGAAATACTTCCAAAAACCCGTGTTTTCGCTGAATCCAGAGAAGTTTTAAACTTGCAATTATGTTCAATCATTTGAATTTTTCAGTGCCTGGCCCATCAAATGGTCTATCTTACCAGGAAAGTCAACACCACTTGGCACCAGCCAATCCCTGCCCTCTTTGCTAGACAGAACCCTCGACGTGGCTGGCCCACTGCTATAGGGCCTTGCTTAACCACCCCACCCAGGGAAACGGTGGTGCCATCAGAGACACCAACACGTTGTCTCTTGCCCAAATAAGACAAGCTGAGATGAAAAGACAGCTTTGATTTTAAACCAAATAAGAAACCTACTGCCACATAGTTCATTTCAACTCATCGTAGCCCTGTATAGGGTTTCTGAGACTTCATAGGAATAGACAGTCTCATTTCTCTCCCATGGAGCAATACAGGAAGTCACCATCTCAATCTCACTACCATCAAGTCGATGGGACTCATGAAGACCCCACAGGACAGGCTAGAACTGCCACCGTGGGTTTCTGAGACTCTAGCTCTTCACAGAGTAGAAAGCCCCATCTTTCTTCCATGGAGTGGTTCAGGGTTTGGAACAGCTGACCTTGCCATTAGCAGCCCAAAGTGTAACCACTATACCTCCAGGATTCCCTGGGGGTAGTTAATATTCATGAGGCCAGACATTGTTCTGAGTATTTTACTTGCACTGACTCCTCACAACAATCCCGTGAGAAAGGTGTCATTATTGCCCCCACATTACAACTCCAATTACTGAGACCAGCAGAAGCTAAGGAACTGGCCCATAGTAAGTATTGGCGGCAGAATTTCAATTTAGTCTAATACGAGAGTTAAATTTTTCCCCTTTTCAAGTAAAGATATTATGGTATACTTGTTTTTCTTTTAACTTTTTATTATGAACTACTGTTGTTTATGTTAGGTGCTATCCAATCAGCTCCAACCCACAGTGACCCTTTGTACAACTGAATAAAGCATTGCCTGGAACTGCACCATCCTCACAATGGTTCCCACTTTCAGCAAACAAGCCCATACTGGTAGTCACCTTGACAATCCATCTCCTAAGCCTTCAGGGCCTATCTCTTTGCTATTCCTCTACTTTACCAAGTATGATATCCTTCTCCAGGGCCTGGTCTCTCCTAGCAACTTGTCCAAAGTAGGTAAGATGAAGTCACCTATCCTTGCCTCTCAGGCGAACTCAGTCCTTACTTCTTCCAAGACAGGTTTGTCCTTTCAGCAGTCCCTGGAACTCTCAGTGTTCTGCACCAGCCCCGCAATGCAAAGGCATCACGTATTCTTCAGTCTTCCTTATTCAGTGTCCCACGTGTACGTGCATATGAGGCCACTGACAAGACCCAGGCTTGGGTCAGGTGCACCTTAGTGCTTAAAGTTACATCCTTGCTTGTTAATATGCTACACAGGTTTTATTCAGATTTATCCAATGCAGTGTATCTTTTGATCTCTTGGCTGTTGCTTCCATGAGCATTGATTGTGGATCTAAGCAAACAAAATCCTTGCCAATTTCAATCTTTCCTCCACTTGTCATGATGTTACCTATTGATCCAGTTATGAGAATTTTGGTCTTTTTTTACCTTGAGTTGTAATTCATACTGAATGCTACAATACTTGACCTTCATCAAATGCCTTGGTATAGTGAATAAAACACAAGCAAACATCTTTCGGGTACTCGCTGCTTTGAGCTGAAATCCATCTGACATCAGCAATGATGTCCCTTGTTCCATGTCCTCTTGTGAATCCGGAATGAACC
Organism: Tenrec ecaudatus; assembly: GCF_050624435.1. Taxonomy (NCBI): domain Eukaryota; kingdom Metazoa; phylum Chordata; class Mammalia; order Afrosoricida; family Tenrecidae; genus Tenrec; species Tenrec ecaudatus. The sequence goes on along the minus strand of NC_134530.1, from coordinate 266,700,203 downwards.
TCTGACAGCTCCCTGTCAATATGCTGTTCCAACCGCTGCCATATGATCATCAGCAACATTTTATGGGCATCTGGTATCAATGATAAAGTTTTATTGTTTGAGCAATCTGTTGGGTCACCTTTCTTCAGAGTGGGCACATATGTGGTTCTGTTCAAGTCAGTTGGCCAAGTGGTTGTCTTCCAAATGTCCTGGCACAGCTAAATGATGCTTCTTTTGCTTCATCAGCTTATCACAAGATTTCAATCAGTATTCCATCAATTTCTGGAGCATTGTTTTTGGCTAATGCTTTCAGAGAAGCTTGGACTTCTTCCTTCAGGACCATTGCTCATATGCTGCCTTTTGAAATGGTTGAATGTCAACTAGTTCTTTCTGGTTAGTGACTGTGTATTTCTAGCATCTTCTTTTGATGTTTCCTGCTGTATTCAATAATTTGTCCATAGATTCTTTCAATATTGAAACTACAGGCTGCTTTTTTTCTTGCGTTCTTTCAACTGAAGATATGCTGAGAATATCCTTTTTGATTTTCTAACTCATGATCTTTGCTTTGCATATTTCATTATAATATTTGATGCCGTCTTCCCAAGTTGCCTTTGAAATTTTCTATTCAGTTCTTTGAATTCATCATTTTTTTCCATTTGCCTGAGCTGCCCTATGATTAATAGAAAGCTTCAGAGTCTCTTCTGAGATTCATTTTGATGTTTTCTTTCTTTTGGCATTTTGAAAGGCCTTTTGCTTTCTTCATGTATGATGGACTTGGTGTCCTCCCGCAACTCATGATGTCTTCTGTCATCAGGGTTCAATGCAGCAACTCTCTCCTTGAGATGTTCTCGACATCCAGATGGAATATACTCAGGGTCTTATTCTGGGTCTCATTTTCTTCAGCTACAACCTGAACTTACATATGAGCCATTCATGATCTGTTCCGCAGTCAGCAGTGTTCTGGTTTTGGCTGCTAAAATTGAACTTTTCCATGGTCTCTTCCGATACATACTGCTGTGTTAATCCATCTTGTTGAGGATCTTCCTCTCTTTTACCATTCTTCCACTTTACCAAGCCATGACGTCCATTTCCAAAGGCTGGTCTCTCCTAAAAACATGCTCATTGTATGTAAGATGAAGTCTGCCATCCTTGCCTCTAAGAAGTACGCTGGCCATACTTTAAAAACAAATCAGTTGGTCCTTCTAGCAATCCATGGCATTTTCAATAATCTTCTCCAGCATCACAATTCTGATGCATTGATTCTTCTTTGGTCTTCCAAAGACCAAATAATGAATGTGCAATTTTTATATGCATATGAAGCAATTGAAAACAACATGTCTTGGGTCATGCCCACCTTAGTTCTTAAAGTACCATTCTTGCTCTTCAATGTGCTAAAGAAGTCTTGTGCAGCACATTAACTTAACACAACACCTCCTTTCATAGCTTGACTGACTGCTACTTCCATGAGCATTGGCTGTGGATCCAAGCAAGAGTTATTTTAGTTGAAGATATCCTGAGTTGAAGATGTCCTCCCAACTCTCATCAGGTTTTCTATTATTAGTGTTTAATGTGTCAAATCTGTTCTTGAAATTTCAGTTGGGATAGACTCAAGGCTGTATTTTGTCTCTCGTGGGTTTGTTTTAATTTTCTTCGGTTTTAGCTTGAACTTACACATGATGGTCTCTTACAATTGATGATCTGTTCAACAGTCAGCCCCTTGCCTGGTATTAGCTGCTGATACTGGCCATTTCTATTTTCTTTTCCCACAGATTCGGTCGATTTGAATTCTGTGTATTACATCTTGAGAAGCCCATTTGAATAGTCACCTTTTGTATTGCTGAAAAAAAGTATTTGATATGAGCAAGTTGTTGGTCCTGCAAAACTTTATCATGCTATCTTCAACTTAGGTTTTATCACCAAGTCCATATTTCCAACTGCTGTTCTTTCCTCTTTGTTTCCAGTGGTTGCATTCCAATTATCAATGTACCTTGATTGGATGGTTGATAAGTTTCCAATTGAAGACACCCAATAGAACTCTTCAAGCTCTTCATCACTAGCTTTTGTGGTTGGAGCATAAATTTGAACAATAGTTGTCTTGGTTAGATTTCCTTGAAGGTGAATAGATATAAGCATATTGCAGACAGCATTGTACTTCAAGATTGATTTTGAAATGTCCTTTTTAACAATGAACGCAAAGCCATTCCTCTTAATTGTGGCATTCCTTGCATGGTAAGTCATATGGTTTTCTGATTCAAAATGGCCAATACCAGTCCATTTCAGCCTACTAATGCCTAGGATGCCAATCTCTATGCATTCCATTTCATTTTTAATGACTTCAAATTTTCCTAGATTTGTTCTTTTCACATATCAAATTCTGATCATTAGCAGATTTTTACAGTTGTTTCTTCTTACCTTAAGTCTTGCCCCATCAGCAAATGAAAATCTGGAAGGCTCCACTCCCACAGGCGTTACCTAACTCACAACACTGTCATTGACTCCACTCCCAGAAAGCAGCTCCTCCTCAGTCACAATTCAAATGCCCTCCAACTTGAGGGGACCATTCTTCGGCATCATCTTCAACAATGTTCTGTTTCCATTCATTATGTCTTCAGTATCTCTTTCCATAAATGTAATCTATTGATTTCTATGTATTTCATCTGAAGAAGTTCATGTGTTTGGTTGCCATTTGTGTTGTTGAAAATGGTTTTGCCATGAAAAAGGCGTTGGTGTTTCAAAATTCTATCATGTGATCTACAGCTGTGTTTCTTTCACGAAGACCATTCCCAAGTACTGTTCCTTCATCTTTGTTTCCAACTTTTGGTTTCCAATAGTCAATAATTATCATTGCATCTTGGTTGCATGCTTGGTCAATTTCAGACAACACATTGGTAGAATTCTTCATCTCTAGGTTTGGTGGTTGATGCATGCATTTGAATTATAGTTGTTTTGATTGGATTTCCTTGAAAGAGGGGTGGTGTAGCTATAATTCGGTCACAGATAGCAGAGGGGCCATCCTCTGGCACACTCTCTGATCATGTTCTACTTCCATTCATTAGGCCTTTAGTATCTGATGATGTTCCCACACGATGCATAAGGTTTTCAGCAGCTACTGCCTCTGAAATGAACAACCAATTCCTTGTTCATAATCTGATCTTCAAAAAAAACTTTCATAAACTGTTCTTAATCTGGAAGTTTCACTCAAACTTGTTAACTTTGAGTGTCCTTGTTGGCATTTGAACTACCAGGACATAGCGCCCAGCATCACAGAGACACATACACCACCACAATATGACTAACTCATAGATAAGTGGTTGCACTATGAATTAGGTGGGGGGGGTTACCTATTAAAACACCTTTTTTTTTTATTCAACAACTTAAACAGTTTATTAAGCCTCTCAACAGTTTGCCCTGAATCCCTACCCCAACTCCTGGTTTTGTAGCATATCCCCTCAACATTTACCCAAGTTAACACCTATATACCTTCTAGCCTATTACTTCCCCCTTCCTATCCATGGTAAACATCAAAGTCTATTTCTTTGGATATGAAAATTTTCATTTGAACTTTTTTGTAACAGTGGGTTCATATAATATTTATCCAATTGTGACAATTGGCTAACTTCACTCAGCATGATGTCTTCCAAACTCATCTATGTCATGAGCTAGTTCATAGTTTCATCATTATCTTTAACAATGCACAGTATTCATTGTATGTATGTATCAAACTGTCTTTATCTAGTCTTCCATTTATGGGCATTTCTATCTTCTCACTATTGTGAATAGTGTTTCAATGAGCATGAGTGTGCATATATCTATTCATTCTGTGTTCTTGACTTATTTAGGGCATATATCAAGTAGAAGAAGTGCTAATTCAAATGGTATTTCTATTCCCAATTGTATGAGAGTTCCAATCTCTTTGCACCCTCTAGCATTTGTTATTTTCTGTTTTATTGAGCTTTGGCCTCAATACCAGTGTTGTATCTCGGGGTTGTTTTGATTTGCATCTCTGAAATGGCCAGTGATCAAAGCATTGTTGGTCACCTGGATGTCTTCTTTGTTGGTGAGCTGTCTGATTACATCCTCTGCTTAAATATTTAGATTGGATTACTCATCTTTTTCTTATTTAGGTTTTGAAGTTTTCTATAGATTTTAGAGATTAGTCCAATGTCTGTATTATCATTGCAAAAAATATTTTTCTCAATCTGTGGGCTCTTTTTTACTCTTTTGATGAATTCTTTCAACTTTGGGGTACCTATTATAGATGATATTATTTTATTGATTTCCTTTTCAGAGCCCTCTTCATTGGTATACTTGAACATGACTGCTGTTTTATGTTAATTTTATATCCTGCCATGTTGTCAAATCTTTCAATTATTCCCAACAATTTTCTTCAAGGGTTTTTTGCTGTTTTTTTGTGTTTTTTTTTTTTTTTGCGGTTTCTACCCATAGATTCATACCATCTGCAAATAGAGAACATTTTACTAGTTCTTTGCCCTTTTGAATGCCTTGATTTATTTTTGTTGTCTAAGAACTCTGGCTAGGACTTCTAGAAGATATTGAATAAAGTGGTGATAAAGAGCATCCTTATCTGGCTCAAATTCCACAAAGGGTATATTTTCAGTTTCTCCACATTGAGTGAGATCTCACCATTGATCTGCAGGTTGTTAATGTTGTTAAGTGCCATCAAGTTGGTTCCAATCCATAGTTAACCTGTGCACAATGGAAACACTGCCCAGTCCTGCCCCAGCCTCACGATTATTCCTATGTTCTGCAAGCAAGCCCATTCTGGCAGGCACTGTGTTCATCCATCTCCCTGAGTGACATTCTCTTTTTCACTGCCCCTCCATTTCACCAAGTATGATGTCCTTCTTCAGGGACGGGTCTCTCCTGACAACATGTACAAAGTATGTAAGACAGAGTCTCTCTCTCCATCCTTGCCTGTAAGGAGAACTCAGCATGTATTTATTTCAAGGCAGAGTAGCTTGTCCTTTCAGCAGTCCATGGTACTTTCACTATTCTTTTCCTGCTCCATAATTCAAATGCATTAATTCTTCTTCAAACTTCCTTATTCAATGTCCAACTTTCACATACATATGAGACCATTGAAAGTACCAAGACTTCGGTCAGGAGCACTTTAGTCCTTAAAGTAACATCCCTGCTTTTCAATAGTCTGAAGAGATTTCATGCAGCAGATTTATCCAATGTAGTGTGTGTTTCGATGTTCAGACTGCTGCCTCAAGTTCTCCTTACTTTGCAAGCAAGTTTGTATCATCTGCATAACTCAGGTTGTTAATAAACCTCCTCCAATTCTGATGCCCCATTCCTTTTCATATAATACAGCATACAGATTCTGTGAGTATGGTGAGAGGATACAACCCTGTCATACACCTTTCCTGATTTTAAACCATGCAATATTCCCCTGCTTTGTTTGTACAACTGCCTCTTAATTTGTATACAACTTCTCCTTGAGCACAATGAAGTTTGGAATTCCCCTTCTTCTCAAGGTTATACATACTTGCCTATGCCCAGAAATTAGGAAGACAACTACTTGGCCAAGTAGTTGGCCAAGTTCTAGGTACTGGAAGAGTTCTATATTTGTACCCATTCCAAAGAAAGTTGACCCAGCAGAATGTTCAAATTACAGGACAATATTATTGACTTCACGTGCAAGTAAAATTTTACTGAAATCATCCGTCACTCGTTGCAACAGTAAATTTACAGGGACTGACCTGAGGTTCAGCCTGGATTCAGAAGAGGGCATGGAACAAGCAATATAATTGTAGATGTCAGATGGATCTTGGCTGAAAGCACAGAACACCAGAAAAATATTTACTTGTGTTTTATTTACTATACCAAGACATTTGACTGTGTGGCTCCTAACAAACTATGGATAACCTTGAGAAGAATGGTTTTGCATATATGACATTTATTGTGTTGAGATTATTTTTCCCTTCACTTCTAATTTGTTGCGTATTTTTTGTTAGGAATGAGTGTTGGATTTTGTCAATTTTTTGCAACAATTGATATTATCGCATAGTTCTTTTCCTTTGATTTTATTTATATGGTAGATTACTTTAGTTGGTTTTCTAATTTTGAACCATCCTTGCCTACTGGTATGATGACGATGTAATATTTTTGATATTTTGTTGACTACTATTGGCCATAACTTATTGAGAATTTTTGCATCTAAAGGATAATTGTCTGTAATTTTCTATTCTGATAATGTCTTTGCCTAGTTTGGGTATCACGGTTATTCTTACTTTAAATAATTACTTAAGAAGTTTGCCATCCTTCTCTATATTCAGAAATCATTTGAGTAGAATTAATGACAACTCTTCTTCACTTATTTTACAGAAATCTCCAGTGAAGCCATCTGGTCCCAGACCTTTTTTGTGGGGAGTTTTTTTTCATGACTTGATCTATTTCTTCTTTCGTTATGTGTCTGCTTAGATTTTCTACATCAATCTGTGCTCATTTGGAGAGTGTCTTTCTAGAAATTTGTCCACATCTTCTAGGTTTTCAAATATATTGGAGTAGTCCTTCATAATATGCCACCTATTTCATCTTATTTGTGATATTTACATCTTCTTTTCCTTTCAGTTTGCCAGTAGACTGTCAATTTTGTTAATCTTTTCAAAAAATTAACATTTTACTAATCCTTTGAAAGAACCCAGTTCTAGTCTCATCAATTTTTCTGCTTTATGGTTCATTTATTTCTGCTCTAACCTTTACTATTTCTTTTCTTCTGGTGACTGAAGACGTAATTAGCTGCTCTTCCTCCAACTGTCAGATTTCATCAGCCAACACATATTTTGTTACCTCAAATGGTAGACTTGTTTTTATATATTGATCTGCTGATTCAAAAAATGGCACCAGTTTTTCACCATCAACACTAATTTTTGAGTCACAGACATATCCTATAAATCACTTTTCACTGAGTTCATCCTTAAAAAAAATCAGGATATTTTAATATAGGCTTAATTAACGTGAGCTAGAGGAAGCACATGCTGGCTTAAAAAAGGAAGGATAGAACAATTGGAAAGAAACTCAATAAAGATACAAAAGACGTAAACAAAACAATTAATCAAGTTAACCTCTTAGAGATATACAGAGCAATTCCCCCCAACTCACTGCCCAGCAGTTGATTACAACTCATGGCCACCCAATGGGGTCCCACAGAGTGGCACTTCTGTGGATTTCTGAGCCTGTAAGGCTTACGGGAGCAGAAGGGCTCATTTCTCAGGGCAGCCGGAGAGCTCAAATCACTTACCTTGTGATTAGCAGGCAAACACATGACCCACTACCTCATTAAGGGTCCATATTTACGGCACAGTAGCTCTTATTTCTGGCTCCTTTGTAGGATAACAAATTGGGACAGCCTGTAATCCAAAACCCAATAAAGGTGAAGTGATATTTGGGGACTATTCCAACACAATGTAACGTGCACTGTTCAAATCTGTCTTTGGATAAAAGGACACCATGTGAAGTACAACTTGACCTAAATTTGAATACAACACCAACTACTTTTAATGTGTGTGGTGTTGCTGATGTCTTTGTTCTTGTAGTTTTCTGTGCTGAGTGCATTTTTTTGGTATTGTGATTATGATTCTAATAGGGTTATTAGGTCTTTGTGAGTTTCCAGGTTTTTGGGGGGTTACGTTTTTCCATTTCCTTTGAGGGTACTGTGTTGTTTATTATTTTATTTAGTCTGTTCTTTCTTGGAAACTATTTTTATTACTATTTCGTCTGTCCGCCCTTGAAAACTATTTGACTTCCTCTCTGTTAAAACATTTTGTATCTACATTGGTCCCTCTATTTACTTTATACTCGTCTTCATTTCAGAATGGCATCTCCGACTCCCGAGTATCTATCTCGGAAGTTTGTTTTACTTTGAAGACTGCTTTGAGACTTTGCCGAACAGATATTTCAAGCCAAGACTATCTCATGCAACTGGCTCCTATATAGATATCTATTGTTTTCAAGCTTGCAAAGTGCATAAACTAATATAAATGAAAATATCAGTTAACCCATGACCAGTTATCAGTGTTCAGGCATGGAAACATGAGTATCCTGATGACTGGTCAGCTGACTCTGGGTGAAGGTGTCTTGTAAGTTGAACTCTGTCCAAACAACTTCCCTTAGCATTTTTTTTTGTAAACGTGGCCTTATTTTAACACATTTCCTTAACTTCTTACTTGATAATGTCCGCATTTCTCTATCATATGTGAGGGATAATTTTATTAGATATAAGATCTTAGTTTGTAATATGTTTCTTTCAGAGTTTTATACATGTCATTCCAATTCCTTCTTGCCTGCATGTCTTCAGCTCTAAAATCAGAGTTCAGTCTTATTGGTTCCCCTTTTAGGTAAAGAATCTCAGACTTCTTTATCTTTAATATTGGAAATTTTGATTATGATATATCATGGTGATTTTATTTAAGAGTTTATCTTGCTTGGGGTTCTTTCAGTTTCTTGAAAGATTATTTTCTCCTAATTCATGATGTCAGCAAAATTTTCTTCCAGCAACTCTTGGATTACTTTCTCTGTAGTCTTTGATTGTTTTTTTCTTCCTGTTTTGGAATGCCTATCAAGCACCTCTTGATAGCGTCCTACATAATTCTCCAACTTTCTTCAGCTCTTTTTGTTTATTCTTTTTTGGATTGTTCTTCTCACAGTTTGGTATTGAGATATTTGTCTTCAAGCTCATTAATTTGCTCTTCCATTGCTTCAATTCTACCCTTTCAACTTCTTGTCTATTTCTAATGTCTTAGTCTTCATATTATGAATTTCTATCTGTTTCTGTATGGTTTCTAATTTTTCATTTATCTTGTAAGATTGCTCATGCAGTGTTATCATGAGCTCTTCCAGTTTTTATGTCGTTTTTGCCCCCAAAGCCCTCGCAATATTTTTCTCCATCTGTTGAAAGTACATAAGAATCATTCTTCTGAATTCCTTTTCTTTTTTTTTGACTACCCATCTCCTCTCCTAAGCCCCTCTATGAGGGGATCTCCAGTGGCCGACACTTGGGCCTTGGGTTTCCACTCTGCACTTCCCCCTTCATTCAATATGGTATATATATATATATATATATATATATATATATATATATATATATATATATATATATATACATATATTCTTTTTTTTTTTTGCATGATGCCTTATACCTGGTCCCTTGGGCACCTCGTGATCGCACTGGCTGGTGTGCTTCTTCCATGTGGGCTTTTTTGCTTCTGAGCTAGATGGCTGCTTGTTCACCTTCAAGCCTTTAGGACCCCAGACACTATCTCTTTTGATAGCCGGGCACCATTCGCTTTCTTCGCCACATTTGCTTATGCACCCATTTGTCTTCAGCAATCCTATCATGGAGGTGTGCAGCCAATGATATGATGATTTTTTGTTCTTTGATGCCTGATAACTGATCCCTTTGGGACCACTCGATCACACAGGCTGGTGTGTTCTTCCATGTGGGCTTTGTTGCTTCTGAGCTAGATGGCTACTTGTTTATCTTCAAGCCTTTAAGACCCCAGTCACTATCTCTTTTGATAGTCGGGCACCATCAGCTTTCTTCACCACATTTACTTGTTCACCCACTTTGACTTCAGCAGTTGTGTCGGGAAAGTGAGCATCATAGAGTGCCAATTTAATAAACGAAACTATTCATGCATTGAGGGAGTGCTTGAGTAGAGGCCCAAGGTCCTTCAGCCACCTTAATATTAAACCCATAAATGTAGACACTTAGATCTATTTCCCCATCCTCATATATATGTTTGCATGTACATGTCTTTGTCTAGACCTCCATAAATGCCCCTTGACTCCCAGCTCCTTCCTCCCTCTCCCTTGACTTTCCTTTTCTAATAATTCTTCCTGATGAAGGTCTTTTAGCTCTGTATATTGGTCACATGTTTCTTCCATTGCATCTTATTTCCTTATGTGAACTGAGATTGTCTGTTGTCTCTGAGGCGTTGTTTTATTTTTATGTTTACTACTTTTTCCCCCCCAAGTTGCAGTGGAGTGAATGGTGTCCCTTGTCCCTTAGTTGTAGCTTTTGAAAGCATGTGGGTGGCTAGGTAGAGTGGGAACAGTTGACTGTACCAGGTGGAGTGAGAAAGTAATCATAATATTTTAAAAATAAAAACAAGAATACATAAACACACAAATGAGCCTACCACCAAAACCACACACACACACACACACACACACACACACACACAGAAACAAACAAAGTATCAAGCCCGAACTAACAGGTACTCTCTTTCTCAGTCACGAGTGCATACTTATCAAGGTTGTACCCAGCGTGAGCACAATAAGAGTGCAGTCTGCGGTGCATGAGAATGGGATATGGTGAATTTTCTGATCATCAGGGGGTGGTGGGGAGTTAGGGATAATTCTCTCCATCTTGTTTCCTATGTTTCTCCATTTATGGTTTATCAAATTATGAAAAGAAGAGAAACACAAGAAAACAACAACAAAACCCAGTACCCTAAGCGCAAAGTCTGAACATGCTGCTACTTTCTCCCCAGTTCTCTTCTCATGGCTAACTTCTGTGGATGTCATGGGACTGGGGCATTAGAATTAGTTCCACCTTTATTGTCAGCTGTGCTGGTGGTGTATTAAAAGGAAAGAAAGAAGAAAAACAAAATGAAAACTTTCAGCCAGTTCTCACCAGTGCTTTAACCCCAGGACAGGACAGACAACTGGAGCCTCTTTGAGAGCCAATTGCCAGGGCAAGTAGCGGAGCCTGGCTTCCACCACCTCTTTGGGTGCAAATTTGTGGCCAGCATCCACTCTGGGCACCAGAGAGTTGTGAGGGAACACAAGATGATTCAGTCCCCCCCTTGGTTAGCCTCCTGTGATCTGTGGTGCTCCCACTGGTCCAATCTTCCTTCAGACTGCACTCGCGGCCCCAGGGATATGGAGGGAGGGGTGCAACCAGCCCTGGGCACATTAGACTGAGCACTATTCCCTCTTCTGTTATGGGGAGAGGAAGGGTAGAAGGACCCAGGAGGAAGAAGCCCTTCGTTCTCACCATCGGGCACCAGAGACTGTTCGACGCTGTTGGAAGAGCTGATCAGCTCGTCTCTGGCCAGCTGAGAATTTGCCAGTCTGCTCGGTATCTCTTTGTGCCCTCTGCCACTCTGCCTTTCCTGTCAGTGTGTTGCGCTCACTCGGCCACTCTTTCTTCAGGGATCTAGGGCTCTGGGTCTTCCTCAGCACATGCTTTTTGATTTCTTAGTTGTAGGGAGTATGCTCAATGAGTCTGTCTTACCAGAAACTCTCTTGAGAATTAAATCTTAAGAACCATTCCGTATGTTTGAGATATAATTGAGGTTCGGAGTAAATATTAGAACTGGGAGGCAGAATTATGATTTTGTTACTTAGTCTGTGACTTTATCAAGTTATTCAAGCTCTTAGCAGATTTGATCCCTTCGCATGTAAAAGCAAGGGTAATAACTGGGCTGTTAATAAATTATCTGGTGCAGATAATAAGAATTCAGTAGAATACCATGGGGTGGGGGGGTCTCTGGACAGGTCTCTGAGAAGCAGTAATTACTGGGTCATTATTAGTTTCTTTATTTTCTCTAATTAAGATAACCTTCAAAGTGACATTCTCACTGCTATGGTGATGGCTTTAAAGCCAAAGACTTCGGGGTCGAGGGGTTTCGGACCACTCAACGTTGGTGGAGCATCAGCGGAAGGAACACTTCTAATCCTCGTGGAGATTTTGTTTTTAAACACCTGACATAAAGAAAAGGTGTTAAAAACTTGATCTTCCTCTAGCAACACACCAACATGGGTGATCGTGAAGGACAGAGGAGACCAGGTCTCAAACAACAAAGACGGGGGGTGGGATCACACCACCGTGAATGAGGGGGAGTGCGTGATGGAGACCCAATGCCCATCTGTAGACAGCTGGACATCCCTTGCAGAGGGGTAGTGGGGAGGAGATGAGTCACTCAGAGTTCAGTGTAGCAACAATGAAACTCAAAACCTTCCTCTGGTTCTTGAACGCTTCCTCCCCTCCCAATTATCATGACCCTAATTCTGCCTTGCGGACCTGGTTAGACCAGAAGATGTACAGCGGTGCAGTAGAGATCTGGAAACACAGGGAATCTAGGATGGATGAACCCCTCAACACCAGTGGTGGGAATGGCGACACTGGGAGGGAAGGGGGTGTAGAAAGGGAGAACCGATCTTGGAGATCTATGTATAACCTCCTCTCTGGGAGATGGGCAATGGGAAGGTCGGTGAGGGGAGACGCAAGGCAGTGTAAGATAAGATAAAATAATTATTTATAAACTATTAAGGGAGCAGGGGGGAGCAGGGAGGGAGGGGGAGGGGGGGGAAAGGAAACCGAGCTGATTCCAGGAACCCAAGTGGAAGGTGAATTTTGAGAATGACAAATGCAATGAATGTATAAGGGTGCTTTGCTTAATTGATGTATGTATGGATTGTGATAAGAGTTGTATGAGCCCCAATAAAAAGATTTATTTTAAAAAAACTTGATCTCCCTCAACATTGTGATGGATTATACATATTTAATTGCATTTCACATATAAAATTTACGATAATGATTTTCATGTAATGTATCATATCTTATTACAGTCATTTAATATAATTTATATTTTCCGTATACATATGTATTATCCATTCCTAAATAATGTATGTAACCCATCTAACAACCCTATTTGTCAATAGTCTGATATTTCTAAGTTTATCAGTAAGGCAACATAAAACAATTTGCACTTACTGCAGGAAGTGAACCGTTTCCACTTTGTGAGAGTCTGCCACCCTGAAGATTCCAATCTTCGGGAGTCATGGAGAGTCTGACAGGGTCTGAGGGCGACCTGTCCACATGCTGCCAAGGCCTAGCATTTCCTTCCTGAACACTAGGCTTCCATGTGCATCCTGAGCCTCAAATGCAGGCCCAGCCCCTTCCCTGTCTGGAAAAATGTGGGCTTTGTAGTTACTTGCTGGAAGCATGGGGTTACACGGACACAGAATAAGGTCAGGGTGATGATTACTTCCAGAAATTCCGTAATAATAATCATTCCTCTTCCTTTCCTAGGACAAATCACTTAACCTCCCTGCGACTTTTTTTTTAATCATTCATGAAGTGTGATTACATTACCATTATCTTAAAAATACAGGGCAAATGAAATTTCCCTTTCCACATGCTAGTCTCTCTCCTTGGGATATGCCTTCAATGTGATTCCCTCCCCCTTCCCCTTATTCTAGAAATCCCTATTTATCTTTCAAGAATCAACTGAGAAATGGCCTCCCTAGAGACACTCTCTTTCTCAGTAGTGATGTGGGTGCCCTTCTCAGTCTTCCACAGCCCTTCCTTATAGCCCTGATGGTCTCTCTTGTTCTCTCTCTCTCTCTCTCTCTCTCTATATATATATATATATATATATATATATATATCCCTCTCCTTCTCCCTCCCCCTCTCTCTATCTCGTTCCCTCCCTCCCTCTCTCATTACATAATAAGTCCTGTGCCAGAAAGGCCAATGCTGGCCATCGTTGGCCAGAGGTAGGCTCTGAGTGGAAGTCATTTTGGAGCTTATTACCACGTAGTCCACACGTTGCTCATGATACAGAGCCTTCCTGATCCAATCATCAATCTCAGGGATGGAGATTTTCATTTTTAAGTGACATACACTAGACACACTCCATGACCCTCTAATAGAATGACGTTTTCAAGAACCAATGGAACACTTCCTATGCACCATGCAGGAGGTTGGGATCCATGGGGATCACAAGGATGGGACAAACCTGCAGTGTCTGCCCTCAGAAAGCTCTCACTGCAGCTCAGTGAAGAGTCTGGGTCACATGTAGGAATCGTGAAGGCACTTACGATAGAGGCTGAGGCGGCCATGGTGGAGGTTTTGAAGGAGATCTGGGTTGGATTCCTAACCAGTTTATTCATGCACAGCCACCATCTCTCTGTCAATGGAGAAAGGTATTGATAACATGCTGAACAAGTTTCAGTGAGCCTTCCAGACTGAAACAGACTAAGAAGAAAGATCTGATGATCTTCTTCCCCCAAAATCAGCCAAATACAAGCCCTGTGGGGCACAATAGTCCAGTGACATTGTGCATGGGGTTGTCATGAGTCAGAGACTGACTTGTCATCAGCTCACAGCAACAACAGCAACATTGCAAAGGTTATAAGATTGATGAATAGGCACAGTAGTAAGAGGTTGAGATAGTGAAGGTTCATTGTGCCAACCTGGCCGATGAACATATGTGGGGTTGATTGAAGGGCGGAGAGAGAAATGGCTCAGTGAACCTTGCCTTTCTAGTTCTCAGGTCTCTGATGGTCGGACCAGGGTGCAGCTGCCTTAGCCAGTTCCCTGCTTCAGCTGGCAAGGCTCACTTTCCGCAAGACATCCCTGAGGAGAAGCCACATGAACCTATCCTGATGCAGCCCTGGGTGCTGGAGCAGCCGGGTTGAGACCCCTGCCAGTGCTGAGATGCTTACACATTCACTGATTCCTCTTTCCTCCTGCAGTCGGCATCATTGCATGAGTTTTGTGAGACTGAGGAGGACTTTGTGGATTGGTGTCGGACATATGGGTTAATGTTGGACTTATGGGCTTTGGAAGCACTGGGTTGGGATGCTTTCTTAATGTACACTTACCCTTTATATCAAACTCTCTTACACATATGTGTTTCTGTGGATTTGTTTCCCTAGTTTACCCAGACTAACGCAGAAGTTATATGTGGGATGTTCTACAAAATAACTGACCTGGTTTCTTCATACCCAGCCAATGCCCCGGTGAACTTGAAGCACGCGCGTGCATGCACGTGCACACACACACACACACAACCTGAGAAAATTAGACTAAATTCCCATCAATGAACCAATGAATTTTAAAACTCTGGTGTATACATACAATGGAGTATTACACATCCCTAAAAGGCAGTGATGAGCACATGAAACACATCATTGTGTGAGAAGCATTGGAGGAAATGATACTAAGCGAAGTAAGCCAAGCACAAAAGGACAAGTACAACACGAGTCCACTGAGGAAAGATTAAAAAGCACAATGGGCAAAGGGGGAAAGCTAGTAAATGCATAATTCCCAGGGCAAGGTTCAGGCATGCTGGCAGGGGTCAGACCCAACCCAGGGATAAATATGGCAGCCAACTAAAAAGGAGGGGAAAAGGAAAGGAAACAAAAAAAGGACGTGAGTAGTGGGGAAACAGGGCACTGACACACCCATGGGGAGGGTATTGTTTATGTCTCCACAGAAAAGGGAGGGACCAGACCTCAACCGGATACGCCAAGCCTTGAAGGCAACATACTGGCATGAAGCAACATAAGCCCACATGGAAGAAGCACACCAGCCTGTGTGATCACGAGGTGTTGAAGGGATCCGGTAGCAGGCATCAAGGGAAAAAATATCATATCATTGTGAATGAGGGAGAGTGCAGATTGGGGACCCAAAGCCCATTGGTAGGCAATGGACACCCCCTTACGGAAGAGTCGAAGGGAGGAGATGAGCCAGTTAGGGTGCAGTGTAGCAACGATGAAACATACAAGTTTCCTCTAGTTCTTAAATGCTTCCTCCCCCACACTATCATGATCCCAATTCTACCTTATAAATCCAGCTAGACCAGAGGATGAACACTGGTACAGATAGGAACTGGAAACACAGGGAATCCAGGACAGATGAACCCTTCGGGACCAGTGGTGAGAGTGGCGATCCGGGGAGGGTGGAGGGAGGGTGGGGTAGAAAGAGGGAACCGATTACAGGGATTTACATATAACCTCCTCCCTGGGGGGAAAGACAACAGAAAAGTGGGTGAAGGGAGACATTGGACAGTGTAAGACATGAAAAAATAATAATAATTTATAAATTATCAAGGGTCCACGAGGGAGGAAAGGTGCGGGAGGGAGGGGTAAAAATGAGGAGCTGATACCAAGGTCTCAAATAGAAAGCCAATGTTTTGAGAACGATGATGGCAACAAATGTGCAAATGTACTGGACACATTGGATGGATGGATTGTGAGAATTGTTGTATGAGCCTCCAATAAAATGATTTTAAAAGATTAAAACAAGTCTACAATTAAAAAAAGGGAAAAATACCCATATTAAAACAGGCTTCTGCTCTTAGGTCATATAATCTTCTAATCTAATCTCCCAAGCAATGAGGTAGAGAGCCTGCCTAGTGTCCACAAACCTTATATTATTATCCCTTTTATATGTACATCTTAGAAACTACTTTGACAGAGAAGATCACACCTGAGCCGATGGCACCATTCTTAGGAATGGGTACAAATATGGATAAACTAGAGTCACTTAGCCTAAGAGCTGTTCTCCACACTTCCTAACATAGACAGGTGGGTGCTTCTAGCGCACCCACAGCTTGCTAGACATTTCCATTGTTATGCCATCAATTCCTGGAGCCACATTCTTCACCCATTTCTTCAGTGCAGCTTGAACGTCTTCCTGTAGCATCATTGTACCTGGCTTATATGCTACATCCTAAAATGGTGGGATAGCTACTAGTTCCTTTGGGCCCAGCGACTCTGTGTTCTTTCCATTTCCTTTGATGCGTCCTGCATCATTCAATATTTTTCTCATAGACTCTTTCCATGTTGCTGCTAGAGGATTGAATTCTTTCACTTAAAAATATGCTGAGTGTATTCTGCTTTTGGGTTTTCTAATTCTAGGTCTTTACACATTTCGTTGTAATGGTTTGCTTTGTCTTCTCCACTGCCTGTTGACATTTTCTGTTAAGCTCTTTAACTGAATCCTTTCTTCCATTTGTCTGAGCTACTCTATGATTAAAAGTAAGTTTCCGTCTCTTCTGAGATCCAATGTGATCTTTTCTTTCTTTCCTGTCTTTTTAATGACCTTTTTGTTTCCTATGTGAATGATCATTAGCAAATGTTTCCGTTCCTCCTTACCTTGAGTGGTGCCCTGTCACCAAATGAAGAACCCAGAGGCTCCACTCCCACAGGCTTTCTTTCCCCAGCTCTCAGCACCCTGGTTGACTCCTCTCCAAGAAAGAAGCTCCTCCTCAGTCACATTCCAAGGGCCCTCTGACCCAAGGGGCTTTTCTTCTGGCACTATCTCTGCCAATATTCTGTTTTCATTCATTAGGCTTTCAGTTTCAGTCAACGTTTCTAAGTTATACAGAAAGTTTTAGTGGCGACTTCAGAAGTGAGGGGCCAACTCTTCCTTCATTGTCAGTTCTTAATCCAGAAGCTCTGCTGAAACCAGTTCACTTTGGGTGACCCTGCTGGCATGTGAAATACCAGGGACATAGCTTCCAGAATCACAGCAGCACACAGACCACCACAGTACAAAAACTGACAGACGCGTTGTAGATGTGGTGGGTAGCAATCAACAAATAAAGCAAGGGGCACAGCAAATGCCAGGCCCTGGACATAGGCCAGGAGTGCATGTCAGACTACTCTCCAAACAGCTTGTTTGTTCTCACTTTACTGGCCCTTGTCTCAAGGACAGTCGCCTGCATTCATTAAAATAAAAGAAAGAAAGAAAAATAAACAGCTGCTGTTGAGTGGACTGTGACTCAGATGCGACATATGAGAACTCTGTGCCATCAGTTTTCAATGGTTGAATTTTCAGAAGTTAATCACCGGAAATTTTTTTCTTTGGTGCCTCTGGGTGGATTTGAACCACCAGATTTTGGTTACAATTTGAACTGTTTGCCTCACCCAGGGTGATGTTTGCATCCTTCAGGGTTTCCATAATTGACCTCTTAGTAAGTCTTGTGGAGCTAGAGATACTTCCAGCCCTGGGTGAGGCAGAGATACTTCTACTGTTCCATTCTATGATGAACCTTCGTCTTCCTGGGAATAACATTCCCTTTTCGCCTCCTTTAGACTCAAAAGCAGTCTCAGAGAGAGAGATATACAAGAGCAATGGGTAGGGGTCACTTACCTAGTGGCACATCTTCCTGCTTCTCTGCCCTGACCCTTCCCACCCTTCCCACAGACCCCCCTCTTTACCTGATGCTCTCTCTGCAAGACATTTAGCTGTCTATGGGCTCAATCGGCGGGTACCCGCTGATGTGCAAATACGTCATTGTCCGCCTCCCTGGAAGCTGCCACAGCCTCTTCCAGGCCAGGGTGAGCCTTGGACCTACAATGATGCCTTATGACCTCAGATCTATACCTGAGTTGCTCTGGCTTATCCAGTTCTTATGAGAAATGGAAAAATCAATACTGGTCATATCTTCAGAGTGGCCTTGGGTTCACTTCTTGAGACCCTTAGAGCCATTCAGGAATTTCCCATGTGTCAACTAGGCAAGTGTGGGTCTACCCTTTCAAGATTATCTTTAGTTTTAGTCCTCATAATTGGTCAGGGTTGCAAAATCAAAGAGAAAATATTTACTGTGAGAGGTAACCCAGAAACCCTTACCCAGTGGACTCTCGGTGTGGCCTGGTTGTCTACAAATGCAGTAACTTTGCGTGAGGGACTTAGTTCTTTCAGCTTAGGAAGAAGCAGGGTGATTGATGTGGCACAAGAATGTGGGTTTCAGCATTTGACCGAGAACTGAATTCAAATCCTTTCTCTGCTGTTCACTGAATTGTGAATGTAGGCAATTGAGTCAGTCTTGGGTTCTATTTCCTGTCTCAGAGTTTCTTACAGGTAACTGAGATTGATGCCCAGAGACACAAATGTGAGCTCCCATTCCACGCCTTCTCCTCGCACTAAGCCGAGGAAGATGGAGGAAATGGTCACCAAGACTACACTCACCTCGGACTTTCTGTGGCTCTATGGTACCGCAAGGGTCTTGAACAAGCCCCTGTGGTTTTTCCAGTTCAGCTATTGGATAGACTTCTCACTTCATGAACTCATATCAGTGATCTGTCCTGGGCCCATACAGTGCTGTACAGCCTTAACAAAAGGGATCAGGTGAAGTCTATCGAGCATCCAGATAAGTTCACAGCACCCACTCTCCATCTTCCAGGGGAGTCTCTGCTCCATGGCACAGTGAAGAAGCACTGTGGCCTCACTATTTGTCAGGAGTTGGGTGGAAGTGAATTGTAAGAAATTCAGGCCTGCGCTATTGTCCTAGTGAGTAACATCATGAATGAACTATTTTCTCAGGCAGCTCCTGGAACAAGTGTCACTGCTCCCAGGCAGAGGGGCTCTGGGACGTCTGTTCCTCAAACGCTTCGGCTCTCGTGTGCTAATCTGCTCTGCCCACCTTGTCCTGCAAGTCAGATGATCCTATGAAGTAGTGAATTTTTAATATGTTAATTTTGAAATATGGAAACCATGGGAAGTGGTTAAGTATTTTAATAGCTCAAATACTAGTTCAAGTCTTCAAACCAGACTGCCAAGAAGGGGCCTTCCCCTAAATATCCATCTGTTGTGATTTTCTAACTGGCCAACACTTTCTCAGTCAGAAATACTGGGTCGATCGCTACTGTGTTCCAAATTCTGTGGAAATGCCTGGCTATTTTTCCATGGGAGACCACAGTGTGTTTAAGAAGCTGGATGATCCTCGTATTACCTCCAAGTAGGTGACAATGTGCCCCCATTTACTCAGACAGTCCCAATTTATTCCTGCTAACCAAGCTCATTTTAAAAGTAGATCCCTTCCTTATCAGAAGTCTCCTAGCTTATATATTGAAGTACATAGTCATCATACCTCTAGACTAGCGGTTCTCAGCCTGTGACTTGTGATCCCTTTGGGGGTTGAAGGACCCTTTCACAGGGGTCACCCAATTCATAACAATAGCAAATTTGCAGTTAGGAAGTAGCAACAAAAATAATGTTATGGTTGGGGGCGGTCACCACCACATGAGGAACTGTATTAAAGGGTCGCAGCATTAGGAAGGTTGAGAACCACTGCTCTAGACCAAGAGGCACCAATACAAGTCTTCCACCTGGCCAAACTGGCCGCATCCCACACTTCTTCCTAGTTCTGAGGTCATGCCAAGTCGTTTATCCTCTGTTGACATAATCTACTGTGAGCATTACCCCTAGAAGGAGGTCACAGGTGGATCTGGTCATCACAGATTTGGTCCCCAGTCCTCCTCGGGTGGAGCACACATCCATTTTGCTGTCCTGGTGGAACATTTTCAATCTATCAACTCTCTGAGTCTTCTTTTGTCTGTTTGTCTGAGGTTTGTTGTTGTTGTTGTTGTTAACTGCCACAGACTCGGCTCATGACATATGGCAACCCGATGTACATTGGGATTAGACTGCTGTACTCTAGAGGGTTTTCATTGGCTGATTTCCTCCACTGAAATCTGTTCGGCACCATAAACAAGCCTCTAGTGACAGGCAGGGCTGGGTATGCATGAAGCTCATTGACCAGCAATTGAACTTAACTCTGTTGTATACTCAAAACTCACTGCCATCAAGTCAATATTGACTCATAGTGACCCTGTAGGACAGGGTAGAACACCCCCTCCCCACCATGAGTTTCAGAAACTGCAATTCTTTACAGCGAGGAAGGTGAGAATTCCATCATCACACTATCAATACACTCTCATGCAAAGATTGCCGCTGCCCTGGCCCTGTGAGTGGGCCCTAGCTTTCAACCTGAGCTTCCCCAGGCTGGGCCTTGCAAGGTGGCAGAACAGCTTTCCCCTGAGAAGAGGCTCCTGGAAGCCAAGAACAGACTTTGCAGATGGGAGCTCCTCAGCCCTGGGCTAATTATAGTCACTGCATGGCAAGAACAATCAGAGAAGGCTTAGGATGTCGCAGATGATGGAACCGCTCATGTTCTGATATGGTAAACTTCCTTAGCCAACATGTCTGCGTTTTTTCTTACTGGGTTAGAGACAGACAACTGTCTTTCAAAGCCCTTTATAATTGCAAAGGTTTATATTGCTTCCACATGACGATGTGCTCTAGAGGTACATCAAAGACATGAGCACTGGTCCCATTTTACAGATGGAGAAATTAACGTTCAAACAAGAGAAAAGGTTCTGATCTCTAGCTTGAAACACTTAATGAGTCTTCTCTCTATAGACAAGTACATCTTTGGACTAAACTCAATCACATACATGCTCATATACTCACACACTACCCACATATCCATACAATTCACATGCCACTTTTTACACATCACGCACACACACATGCTCACTATCCACACATATACATACATGATCATACATGTATATTCAATACATGCTCATGCATCTATATGCCTTACACACACTCAGAAGAATGATTAGGAAGGATGTCATCCCTTGTAAAATCAAAGCACCCTTTCCTTATGTACACACTAATGCACACCATTCACACATGCACATACATATATACTCACATAGACTCCTATAGATGCAAATAGACTCCCTGAGGGGGTCATAATTTTGTTTCCCTGCTCTGATTTTACTCATGAAACTTCCCTATTTCCTGCTATAAAAATATATCAATGACAGATATGTCTCTATGTTTCACCCTGTTCACCAAAAAACAAAACAAGGCAAAAAAACCCAAAAACCAGTCACTCCGAGGCAAACAGCAGGAAGAAGCCCAGCACGTGTAGATGGCCCAGCACACAGCGGCCTTTTCTTTATTTCCTTGCCTTTCAGAGTCAATGGACAGATTATTGTCTAGACTCCTGTTCAATAGACTCTCTTGTGTGACAGAAGCCTTTCATGCCTATCATTACTGGGGCTGGCCATCCAGGGTACAATTAGGTTCTCACTTTTGTGTTGCTATTGTTGTTAAATGCCATTGAGTCCATTCCAATTCATCGTGATCCTAGGTACAACAGAGCAAGACAATGGCCAGTCCTGTGCCATCCTCAGGGGCTCACTTGAGATCCTGCTAAGTCAATATATATATCTGTAACACACATGCATTATCACGTGTAATCTTCTCAACAACCCAAGAGGTAATATTATTTTTAATATATTGATCCCACTATGATGACCATCACATAGATGAGGAAACTGTGACTCAGAAGGGTCAGTAACAGGCCCAAAGTTACACAGATAATAAGCGCTCGAGCTAGAATTTGATCTGCCTCTAGACTCGAACTTATTATCTACTACAATATTGGGCCCGCCTTTCCTATTGCGTTGCTTCCCAAATAAAGCACTGCCTCCATGAGCAGCTAATGGTTGCTGCCTGCCCTAGAAGGTGAGATCGAAATCGAATCTAAAATCTAAAGCAACGCCAGTGACAACAAACCAACCAATAAGGATTGAATTGCAGCCCAGACTCAGGTGGGTGGGTCTGTAGGGGAGCCAGCATCAGCTCAGATTTGCATTTACAAGGCAGAACCCTGGGAAGATGGAGACTCTAGCTGGAATGTTCTTGTTATTAGTGTTCAGAAAAGGAAGCCACTTCTGGCCTGGGTCCCGTACAGTCCAAGTGCCCCAGGGAGCCAAAGAGGTTGTAGAGTGTGAGACCAGCCTGGCTTACCAGCAGTAACAGGGAGCGCCAAGTTCTGAAACGAAGTGTCTCTTGGCTGAAGGCAGCCTGGAGTGTGCAGGTTGTCCCACTATTTGGGGAAATCTGTTCAAGGGGAGCACTTGTAGATGACTTCGCTGGCGCTTGAAAGGCAATTTCAGATCTTTGAAAAGAGATTGCAAAATTAAATCTTGACAGTGTCCTTTTGGTTTGAAATTTATGTCCGTGTTTTAAATGGATGAACAACTCTACGTTGAATCTGGGTCTATAAGGAAAGAACAGCTAGCGGATTTGGCCTGATGAGTGAGTTGGTAGGTTAGTACAGTGCCTCTCCAGGCTTTGAACTGATGAGCCCAAAGCACCATTTTCTCGGCACAGAGAGCTGCTGCTCTCAGGTGACCATCTCTAACAAGCCGGAAGGGCCAAGATGCACTCTAAGACTGAAATCAAAACAGTGTCCTTCCGCATTCAGCATTGCTGAGCCTAAGACATCCACAGAAGCCATCTTCTTTCAGTGCTAGCCAGTGATTCAAGACCAGAGAAGTTCTTGGGTGTCCAGTACTACCGAGTCACCAAGAACCTTGAGGTCACAGTGAGCTCAGAAAAATATTTTTCTGTTTGTTTTGGTTATGATTTTCGGAAGCCTGGAACTTAATGACATAACAAAAGGGTCAGCGCCAAGCCCGTATGATCCGTGAGCCCATGGCCAGCACAGCAGATGTTACAGGGATTAAGTCATCCACAGAAGAATTAGTAGGAAGGATATCATCCACTGTTAAATTGGTACACTCCATCCCTCGGGGCCACCCATGAAGAGAGGGTTGACCTTTCTATGTAAAGTTCCAGTGACTCACAGGTAGTGTTTTGAGAAGGTCTGAGCACGAGAGGCAAAGGGATACGGCTGGACGGAATGATGAAATCTCTAACCCACACTACTTCTGGCCTCCACATTCTCTGTGAAAAGCAGTGGCAGAAAATACTGCCCTAAAAACGGTAGTCCAAAGAGGACTTTAGAGTCTGGTATTGGATATATGGGTTACTATCGGACTTATGGACTTGATCTGGTCTGAACTGGGATTTTTTTCTTAATGTAAAATTACTTTTTGTATAAAGCTCTTTCTTTATACACACACACACACACACACACACACACACACGCAATGGTAGTCCAAAGGCCTACTTAAGATGTTCATTAGTAATCTAAATAAAGGAATATCTTTCATGATATCTTTGTTCATTCAGACTTCCACTTGTGGAAACATGGGTTAAGCATTGCGCAAGCTCAAAAGTAAACATTGTGCATGAGACTTGGGTCGAGTTGTCAAGGGACTTAAAGGTGGATGAAGCAAACTCATATTTAAAACCTGAACCTTGAGGTCAGATTAAAAAAGGGGCATTGTTGTTATTTTTTAGTTGCTTTCAGCTTGGCCCTGACACACAGTGGCCACCAGTACAGCACAACCAGACGTACCCAGTCCTGCACCATCTTCATGACTGTTGGCATATTTGAGTCCATTGTTTCAGCCTCTGCGTATGTTCAGCGCCTTTCAAGTTCAGGGACTTATCATCCAATATCAGACAACATTCTGTCATGATGCATAGGGTTTTCACTGGTTGACATTCGGACATAGATCCTCAGGCTGTTCCTCCTTCCTCCTCTACGCTCCTCTGCAATTTAGCCCCAATGGGTGCCCCTGCTGGTGTTGGAAATCCTGGTGGTGACGCTTCTAGCAACATTGTAACGCACGGACCACTACAGTAGGACAAACTGACAAGATCGTGTAAAAAGGGTAGAGACTGATCAAAGGCAAGGCAAGAAAGAACTAGCTCAGAAGCAAATTAGATTGCTGCCGTGCGAATTTGGCAATGAATATTAGTGATGATTATGCCACCTGATTAATTAATTAGTATCACTAAACTGCAGATTTGAAAAATGGTGACTTAATAAATGTGTTATGAATGTTTTTCAGACAATTTAAAGAAAGGCGAATTGAAGGGCTGGTACAAGTGGCTTAACCTCTCTGGGCCTTACTTTATTCATTGGTCCATTAAGAAATCCAGGTATCATGTAGCCATAATATACTCTGGATTTTAGATCTCACATTAAAAGTGCACATATTACTAGGCAGTACACACCCTGGGTAGTAGGGTCAAGCTTCATGCTGGGACAGAGTGGCAGTGCTCTGGGTGAGCTGACCTGTGGGCTTGGCTTGTGGAAGGACCGCCCATGAGGGATCCATGGGATTTAGGTGGGCAGGAGGAGGAGTGGATTAGAGCCAGAGATCACAGGATGGGCAGTTGTGGGTATGTGCCTGGGCAGAAAGCCTAAGGTAACAAACTAAGAAAAAAAACCCAAAGTAACCCTTTCAAAAACACTGACATCTGCCCAAACCAAGAAACATACACCAGAATAAGTTTACTACCCAGTGAAACCCTAAATCAAACTCAAGCTTTACTCAACTGTCTCCGCAAGTAACAATGACTCTCCTCTGTGCCATATTTCACTGATACTCACAACCATCCTGAAAATGAAGCAGCAATTGTTGACCCATTTTACAGTTGGAAAATTGGCGCCTGGCAGCCCGGCAACTAACACAGAGTCAGCAGCTGATGGTGGCACCACCATTATACCACCAACCTCCTCAAAGGGGCACTGCCTTACACTTAATCTAAAAATACCGATTTTTCTAAGTCTTCCTATGTTCCAAAAGCAAACTGACACATCAATATACTTTCCAAACAAAACTGTCCTTTCATCCATTTCTTAAACCTTCTACAGAGAGATCCATCACATAGCCCTTGCTGCCTGGAGGCAGGGGCAAGCACCAGAAGTCAACTGGAAGAACAAGAATCCCTTCGTCAATCA
This sequence comes from Tenrec ecaudatus, assembly GCF_050624435.1. Lineage (NCBI taxonomy): Eukaryota > Metazoa > Chordata > Mammalia > Afrosoricida > Tenrecidae > Tenrec > Tenrec ecaudatus. Next base: position 266,674,992 of record NC_134530.1, on the reverse strand, counting down.
ACACAAGAAGGTCAACCCTGTACCAGCCTAGAATTCCTGCTGTTTTAATGTCTTTCTTCAAGCCAGGATATCAAATAAATTAGGTCTGCAGGAATGTTGAAGTTTAAAGTGGGATTAAAAAATGACACACGCAGCTGAGGTTTTTCATTTGGGGCACTACATACACAGACATTGTATCAATGAACCTTACCGAGGGACTCAGAAGGCTGTAGATAAAGGGGACTTCAAAGAACATCTCACCCAAATGACTTCTTCATTTTGGGAAGGAAGAAATTGAGGCCCTCAAAGATTCAGTAATTTTCTCAAGGCCATGGAGTTAATAGCCAAGTAACTCTACAAGCCTGCCTCTTCCAGACTCTAGACTACAGTTCCCCTTGTTGGAAGTGGCAAGGATCAATAGCCCTATTCTCTACTGTGTCCCTCCTAGGACAGCAGGGGGACATTCTGGGTGCTATTGGGAGTAGCACCAAAAGTAACCACTCCAATATCAGGTTGAAGATAGTTACCATGACATTTAAGTAGGTTAAAATTTTGGATCAATCAAAATTAACTGAGTACGTTAAATTAATTGATGAATTCTTAGATCATTTCCGATTCAGATCATTGTTGTTAGGGTCCTTGTGACTCAGAGAGACCTCAGTGTACAATAGAATGAACCATGGCTCGTGCCTGTGCCTTCCTCCCAATTGCTCTTCTCTCTCATCCCACTGACGCAGCCACTGTGTCAATCCATCTAGTCAAGCATGCTCCTCTTTTGTGCTATCCCGCTACTTACCAAGTAGGATGTCCTTCTCCAGGGACTGGTCTCTCCTAACAACATGTACAAATTACATGAAATGAAGTCTTGCCAAACTTACCTCAAAATAGCATTCTAGTTACAATTCTTCCTAGATAGATCTGTTCGTTCTTGGGGAAATCCATGGTATTTTCAATATTTTTCTCGAACACCACGATTCAAATACATTTATTCTTCTTCAGTCTTCCTTAATCAATGTTTAACTTTCACATACTTATGAGGACATTGAAAGTACCATGGCTCGAGTCAGGCGCACCTCAGTCCTCAGAGTCACATATTTTCAATACTCCGAAGAGGTCTTGTACAGCAGATTCACCCTGCTGTTTCCATGAACATTGTGGATCCAACCAAGACAAAATTCTTGACAACTTCAATCTTTATTCCATTTATCATGATGTTATCAACTGGTCCAGTTGTGAGGATTATGGTGTTCTTTACAGTGAGTTGTAATGCATACTGAAGGCTGCAATCCTTCTGCATCAGCAAGTGTTTCAAGGCTACCTCACTTTCAGCAAGTAAGTCTGTGTCATCTGCATTTCACAGGTTAATAGCCTTCCTCCAATCCTGATACCAGAGTCTTCTTCATATAACCCAGCTTCTCTGATTTTTTCTCAGCATACAGATTGAATACCTATGGCGACAGGATACAACACTGATGCATAACTTTCCTGATTTTTAACCCATGTAGTATGCCCTTGTTCTGTTCCCACAACTGCTTCTTGATCATGTACATTATCCACATGAGCATATTATAGTGTTCTGGGATTCCCATTCTTCTCAAGGCTAACCATCATTTGTCATGGTTCACACAGTCAGCATAGTCAATAAAACATAAGTAAACATCTTTCTGGTATTCTTTGCTTTCAGCCAAGATCCATCTAGATCAGCCATGATATCCCTTGTTCTGAATCCAACTTGAACCTCTGGTAGCTCCCTATCATTGTAACCATTGTTGGATGATCCTTGGCAAAATTTTCCTTGCATGTGATATTACTGATATTGTTCTATAATATGAATGACAGAATGCCACCTTCCTCTAAAATAAACATAAATGTGGAGCACTGACCCAAGTAGTTGTGTTCCAAATTTCCTGGCATAGATGAATGAGCCCTTCCAGTGCATCATCAGTGTGTTGAAACATTTCTATTGGTAGTCCACTGATTTCTGGAGCCTTGTTTTAGGCTAATACTTTAAGTGAAGCTTGGACTTCTTCCTTAAGGACTGTTGCTCATAAGCCACCTCTTAAAATGGATGAATGTTAACTAGTTCTTTCCAGCACAGTGACTCTATATTCTTTCCACCTTCCTTTGATGCTTCCTGGATCATTCAACATTTTTCCCATAGAATCTCTCACTATAGCAACTCAAGGCCTGCATTTTTTTGAGTTCTTTCAGTTGAATATATACTGAGCCTGTTCTTCCTTTTTGGTGTTATAACTCTAGGTCTTGGCACATGTCATTATAGTAATATAAAAAAGCATATCATTCCACTTCTCATCAGGGAAGAAGTAAGGATGAATATGTTCACAGATTTGAGATCTACAAGGGTGCTCATTATGCTGTTGATTCATTCATTAAGCATATACTATGTGTGAGAAGCAGTCCCTGGGCCATGCAAATAGCGTGATCAACTGTTAACTGAAAGAATATGTGTTCTCCTCGATATGATTGAATGCTTGAACTATTGAAGTGTATGCTCTATAAATTATGTGCCAGTAAAATGTTAAAATAATAAATAATAACAACCACAGAAAGAGTATAGCTTCAAGTCTACCCAGAAACCCTTTAGAAAAAAGACCTGGAGATCTTTTTTCCCCTTAATGAACCACTAATACTCCATGGAGCACAGTTCCACCCTGACACAGTCAAGTCTGCCACACATCATGGGTACACATGGGATACAGGGGGACAAAATGGACACCTATCCTCATGGGCTTTAGATAGGCAATTCCAATGCGGTGTGGTGAGTGCAGTGAGGGATGAAGATATGGCTTACTGTGAGAGAGTAGTTCTGGGACAGCTTCCTAGTGGAAGTGGCAATGAGGAGCGATAGCTAGAGTATCGTATGAGCACTCCCACAGACCCTCGTGGGCATTTCTTCCAGTTCCCACGCCTCTCCACCTGGCCTCCCACTAGGGCTTTCTCTAATCCATTTGTCATTGGGTTTGGCGCAATTGGGAAGTGATCAAATTTTTAGGATATAAATGGAGGTGAGGGAATTCACATCCCCTACCACACATCTCTACCCCCGAGTGGGAGGCTGGACTCCAAACCTGGGCAGACATGTCTACCCAAGGAGGCACCCAGAGTCCGCTGCTCTGACACTCAAACAGTGCTTTATACTCTTCAAGTCAATTTCGCATGTGCTTTCTCACCAGAACCTCGCCATCAGGGCAAATGTTTCATTACTGGCAGAGTTCGGATGAAGTGGCTCACCCCAGGGCACATAAAAGCTGATCCAGAACCAGTGCTGGGACATAGTGCCCAGCACTCAAAACAGGCCAACTGGCATCACGTGCAATTTAACCAGAAGCAGGCACTGCCTTTCCTGGGCGGGGGGGATACCTTCAGTGTCCTGCCTCTCCATTTCAATGGTTTCCAGTGGAATCTATATGTCGGTTGCACTTTTCTGAAATGCAGAGAATTCTGTGCACCAGTGAAAGCTGTGCTCAGCACAGCAAAGCCCCGTAAAGGAAGCAGCCAACAGTTCCGGAAGACACAGTGGCATACGCTAGAAATATTTGACTTCAAACAAGTGGAAGCCCTCACAGAGTCAGGATACACACCAGACGCTTCCACAGCTGCATCAACAACAGCTCCATAGCTACAGGGAAGAAACCAAGATAGTGCAGGAGACTGGCCACAGATCCCAGGTACTAAATCAGACAGGCTTTGGAAAGAAGCCATTGCAAATGCTCGTGGAAAAACAATGCTGCAATATGTCTTTATTTCCACTGAGCTTTCCACTGAACAACAGCTGTCAACAACTCAGGAAGATGGGTTTGGTCCAAACCGTTCTTCTCTGCAAGTGTTCTTTTGTTGACATCACAGTGCTCTTTACACCAAAGGCCAAATCGAGGCGTGTCAAATTATTCCAAAGGGCCAGATATTTCTGCATCTGTTCATCTTGTTACTTTGTGTCTGCATCTGAGAGGCAAACAAAGATCCTGTAATGAAAAAGCAGTGCTGTTGAATATATTGTTGAAGGAAGGCGTTGTTTTTGTCCTTCTACTATTTGCTATAAAGCTTCCTTGGTCTTTCCTAAAGTTCGAATAAAATAAAAATCACCGGGCTGAAAAAAAGTTTTTTTTAAGGTTTTAAAAGAAAGTTGTTAGTGGCTCAAGTCATCTCCACCCCATGGAGACAACGTGCATCATGGGGTCAGACCCTGATGAAACAGAGTCTTTTCACTAGCTGTTTTTTCAGAAGTATATCACCAGGCCTTTCTTCCTCATCTCTCTTAGTCTAGAAGTTTCACTGAAACCTCTTCAGCATCATGTAAACCAAAAAACTCCACTGTCAGACAGGTGGTGGCTGCTCATGAGGTACATTACCTGAGAAATGAACCCAGGTCTTCCATATGGAGGATGAATGGTAGGCCACTTAATAGGACAGCCCTTTTGATTTTAATCACTGACTCTACATGCAGAGCATCTAATTTGCTGCATAGGCTCAGAAACACTAAAAACTGTAGCTTTTCTAACTCACTTATGTGCAGGCACTGTGCGTGAGCTCTCAATCCCAAGGAGCCACTTTGGGGCACGTTGTAGACATTTTCTTCCTAGTCCACTGTGGGGCCAACTGTCCCTATCACAGTGGGCTTAAGGAAGTGACATCGGTAATCCATTCTAATGCTTTGCTTGCTGTTGGCCTGTCAACTTTTTCCAGGTAAATTTTCACAGGTGAAAAACACCCAAGCTTACATGTATCTTGAGCCTTTCCCATGGGTTAATATGCTGGACGAAGGCTAGGGACACAGCTTTGTGGCACAACTTCCCTTCACACGGTGTCGAGAAAGTGCACCTAGTGGCATTGACTACACGTGACATTGTAATGAATGATTCAAGCAAGGAGCCCATATGCTGTTGGAGGGACTCTACTTGCTATTTCTTATAGGTTTTGTTTGTTTGCTTATTATCTTTCCTCTCTTAAAATTTTGAAACAGTTACTTCACAGTTATTTGTTCATGGAATAAGATATATTGCCTTTCCAATAAATTTACCTGGAAGCAAATCCTCAAATAGTAAAAACTATTACTTAAGAGCTGCCATCCTTGTGCTACATCCCTTACCATGACATCTCTGCAGTCTTCTCAGCATCTCTACAATGGTTGCCTCTGCTTGAGAGATAAAGGAATTGAGGCTCAGATGTGTTAAAGAATTCTCCCTAGAGACAACTGTCAGTGTGACATGACAAAAAAAATTGATTTAGCACCCCACACACACTAAAGGGGACAAATAACAAAAATGTGGGTGAAAGGAGACAAAGGACAGTGTACGATATAAAAGAATAATAATAATATATAATTGAGCAAGGATTCATGAGGGTAGGTGGGGTGTAAGAGAGGGAAGGGAAAAAAAGAGGAGCTTATACCAAGGACTCAAGTAGAAAATGTTTTGGAAATAATGATGGCAACATATGTACAAATATGATTGATACAATTGATGTATGGAATGTTAGAATAGCTGTAAGAACCCCAATGATTTTTTTAATGATTTTTTTAAAATGTCTCTAGCAATACAACCAACTCTGGTGCTCTTTGTGTTCGGTGCCTTACGTACCCTATTTACTAACTCAGTGACCAGGATGATAATAAACCCCGAGGCAGAAATGAGCATACGTCTTAAAAGCCTCTTGGCAGGACATGGCAACACAAAAGCATCAGGTTTATTATGCCTGCAAGCAGTTGTTGTGTGGGCCTTGAATCATGGCCACTCCGTGCACAATGGAACAAAATGCTTTCTGGTACTGTGTCATCCTATGATCAGTTATGGGCCAGGTCATCGTGATCCATGGAGCCTTTTGTGGCTGGCTTTCAGACGTAGATTTTGAGGCCTTTCTTTCTAGTCTATCTTAGTCTAGAAGCTCCACCAAAACTTGTTCAGCATTACAGCAACACACACACATACACACTGAAAGATAGGCATTGACTGAGAATCAAACCCGGATCTCCTGCATGAGACGTAAGAATTCCACCTCTACTGGGAACTCTTTACTGAGCCAACACTGCACCCAGGTCCTCCACACAGTACGAATCATGCTGTCTGGCCGTGCGTGCATCCCTTTAAGAGCACATACTGTGTGAGGATGGGCTGTCTAGAGAAACAAATCCAGAGACACTGAAATATGGATAAGAAAAACTGTATATCAAGAAGTAGTTAAAAATATCAGGAAGGCATCCCAGTCCAGTTCAACGCAAATCTGTAAGTCTGATGCTAGTCCATCAAACCCTCTTCAGACTCACAGCACAGCCTGGGTGACATAGAAAGCTGAGCCCGGAAGCAGGAAGATCTCAGGATGCAGAGATATGTAGCTCTAAGGTCAGGGGAAACATGGCAGGGCTCCGACAGTTCTCAGGATCAGAGGCCCACACAGGGTTGTCATTAGAGGCAGGCAGGGTTCCAGCAGGCAGGAAGGTGGAGGGATAAAGAGTGAGATTCCCAGCTTTCCTTCCCTGTAAGAAGGTCACACCCCTAAGAAGACATCAGCAGCCTGAGACATGATTGATTCTACCCCTACACTTTCATAAAAATTCAAGTTCAATTAAAAATAATCTTACTACCCCAATTCTATCTTACAAATCTGGCTAGACCAGAGGACGTACATAGGTACAGATAGCATCTGGAAATACAGGGAATCCAGGACAGATGATCCCTTCACTCCTTCAGGTAAGAGTGGCGATGCCTGGAGGGTGGAGAGAATGTGGGGTAGAAAGGGGGAACTGATTACAAGAATCTATTTATAGCCTACTCCCTGGGGCATGGACAACAGAGAAGAAGGCTGGGGGAGACGTCGGACAGTGTAACATATGACAAAATAATAATTTAGCAATTATGAAGGGTTCATTAGGTAGGGAGGAGTGAGGAGGGAGGGGGGAAATGAGCAGCAGATATTAAGGGCTCAAGTAGAAGGCAAATGTTTTGAGAATGATGATGGCAACAAATGTACATGTTCTTGACACAAGGGATGTATGTATGGATTGTGATAAGAATTGTACGAGCCCCCGATAAAATGATTAAATAAATAAATAAATAATCTAACTACCACATATACCCTGAGCATAAGGAGCCTCGGTGGCACAATGAGTTAAGTATTAGGCTACTAAGCCTAATATTCACAGCCACAAGCCACTCCACTGGAGAAATATAATGCTTTCTGCTCCTATAAATAATTACTGGCTCGGGAACCTTAGAGAGTATTCTCCTAAGCCCTATCCAGTCACTATCTGAGTATAGCTGCATCATGGCACTTGCATCTGCCTAGGGAGCTCTGGTCAGCCCTTCCATGGGCCACAACTAGAGGAGGTAGCTTTGATGGGGGGGCAAAACCAAGGCCGCAGCATCAGCCAAAGATCCACTAGAAAATGTTAGTGACTCAAGGGTTCCAGAGCCCCTTTTCTCATGTTCAGGAAGATGTGACTGACCCAGCTGACAAACATCTGCCCATCTTCACTGGCCCTCAGACTCTTGCTTTCTTCTAATTACATCCAAGAGCAAGAAAGCAGTCAAGATTCTCCCCCACCAAAATGGCCTGGAAGAGAAAGGTGGAGCTGGGTGTTCTTACAGAAGTTCTTTAACATATTGTGCATTAAAATCATTTGCAGATGGATGGCCCCAATTCAGAGTTTTTGATTCAGTAGGTCGGTTAGCCTGAAAGTCCCTGAGTGGTACAAGCAGTAAACATGATGAATCAGCTGTGGACCAAAAGTTTGGTGGTTTAAACATTTGGGGGAAAAGATCCGGTGACCTGCTTCTGAGAAATCGGCCGTTTAAAACCCTATGGAGCAGTGTTGACACACATGGGTTGTCATGACTCATAAACACCTTGACCAACACCCTATCTTGAGGTGGTTCAGAGAAAGTACATTTCTCAGATGCTGATACCGTTGGTCCCAGGGCCTATACTTGGAGAACAAATGTTTTTAAATTACTTTAGGTAAATGATGTAAAAGTGTGTTAGGCAGGGTTCTCTAGAAAAACAAAACAGAACACTTATGATTATAGATAGATGATAGATTTATATAGTGAGAAGGAATACAACATCTAATTAGTCCACACAGCAGTACAGAGGACTCAGTACAACTCATTTACATGGGAATTACACAAGGGGACCTAAAAAAAAAAAACGGAATTGCACTGGGCAGAACAAAGTTTTCGTAGTATATATTTTTCCCACTATGTGAGCACTAAGCAACTTATTCTGAGCTAGTGCACACAGTGGCATCACCTGGAAAGGTTCTTTCTGGTCACAGTACATTTTTTTGTGAAAGCAGTTTTACTTGAACCTGGCTTTTTGTGATGGCTGATTTTAGAGAACAGTGTGGGGCTGTGAAATTTTGTTTCCGGCTCAGGAAAAAAATGCCACAGATTACAAGAACATCACTATGAGTAAAATTCAAGTATATGAGTGGTTTTCTCATTTCAAAAAAAGGTGAAATGTCTATTGATGACAAGCCTCCTTCTGAAAGTCTGTCAACTTGTAATGCATTTGGAGTTTGTTCCACCAGGTCAGACTGTTAATCAAGCTTTCTATTTAAAGGTTCTGAAAAGATATCTTAACAGTGTGTGACAAAAAAGGCCTGATTTGTGGTAGATGGGGAATTGGTTTTGTCACTAGACAATGCACCTACTCACACAGCCATATTAGTGCACCAATTTTGGGAAAATAACATGCTTCTCTTGCCTCTCACACCTTATTCGCCTGATCTTGTTCCATGTGACTTCTTTTTGTTTCCATGAATAAAGAGGGACATGAAAGGACAGTGATTTGATGATGTAGAAGAGGTGAAGAAAAAAACAAGGGAGGTGCTGTGGCCATCCAAACAGATGAGTTTGAAAAATATTTCCAAGAATAGAATTGCAGATTTGACAAATGTATTAAATGTAATGGAGAGTACTTTGAAGGTGATAAGGTTGTTTTGTAAAAAAAAAAAAAACATTAAATGAATAGCTTTGAAAAAATTCCATTGGGGGGGAGGGGGTGTCCCCTCATATACTGAAGGTCATTCCTACTCACACCTGTTACTGGTCCAAGGTCAAGGAAGCAGACAGCGAAGTGGCTGGTGGAAGGTGTCCAGTCTGCTCGCAAACACATTGAGCAGAGTCAGCCAGAAGGCAGCAGACGTGGCAAGGTGGGGGCAGCAACAGCAGGAAGATGAGATGTCAAGACATAGCAGAGGCCAGAAGTACAGCAGCAGTGTAGTGAAGCAGGTTGTGATGGCGCTTCAAGCATGGTGACACAATCCACTACGATCCACGGGTTTGCTCAGCCACAGGTAGCGCAGCACAAGGTTGAGGCAGAGAGGCTAACTCAGGCAGCATCACACTGGTCTGATCACCAAGGAAAGAGATAGAAGATGGCTTCAGAGTACCATTTATCTTGGTCACCTTTCAATCAAGTCTGTCAATCCACCTGATTGTTACTAATTGTTACTGATTGTCAATCCACCCACATGTTCCTATGAAGCCATGTTAGCACCAAAAAAATCACAAAAGTTATAAGAGTATAGCTTTGCATAAAAAGAATGTAATTATCAAATGCCCCCCATCATGTGCCAGATATTTCAAAACCACTGATATTCACAACACTTCCAAGTAGGAATTTGTATTCCCATTTGCAGACTTGAGTACTAGAACTTGAGAATTTGAGTAACTTGCCTAATGCTGCACTAGTTGCTGGCAGAGTTGATATTGTAGCTGAGGATGTGGTCATCTTCTTCCCAGCTCCTGTCCAGTGGATCCTGGTGTGGATACTGTGGTAGGTGTATAGGAGGAGATACAGAGGAGGATGCCGGCACAATAGAGGTACCTTGCAAGATGGCATGCAGGAAAGCATGCCAAGCAAGCTGCTCAAGGCCGGCTGCCCCTCTGGGGACTTGTGAGGGTCATGGGCACTTCAGGTCACTGAGCCCTAACAGATTCTGATCTGGCCTAGAAGCAAGAGAACCAGGTGACAGGTGGACACAAATTACACCTGTCCTCAAGGAGATATACTGCCTTCCATTTGAATTCCACTGCAGTGACGACCCTTACCACCTAGTAGGGGGAGATAGAGACTTGGGCCTGGCATAAACAAGAAATGTACTTGACAGGCAGAGGGTTTGTGTGGTCTTGGGCTAGGAGAGGGAGAGAAAGTGATCACTATTCAGTCTGCTTTTACTGAGAGTCAGACTATGCCATTGACCTAAGGGACAAGTGATTGAGGTTCAGAAAAGTTAAGCCACTTTCTCCAGGCTGCACAACACATAAGGAGCTGGGGTTTGAACTCAGATTTTCTGGAACACAAATTTTACACCCACCCTCTGACTGACCTTATAGAATCTCTGGTTCAAAATAAAAACCTACCAGTACAACTTTCCCATTAGACACTCGACTCATCCTCATTGCCTCTGTCCAGTGATAGCCTGTCTAAACACGATGCCCTGTGTATAATAGAAAAAAAACCATCTGTGGAAATTCAGATCTGAAAGTCCATCTTTGCCTCCTCTCTCAAAGCGTCATCTCTTCACATCCAAGAATACTTAGTAACAACCAAGAACTTTCCCGCCAATGTGAGGTTCATGAGGACAATCCTATTACTTGACCCAAACTATTTTCAGGTGATGTGATGAGTCTGTAGACAAAGGCTCATCCATCCACCCATCTCCCCTGCTTTCCTGACTGTGTGACTGCATTTCAGTCTAGGAAAGGGCCATCCAAAGGCCGGTGGGCCCTGTGTAACCTGAGCTGGCGCCTCTGCTGGGTCTGTGGACCCTGTAAGAGAACAGAGAATGTCTGTAGACAGAGTAACCATGAAAGCAGTTACACGCCTATCCTGACACCCAACACCTCTGTGCCTTGGTGCCTGTTTCTTGCTTTGCCAAGAGCCCTTTGGAAGCAAGAAGTCCCACACTTCTGGGTCTCCCTCCACGTGGGCCTCTTTGATTAACTGTCTTAGCTGCACCCGATCAGAGGTGGGTCTCGGGAGCTGCCCCAGATTTTGACTTAGTAGGCCAATCCACTGCAAGAGTCATAACAAAAGAAGCGTGCAAGAATAATCTCTTCAGGTGGAGCCCTGGTGGCGGAAGTTATGCTTTGTTAATGACAAGGTCTGCAGTTTGGAATCACCAGTGGCTCCGCAGGAGAAAGACCCAGCTTTCTACTTACATAGAGTAACAGTCACGAGAACTCGCAGGGAAAGTTCTGCCCTGATCTATCGGGTGTCTGTCAGTCAGCATCGACTCAATGGCAGTGAGTTTTATTTGAGTGAGTAATCTATCCAGACAGCAGAATTCCAAATAATTTTCTGCTCTTACATTCTGAAACAGCCTGTCACTCTGTGACACATAGCACCATCTGTCCCCCAAGTGACATTATTGTCTCATTTTTGCCAGACTAAATACTGGGGGTGAGGAATTGGGAAGATGCTGGTGCTCCCTGTGGATACCATTTCCTGCCACTAAGTTTTGTTTCTTGTCGTGTTTGATAGCAAGATGCTCTGCACTTCAATGTAAATACCATCCAAGGCAGCATATGGCTTGCAAAGCTTGCTTGCATTGAGGACTGAGGAGCTTGCACCGGCACATAGAGCATTTAGCACGTGTCACAGGAACCAAAGCCTCCCCTCTGTGGAGGGAAGAAAAGCAACTGCCATGTGCAGTGTTGCTGTATTTGTGAGCTCGTCACAGTTAGAGAAGGTCAAGGAGTTCCTGAGTAGAAAGCAGAGAACCCAAGCTATGTGAGGGTTAGGGAAGTTCCCTGTGAGCAAGTGTTCCCCACAGCATACGCTATACAAATGTACAAATTAACCTGGGAGCATTTAGCACCTTCAAAGGTGATTTTCATCACTTAATGAAATAGGTCATAGCACTTTCCTCTTTTCTGCACACAGTAGATTCCTATCTTCCAAGCAATCAGGCATGCTTTGGCCTATGCCTCTGAGGCCTGTGCTGCTTGACCTTTTTCACAAAATGGTACACAGAAAAGATTATATTGACATAAATGGGAGGCTCTGGCTGTACCAGACCCTGTCTGGTCACTGAGGAACTAAGGGGAAGGGCACAATATTTGTGCACAAATATGGAAGCTATCAGACCCTAAGTTGCTAAAAGAGGCTCCGCCACTAGATCCCTAGAGAGTACCTAGAGAGAGGTCCTTTATAATTCTAGGATACAAGAGCAGTCAAGTGAACGCAGGACACTCATCCAGAAGTGGTACTGCTTTCCGGTACCAGTGTATGGCCCAGTCACATGCCTGTTGGCCCTGCCCACTTGGAGTGTAGCAGTATCAACCTTAGGAAAGATGAGAGAGGACTGCAGAGTCTCTGTTCCTGGCCTCCTCCTCTTGCACTGAAATGGAGCCCTCTGCGCTGCCTTGGGTTCCCAAATCTCTCTCCCACAGCAAAGTGAGCCCTTCATGTCGTCCTCACCCCACAATGATACACCTCCGCTCCTTTGACTGGGTTTCTGTCTCCCTGGGCATGTACAGGAATGTTTAACCTTTCCACTCCAGGATGGATGGGTTTCTTGTAGGAGCCACAGTACCGGTGTGCAAGGGTTTTTTGCTGTTACTGTGATCAAGTGATGGGAATTAAGAGATTAGTAAGAACAGTAACGACTCAAAGCCTTCTTCAGTGGTCCCAAAGATAACCAAGTGAGTCTTTGTTGAGCGTCTAAGTGGTAGGAAAAGGGAACGAGCTGAAGTACAGCAGGAAGCATAACCCTGCAAGGGCTCAGCTGAGCCTGGGTGGGTGATCCTAGATAATGGGAGGAGAAGAGCCAGGCTCACCTATTACAGGCTACTCTCCTGACCGGACACAGGACACTGGTCCCCGTCTTTTGTCCAATTATGTCCCATGCCATTCCCCAAACACAAACTTTTCCCTTTCCCTCTAGTCCGACTTCCTTTCTGAGACATAGTTTAAGTTTTCAGGGAGGCAGGGAACCAATGGCTCCAAGCATAGGCTCGCCAGCTACACGGGCCGGACCCGCCTCTGTTCACCACTGACCTACTGTGGCAGTGTGTTGCCCTCTCCAAGCAACTTTCAGGGGGATAACATTAAAATCACGCCAGCGCACACTGTTTACGAGATGCCAGAGGACCTGATCATTCACCACCCTTCCTGCCTCCTGAACAACAAAAACCAGTTGCCATTGAGTCAGATCCATGTGTGCAGAGAAGAACACTCCTTCAGGTACTAAATGCTGAGAGTTTTCTGAAACAGAACCTATATTCCAAGATATTCCAGATTAACTGAACCCCCAACTTTTCAGCTAGTAATCAAGCATTTACCCAACAGCACCACTAAACTGTGTGCATGGCTATGCCTACACATACATACACACAAATCATACTCTAAATCCCAAACTATCAAGAGACTGTTACCCTATCATTTACAGGTAATTGAAAACCCAGGGCTAGAAAGGCCACATAGGAAAGATCCATAAACCAAGAGGCCCAGGGATTCGGATTCATGTCATTTTAATGTAATACACAGGAATTACCATTTATTTCTTTATGCACTCTTCAGCTTTAGAAATAGACAAATGACATATACAAAGAAAAATAAATGTCTATGTTAAAGATATTGTTTGAATTTCTAATATATAACCTTTTTTTCAAATTTACTGAAGTGGAAAAATAGTTCCGGTACAAACTAAAATTTGCACTTCCCAAACAGAAAAGTTTCTCTTCATAATTGACCCTGTGTTTCATTGCATTAAATTTTCAGCGTAAAATTTCCAAGCAGTTACATTGAATGACAGAACTGTAGTCATTTAGGTTTATAGCTTTGACTTGACAGTAACTGTACTATCATTCTTTCTTTTGAATTTATGGTTGAAATTTATATTGGATCATAGGGTCTGGAGGCATGAACTGCACCCTACGGGAACTTAAGGGATTCCAAATCACTAAGAAATTACTTTCAAAATGAACTATGTAGCTGGGTACACATGTATGAGGAGGCCATCCAGATCACGGGGAGTTCTCTCCAAATGAATTTCCTCAAATAATACATTTACTAAAGGGTAAGTAATAAAAATGTACTATGGAACTTGCATATATTTGGTTAAAACAACAGTAATTGCAGCAATTATTTATAACTTTGAACCAACAAGATTTTGGGTAAAGTAGGAAAAGTATTTTAGGACTGATATTGTTACAAATTGCTGCATATCGTGATCATAAAGAGTAGTTTTGGTTGACTTCATTCCTGTTTTCCAATGCTCTAGAGGTGATGCACCCTATTATTGCCCTGGCGGACATCTCTCACTGCTGCTAAATGTCATAACTCTATGATGAAGTCTCTTTATTGTCTAAAATCCTAGCGTTAGCACTGTCCAGCCAATTTCTTACTGTGAAACAAGGGAATCAAAATGAGAGGTAGAAGGTTTTCCTTTCACCAACAAATCCTAGCCTAGACTTCCTCTGGGAGTCCCCAGGTACCATAAATGCATAAGCACTCTACCACCCCCAGAAGGGCGGGCCTCAGAAGACAGGCCAGGGGATCTGCTTTCAGAAGGTCACCGCCTTTGAAAGGCTGTGGAGAAGTTCCATTTGGCTCACCTCAGGGTGAGCCATGAGGAGGAATTGACGCCATGACAACTAACACCCACTTCACTTCCAACCAATTAGCATAAAGGTTGTATACTCCTGAAGGCCAAGGGGAAAAAACATTATCCAGCACTTACGCGCCTGCTGGGTGTCTGCCACGGTTGTATGCTAATTATTTCACTTATTCCTACGACCCCTAGGAGGAGGTATAATAATTGTTGTCATTGTAAATTGCCCTCCTATCAGTTCCAATTCACGGGGAGCCCATTTACAACGTGACAAATGTTGCCTAGCCCCTTACCATCTTCATGATGGCTGGCATATGCGCCAGCCCATTGTTGTAGCCCCTGTGTGTTTTGAATACATTCCAAACCAGGGGGCACATCATCTTTGGGGAACGTATTCTGTTGTGTTCCATATGGTTTTCATTAACTGATCCTGGGAAGGCGATGGCTAACCCTTTCTTCCTACTTTGTCTTAGTCTGGACGTGCCACGGAAACCTGCCCACCAGAGTAGCCCTACTCGCATTTGAGATACCAACTGGTGACATAAAAGCAACACCAAAGATACTATAGTAAGACAAACTGACAGAGAGGTGGCAGATAGCATCCCGGTTTCTAGGTACAATAATTGAGTTACAAAGAATGTAAGTGCATTGCCATTGGCCTCACAACTGACAAGAGATAGAAGCCCAATTGATACCTGGCTGGTTTAGTTCCAGAGACTAGGCTCCAAACTCCAGTCCAGATAACTCCTGGGAGAAAACGAAGCATTAAAACCCCAACACATTAGAGTGGATGTACTAATCAACTGTACTGAAGTCCCCCCTTACTTGAAAGAGCCTATCTTTAACACAGTCCTACGAGCCTGGCAAGAAAGGCACACTTTCAGTTCTGCAATATGAAGATAGAAAGATGAAGTCGAGACTGATGGAAAGTACTCATTCATTCCTTTTACAGTGTCAAGTACCAGGCCAGGTGCCAGAGCTGAGAAGTTTCTCCTCCCATTCAAGATAGGGCCACGCAAGGAAAACTTCACCACGGGGAAATATTTGCTCAAATGTGGCTCGGGCTGGGTATTAAAGATCAGCATTCTGTGTGGGAAAATGTGTGGCTGTTCCTAAAAGTCAGGGAGACAGAATGGAATTTCATTCAGTTACACAGTCTCCCTGAAGAATTGCAGTTTTTCGTGAAGGCTACAGGTTGGCTATGGGGTTGGCCAGCCTCTTGTTCACAAAGCTGGCATGGTGACGGTGCAGCAGGGTGTCGGTTCTGGCCCAGCCTTTTATTTTCTCAGCTGCTCTCTCTCACCCAAAAGCACAGCCACTTCCAGAACGACTGGCAGATTCCCAAATACAAAGTCATGTGTTTCTAAAACTCTCTGGTAGACCAGTCACTCAAATTTTCCAGGCAGATCGGCAATGTAACCACGGGTTCCATTGTCCCTGGACACCCATACAATCTTCCGATTGGAACATCAGAAATCTGGGACATCAGAACTCCAAAAATCAATTCCAAAGTGGCCTGTAGCCTAGCCTCCTTCCACGGTGCTGATATTGGCAGAAACTGTCCAAGTTCTTTACAGACAAAGCCATGGATGGAAAGTTCAGTGGAAAACTGCAGCCACTGCTTGGATAAATATAGGCCAAGAAAACATCTGAAATTCCAGACAACTGAGACCAAAAAGAGTTCTTGAGAACTACTTTTTACTTCCCCCAGAACGGTCCTGTTTCTCCCCTTTGGATCCAGCTGCTGAGGTATTTTATCCTCCATCTACTTAGAATTCTTCACAGTTTCCAGAAAATCATGGAGTGGCTTTCGGGAGGAAGAAGCAAGGCAGTGGCCTATTCAATCATCGCCCTCTTGCTGCTACATGGCAGCCAGCCACTCCTCATTTGACCATTGAGGCCCTTTCTGCAAAACCAAGCCCGTCCTCGGTCCAACCCCTGGGATAGATCCCATTTGTTACTTCAGTGATCCAAGAAAAAGAAAATCCTTGCCTTGGTTAATTATGAGACCCACGCGTTTATCAGTGGCCTGAGAACTCGTAAAAGATCGTCCACTGAGCTTCTCCTTATCATGTCGCTGGGATGTGCTCCTTCAATAGTTTTCTTTTGTTTGTTTGTGATGAACTGGCTTGTCACTGAAGATTCAAGTCCAGAGGGAGCCTTGAAAGATGGCCACCAGATAGCAAGTACTGCCAGTCCCAGAGAGGACTCCACAGGAAGGGATCCCTGCTTTAGGAAATCAGACGTGAGACCTGAAATCTAGGTGTTCTGATTATAAATAAATATATATATTACTTCATTATATGTTTGCTTTTTTTGAGCCCCACCCCACCCCCAGGAGAATCTGAAACTTGGCAGAACAGTTAGCGCCTCCCTGGCTCCCCCTCCCTGTGCTCAGCGACTGCCTGTGTGCACTGGGAGAGCCAAGCTCCCCTCCTCCTGATCAGAATCCCCATCCCAGAGATCTGACCCCCTACTTCTCTGACCCCCAGGACCCAGCTTGTCGGGGAATCCCCTCACAGGAGAACCAGTCTAACTTCCCCCGTGTTTGGATCCCCAGCACCACTTTTGCCCCTTTCCCTTGGAGACATCCTTTTCCCTCCCCCCTCAAGCTCTCACTGCTCCTACACCAGATAGACCTGATCTCAGCTCCTTGGAAGCTGGGGAGGTGACAGACACCAAGCGAGGGACACATTGTTTTAATCACATGTCTTTTTGGTTACTGTGTTCTCTCTCCTTTTAGATCCATCAGGACTCTCATCTTGAGATAGCAGGAGCCCTTGCTGCTTGTTGTGCAGCGTTCCGGGCAGACCTAGCCCACCCAAGGCAGACTCCAGTCTTTGGGTCGGAATCCCTAAGTATTCGCACAGCTACCACTGGGAAACCAGGAGTCCTCAAAGTCATGGGCAAGCTCTTGACTCCTGTTCTCCATAAACCCATATTTCTCAGTAGGGTGATCTGTGTCCCACTCCAGACCATAGACCTCCTACACATAGAACATGGATGAGACCCTCTCTCTTCTCTCAGCTAGGAGGAGGCGGGCCACACACTCTGATCACATTCTTTTCGCCTAGGGCACAAGGCATCAAGCACTGCTCCCGAGGGAAGAAATCCAAGGGCAGACTGAGAGAGTAGCCCTTGAACAAGGAGATAAGGATTTTTAGCTCTCAGACAACTATCACCAGACAATTATCAACTAGACAACTATCTTTGATTCTTCCCTCCCCCCGCCCCCCAAAGCCTGGGCACACTTCTTACATGCTGTCATAGGCCGATCGCTGCCCTCTTTAACCTCGTGCCTCTCACCATAAACCCACAGCTGACCTTATCTCCCAAATGGAAATATGTGGGACAGACCTGAACACCACATTCCTTTCTCCAAGAGCATGACAGGGCACTATGCCCTGCTTTTGAGTGAAGAAAGCCAAAGGGAAGCAGAAAGAATGGCTTTCAGTCAAGGGGCTTAGTATTTTTAGCTCTAAGAACACACTCACTGCCATTGAGTCAATCTGTCTCACGGAAGCCCTGTAGAACAGGGCAGAACTGCATCTGTGGGTTTCCGAGACTGTAACTCTTTCCAGGGGTAGAAAGCCTTTCTTTCTCCCATAGAGAGCCTGGTGGTTTCAATATGCAGACCTTATGGATCTCAGCCCAACATGGAACCACAACGGCACCAGGGCTCCTGCTCTAAGAAATAATAACCAAGACAACACATGTCTCTATCTCTTTTGTCACTCTGTCTGGTCATATGTCATTAACTTTACCCTAGGCTGATCTGTGTATAGCTTACATTTTCTGCCTACCCAGCCCACCCCTACCTCAACACCCCACTCTCCCTTTCCAAGTGAAACATACTTCCATATTAACTAATGAGTACTAGCACACCTCTAAAAATCCCCTTTGCCAATGTATGAAAAATTGTTATATTTACCAAGAAGACCACTTATATTACTACCATCACTTGTACCCTAATCTCATGCTCGAACCCCCACTTATGCTACATACACGTCTTTGACTTCTTCCTCATCTACACACAATATGATTTCCAGCTCCGCCTAGAGCTTTCTATTGTGACCCAAAGGGCCAAACCCCCTATACAACCCATAAGACTACACACCACTTACAGCTGGACAACTGTGTGGCACAAACAACAATCAACAGCAGTAACCACACAAAAAATCAAGAAAAACAAAATCTAACAACTGAAGACCATCCAACCCAATTAAATACACTGAAAAAGAAACCTTGGATGATCAGAAAGAAACTATAGGAGAATGGTGTTTAGGATCACACAAGATATGTGGGGATCAATCCTGAAAACAAGGAAGAAAGTGGGATACTAAAAACCTCATACCCTAAAGAAACCCGAAAGCTAAATAATGGCATAACAGGAATAAAAATCATGGTACAAGCACTGAAGAATAGGATGGATGAAGAGGAAAATCAAATCAGTGAATGTAAAGACAACCATGCAGGCTACAACTGATAAGAGAACCAAACAAAAAGAAAAAAAGAAAATGAATCAGAAGAATATCTAAGGATGATGTGGGGCACCATCAAGAGGAACAACCTATGTCTCACTGGAATTTTGGGACAGGAAGAAACAAACCTACAGATAAAATAGTAAAAGAATCCATGGAGGAAAAGTTCCCCAATATCACAAAAAAGATGATGCCTACACAGGAAGCAGGGAGAACCCCAAATAGGTTAAGCCTCAGAAAGAAAAACATCAAGACATATAGCAGTCAGGGAGGAGGGGGAAGATGGCCGACAGGGACACCCGCATACTCTGAGAGCTCCTCCAAACAAAGCGGGATTGGCGACCAGGTAGCTGAATAGTAAGAGTCTGGTGAGTGAAATATCCCCCTGGGTCAGCACCCCAGTCCTACCCCACGTATTTGTCCGGAGCAGGGGTCTAGGTGAAAGAGGACCGGACTAGTGGGACATCTCTGGCCACTAAGCTGCCATGAGCTCACTGGCGACCGGCTTAGGCTCCATCCCCAAACCCGGCGCCAGCCCAGAGCCGCTTGCCTGCCCTGCCTACTCCAGCGGCCCACTCCCCACTCCCTATCGCGGATCCCCACTGGGAGAGAAGCTTTCCTCTCCCGCAGTTCCCCTCTCCCCACAGGGCAGCGATCTGCCCTCGGGCCCACGTCCCTCCCTCCATTCATCCAAGCTCAGGGGAGCGGACCCGCGGGTTGTCTGGCGACCCCCACGGGGGACCATCCACCCGCACCGCTGCCGCGGACCTCTCCACCTGCCCTCAGTGCGCTGGCCTCCCACCCCCGCCCGCCCCCGCCAGCCCCTGGCAGCCTAGCGCCAGCTCCACTCCTGGCGGGGACCCTGCGCTGAGCACTTCCCGCCAACGGGAGCCATAGCCCAACCCGCGCCTGTCCCGGACCCTGAGCTTCCGCGGAGCACCGCGCTGCTGAGTCTGCCCACCAAGGGCCCCCCCCCCTGCGCAAGGCACAAGAGTAGGTGCCCTCCCCAGGGTGCTGCGGGGACCCCGGCGGCCGCGACTCTGAGCCTGAGCAGAGGAAGGGCGCCATTGCCCCCTGCGGTTTCGCGCCAAGCCTCCTTTGCGGGCGCCATTACCCCCTGCGGTTTCGCGCCAAAAGGGCGGAGAGTGAACACCATTGTTCCCTGCAGTGTCCCGCAGCTGCCTGCACAGCTATCCAAGGGGCCCGCTCACAGCCCGGGCAGATCAAACACTCCACCTGCAGTCTCGGCTTTGCAGTCCCTGAGGAGCCGTCAGTGAGCTCCAGCCAGCTCTCACCACCTGGGGCCCTGTTGGGTCCCCAGTGCCAGCCCTAAGCCTGCCGCAGCCCGCCCCAGCCACCCCAGGAGACGGCACAGTGGCCTGAGCCTCCACACAATAAGGTTACTCCTGTCTCCCAGAAGCATGGGGCCTATTAAAGGATCAAGGAAAAATCAACAGACCACATCACTCCCAACAAAAAAATCAGAAAAACGAGGCACTTTAACAGACCTAACGTCACTCATAGAAGAAACAGATATAGATCAGCCACAAAAGGAAATCTTCAGAACTCTGCTTGCAGTAATACAGGGGCTAAGAGAAGCAAACCAAAATAAGGATGCAACGATAGAAGGGATGAAATGCACAATAGAGGGGATGAAGTCCACAATAGAGGGGATGAATACTATCCACCAAAAGGAACTGCAGAAACTAACAGAGGAGGTAGCAGAGGCCACACAAAAGGTCACAGAAGCTATATCTAGGCTTGAGGAGGCTGAGAACCGTATCAGTGAACTCGAGGACGCTCAAACCAAACGAAGCAAGCGAGAAAAACAATCAGATAGGAAAATTAAAGAAACAGAAGACAGCCTGAGATCAATGACAGATGCTATGAAGAGGAATAATATTCGAATAATCGGTCTACCGGAACACAACATAACACACAAATCGACCGCCAAGATAACAAAGGAATTCCTGGAAGAAAATTTCCCCAACCTAACAAAGGAGAATCCGACTCTCATACAGGAAGCAGAGAGGACGCCGGCTAAGCTAAACACCAAGAAGAACACGCCAAGGCATATAATTGTAAAATTATCCAACTTAGAGGAAAAAGAGAAAATTCTACGAGCATCAAGAGAAAGGAAGACAGTCACATACAAAGGAGCGCAGGTAAGGGTATGCTCAGACTTATCAGCTGAAACCATGAAGAGGAGGAGAGAATGGAGCAGCATCTTCCAAATTCTGAAAGATAAAAATGCCTCCCCCAGAATCCTATACCCTGCCAAGTTATCCATTAAGATAGAGGGTAAGATAAGGGTCTTCCAGGACAAGGAAGAACTCAAAAAATATACTGCAAGTCACCCGACCCTGCAGAACATACTGGCTGACTCACTATGGCCAGAAGATCAAGCTCCAACTAGAACCTCCAGGAGACCACCATATAGCCCATCTCCATCTAGAAGCCAACATGCCAGCAACACGTACCAGGACAACACGGTCTCAGATGGAAAAGAGGACAGGATAGAAACCCTCCACTCAAATGCAGTACACTGATATGAAGGAAGATAGGCAAAGACCCAAAACACAAAACAGAATATGGCAACCATGAAGCCAGAGATTGTAATAATCACTTTGAATACAAATGGGCTCAATTCATATGTTAAAAGAAAGAGGCTGGAGGATTGGATTAGAAAACATAACCCATCAATCTGCTGCCTGCAAGAGACACACCTTAAGCAAGCAGACAAGCATATGCTGAGAATAAAGGGCTGGCAGAAAGTTTACCAAGCAAATGGTAACTCCAAGAAGGCAGGAGTGGCTATCTTAATCTCCGACAAAATGGATCTCAAGATCCAAAACATAAAAAGAGACAAAGAGGGACATTACATAATGCTCAAAGGCTCAGTAAACCAGGAAGCAATAAGCATACTGAATATTTACGCACCTAATAATGGTGCGGCAAATTTCGTCAAACAAACTATTAAAAAAAATGACAGAAGAAATCACAGAAACAACAATAATAGTGGGGGACTTCAACACTCCACTATCAGAGAAAGACAGGTCACAGGGAAAGAAGCTCAGCAAAGAGGCCAGAGAGCTAAACAATGTAATTAGGCAACAGGGCCTGATAGACATCTATAGAGCCTTTCATCCAAAAGCAAAAGGTTTCACATTCTTCTCCAATCCACACGGATCTTTCTCAAGAATAGATCACATGCTGGGGCACAAGGCCAGCCTGAGTAAATTCAAACACATAGATATTATCCAGACATCTTTCTCAGACCACCATGCCATAAAGCTGGAGATTAATAGAAGGGCACCCAGAAAAGCAAGGGCCACCAATTGGAGAATAAACAACGATCTCCTGCGACATGAATGGGTTAAGGTCCAGATCAGAGAGGATATCAGGAAATTTCTAGAAACTAATGAGAACGAGCATACAACATATCAAAACTTATGGGACACTGCAAAGGCAGTTATCAGAGGTAGCTTGATATCACTGAATGCATACATGAAAAAAGAAGAAAGGCGTATGACAGATATGTTAACACAAAACCTCCAACAACTAGAACAGAGTCAACAGAACTACCCCTCCAATAGCAAGAGAAAAGAAATAATAAAAATCAGGGCGGAGTTAAACCAGTGGGAAGACAAAAGAACAATGCAAAGGATTAACGCAACTAGAAGCTGGTTTTATGAACGAATTAATAAAATTGACACTCCCCTGGCAAAGCTTACCAAAGATAGAAAGGAACAATCATCAATAGCCAGGATGAGGGATGAATCGGGGGCAATAACAACAGACCCCAATGAGATAAAAAGGATAATCACAAAGTACTATGAAGGTTTGTATTCTAATGAATTCAGAAACCTGGAAGACATGGATAAATATTTAGAAAAACAATCTATCCCTAGATTATCTGAGACAGAGATCAAGAACCTCAACAAACCCATAGCGAAGGAAGAAATAGAGAGTGTCATCAAAAACCTACCAAGGAAAAAGGCCCCAGGGCCAGATGGCTACACAGCAGAATTTTACCAAACATTCAGGGAAGAGCTGACACCGATCCTCCACAAAGTATTCCATAACATAGAAAAGAACGGCAAGCTCCCAAACTCATTTTACGAAGCCAGCATTACTTTGATACCCAAACAGGGAAAAGACCCCACAAGCGTAGAGAATTATAGACCAATATCTCTAATGAACATAGATGCAAAAATCCTTAACAAAATATTGGCCAATAGAATACAAAGGAACATCAAACATATCATTCACCACGACCAAGTAGGATTCATCCCAGCGATGCAGGGATGGTTTAACATCCGAAAATCCATCAATATCATTCACCACATCGAGAAGAAAAAGGATAAAAACCATATGATAATATCCATAGATGCAGAAAAAGCATTTGACAACATCCAGCATCCATTCCTAATCAAAACACTCATGAAGATAGGATTGGAAGGTAAGTTCCTCAAGCTCATACAAGCTATCTATGAAAGACCAACAGCCAACATCATAGTCAATGGAGAAAAAACAAGAACAATACCACTGAAAAAGGGTACAAGACAAGGATGCGCCCTGTCCCCTCTTCTATTCAATATCGTTTTGGAGGTTCTGGCTAACAACATAAGACAGCGGAAGGACATCAAAGGGATCCAGTTGGGAGAGGAGGAGGTGAAACTATCGTTATTTGCAGATGACATGATCCTATACATTGAAGACCCCCAAAACTCCACAGTTGGAATACTTACAGCAATAGAGGAATACGGAAGAGTAGCAGGATACAAGATCAATAAACAGAAGTCGGTAGGGTTTCTATACACATCGGACAGGGCCATGGAAGAGGCGATTAAGAGGGAAGTACCCTTCACAGTAGCCAAGAACAAACTGAAATACCTAGGAATATACTTAACAAAAAATACTAAAGACCTATATAAGCATAATTATAAAACCCTATTACAGGAAACCAAAAGTGACCTTCACAAATGGATGAAGCTCCCCTGCTCATGGTTAGGTAGGCTGAACATAGTAAAGATGACAGTTCTTCCTAAAGCACTCTACATGTTCAATGCTATACCAATCCAATTACCATCAACCTTCTTCAAAGAATTGGAAAAACTGACCACCAACTTCATATGGAGAGGGAAGAAACCCAGAATTAGCAGAGAACTCCTCAAGAAGAAGGACACAATTGGAGGACTCGCCCTACCTGATTTTAATGCCTACTACACAGCTACAGTGGTCAAAACAGCATGGTACTGGCACAATGATAGACACTCAGACCAGTGGAAAAGAATAGAAAGCCCAGGAGTAAAATCATCAGCATATAGACAACTGATCTTCGACAAGGGTCCCAAAAACGTCAAGTGGGAAGCAAATGCCCTCTTTAATAAGTGGTGCTGGAAACAATGGATATCCACATGTAGAAAGTTGAAACAAGACGTCTACCTCACCCCATGCACAAGAATACACTCAAGGTGGATCACAGATCTAGAAGTCAAACCCCAAACCATCAGGACCATTAAGGAGGGAATCGGGACTAATCTCAGAGCACTGGCCCAGGGAGCACAGAGGCTCACTGCAACAGGGAAGGGGACACACACAGGTGATCTGGAAATCGACAAATGGGATCTAATAAGAATAAAACACCTGTGCACCTCGAAAGACTTTGCCAAGAGGGTGACAAGGCAACCCACAGACTGGGAGAAGATTTTTAGTAATGACACGTCAGACAAAGGGCTCATTACTAAAATCTACAACACCATCATGACCTGCAAAAAGAGGAAAACAGATAACCCCCTAAGGAAGTGGGCAAAAGAAATGAGAAGAACTTTCACTAGAGAGGAGATCAATATGGCCAATAAATATATGAGAAAGTGCTCGAAGTCCCTTGCCATAAGAGAAATGCAAATCAAAACAACCATGAGATACCACCTAACACCCCTCAGGCTAGCTCAGATCAGTAAATCAGAGAGCAACAAGTGTTGGAGGGGCTGTGGTGAAATAGGAACCCTCCTCCACTGCTGGTGGTCGTGCAGATTTGTACAGACACTGTGGAAAGCAATCTGGCGATACCTAAAGAAAATGGAAATTGATCTACCTTACGACCCAGCCATCCCTCTACTGGGCATATACCCGGTTGAAGCAGCAAATAAAACACGACCAGTCGTATGCGCTCCAATGTTTATTGCGGCACAATTCACAATAGCAAAGACTTGGAAACAGCCTAAGTTTCCATCGATAGACGAGTGGATTAGCAAACTTTGGCACATACACACAATGGAGTATTATGCAGCACTAAAAAGCACCGATGAGCACATGAAACACGTTATTTCATGGGAAGAGCTGGAAGGAATTATGTTAAGCGAGGTAAGCCAGACCCAAAGGGACAGGTACAACATGAGTCCCCTGAGGTAAGTACAATCAGCATGACAGAAATGGGGCATTAATCCACCCAAGGGGAGGGTATGGTTTATATCTCCACAGGGAAAGTGGGACCAGACTTCAACCCAGTGTCGCAAGGTGTGAATGCAATATCCCGGCGTGGAGGACGGAACCGGTGGAGAGGTCTGGGAGGCTGGCCCCAGCACCATAAATTAAGTGGATTCCTGCCCCTCCCCCGAAAAGAACTTGTTCCAAAGGACGACATTGACCCTGCAGCTATGGGAGATGGACATATTTGATCAGAGCACACGGGAGCAGATGTAGGGGCAGGAGGAGAGAGTGGAGCACAGCCTGGCCCACCAGGCCGTGATGATGATGTTCCTGAGTAGAGCAGTCAGTCCACAGAGAGAACAACATGGCTGGCCCTACTATGAGTCATGATGCCCCTCAGTGACTAAGGGCGATACAGGGGACAGCACCGGAGACACAGTGTGGGAATTGCACCTGACCTGATACCACCACACCGAGGCAAATCACTGGGGGAGTGCAGCGGAACAGCAAGGGAATGGAGTGGCAAGGTCCCCAGGGAATGCTGAAAGCGGACTTTGGGGTCAGGGCGTGGTGCCCCAACAGACTGGACTGGAAAACGCTCCTAAGGGCCAGCAAAGATCCCTGAACTAACTACAAGCTTTTCTCTTGTGAACTGTTTTGTTCTGTTCTTTTTCAGTGGTTTGTTTTGGTTGTATTGTTGTCTGGTTGTATACTGTTGCTTTGTGTTCCTCTGTCTAGTTTTCGTGCATGTTAGTGACCCCACAGGTCTGTCTGAATAGGACAGGCTGGATGAACTATCTGGATGAAAAACAACGGGACCGACAGTTCCGGGGGGACTTGGGGTGGGGGGTAGGGGGGGTAAGGAAGTGGTGTTAACAAACCCAGGGACAAGGGAAAAACATGGGACCCCAAAGGGTAGAGAAGGGGGAGTGGCAGGCCTGATGGGAAATGATCAAGGGTAAGGTTGCTTAGAGAAGAGGTATACTCTAGCCCAGGGGGCGATGAAGCATGGTAGTAGGGCAGGAGGAAGGTCAAGGGAGATGGAGGAAAGAGCTAGGAGTCAAAGGGCATTCATGGAGGTCTAGACAAAGACATGTACATGCATATATATATAGGAGGTTGGGGAAATAGATCTTTGTGTCGATATTTATAGGTCAAGTATTAAGGTGGCGGAAGGACCTTGGGCCTCTACTCAAACACTCCCTCTATGCATGAATACCTTCTTTTATTAAATTGGAACTCTATGATGCTCACTCTCCCGACACAACGGCTGGAGCCAAAGTGTGTGAACAAGTAAATGTGGTGAAGAAAGCTGATGGTGCCCGGCTATCAAAAGAGATAGCGACTGGGGTCTTAAAGGCTTGAAGATAAACAAGCGGCCATCTAGCTCAGAAGCAACAAAGTCCACATGGAAGAACACACCAGCCTGTGTGATCGAGTGGTCCCAAAGGGATCAGTTACCAGGCATCAAAGAACAAAAAATCATATCATTGACTGCACACCTCCATGATAGGATCGCTGAAGACAAATGGGTGCACAAGCAAATGTGGTGAAGAAAGCTGATGGTGCCCGGCTATCAAAAGAGATAGTGTCTGGGGTCTTAAAGGCTTGAAGGTGAACAAGCGGCCATCTCGCTCAGAAACAAATAAGCCCACATGGAAGAAGCACACCGGCCAGTGCGATCACGAGGCGCCCAAGGGACCAGATATAAGGCATCATGCAAAAAAAAAAAAAAAAGAAAAAGATATGTGTGTGTATGTATGTGTATATATGTGTATATGTATATATGTATGTGTATATATATATTATATTAAATGAAGGGGGAAGTGCAGAGTGGAGACCCAAGGCCCAAGTGTCGGCCAATGGAGATCCCCTCATAGAGGGGCTTAGGAGAGGAGATGGGTTAACTAGGGTGTGAGGTAGTATTGATGAAGAACACAGCTTTCCCCCAGATCCTGGATGCTTCCTCCCCCCAACTACCATGATCCGAATTCTACCTTGCAGGGCTGGATAGGACAGAGGCTGTACACTGGTACATATGAGGGTCGGAGGTACAGGGAATCCAGGGTGGATGATACCTTCAGGACCAAGGGTGTGAGGGACGATGCTGGGAGAGTGGAGGGTGAGTGGGTTGGAAAGGGGGAACTGATTACAAGGATCCACATGTGACCTCTTCCCTGGGAGAGGGACAGCAGAGAAGGGGGGAAGGGAGACCCCGAATAGGGCAATATATGACAAAATAACGAGGTATGAATTACCAAGGGCATATGAGGGAGGGGGGAAAGGGGAGGAAGGGGCGGGGGGGAAAAGAGGACCTGATGCAAGGGGCTTAAGTGGAGAGCAAATGCCTTGAGAATGATTGGGGCAGGGAATGTATGGATGTGCTTTATACAATTGATGTACGTATATGTATGGATTGTGGTAAGAGTTGTTGGAGTCCCTAATAAAATGTAAAAGAAGAAAAAAAAAAAAAGACATATAGCAGTCAAATTATCTAACTTCAAGGTAAAGAATCTTGAGAGCAGTTGGGGGTGGGGGCGCTTCACTTACAAAGTAAAACCAATAAGGTTAAGCTAAGACCTCATCAGAAACTATGCAGGCAAGAAGATAATGGATCAACATATAGAAAAATTTGAAAGGAAAAAAACTGCCAACCAAGAACACTATATCCAGGAAAGTTATCTATCAAATATGAAGGAGAAATAAAGGTATTTCCAAACAAGGAAAAACTGAAAGAATTCATGAAAACACGACCAGCATTACAAAAATATTAACCAGATCTCTATGTTCAGAAAATCAACAGCCATCATTAGCCGTCGGAGAAATGCAAACTAAAACACCCTAAAGATAGCCCAAAGAAAAATCAGAGAGCAACAATGCTGAAGGGGGTGTGGTGAAATAGGAACTCTCTTCCACTGCTCGTGGTCGTGGAGCTACGTACAGCCTCTGTGAAAAGTGATATGGAGATATTTAAAACAAATGGAAACTGAGTTACCTTAAGACCCAGCAATTCCTCTACTGGGAATATACCCAGAAGAGGTAAGAAATAGGCCATGACCAGTCATCTGTGCTCCAATGTTTATTGCAGTGCAATTTACAATCGCAAAGAATTGGAAACAACCTAAATTTCCATTGATAGACAAGTGGATTAGAAAACTCTGACACATACACACAATGGAGTGCTACAAATCCCTAAAAAGTACTGATGATCGCATGTAGCACATCGTTGTATGGGAAGAGTTGGAGGAAATTATGCTAAATGAAGTTAGCCAATCACAAAAGGACAAGTACAACTTGAGTCCATTGAGGTAAGTATAATCAGTACAATAAGTATAGAAGAAAAACCACTTATCTCACACTGTACAGGTTGAGGTACAGGCAATCAGCCGGGGGACAGACAAACCAAAGGACATACAGCTAGCACTCGCTGTCACAGAGGGATTGTTTGAGCTGAACGTGCACAGATGGATAGAATTAGGTGGGAGGAGGGAAATGATGGCCGGCTAAATAAGCAGCATTAACAAAAACATCACACAGTGTTGACAAGTTTGGGTTGTAGGACAGGTAGTGATTGAGTGAGACAAGGAGGAGATAACTATGGTGGATAATCAGAGTTCTCAATAATTCCCTCAGTAAAGTCAGAAGCAGATTTCATTCCCTAAGTTGTTTCTCAAGATGAATGCCCTATGAAAGTTACAGGAAGATCTTTTACCTGAAGGGGGAGATGCTCAGTAGTTGTGTGACCATAGAGTTCAGTCTGAGAAGTTCAAGGACTGAAGTAGGGGGACATTCAATTGTGAGCACGAGCAAAGCCAACCCAATGAGAAATAAGGTAAGTAGGCATAAAGACCATGGATTTTCTTTGCTTCTGGGTCCTCAAGCAAGACCCAAATTCTGAGTCTCCCTAATGAACCCATGACTGATCATCTGTGCAGGTAATTTATACCCACAAAGACTAGCACACTCTATATATTTATCATCTGTCTCTTTTCAACAGAATGTAACGCACAAAAGCAATTATTGACCACTACATCCCTAACACAACTAACAGTGCCTGTCTCATAGGAGACGCTCAGTAATATTTGTTATATAAATAACACCAACACCTATAAAAAAGCAGTTCTTGTTAATCCCAATATTATGTTTGAAAGTATGAGGGTTTTTGGACACATTTGTTATTGTAAATTAGGTGGAGAATTAAATTTCAGATCATCATTTTTGCCTTCTACAGTGTAAACTACTTACCAAAGCCCCCCAATTAGCTTACCCTACTCCTTCCTTCTTTGATTTCTCTTATCCCTCCCATTGTTTACTATCTTCCCTTTCACCCAAGTTAATATTTGCCACTGTTGGCAATCTCCATTTGATAGTGTGTCTATGCTCCGTACAAAGGTCCTTAAATTTATCCCAATTTTTTAACTGATGGTCTTTATTTCTCTGGGATTTACATTTAGTTCGTTGATCTCTCCTTAGTTCATTTTTCTTTACAGGGTAAAGTGTGGGTCTTCTTTTATACTTCTGCAGATGGAAACAATCCAATACTGCTAGCACCATTTGTTTTCAACATTATAAGTTTGCGTGTGTGTGCACGTGTGTTCCTTTGTGTTGTCCATGGGATAATGAATTTATTTGAGGGTTCTCTATTCTGTTCCATTGTTCTATGTACCTATCATTTTAGCAATATGAGGCTGTCTGAAGTATTTTGAGATTTTACAGTCAGGAAGTGAGAGTCCTTCTGTTTTGTCCTTCTTAAGGAATTCTTTGTTTATTCTGTGTCTAATCCCTCTCCATATAAAGTTAGTGATTAATTTTTTTATCTTTTAAAAGAATAAGGTTGGGATCTGGATTGGAATTGCATTGTATTTATAGATTGCTTTGGGTGGTATTACCATTTTCCAAATGTTAAACCTTTCCATGATAATAGAGTGTTCTTCCAATTATATAGGTCTTTTTTGGTTTCTTGTAGTAGTGTTATGCAATTTTCTTCATATAAATCTTTTGTTTCTCTGATTATGTTTACTTCTAAGTATATAATCTTTTTGTGTGGCTATTGTAAGAGTTCTGTTAGTGTAGTGACCACTCATTGGATTAACTTCAAGGTCAGTAGTTCAAAACTACCAGCTGCTCCATAGGAGAAAGACAAGGATTTTTTCTCCAACAAAGAGTCTTGGAAACTTGTAAGGGCAGTTATACCCTATCTAAAAGGGTCACATTGAATCAGAATTGACTCAATGGTAGTGAGTGTGTGTGTGTGTGTGTGTGTGTGTGTGTTGGCTATTATAAATGGTATTGTTTTCTTGCTTTATTTTTCAAAATATGTCTCATTAGTATACAGATTATATATATATATATATACAGAAATACAACAGCCTAAGACTGACATCTCAGTGAATATTATTGTAAGTTTTCCCTGGCAACCAACTGACATTGTTTGTGTAAATAACATCCAGCCATGGGATCAATAAGGACTTTGGCAGCTTCAGTATACCCTTCACTTACCCCAACTATCATAACCTCTGGAACCTCCAGCTCAGTAACACTCACTCTCCTTTAACTTACCAAGTAAAATCGCATCTCCCATCACCCACTTCCATAACTCATTAAATACTATATTTAATAGGAAGGAGTCCTATGATTAATACCACCACTTAAAACCTACTCCTGAGCACCTGTACTCTCATCCTCCTACTCACCCAACTTAATTTCCAACCAAATCTACTCACAATACTTTTTCCAGCACCTATCTGATCCTCCCCTAATCTAGAGTCGGCCCTCTCCCACACACATCAAAAAGAATACTCACTGCCTTCAGCTCAACCAAGATGCAACACAAACAACAGCCAACAACAGCTGCTACCATAAAAAACAGAGAGAAACAAAAGTCAATTACTGAAGATGACCCAAACCCAACAATTTACACAGAAGAAACAGCCTTTAAATTGCCAGAGAAAGAATACACAAGAAATTAGGTAATACTGAAAACTGATGGGGAAAAAACAGATATTAGAATTCTCAAAACAAGGAATATCAGGAGTTAAGGATGACATAGTAGAAATAAAGAAAAGTGTAAATCCTCTTACTAATAGACTAGAAGAAATGGAAAACTGAATGGCAATCTCAAAGAGAACCAAGCAGAATTCAGCAAATAAGAGAATCAAACAAAAAGAAAAGGAATCTGAATAAAACCGGAGGCTAATGTGGGATTTCATGAAGTGAAAAAAATCTTAGAATTATTGGGGTTTCAGAACAGGAAGAAATAAATAAGCCTACAGTTAAAATAGTATGGGAATTCTTGGAAGAAAATCTCCCCAATATCACAAAGGAGGAGACAATAACTATTCAGGAAGCAGAGAGAACAAAAAAAATTAAAGACATATATCAATCAAATTATCCATTATTAGTGAAAAGGAGAGAATCATGAGAGCAACTAGAGAAAGAAAAAAACAGGCACATATAAAGGTAAACAGAAGAGAATATTCTCAGACCACTCCACAGAGCCCATGTAGGAACAAAGAAATTGGAGCAACATATTGTGAAAGTTGAAAGACAACTATTGCAATCCAAGAATTCTTTATCCAGCAAAGCTTTCCATCATATGTAAAGGAGAAATAAAAGTTTTCTCAAATAAGGAAACATTTAGAGAATTCAAAAAAACAAAACCAGCATTACAAAAAATATTTTCTAGTTATTTATGGGCAGAAAACCAACAACTGCATCACAGACACATGCGGGCATATCACCACCCAGGGAGAAACACACAGAAAACAGTACCCAAAACATTACAAATCCAATGAAGAAACAAAGACAAGAATAAACCCCTTACACACATACCACCTTATAAAAGAAAAGAAAAATATGAAACACAAATAGTACTAGATGACAGCAACTAATCTAAATTTAGATTTAATTACACTTAATGTTAATGGTTTAAACACATCTATTAAAAGACAAAGAGTAGCTGGATTAGACAACAAAATCCATCAATCTACTTCCTTCAAGAGACACATCTCAAACTCACAGACAAAAATAGACTGATAGTTATAGGATGACAAAAATTTTACCAAGCTAATGGCAATAATTAAAAAAATAGGGGTGGCAATTCTAATCTCTGACAAAATATATCTCATGGTACATGATCTAATGAGAGAGAAGAATGAGCATTACATAATGCTCAATGGATCAGTAGACCAAGAACCTATAAATATAACAAACATATATGTACCCAACAAAGGACCCTCAAAAGTCATCAACCAAATCCTCAAAAAGATGACATGAGAAATCAGAGCTGAACAACACTGTTCAACAAATCCACCTCCTAGACATTTTAGAGCTTTCCAACAAACAGCAAAAAAAAATATATATATATATACACATTCTTCTCCAGTGCACATGGCTCATATTAAAATATAGACCAAATGCTGGGACACAGGGCAAACAAGAAAATTCAAACACATAGAGATCATTCAAACCATTTTCTCTGACTATAAAGTTGTAAATCAACAATAGAAAGAAAAAAAAGACAAACATTTGGAGACTCAATAAGACACTTCTCATAAAAGAATGGGTATTATCCCAAATTAGAGAGGAAATTAGGAATTTCCCGGAAACTAATGAGAATGACAATACAACACACCAAAACCTATGGAACACCACAAAGGCAGTTATGAGAGGTAACTTTATTGCATTAAATGCACACATGAAAAAAGAGGAGAGAATTAGGGTCAGCACCTTAACACAGAACCTCCAACAGTTTGAACAGAGTCAATGGCATAATCCCTTCAACAGCAAAAGAAAGGAAATCATAAACATTGAGCAGATATAAATGAACTGGCAAACAGAAGAATAATGGAAAATATCAACAGAACAAATGTTAGTTCTTGGAAAGGATCAGCAAAATCAATAAAGTGCTAGCAAACTTAATGGATAAGAAGGAGCAGATGTCAATACCTAGAATTATGGATGAAACAGGGGAAAGCATAATAGATGCTAATTACATAAAAATACTAATAATGGTGTACTAGGAAAGCCTGCATTCCAACAAATTCAATGATTTGGAGGACATTGACAAACACCTGGAAAATCACTCTCTCCCCAAATTAACGCATATGGACATTGAGAAGTTGAACAGACCCATAGAAAGAAGAAATAGATAAGGTCACAAGAAACTCCAAACTGAAAAATTCCCTCGTCCAGATAGCTTCACAGGAGTATTCAACAAGCATTCAGAGAAAAGCAGACACCAATCATGCACAAACTCTTCCAGATCATAGAAAGGGATAGCAAACTCCCAAACTCATTCTATGAAGCCAGCACAACCTTGATACCAAAACTAGGCAAAGGCCTAATAAGGATAGAGAATTACAGACCAATATCTCTCACGAACATACATACAATCTCAACAAAATCTTGGTCTATAGTACCAAACAACATATCAAAAAATAATAATAATACATCATGGCCAAATGGGATTCATACCAGGGATCCAGGGATGGTTCAACATTCAAAAAGCAATTAACATAATCTACCACATCAACAAGAATATTTGATATGATATGATCATATCAATTGATACAGAAAAAGCATTTGATAACATCCAACACCAATTCCTAATAAAGACTCTCAAGAAGATAGAATTAGAAGGGAAAAGCCATATATGAAAACCAATATCAAAAATAACATTCAGTAGAGAAAAGCTGAAAACATTTCCACTGAATAAGGGAACCCAATAAAGATGTCACTTATTCCTACTTCTATTTATCACTTTGCTGGAATTCCTAGTCAATACCATAAGACAGGGGTATCAAACTCAATTAAAACACAGGTCATTTGGTGCAAAAGGCAATATTCTCATAGGCCACATCACATTTGAAGATTTTGTTAAATTTATATTTTGAAGTGAGGATTCAGGAATATGGATAAGATAATTAAAACACTATATAGCTGCTTGTATTTAAACATTTATTTTAGTTAATGTATTTATAAAACTAAAATTATTCTTTTTTACCCCAAACTTGCCAGTGCTTTCCTCCTATAGTTTTCACTTACCTCTTATGTTGTGATCAGAGAACATAACAAAGCAACCAATAAAAGACACAAAATGTTGGACACCTGAAAACATGACATAGACTCTATAGCGGTTCTCAACCTGTGGGTCACGACTTCAATTCATAACAGTAGCAAAATTACACTTATGAAGTAGCAATGAAAATAACTTTATGGGTGGGGGGGGGGGTCACCACAACATGAAGAACTGTATTAAAGGGTCACAACATTAGGAAGGTTGAGAACCACTGACAGAGAGGGATCTGGAAGACATTATGGGGAGTGAAGTTAGTCAAGTACAAAAGGACAAATACTGTACAAGTCCACTGTTGTAGGACCAAGCAGCAGAATGGGCACAAGCTCAAGCTTATGGGCCATCCAGTCTTCTGGCTGGGACCACACAGCCTGGTCAAGAACCAGACCAGTGCCAATGAACCACACATCATCTGCTTCAGGTAAGTATAATGAAGGTCACTTGGCCAGGGAGCACCTCGCGACAGCTGGGATCAAATGATCAAGAGAGAGGGGGCAAATGCTGTCTGCCGAGGAGTTGCCCTGTGGAACTGGGGTAGGGTCTCTGGTACAAGGAGACGTCTCTGTCAGAGGGATAAGGATGGAGGATACTGATGGAGGATACTGATGGAGGGCAGCAAAGCTGAGGGGAGAGCAAACGGTCACATTTTGGGCAACATAGGTGAATGTCTGTTGGGGGAAGGGAGGGGAAGGATGGCTGTCCTACAGGTGGGGCTAGGAGTGACTGAGGATGCTTTGGGGGACATTAGGTGGGGAGTGTCTTTAGTGGCATACAGCAGGTGAGCAACATTGAAGTAGGGTATCTGGGGGTACCCCAGGACACTGAATCCTGGATCTTCAGGCACACAGCTTGCTCCAGAGGCTGCTTCAGTGAGACCCCATGGGGGAACTCCCCTGAGGGAACGGGACTGTACCTCAAACACACTTGCAGCCTGAGCTCTTAAGTCAGAAGATACATGGTGTCTGAGGAAGCAGAAGACAGCTGTACCAAGAGTGTTGTACTACTGGATGGCGGACAAACAAACAAGGTCTTGCTACATCAATGTCCTATATGCTGTGTTAAGATATGTATTATTCTGGTAATCCTGTGAGAGACATTTTACATATGTTTACATTTACATATGTGTTTTATTTTACATATGTTTGTTTTTATTAGGGTGTATCTCAGTGGTGCATTGCCATTGGGGTCACCCTCTTGAAGTTGTGTTATGTGTTTATTTGTGTGTGTGTTTGTTTTATGGTAAATAAAACCCAGGGATGCTGAGCCTAGAGGGAAAGCAACGAGAACAAGGGTTTCTGGGGGGAGGGGTGATAAAGAGGGGTGGGGAAGATAAAAGGGAGAGGATATCAAGGAGTCCAGGAAGGAAATACATATTTGGAGACTGAATATGAAAGTGATTGTATAATTCTCTTTGACATGATTGAACTATGGAATGATATGACATATGTATCAATTCCCAAGTTACAGCACGTTAAAACAATACAAAAAACCCCAGCATAGATCCAGGAATGGGTTGTGGGCTCACACTAAATCCTAGTTCCATCTTAAGAACAATTAATTTTTACATCATGGCCCTGCTCAATACTCACCCTCAGGAAGGGAACACAGAAGATATGGGTGTTATAGAAAAATGTGGCAAAAATTTAGATGGTGCTTAGTTATCAGATAAAATAACCTCTGGGGTCTTAAAGACTTGTCTCCAAACAAGCTGCCATCCAAGTGAAATGTCAACTAAGTCACAGGGAAGAAGCACACCATCATATGTCCCAGAAGGATTGGAATTCAGATAATACAAAATCAAAGGAGAGATCAGTATCAGAACTTATATTGTGAGAATCCGGTGTGCAGAGGACAATGGATGGCAGCGGGAGCCCAAGATTCATTTGTGGAACTACACAGGAAATAAGCCTTTAGAGAACTCCCTCTATCTAAATTTGAGGGGTGGGAGAAAAGTGGTCATTAAACAGCACTTGGGAGAGATAAGTAGAAGATCAAAGACATAAATCTGACTTGAACAATTAAAACTTTGTCTATAGAAGTCTAAATACAGGCATGTACATATGTAAATATATTTATATAAAATGATGGGGAAATAGATCTATGTGCACATATTTATAGGTTTAGTCTTAAGGTAGCAGATGGACATTGGGCCTCCACTCAAGTACTCCCTCAATGCAAGAATACTTTGTTCTATTAAACTGGCATTCCATGATACTCACCTTCCCGACACGATCGCTGAAGACAAATGTGTGCGTAAGCAAATACAGTGAAGAAAGCTGATGGTGGTGGCTACCAAAAGATATAGCATCTAGAATCTTAAAGGCTTAAAGGTAAATAAGTGGCCATCTAGCTGAGAAGGAGCAAAGCCCATATGGAAGAAGCACGCCAGCCTGTGTGATCACAAGATGTCAAAGGGATCAGTTATCAAACAACAAAAAAAATGTTATCATTGTGAATGAGGGGGAGTGAGGATTGGGGACTGAAAGACCATTTGTAGGAAATTGGATATCCCTTTACATAAGGTTCATGGGGAGATGAGCCAGTCAGGGTGCAGCGTAGAAACGATGAAATATACAACTGTCCTCTAGTTCTTAAATGCTCCCTGCCTGCCCACTATCATGATCCCAATTGTACCTTACAAATCCAGCTGGACTGGAGGATGTACACTGATACAGATAGGAACTGGAAACACAGGGAATGCAGGACAGATGATCCCTTCAAGACCAATGGTGAGAGTGATGATAGGGAAGGTGGGGCAGAAAGGGGGACGGGCAAAAGAGAAGTGGGTAAAGGGAGATGCCAGACAGTGTAAGATATGACAAAATAATAATAATTTATAAATTATCAAGGGTTCACAAAGGATGGAGGAGCAGAGTGGGAGGGGTAAAAATGAGGAGCTGATACCAAGGGCTCAAGTAGAAAGCAAATGTTTTGAGAATGATGAGGGCAACAATGTACAAATGCATGTATGTATGGATTGTGATAAGAGTTGTATGAGCCCCCAATAAAATGATGTAAAAACAAAACCAAAAGACTATTGTCAATAGACTCCCCTATGATACAAGCTGGACCTGATCTGGTTTCCAAATGTTCCTGTGCTTTTGGTTAGTATTGTTTTGTTTCTGTTTGTTCATATTTTAGTGTATCTCAGAGGTGTTGTCAGTGGAAGTCACCCTCTTGAAGCAGTGTTACATGTTTTTCCATTTTTCTGGATATGAAACCCAGTATTGATGAATTTATAGGGACAGCAAGTCGAATAAGAGGTTCAGGGGCAGGGGAGTAAAGTGGGGGTGTATGTAAAGGGGACATGATGTCAAGTAGTCCACATAGAAAAAGAATGTTTGGAAACTGACTGTGGTAGCAATTGTATAATTATACTTGACCTGATTGAAATATGGATGATATGCTATATGTATTAAAGCCCAACTAATAATAGATAGATAGATAGATAGATAGATAGATAGATAGATAGATAGATAGATAGAGTGGCAGTTACATAATTTGTCAATTTAAGGATTAAGAGTGAAGGTGAGTTTAGCCTGTCAACCAGGTCCTCCTTGATGACCTCATTTGGAGGCACTAAGAAGATAAATAGGTCATTGGACACAGACCACACGTTCACTCCTTGAGAGACTCTATTGACAAGACACATGGGGCTATGCTGATGGCAACAAGACCTGGACCTGGAGGAGCCACATGGAGAACCACGCCAGCACTGAAATGCTTACACTGTCACTGGATCCATAGGACTATCCACCCGGTAGCCTGTGATCTTCCTGCATTCAGCATCATTGCATGTGTTTTGTGAGTCTGAAGAGGAATTTATAGATTGGTATCGGACATATGGGCTAATATCAGACTAATGGACTTGATCTGGACTGGGCTGGAATGTTTTCTCAATATTCAATTGCTCTTGTATGTAAAGCCCTTTATTATACACATATGCGTGTTTATGAATTGTTTCTCTGATCTACCCAGTCCAACATAGATAAATGATAGTAGATAGATGATTGATAGATAGATAGATAGATAGATAGATAGATAGATAGATAGATAGATAGATAGATAGATAGAGCAATGGGTTTCAGGCTCATACTAAATGCTACCTCCAATTTACGAACAATTAGTTCTCATGACATGCCCCGCTCAATACACGCCCTCATGAAGGGAACACAGAAGATACAGGTGCTATAGCCAAGTGTGGTGAAGAAATTAGATGGTGCCCAGCTATCAGATAAAATAGTATATGGGGCTTAAAGGCTTGTTTCTGAACAAGCAGCCATGTAAGTGAGCTATCAATCAAATCCACACGGAAGAAGCACACCATCAATGACTGAAGGATTGTAAATCATATAATCCAAAGCCGAAGGAGGGAATTGTAACAGAGCTGAACCTGTGAGATTCTGGTTTGCAGAAGACTATGAATGGCTGTAGGATCCCAAGATATGTTTGTGAGATCTACATAGGAAAAAAATCTCCAGTGAATTCCTTCTATCCATAAAAGAAGGATTAGAGGAAACTGATTACCAAACAGAGAGCATTGAAGAAATTACTATAGAAGATCTAAATTATAAATCTGACTGGAATGGTTAAAACCTTGTCAATTGACCCCCACCTCTGATGCACATTGGACCTGATCTGCTTTTCAACATTTTCTGTATTTGCTTGTATTTTGTTTGTTCACATTGGGGTTTGTCTTAGATGTATTTTGTCATTGGTGGTGACCCTCTTGAGTTTTTGTTGTGTGTCTTTCTGTTTTGCAGCATATGAAACCCAGGCTTGATGAACCAATAGAGTCACCAAGGAGAATGAGGAATTCTGGGGGTACAGTGGGGGGTGAAAGGGAGCTGATGTCAAGGAGTTCAAGAAAGAAGAGAATGTTTTGAAACTGGCTGTGATTACAATTGTACAATCCTGCCTGATGGGCCTGAACTATATCTGTATTAGCTCCTAGTGTTTTCTTTTTTTAAAGTATCAAAATCTTATTGATTTGTTTTTCTTTTTGGTTGTTTTTGGTTGATTTATGTCCATTCTAAGCTTCATGATTTCTTTTCTCCAGGTGATTGAAGGTTTCTTTTATTGCTCTTGCCTTAGTTGTTGAAGATGTTGGGTTAAGGTGTTGACTTTGGTTGTCTTGTTTTTCATGTGTGCATTTACTGTTATAAATTGCCCTTTGAGTACTTAAGTTGCTGCATCCCCAAAGATGTGGTATGTTTTACTTTTATCATTTGTTTCATGGAATTTTAATTTTTCTTTTCTTATTTCATCAAGGACCCAGCAGTGTTTAAGTAGTGTATCATCCAGTTTCCATATATTTTATTGTTTTCCTTGATCATTCCATTTTTTTATTTCTAATTTTATAACATTGTGGTCTGAGAAAATGGATTATAAAAATTCAATATTTTAAAAAGCATTAACATTTATTCTAGAGAATGTTTCAAGTGCTCTGGAAAAGAATTCTGATGGAATCCAAATGAGATGTAAGTTGTTCCTCTGGATAGTGTCCAAAAGTTTTAGATTTTCTTCAGAATCCTGTACCCAATAAAATTATCTATTTTGTTCTTTGTTTCTTTTCACTTTCAACAGTTTTATTGACACATAATTCATCAATCAAACAGTTCGATGGTTTGAATATATGAGAGTTCTGTAATCATCACCACAATCAAATTTAGAACATTTTCTGCATTTTTTTATATGAGCTTCATTGGGAACTCATTATTATTAGCTCCCAATTCTCCCAGCCCCAAACTTCTCTGCCATAACCCCATGAAACTATTATTCTAATAATTGTCTCTATAGATTTACCTGCCCTGAATTTCATAAAAAGAAAATTATACAATCCCCCTAAACAATAAAAATCTAATACATAGAAAAAGTCTCAATCTTAAAAAGAGCAGAAATAATAATAAAAAACTAGAACAAATTTAAAATGAGTGAAGTAGGCAGTGGAATGATAATATGTTGAACTTTAGTGTAAATATATCTGCAGTAATCCACTTTCCAGTGCGCTCTGTCTGGGGCATGGCTATTCACAGCCCTGCCCAATGGCCTGAAGGAATCCAATGGAGGCTCAATCCCCAAGGGGACCCTGCAAATGATTTTTAGGCATTCACTGTATGCATAGCTTCTGCAAACCATTGCTCAGAACTTAAGCTCCAATGCAACTCCTTCCTCGGATCTTAAAGTTTAATCTTTACAATCCTTGGATCATACAAATTGGAATGCTTCTTCCAATGTGGACTTAGTTGACATCTCACGTAGATGGCTGCTTGATTTAAGATACACTTTCAAGATCCAAGATGCTATTTTTTCTGAAAGCCAGCCACCATCTGATCTCTTCTTCACACTTGACTAGAGCACCATATCTTTAGTGACCTTTCATGAGGGTAATATCAACCTTTGCTCTTTTTCTTGATGGACCCTCTCATCAGCAATAGTCAAGAAATTTGTCTTCAAGCTCACTGATTTGGCCTTCCAGTTCTTCAATTCTCTTACTATGCTCTTTTAAAGTGTTATCTAATTCTGTTATCTTAGGGACCATCTACTGGATTTCTTTTTGTTTTCTTTTTTGTTTACATTTTATTAGGGGCTCATACAACTCTTATCACAATCCATACATATACATACATCAATTGTATAAAGCACATCCGTACATTCTTTGCCCTAATCCCTAATCATTTTCAAAGTATTTGCTCTCCACTTAAGCCCTTTGCATCAGGTCCTTTTTTTTCCCCCTCCCTCCCTACTCCCCTCTCCCTCATGAGCCCTCGATAATTTATAGATTGTTATTTTGTCATATCTTGCCCTATCCGGTGTCTCCCTTCCCCCACCCCTTCTCTGCCGTCTGTCTCCCAGGGAGGAGGTCACATGTGGATCCTTGTAATCAGTCCCCCCTTTCCAACCCACTCACCCTCCACTCTCCCAGCCTGGTCCCTCACACCCCTGGTCCTGAAGGTATCGTCCACCCTGGATTCCCTGTGCCTCCAGCTCCCATATGCACCAGTGTACAACCTCTGCCCTATCCAGTCCTGCAAGGTAGAATTCAGATCATGGTAGTTGGGGGAAGGAAGCATCCAGGCTGGATTTCTATTTGTTTTGTTGCTTTAAGGTTTCCAGTTTTCTTATTTTTCTATAATTCTCTCATTTTCTTTCTCCATCCATTGGAAGTAGTTGAATTATTTCTGGTAATTCTAGAGCCTTTTCTTCCTCAGGTCATTCTGTTGTGGTTGGATATTTTTTACTTTTTTATCCCTTGTGTGTGTGTGTGTGTGTGTGTGTGTGTGCAATAATAGTAACTGCTGTTTATGCAACATTGTGATGCACTTGTTATGCATGAGAGGGAAGGAGGGTTATATGGGAGTTCTTGACTCCATAAAGTGGTTAAGGAGAGGATTCCTAGGAACAACAAACCAAAAACTAGAAAAAATTAAAGATTATAGAAAAATTTACTCAAAATATATTAAGAGAAAAAAAGGGGTGCAGTAGGAAGGGGGAAAGAGTGCTATCTTTCCTCAGCTCAGGAGCCTAACAGCTGTTGTAGACACGAACAGCATTTGTGAGCCACCTTGAGAAAGGAGGGAAGTCAGGGTGGGTGCAGGGCATAGCCAGCAGAGTACACCTGCAGGCCTGAGGCAAGCAGGGCAGGTGTGACTGGCCCAGATCCTGGCAGGGTGAGCATGCATGCAGCTGTGGTGGCACCACACGCCGTGGGGGAGGGGGTAGTGATGGTGGTGATGGGGAAGCATGTAGCAGTAGTGGTGCCCCACAGTCAGTGGAGGGCTGTACAGGAGCAGCGGTGCCAAGGGAGGTTCATGGAGGGACGAATACAGTGGCAGTGGCCACAGCTCACGGTGGGGCAATGCACAGTGGTCGATGCTATCATCGGGGGACGAGTGCAAGGTGCCTCGCGGGTGCTTTGCTCCTTCCTCCCCTGGTTCTGCCATAGCTACCATCTCTGGGGTGTGGAGACCTTGGTCCACTGAATTTCAAAGCTGTTCTCCAAGTTGTCAGGGAGCCTGGATGTTCCTTCTTAATCTTCTCCTGCTTGTTGTACAGAGGATCCTCTTGTGTATGTGTTTAGGGAGCCAACTGGAATAACCGTTCTGACAGTATAATGTTCTCATGACAATTTACTATAAGAATTGAGGGAGGGAAGATAATAAGAATCGCTGCTTAAGCATTATTGCCTGTAATGTTCTTCTTTGCTCTTTCCAGCAAACTTCTAAGAAAATCGTTTTTTCTACTTA
The DNA here is from genome assembly GCF_050624435.1 of Tenrec ecaudatus. Taxonomy (NCBI): domain Eukaryota; kingdom Metazoa; phylum Chordata; class Mammalia; order Afrosoricida; family Tenrecidae; genus Tenrec; species Tenrec ecaudatus. The sequence goes on along the minus strand of NC_134530.1, from coordinate 266,632,200 downwards.
CAAAGGAAAGCACTGGGAGCAAAACCGAATGACTTGCCTAAAGTTACTCGGCTTGGACGAGGTTAATTTTGTCTTCAAAACTAGGCTTTCTAGCTCCACAATTGCTCGACTTCCTTGCATCCCCTGTGGGATCTCAGCCAGTTTTTCAACTGCGGAGAGCCCCATGCCAGGGACTTCCATGTTTTTGACCAGCTTATGTGAACTGTCCCCGTGGGGCATTACATGGCTTTCCTAGCTACTTCCAGACACTAGACTAAGTGATTTCTCCACATGGTCTCCTTTCACCGCTACAGCAGCCCATGAATTTGGGACTATTATCTAACTTCAAGAGCTTAGAATTCTGAAATGACCTGTGCTTTTCTCTGAATGCTGAAGCATTGGACAGGAATCTAGTAGTCCTGGTGTTTGGAACTAGTGAGTGGCTTTACCACAGTCTGTCTGAACAGCTGGAAGAAATGCTAAGAGATGCTTGTCCAGCTAAGAAAAAGACGCTTGTGGTTGATAAATAATGCAGGACATCCATGGTGGTTTTCAAACAGAAAAAAGGGTTATTTAATTTCTCTATATGCATTTTTCTTAATTAAAAATGTTTTCAATCAGCACTTAGGGCAGCAGAACCCTGATCTATGTGTCGTGCTGACATCTGGAAATATTTAGAAGTATTACAAATAAATATATAAGGAGCTTACCCAGACCTGATGCAAGGGGCTTAAGTGGAGAGCAAATGCATTGAGAATGATTGGGGCAGGGAATGTATGGATGTGCTTTATACAATTGATGTATGTATATGTATGGATTGTGGTAAGAGTTGTATGAGTCCCTAATAAAATGTAAAAGAAGAAAAGAGAAAAAAATGATTAGGGCAAAGACTGTACAGATGTGCTTTATACAATTGATGTATGTATATGCATGAACTGTGAAAAGAATTGTATGAGCCCCAATAAATTGTTAAAATTTAAAAAAAGGAGCTTACCCAGATAATCAAATACAAATTTATCTCTAACTCAAATTCTTCATAACACTTATCAAGAGAGAATGAGCATTACGTGACCCCTGTGTAAGAATGACCGGCCCGTGCTTGCTTCGGCGGCACATATACTAAAATTGGAATGATACAGAGAAGATTAGCATGGCCCCTGCGCAAGGATGACACGCAAATTCGTGAAGCATTCCATATTTTAAAAAAAAAATGACTGGCCCAGGTTCCTGAGCCTGGAAAAGGTGGGGGTGTTGAGGCCTTCTGCATGTCCCCACTGGCTGGATCAATGAAATCAAGTGTAAATGTGACCACAGAAGCCCAGAAGGATACCTGGTGAAAGAGGAAGGAGGCCAGACAGGCCGTCAGTAGTTCCACACAGGATTCAAGGTTAATTGTGCTTCAACAGGACAGCAAGAGGAACAACGCAGCAAAGTCCTTGAGGAATCCTGAAAGTAGACTTCTGACTCCGAGTGGTGGTGGGGGGAAACAGGAGGGAGGGGAAGAGGTGAGGGGAAGGGGGCAGGGCTTGGCACTGCACCAGGCCCCATCAGAACACATTCATAAGACACCAGACAGTGTAAGCATGAAAAATAATAATTTATAAATTATCAAGGGTTCGGGAGGGAGGAGAAAAATGAGGAGCTGGTACCAAGGACTCAAATAGAAAGAAAATGTTTTGAGAATGATGATGCCAACAAATGAACAAATGTGCTTTACACAATGGATGGATGTATGGATCGTGATAAGAGTTGTACAAGCCCCCAATAAAAATGATTAATTTTAAAAATGGTCAGCAGACGGATCTGGAAATATTCATAGGCTACTTTTGTTTATGCTTTGTTTTTTTTTTTATGTCTACCTATATAAGATAGGCAGGATAAACAATCCAGAGGAGAAAACAACAGGACTGACAATTCCAGCAGGACAGGGGAGAAGAGGAGGTAGGAGAATGGGAGGGGGGAGGCAACAAATCCAGGGGCAAGAGATCTAAAATCAATGGTAATGATGACATAGAACACCTGGTGGAGTTTGATCAAGTGCAGAGAGCCAAATGAAGGTCAAACATGATGGTGCGACAGGAGGAAAGTAAAAGGAAATAGAGGAAAGAACTAGGAGACAAAAGACACTTATAGAGTTATAAACATAGGCATGCACATATGTAAATATATTAATATATAATGATACGGATATAGGTCTATGTACACCTCCCCACCACTATCATGACCCCAGTTCTACCTTACAAATCTGGCTAGACCAAAGCATGTACACCGGTACAGATAAGAGCTCTTAACACACAGAATTCAGGACAGATAAACCCCTCAGGTATTACCATAAAGAGAATAACAATACCATGAGGGTAGGGGGAATGTAGGGGAAGAATGGGGAGAAATGGGGAGCTGATCACAATGAAGGATGTATAAACACACACATACACGGGAACGAACAACAGAAACATGGGTGAAGGGAGACAGCGGATAGTGTCAAATATGTAAATAAATAATATATAAATTATCAAGGGTTCATAAAGGTGGGACAGTGGGGGGGGAGAGGAACTGATACCAAGGGTTCAAGTAGAAAGAAAATGTTTTGGAAATGATGATGGCATCATGTGTATGAATGTGCTTGACACACTTGATTGCTATAAGAGCTGTAAGAACCCCCAATGAAATGATTTATTAAAATTTTCCAAATTGAATTTTAAAAGGTTAATTGTGCTTGGATTTGCACAGATGGGGGACCTAGTGTGGGAGACAGAGGTGGGACCAGATAAACAGCATCAAGCTGACCACACCATCCACAGGGCCAGCAAAGCTCCTTGACTCGGTAGAGAGGCAGGCTGAGCACAGCCAGACAATCCGGACTCAGCCTGGATTTTCTCACTGGATGCTTTAGAAAAGAAACCTGGACTCCGATCCCAAGTCCTAGCCTTGGAAACCTTACCGAGCTCAGTTCTGCCCTGTCACTCAGTGGAACCTCAGTAGGACTGTCTAGTAAATGTAGGGCTGCTCACCTCAGGACCTGAGTTCAAGCCACCAGCCATGTGGGGGGAGAAAGCTGAGGCTATGTTTTCTCATAAACTTCCCGAAGCTTCCAAAGCCCCGAAGAACATCTGAGTCAGAATCAACTCACTGGCAGTGTACTGCGTTGGGTTCGCACAAGGAGGCAAATTCTTCCTTCTGGCTCAAAGCGAACGTGCTGACAGGGCAAGAATCAGGCATGTTACAAGAAACCAGGAGCCAGGTAAACTGGGGACTTTTGTCAACCATGGTGGCTTCTTCTAAAGGAAAAGGAGCAGGGCTTCTATATCTGACTCTGCTCTGCATTCCCTGAGGGAAAGGAGCCCGTCTGTAAAGGCGCACAGGCAGGGTTAATGGGTGGAATGACTGTCCTGTGGCCTGGTGCTCACCCCAGGAGGCAACTTCTATACCCACCACCTCTTCTCTGAAATAAGTTAGACCATTAATGTTGTCTATGACTATCTTCACAGGGAGGAACTCCATCTCATAGATGCAGAACCTAAAATATAGTCAGCACTAAGTGAGTGGCTATTGTTACAGTCTTGAATTTCTTCACTCCATTTAGTGATTAATATTACTGTGTTGGCCTCTCCAGACAGTTGGGTGATGTAAGGTGATAAAGGGAAGTCGATATCGCTAAACAAATGGACTCCAACTCTATAAACGACAGTATTTTTAGTTTGGATGTTGCTAAGATACTAGGACCTGTGCCGCTAATATCGCAAATGCCAGCAGGATCATTCCTACTGACAAGTTCCAGAGGAGCTTTCTGACTACAAAAGACTAGAAAGAAGGACCTGGTGGTCTACTTTTAAAAATAAGCCAGTGGCACTGGGGATCCCCTCACAGAGGGGTCTAGGGGAGGAAATGAGTCAGTCAGGGTGCGGAATAGCACCAATGAAGAATACAGCTCTCCTCAAGTTCCTAAATGCTTCCTCCCCCCACTATGATGATCTGAATTCTACCTTGCAAGTCTGGATAGAGCAGAGGTTGTACACTGGTGCAGATAGGAGCTGGAGGCACAGGGAATCCAGGGTGGATGATAACTTCAGGACCAGGGGTGTGAGGGATGATACTGGGAGGGTAGAGGAAGAGTGGCTTGGAAAGGGGGAACCGATTATAAGGATCTACATGTGACCTCCTCCCTGGGGGATGGACAACAGAAAAGGGGGTGAAGGGAGATGCCAGACAGGGCAAGATATGACTAAATAACAATTTATAAATTATCAAGGGCTCATGAGAGAGGGGGCGCGGGGAGGGAGGGGAAAAAAAGAGGACTTGATGCCAAGGGCTTAAGTGGAGAGCAAATGCTTTGAAAATGATTAGGGCAAAGAATGTACAGATGTGCTTTATACAATTGATGTATGTACATGTATGGATTGTGATCATGAGTCCCTAATAAAAGGTTTTTAAAAAATAAGCCAGTTGAAACCTTACTGGATCACAAAAGAGAATTGTCTATCTCACTTATTTTGGGCACAGCATCAGAAGGGGGAAACTATTGAAGGTGGGTATCATGCTCCGTGAAGCACAGGGACAGTAAGGAAGAATAAAGACGCCTTTGGGTGAGATGATTTAGCACAGTAGCCACAATGATGGATTCAAACGTGGTGGCAATGGGAGGATACTGCTGGACCTCATAGTGTTTCATTTTGTTAGACAGGGAATCACCAAAGCTCACAGCTCTCTCTCTCTCTCTCTCTCTCTCTCTCTCTCTCTCTCTCTCTCTCTCTCTCTCTCTACCTACCTACCTACCTACCTACCTACCTACCTACTATCTATCATCTATCCAATGTTGGGATTCAAATAGTTTAAAAACCAGTTCACTCCCTTAATGACTATTTTAAGTATAAAAAAACGCTCTGCTGAAAGGTAGTTTACTATGTCATACAGTTAGCACTTAAATAAGAACAATAAAAGAAGTATTCAAAATCAGATTCTAAGGCTTTTAAAATATAAATGAAAAATTATTAAATACCTGCCAGAAACAATAAAATTATTTAAGGTATTTCATAATGCTTCTTGATGATGTCTTCACTTGCAATATCCTTCCTAATCTTTGAGCATCGTCTGCTACGATTTGTCCTTACCCATCTTTTCACTGTCGGAGTAGGATCCCATTCCTTTAAAGGTATGCCTATTACAGAGTAGTCATTGTGGTTGATGGATTCCAAACAGGCGACTTCTCTGAATATGCTATGTTCATCTTTGGAAATCCCCTTTCCACTTCTGCTGAGCTTACAGAAGCTGTTCTGACAACACATTTAGCTCTGTGAACACTTCCAGGAATTGCATCATTCACTTAGACTATCTGTGGGAATGTGGGTCGTTGCACAAAGCAGAAACGAATGACCGCTTGTCTGCATTGTTCAGCACTCTGGTTGTTTGGCACACTTTCTCTTCACACTATATACTTGTTTACTGAAATAACTTCAAGTGACTAAAAATGTAGTATTTCATCAAAATTTCATAAATAAATATTACACGCATAAGTTGGTCTAATTTTTTATGCCTGAGGATGGAATGAAGATTATTGCGGGTGCTTAGAATACGCTGTTGCACACATAAACATTTTTAAAAGAGTAAGAAATGTAAATTTATGATTTCACATTGGGTGACTGCCCAGCCACCCCACTTGAGAGAAAATCCTGATTACAAATGCCATTTTAACAACTGGTTAAATGGTTCAACTGATTCACTGAACTCAACAAAAATCAGGTACCATTTCTATCAAATCAATGTGGATCAGTTGAATCCTACCACTGTATTTAGCTAGCTAGCTAGCTACTTATCTGTCTACCTCTCTATCTGTATTAGGGCGGGTTCTCTCGAGAAGTAAAGGCAGTGATGCTTGTATGCATCATATATAGGAAAAGATTTATATCATGAAATAGCTTACACATTTGTAGAAATAGGTAAGTACAGTGTGGTTCAAGTCAGGCTTCTCCTAACGCATGGAAGCTGATGAATAGGAAGCTGGATGACAGACAGAGAAAGGTGAAGCCCAGACTCTCTGGTGCAGAGGTAATATAGTCTGTGGATGACTCCTGCGAGGGGCAGGTGATGCAACAGGAGATCAAGGAATCACATGGGAGACATGGGAGATTCAGCTCCAGCAGAAGGCAGAAGAACAGAGAATTCAACTCTGCTCAGCCTCTTATCCAGTGGGCCACCCCCAAGGCAGTGTCACAATTGCAACCTGATTGATAGGTTTGGCTCCTGCCCTACCCTTACCCAGGAGTGTTTAATTGACATAACCCATAATCATCACACCAAACCTATAATGCCCATCACAATTACACACAGGTAATAGTAATAATGACAACAATAGGAGTGGCCCAGGCTCTCAAGATCGAGGACCCAGGGAAGCTGACTTAAGGAAACACTACACTGCCTTTTCATTTTCCAGGAGCCCCGGTGGGGTAGTAGCTACGTGTTGGGTTACACTTTTCTTGGTCAGCAGCTCGAAACCACTGCAACGCCAAGGGAGAAAACCCACGATTTCCACTCCCATAAACAGTTACAGTCTCAGAAACCCACAACAGGTCACTATGAGTCAGCGCTGACACCATGGCAGTGAGATTGGTTTATTTGAGTTTTCACTTTTCAAGATTAACTCGTCGGAGGCAATAGTTCATTTCACTGTCTGTACCAAATAATATTTGTTTCTCCCCATCTCTCCCCGCCTCTCATCGGCCACTTGAGATTCAGATTGACTCACCCTATTGAGAACATAGAACATGGGTGCGTAGCAACAAGGAGTTCCTTGCTTACATCCTGCTGGCTGTACTGTTCCGAGGCAAGTTTACTTTCTGCATTCTCAAACCCTAGCGCATGAGAACAGGAGGAAATGTTCGCCTGGGCAATCTTTAATAAAACAAAATAAACTCAGCTGAAAGGAGTTATGAAAGTGCTCTCCAGGGAACACTTCCCTGCTTCTAGCATACTCCCCTGAGACCCATGCTTTTAAAAGGAGATGTAAAATTCCCACCCTAGGCAACCATGCTCTTTAAATCACGCTGCAGCTAAAGGAAGCCAGATATCAACACACACACACACACACACACTCATGCTTTCACCTATCCTCTTTAGAGTACATTTAAGTGCAGCATAGTCTCTGCACTTTTATAGTTACATTTTGGGCAAAAACACGTCATTCAACATAAAGCAACTGCTACCAACTTGCCTCATTTCTAGGGAAAGCCACAGCGACACCATTGATGCCCTGGTGCCTCCTAGCCTCTTCCCATCTTGTCTGTGGAAAGGAAGAGAGGAGGAAGCAAAATATAACTCTTGCAAAGACTACTGGCTGTCTGACAAAAACTACTCTGACTTCTACCATAATAGCACCACTTTCACCTAAGCAATTGCTAAGCACTATAAAGATTTTACTTCCAGTCGACTTTGCGGTTGGATTTGGTGATGGGATATAAACAGAAGTGTCCTCTGAATGCATGTGACATCTCTTCTTTTCACCCTCTTCCCTGATGCCTAAAACATGGGTGCTCACCACAAAGTCAACATTTCGAAACCACCGCTGGCTCTGTGGGACAAAGACTAAGCTTTCTACCCCTGTGAAGATTCACAGTCTCAGAAACCCACAGGTGCAGTTCTACCTACAGTCACCATCAGTTGGAATCAACTCGATGGCATTGAGTTTGGTTGAATTCTTTTTTTTCATTTTCAGTTTTACTCTTCCTCCTTTTATTTTATAGTTTTTTAAGTAATCATTTTATTGGGAGCTCTTACAAATTTCATAACCTTCCATAATTCAATTAGATCAAGCATAATTGTACAACTGCTACCACAATATGTTTCAAAACATTTTTTCTTCTTGAACTCTTTGATATCAGCTCCCCATTATCCATTCCTTCCCCTACACTAACCCCCAGGAACTATTGTTATTATTATGATTGCCAGGTCTTGACCCATCCAACATATCCACTCACCTACAATTCTGTTATTCACTCCCCTCGAGTGGGGTTGTACAGTCATCATTGCTACCAATTCCCCATTCTCCCACTCTTCTTGTAGTCTCAGGGAATCATTACTCCCGTTACTGTTTCTGAAGGGTTAACTATCTAGGCTTTTGTACATTGAATGATCTTAATTATACAAAAGAACATACATGGGTCTAATAAGATTAATGAGGTAAAACTAAGACCATAATAGTAAGGGGAGGAAATATTAAAGAACTAGAGGATACTTACGTGTTTCATCAGTGGTATACCGCACCCTGGATTTGCCATCCCTTCCATGTTGCCTTTCTGTGAGGGACTGTCCCTGTAATTATTTTACAAGTGGGTTTTGTGTCTCCACTTTGTCCATGTTCTTTCACATTAATTTGATTGCTTGTTTTTGAACTTCTGATACCTATTCCTATTGACACCTCATGATCACACAGGCTGGTGTGCTTCTTCCATGTGTGCTTTGTTGCTTCCATAATACATGGCCACTAGTTTAACTGCAAGTCTTTAAGACCCCAGACACAATATCCTTTAATAGCTGGGCACCATCAGCTTTCTTCACCACATTTGCTTATGCACCCATTTTGTCTTCAGCAATTGTGTTGGGAAGGTTTGTTTAATTCTTTATGGGAGTAGAAAGCCTCATCTTTCTCCCAGAGAGCTGCTGGTGGTTTCAAAGTCTTGACCTTTTGATTAGCAGCCCGATGCATTAACACTATGCCACCAGGGCCCCTGCACATTAACATCCAAAAATTCACTGTCATCAAGTTGATTCCAACTCATCATGAAAGCCTCCTTTTTATCCCACTGTGGTTAGCAGCTGAACACACCACCACTACCCATGTGGACTTCCTCCACATTAACATGCCTCTAATTCTGCTTCATTAATATCATTGAGGATAAGATTCAAATGCACAGGATAATTACACCAGAAAACAAAATGAAGGCTAAATGAACAAGATGAGAGTCAATGCCTATTTAAGTTGACACATTTTTTTAAAGTTTTCATTGGGAATTGGGTGAAGGTCGACAGACAGGTCAACTTTTCTACAATACATATATGCATTTCTTTTTTCATCTCATTAATTGCAGTCCCTATAATGTAACATGATTTATCTTCCCTCTCCCCTCTGTTTCTTATTTCTTCCCTCTGTTTTGTATTTTGACTTCTCTTTCTTTCTTTACCCTTGGAATTTTGTCCTTGGGTAAATGCCATCTCAAATGGCTGATTATTTTACAGTGTATCTACCACACTTGTGTTGCTGGACCTGTCTACAATTTGACTGAAAATTGAGCCATGCAGCAACTTCATCTCAGGATCTGAAAAGTGACTGGAACTACAGTCTTGAGGGTCCCAAAGTCTCAATGTGATCAGTCAGCCTAGGTTTAGGGGATTATTTTGAGTTTTGTTACACATTTTTCTCCAACTCTATTCAGTACCTTTTAATGTGACCCATTTTATAGCAATTGGTAGTAGTAACTAGACATCATCTAGTTTTTCTTGTCTCAGTGTCATGGAGCCTAGTGATTCATTAGATTGTTTCCATGTATTCATTTCATCTCTCTTCTTTTTTCCAAACAGAAAAAAAATCAATAGTTGGACACTTACAAAAGTTTAAGACCCCAGTCACTACTCACCAAAGCAGGATGTAGGACTCTGTTTTTGTGAACTGTTATGTTGGTGGTCTCCAAACTACGGTTCTGAGCTCCAAGGCTCAACAACCCATTCCCTCAATATGTTTGGTGTGTCTAAGAAAATGTCATACTTTTGCCCCATTCATGCTTCACAACATTCATGGATGTAGTTGCAATAAAAGTAAATAATCATGTACAAATGCCTGGTTGACCATATTTGGGTCAATTTATAATACAATCCAATTTATAATACAATCCAGCAAAGCAGAGACACCATCACATTCCTTCATTGGTCAACTGCTTAGTAATGGCTCAGGTGGAATCCTAGACATACAATCAGAACCATAGATCATATCCTCCCAGAAAAAGCTTACAGTCCAACAGGAAAGATAAGCGAGGAAACAAGTAACTGTCATAAAATGAGGGCGAGCACAGGGTGCTTAAGGGGACCTATATCGTGGGGACTCAGCCCACTAAATGAATACTTCCTAGAGGAAATGTCATACAGGAAGGAGACAGAGACGATCAGAGGAGTCACTGATGGAGCTTATTCAAATATATATTCTGATACAGTCTATGTAGGGTGGAAGGCAAATTCCCAGGGAGGTGGAGAATGGAATGAACTAGTCCGGAGCCTTGTTTCAAGGTAATTTCACTATCCTACATCCATCAGGCCAAAGTCTCCTATTCAAAGCAAAAAATGTGGGGAGGATCAATTTTGAAGGCTGGTGAAGGCTAGTCATGAGGAACACTTGCACACTATCTGGAAAGATCGCAGCCATTGACCTTGGGAGGTGGGTGCAGGAGCCCCCAAGAGTTCCAGCACAGTCCCTGCCTGCTGGTTCCCTTTCACACCATGGGTGGAACCCTGGCTCCCGAAATCTACAGTTCATAGAACTCCTGCAACTTCTCCCAGCCCGCAGTGAAGAGAACTAGCTACATCTTTGCAAACAACGTGAGATAGAAATTGTTGCCACGATAGCCACATAGTGTCCTTTAACTTTCCTCTCCTGTTCTACACCCATTTTCCCCCAGCAGCCCTCTCTGCTGACCACGGTGACCTGAGGCAGACCACACCCAGCAGAAGCCTAGCCCCTCCAGAGACATGTTCACCTGGGTAGGGGGTGGCTGCAAGTTACAGGCTCCCTTCTTATCCTTAAGTACTTAAGGTTACTGGATACAGCTGCCCAAGGGCCTGACGCACCCTCAGGAGATGAAGGGATAAGACCAGAAGCAGACAGGGCTAGACAATCCAAGTCTGTATGTACATCTCAGGGCCAGCCCCAGCCAAGGCCCTGTCACTTCTCTGTAAGGCTGAGCCGAAAGTGGGACAGGACCCGTGGGCTCTGGACTCCACGCTCCGTGTTCTACAGTCCTTGCTCAGCACAGCAGCCTCACATGGAAACACCATTCAGTTTTTTAGACCATTGTTGCCTGTCTAACAATGGGGAATGTTTTCTTTGGACCTGGTATACCATCTCCTCGCGCTGTACTTCCTTTGTACGGAATAAGTGTTATTCAGTGAGGCCGTTATGATTGTTTTGGAGATAGGCACATATTTGGAGAGAGAAGGGGTTTGTGAAGTTAATTATATTGGCCAGCTTCCTTTATTTTTTCTGGAAATTCTTCTTCCCATGTGTATAGATGGTAAGTTTCCCAGAGTTTCACCAATGTAGCTTGCAAGGCCCTTACTCTGGTTGCTTCTGGGAGTCTGTCCAGGCTTGTGTTTCAGAGTTCTGGCACTGAGATACACAGGCAACTGTGGAGCATAACTGTGCCTTGCAAAGGAAAGCACAAGCAAACCCACCAGCATGGCCCCACCTGTCTCCTTTACATAGTAAGACAGGGCTGTACTGAATTCCACATGCAGTTCCAAAGTCCTCTTGCTTTTCTCTGGATTGGCCCAGGCCCTCTGGGCCTCTTCCTTTCAGCCCCCCTTCCTCATCCTCCCTCCTCTATGCCGGGAGAGCCTTTCCTCCCTGCTATGGAGTGTCGGTGTTCATTGGATCAATGCTGTTGGTTCTTCCCCTCTGTCCTTTTCATATTCTGTTCCTGAGGATCTGGTGGGTTCAGATTAGCCTTATCCTCCACTTCCCATCCTCTTATTTGAGGAAACAGTAGGTTTCTGGCCCAACTCCTCTTTCACCTCCCTGGCTACAGGCTAGCCTTGACTGAAGTTCTCAGAATGCCGGGCTCTGCTCACCTGTCCTCTCATGCTCACCTCTGATTCCCCTGAGCACTTGGAGTTTTATTTTTTTCTTAATGTTCCATCAGTGATGGTCAGGCCTAGTGAGAAAGACCACCCTGTGACTCCAGCACCAGCACCCATAGTTCTTCTCAATTCACATCATCTGGGACAACCAGGTCTAGACAGTGTTCTGTGTTACAGACTTCTGCGTCACCTAGTGCCCCCTCCTGCAGCAGCCATTTCTGAGGGCTGATTAGCAATGAGGGAACAGATCTGCCTCCCTTTCCATGTTTGTGCTAGACACAGTGCTGCTCTGCTTAGAGCCATATCCTCAAACACCCTTCACACCTCTACAAAGACAATTTCCATTCATCATCCAGAAACTTGGTGCCTTTGGAACTCAGACCAAAAAATCCAGTATCATCATTTCCCTACAAAGAAAAGAATGCACACTTGGGATTAAAACAAAACACCTAGAACAGAGAAACAAAAGGTAAGTGTCCCAAGAGCACTCCTCTCAGCTCCTTGAATGGTTCCTAAACTTCCAGTGTCCCTCACACTCTATGGCAGTGGTTCTCAACCTTCCTCGTGCCACCACCCTTTAATATAGTTCCTCGTGTTGTGATGACCCCCAACCAAAAAATTCTTTTCATCGCTAATTCATAAGTGTAATTTTGCTACTGTTATGAATCCGATATGCAGGATGTATTAGGCGATCCCAGTGAAAGGGTCATTCGACACCCCCAAAGGGGTCGCAACCCACAGGTTGAGAACCGCTGCTCTACGGCCACACTTTCGATGCACTGAAAGTTCTAAAGGAAGAAGGAACCTTGGAACTTCTCAGTGTTTGGAAGTCCATTTCTGCTTTGACACTTGGACACCTGCACTTCCTTGGGCTTCCCCAGGCTAGGCACCGGTGGTTCCAAGGCCTAGTCACGACAAATCTACGGATATGCTGGACTTATTTCAGGAACAACCTGAGAGCGAGAAGGAACGTGTTTTCAGGAAAGGGAGTCTTTTCCTGAAATTTCAGATGAGCTGACAGGGGTCTTAATAATAAGAGTGCAAGGTTTTGTACCTGACTGCACACTTGTTCTTGGTCAATCTCATCACCATCACTGTGAGAGAAACAACACACACTTTGTGGACTTCCTTGTATAAGTTTCTAGGGATTGTGAAATGTCCTGATAGACCCACATTTTGTCCGTTTCCAAGTAAACCCAACAGTACATCTACATTGAAAGTGAGTGCACCTACTTAGTTCCCCAGTGACCAACGACCACAGTGACCTCTAGTCTGTGCTCATGGGGTAGCTGCTTTGGGTCTGCTCACTACTTGGCTCCCTGTTGGTCTTCCTCCCCTATTTCTCAGCCACCCACAGCTTTTCCTGCCTCAGCCCACACACCCCCTGCTTGCCAGTTGCCATGTTCCTGGTCATCCATCCAGATCCACAACTCTCTCCACCATCTCCATGGGTAACTGTTGAGTATCAGGCTTGCCTATCCAAAAGAACCCAGCCCTAGCCCCAGCCAGTGAGCAAGCCCTCCCACCTTATCCCAGCATTTTCAGCTGGGCAGTTTGAAGAGGGAGTTTCACTCCTGTACTCATTAGGACAGAGAAACCCAGGTAGGGTAGACTGCAGAGGTCATATGAAGGTACTTATTCCACTTCCAGATACTAGGTCAGTTGGGTCAAGGGGATGGTTATTCCCTTGCACAGCCATGGGACAAACATGCAGTTACCCCACAGGATGGTCTTGGTATATTTTAGTGCACAGGTGAGTAGTACCTATGCCTATGTTCATGCTCACTCCTAGGACCTACAGATTCAGAACTCAGACCATCACTTGATTGCAACTGGGTTAATGCATATCAGGTGCTCTATCCAGTGTCTGTAGCCTGGCAAACCTTTGCTAGGCTCATGTGGCACCTATGTCCTCCACCCATATTCACATGGCACCACACTCTCTTGATGTGTTGTCCCACCCCATGCAGTGTCCCATCTCATACTCTCACAACACACCAGTACCCCACTCATGCTCTCATGGCATGGTACACATATCCAAAGCTAGCTATGAATGCTCCATGACTGAGAAGACAGCCAACCCACATACCACTCAAAAGGGATGCCAACCATATATCCCCAGCTGTTATCCAAAGCCCACAGTAACAGTGCATTTCAGCGTTGTTTTGTTTGCCCTTTCTTTCTCTTCTTTCTTGTTTCTTCTTATTTTTTTTGTGTACTTAAGATTATTTCTTTCTTGACCACTTGCTGAGTCAACTATCACCATATGATCACTCTCCCAAACCTAAGAGCTGCATCATGATATCAAAGTCAGCAATCTCAGTCCACACAAAGAAACAGAATATATAGCTACAAACAAATGAGCAATACCCATAGAAGAAAAAGTTCATTAACTATCAGAAAAATAATTCAAAATGATGATATTCAGTTACTTTCAATGGATATAGAATAAGATTGAGAGGGATACAGAAAAATAGGGGGAGGGGAGGAAGCTACAAATTTACAATAATGACCTAAATAAATAAATAAAATTCCAGAAGATTAAAACTAAGATAAGAGAATTAAATAACACTTTAAAAGAGCAAAGTAATAGAAATAAAGCAATGGTAAACCGAATTAGTGAACTTGAAGGCAAAGTTCTCAATTCTAATCTACAAGAACAATCAACAAAAAGAGTAAAAAAAAAAAAAGTAAAAGTCTGAAGAAAGCCCAATAATTATGTGGGGCACTATCAAGAGAACCAATTATGCATCATTGGAATTCTAGGACCAAAAGAAACCAAAAAGTCCACAGGCAAAACAGGCCATGAAATTATGGAAGAAAACTTCATTAACATCACAAAGGAGGGGACAATGATTATTCAAGAAGCTGATCACTCCAAATGGAATAGTCCTCAACAGAAAATCACCATGATATAATATAGTCAAACTTTCCAATATCAAGGACAAGGGGAGAATGCTGAAAGCAGTTCAGCAGATGAAAAAGAACAGTTACTTACAAAGGAAAAACAATAACAAAAGGCTCATATTTTTTAGCAGAAATCATGCAGGCAAGAAAACAATGGAATGATATAAATATATTTGTTAGGGGGGAAAAAAAGCAGGGTGGACAAGAACCTTATATCCTCCAAAATTAGTTCTCAAACATGAGGGAGAAATAAGGTTCTTTCCATACAGGGAGATATTTTTAAAATGTTTAAAAGTTCGACAAGCTTTACCCAAAATAATAATAATAATACTTAGGGGAGTCTTTTGGACAGAGATTCAACAAAAACAAACATAAACTGAGATAAGTATACAAGTCATCACCACACAGAATTCAACCCTTTGAGGACAGTATTCAAAATTACAAGACTGAAAATTGGATACCATAGATATCAATCCACAATAAAGACAAATACAAATATAGAAGAGGGGGAAGTGTAAATTGAAAACATTCAATTGAAGAGGTAAGTAAACTAGTTCACATGAGAGAAAAGCCTGTCGGAAATATGGGAAGAAAATAATAAATAACAAAGTAACCTCAAAGAAAATGGAAAACACTAATAAAAATTTTTAAAAGGAAAATATTTAAAACTAATAAAAAATGAAATAATAGCAAAAGAGTAAAGGACAACAAAATCTACAACCAAAAGGAACTCAGCACAGAAATTTAGGGAGAATAAAGAAATCAAGAACACTACAGAAAACACACACCCAGAGCACAATAACAGCAACAAACCCCCACATATCAATAATGACATGAATGTTAATAGATTGAACACAGCAGTCTGGAGTCAAAGCAGCAAACTGGGTAAGAAAGCATGCTCCACAAATGCATTGCTTACAAGAAACAAACCATGCACACAAAGACAAAATTAGACAAAAATCAAAGGATGGAAAACATATATCAAGCTAATGGAAAACAAAACAATATCAGGAGTGGCAATATTACTCTCCAACAAAATAGACTGCAAGGCAAAATCCATCATGACAGACCAAGAAGGGTATTACATAATAATAATGATTGAAGGGACAAGGAAAAAGAAGAGATAATACTAAAAAAGATGCTTATATACCTAATGAAATAAGCTCAAAATATATTAATCAAACTCTTATAGGGCTGGAGGGGCACGGGGACAATATAACAATAGTAGTAGGAGAATTCAATATATCACTCCTGAGAAAGGACAGATCATTGGGAAAGAAACTCAATAAAGACACAGAACTGAAAACACAATTAATCAACTTGGCCTCCTAGACATATACAGAGCACCCCACCCCAAAACAACACAGCTTACATTCTTTTCCATGGTACATAGAACATTCTCTAGAATAGACCACGTTAGGATACAAAGCAAACCTTGATAAATTAAAAACATTACAATGTTACAATTCATTTTCTTAGATCACAATGCTATAAAATTAGAACACAAGAGGAATATCAAGGGGGGAAATCTAATATATGGAAACTGCACAATACACAGTTAAGAACCACAATAGCATAACATACTGCACTAAAGGAAATTGATGATATAGGGAGTGAAAAATTATCTTTAAATCCTTGAAGTAAATGAGAAAGAAAGCACAACATGCCAAAACATTTGGGATGCAACAAAAGTGTACTCAGCGTATTTTATAACAATAAACCTAACAAGAACAATGAGTAAATAACCAAAATCAATATCTTAGTCCAGCATCTTCAATAAATCAGAACAAGAGCAACAAAATAAACTTTAAATAAACAGGAGAATAGAAATCATAAAGGTTAGAGCAGGAATAAGCAAATTGTAAACCAGAAAAACAATACTAAACATCAATGAGACAGATGGTTCTTTGAAAGGATTTTAAAAACTGGAAAATCACTAGCAAGCTTAACAAAGGAAAAGAAAGATAAAATCATCAAGAATAAGACTGAACGAGTTGACAACACAACAGAACCAAATGAAATGAAAAAACTAATAGCAGAATATTAGGAAAGACTGTATTCTAATAAATTTGAAAACTTTGATGAATTGGACAACTTTCTAGAAACACAGTATCTACCCAGATTAGCACAGAATGGTGTAGAAAACCTTAAAAGAAGAAATAAACCAGGCCATTTAAAAACTTCCAGAAGAAAGGCCCTGGCTATCCCTGGTCCCAGCAAGAAAGGCCATGGGCATCCCCACATCCCAGCAAGGAAGGTACCAGGCATCCCAGAAACCTGAATAGGTGGACCACAGTCAGTCACCACTCTAGCCCGCACCAGCAAGAAAGCCCTGGATATTCCTGCGACCTGAACAAGGAAGGTTCCAGCCATCCCAGGAGCCTTTCAAGGAGGGTCCCAGTAGTCCCAGCAACCCAGCAAGGGAGGCTCTGGATGTCCCCACATCAAAGAACGTCACAATCTTCTCCCAAGCCAGGCACTGAGTGCCCCAGGCATCCATGCATCCCAGCAAGAAAAGGCCCCAGCCATCCCTGAGGCCTGGCAAAGAAAGCCCTATCCAGCCCAGTGACCCAGCAATGAAGGCACTGATCAGCTCCAACCCTCAGCAAGAAAGACACCAGGAATCTCTGCAACCCAGTTAAGAGTCAAACACCACCATACAAACCAACAGCCCGTCCAAGACTAGCAGCTGTATCACAATGCTGTGGAAATAGCAGGCAGTCAAGTATACACACACACACACACACACACACACACACACACACACACTCACACACAAGAAAAACAGGCACAAATAACTGAACAGCATGAAGACCTGAAACATTATGCTGAAGAAGAGCGCCTGAAAGGCCAGAAATAGAATTCAGAAAAATGGTGAGAAAAGAACTGAAAGGCTAAAAACCCTACACCAAATTGTACTCCGTACGATACATAATAGCATTACCCACTAACAGAAATGAAAGCACCTTCTCAGAAACAAAGATACACACACACCCTTTCCATCTTGATTTGAATTTCCAGTACATTTTGCTTATCACTCCTGTAGGCATAGCTGTTGGTTTAGGGTGACCTTTGCATAATGTTGTATGGCAGTAACTGAATGGTCTTTCTCTTCGAAAACAGACCCCAGCTCAGGTGAGGTCTCCTCTGTCAACGAGGTTTTTAGAACGTACATAGAAGAGGGATAATATAATGTTCATGGGCACTAGGCAGGCTCTCTCACTGCTTGGGAAACTGGATTAGATTTCATAATTACATAAAGCGCAGAAGTCTGTTTTCAGATTGGTGTTTAACCTTATATTAATGGACTCATACGGTGTTTGCGATGAGGAACTTCACTTAGCATAATGGTTTCTAGGTCCGTGTCTTGAAGTGGTTCATCACTGTTTTTTAGGGATGCATGGCATTTCCACTGTGCATATGCGCCAGACTTTCTTTATCCATTCTTCTACTAATGGACATCTGGGCTGTTTCCAGCTTCTTCCTATTGTGAACTGTGCTGCAATGAACATAAAAGAACATATGTCTGTTCTTGTTCTGTGTATCACTTCTTGGGGTACATACCCAACAAAGGGATTGCTGGGTCATAAAAGATTTCTAGTCCAAGTTGTTTTAGTGAGCACCACAGCATTTTCCATAATAGTTGTACATATTTAAAAGCCCACCAGTAGTGTACAGAAAGAGTTCTGGTCTCTCCCCACCTGTGCTAGTCTGGGTAGACAAGAGAAACAAATCCATGGACAAACATATATGTATAAGAAAAGGATTTATATACAAGAGCAACTAAACATTGAGAAAACATCCCAGCCCAGTCCATAAGCCCGATATTAGCCCATATTTCTGATATCAATCTATAAAGTCCTCTTCAGACTCACGAAACACATGCAATGATGCCGAATGCAGAAGATCACAGACCAATGGGTAGAAAGTCTTTGGTTCCAGTGTCATTGAAAACATCTCAGCCCTGGCTTCTCTGTGGCTTCTCCGGCTTCCAAGGTCTGGTTGTGTCCATGTGGCTTGTCTTCTGCAATGCCTTCCAGAGAGAGAGAGAGATGTCTTCTGCCTCCAAGGAGGAAGTCCCATATTTCCCAGAATTCTCAGGAGAAGGCCATGCCCACAGAAGTCTCATTGGCTATTCCCAGATTGACATCCCAGACTCCACCCCTACACACTTAATCCTTAAATTGACACCAGATTAGGTGACTACCACACCACCCTATACAGTATTTGTTGTTCTCTATTTTGTTTTTAATTGGGCTACCATTGTGAGTAAAAGGTGATATCTCATTGTTGTTTTATTTTGTGACTCCAGATGGCAGTTCCTCATGTGTTTGCTAGCCATTAGTGTGTTCTTTGGTGAATTCTATGTTCTTGTCCTTTGCCCACTTTTAATTGGATTATTTGTTTTCTTCTTGTTGAGATATTACAGGATTCTATAGATTTTAGTAATTAGTCCCTTGTTCGTTGTGTGATCGCAAATGATATTTTCCCAATCCAATGACTCCTATTTTACTCTTTTAAAGAAATCCGATGTGAATAACTGTTTTGATTTTTAATAGGACCCTGTCATCGCTTTTGCCTTCTCCTGTGTGTTCTCCCTTTACTGAATTTTCCCCCAATTTTCTCATTGATGATCCTTATAGCTCTGGGGTTTACATGTAGGTCTCTAATCTATCCTGAGTTCATTTTTGTGAATGGGCAAGGTAGGCATCCTGTTTCATTCTTCTGGAGATGGAGATCCCTTTTTCTGGCACAATTTGTTGAAAACAATTTTTCCCTTTCTCATTTGAAGTTTTTGGGTCCTTTTTAAAAAAAAATCAGTTGCCTATAGGTGGATGCTTTCATTTATAGGTTTTCTATTGGTTTGTGTATCTATCTTTGTACCAGTATCAGTATTTGAGTACTGTGGCTGTGTAACAGGTTTTCAGGTCAGATATGACAAAGCCTCCGAGTTTGTTCTTCATTTTGAGAAGTTCTTTGATTATCCTGGGCCTTATTGCTCTCCATATGAATGTCCTGTGGAAAACACAGCCAGGAGTGTGTTCCTAATTGGGAAATTTTGAAGTAATTTCTATCCAGCCCTTGGTGATCCCAAGCCATCTGCAATAGAGTGCTGTGACTTTAGGCTCTGTCCCTTGTAGGCGCACAACGGTCTTCATCGGGCACACCAGAATGCAATTAACTGGAACAGGTTAGACGGTTTAAGGAACTGACATGCCCCCTCGGATTTAAGGCTGAAACACTGTAGTGTGATAAGAAGCAAATACATCCTATCCCAAGGCTACGAAATTGGCAGTCTTTGGATTCTTTCTCTTGCTTTGTGGGTGCCGAATGAATGGTGGCCCAGGACTACCATATATTTACCATTTTAATGCCATCCTTGCATTATTATGACTTGTATTAATCTGGTAGGCATGGTTCTGGCTTTGTGAATGAACGTTATTGAACGTTTTGCCCTATCATTATACCTATTGTTTGTGGAAATAGTATCTAGTCATGAAGGAGTTAACCTGTAAAAATTAATTATTCCATTATTGAGGTCTGAAGCTGGTCTATACTTGTATAATTTATTTTGCTCAACAGTGTTTTAAATGTTGTACCATTGGCTGAATTAATGACACTGTCGATAGAATTACCATACGTCCCAGAGAAAGACTGATAATGTTCTCTAGACTAAAATGATAATAATGTTTCTAAAGTGATCTCAGAGACATACATAATCCAAAGATACTGTGGTAGTCACCTAATCTGGTGTCAATTTAAGGATTAAGTGTGTCGGGGTGTAGTCTAGGCTGTCAATCTGGAGATAGCCAATGAGACTTCTGTTGGGCATGGCCTTCTCCTGAGAATTCTGGGAAATCTGGTACTTCCTCCTTGGAGGTGGAAAACACTTCTCGCTCTCTGCTACTTCCTAGGAGACATTGCAGAACACATGCCACATGGATGCAACCAGACCTCAGAAGTCAGAGAAGCCATAGAGAGACCCCCTGCCAGCACTGAGATGCTTGCAACGCCACTGGACCCAAAGACTTTCTACCCACTGGCTTGTGATCGTCCTGCATTTGGCTTCATTGCATGTGTTTCATGGGTCTGAAGAGGACTTTATAGATTAGTGTTGGACATATGAGCTAATATCAGATGTATGGCCTTGGACTGGGCTGGGTTGGGATGCTTTCTCGGTGTTCAATTCCTGTTGTATATAAACTTCTCCCTTTTATACATATGTGTGTTTATGAATTTGTTTCTCTAGTCTACCCAGACTAACACAGATACATGAATAGGTTTGGGGATAGCCCCAATCTAAGAACAATTTGTTCTTATGATATAGCCCTGATTGATGTTCTACCTCATGAGGAGATACAGATGCTAAAGCAAAGGATAGAGAATGGAAATTTAAAAAAAAGATGATGCCCAGCTATTAGAAAGAATAGAATCTCTTGGGTCTTAAAGGCTTATATTCAAACAAGGATCCATCTAAATGAGGCATCAACTAAGTCCACATAGAAGAAGCACACTGGCCTCTGTGATCCAAAGAGTGTAAATAATAAAATCCACCTCTGAAGAAAAGAATGGTATCAGAACTTAAATTAGGAACAGCTGATTTGTAGAATGTTATGAAAGATCATGGAAGCCCAAAACCCAATGGTAGGGTCCACACATGGATTAAGCCTTCGATTAATCCCCTCCCATCATAGTTGAGGGATGTGAATAGCCTTGTTATCGTGAAAGGGTCATTGGAAAGTTCTTCTTCATTGTCTATTCTTAGTCTAGAAGCTCCGCTGAAACCTGTGCACTTTGGAAGACCCTGCGATTATGTGAAATACCAGTGACATCGCTTCCAGCACCATAACCACACAGAAGCCACCACAGTACAGCAAACTGACAGAGAAGTGGTGGGTGGTAATTCAGCTAAAAATGTATCTTTTATCACTTGATCTCCCTTTTGACCCATTTTAACATTGCTTCCATTTTTAAAAATTATTTTATTGGGGGCTCATAAAACTCTTATCACAATCCATACATCCATCCATTGTATGTCAAGAACATTTACACATTTGTTACCCTCATCATTCTCAAAACATTTGCTTTCTACTTGAGCCCTTGATATCAGCTCCTCATGTTCCCTCCCTCCCAGCTCCCCTTTCCCTCATGAACCATTGATAATATTTAAATTATTACTTTGCCATGCCTTACATGTCCAATGTCTCCCTTCACCCACTTTTCTGTTGTGTGTCCCCCAGGGAAAAGGTTATATGTAGATCCTTATAATTGGTTCCCCTTTTATACCCCCACCTTCCCTCTACCCTCATTGCTTCCATTTTTTTAAAAGTTAAGGGGAAATACACATGGATTAAGCCTCAAGGGAATATCCTCTGATCATAGAACTGGGATGTGAATAGTCTTGCTATCATGCAGAATGCATTGGAAAGTGGATTATTCCACATGCAGCTACATTAAAATTTAACACCTGTTCAATTGATTTCCCATTTGACCCACTTTAATTTTGTTTTACTTTTTAATATTTTCTTTCTTTTCAATTGAGGTTTTACACTGCTTTACTTTGCTAATGTTGTTCGTTTTACTTTGATTATTCTTCTATATATGAACCCAGGATAGATAAATCTACAGAGACAGTAACTGGATTAATGGTTTCGTGGGGTCTTGCAGGGATGATTGGGGGAGATGGGGAACTAATTACAATGAGTAAAATAAATAACACAATGCTCTAAAAATTTATTGTAGTGATGATTGTACAACTCTCTTTAATATGATTGAACTATTGAATTGTATGATGTGTGAACTATATGCCAATAAAAATGTTAACTGGTACAGATGGGAAATGGAAAGACAGGGAATGCATGATGGATGATCCCTTCAGGACCAGTGGTGAGAGTGATGATACTGGGAGGGTAGAGGGAAAGTGGGGTAGATAAGGGGAACTGATTACAGGGATCTACATATAACCTCCTCCCTGGGGGATGGACAACAGAAAAATGGGTTAAGGAAGATAAGCTATGACAAAATAATAATTTATAAATTATCAAGGGTTCATGTGGGGAGGGAGGAAAGAAGAGGGGGGAAAATAAGGAACTGATGCCAGGGGCTTACATGGAGAGCAAAAGTTTTGAGAATGATGAGGGTAATGAATGTACAAATGTGCTTCATACAATTGATGTATGGATGGATTATGGTAAGAGTTATATGAGCCTCCAATAAAATGATTTTTTTAAACTCACTTGGATTACAAAAAATAAATCAAAAAATTAAAATAAAATGTTAAATTATAATAATAAAAATAAAGTTATTTAAGTTTTATATATTTTCACCTTACTTTTTGATTGAGCTTTTCCTGCGTTATTCCTATTCATTGTTATTGGAGATTTTTTTTGCTTATTTGCTTCACGTTTGTATTTTTTTTTCACGTTTGTATTTTATATGATTTTTTGTATATGAAATCCAGAATCAGTAGATCTACAGCGACAGTAAATGGATTGATAATTGTCTTGGGACATGGCAAGGAAGGAGAGTGGGAGATAGGGAGCTAACAGTAATGAGTGCAGAAGAACATGTTGTGAAATGCATTGTGGTGATGATTGCACACATGTTCTTAATATGATTGAAAAACAACAAAGCCCACACGGAAGCAGCACGCCAACATAGGTGATCATGAAGGGCAGAGGAGACCAGGTCTCAAACAACAAAGGCGGGGGGGAGGGTGGCTGGGGGGGAAATCACATCACGGTGAATGAGGGGGAGTGCGTGATGGGGACCCAATGCCCATCTGTAGACAGCTGGACATCCCTTCCAGAGGGGGAGTGGGGAGGAGATGCGTCACTCAGTGTAGCAACAATAAAACTCAAAACCTTCCTCTAGTTCCTGAACGCTTCCTCCCCTCCCAATTATCATGACCCCAATACTACCTTGCAGACCTGGTTAGACCAGAGGATGTACAGCGGTGCAGTAGGGATCTGGAAACAGGGAATCTAGGATGGACGAACCCCTCAACACCCGCAGTAGGAGTGGCGACACCAGGAGGGAAGGGGGTGTAGAAAGGGAGAACTGATCTTGGAGATCTATGTGTAACCTCCTCTCTGGGAGATGGGCAATGGGAAGGTGGGTGAGGGGAGACGCTGGGCAGTGTAAGATAAGATATAATAATTATTTATAAACTATCAAGGGACCAGGGAGAAGGGGGGAGCGGGGAGGAAGGGGGAAGGGAAAAATGGGAAACCGAGCTGATTCCAGGAACCCAAGTGGAAGGTGAATTTTGGGAATGACGAGTGCAACAAATGTATAAGGGTGCTTTGCTCAATTGATGTATTTACGGATTGTGATAAGAGTTGTATGAGCCCCAATAAAAAGATTTATTAATTTAAAAAAAAGTTAAGTTGTATGAGATGTGAAGTATATGCCAATAAAGCTATTTTTTAAAAAGAGTTACAGTCTTGGAAACCCAGAGGGCAGTCTATTCTGTCCTATCAGGTCACTATGAGTCAAAATGGACACTGTGGCAATGAATTTGCTTTTAATGTTATTGTTTAAAAGTGTTTTCTCTCTTAGGGAAGTTCTGCATACTAGTCAAAATGGAAGCAGGAACAAACAAACATAAAGGAAAAATGAATTATAAAAGAGCAATACAAAGAAAATAAAGCAATATTTATGGAAAAACCCTAACAATAATGAGGACACCATCAAGACAACAATCTAAGTTTCATTGGGATCCTGGAGCAAGAAGAAGCCACCAAGAGCTACATAAAAATCAACACAGTTATCACTGTTGCCGGGCTGGTGGCCTTCTGTCTTGACTTTTGTGATTTTCTGCATATGAACCCCAGATTAGTTAGACCTATCGAGACAACTGGATTAGTAGATTCAAAGGGACCTAACAGGCCAGGCAAGTAGAAAGTGGAGAACTAACAACAGCCAGCGCAAGAAGAAATGTCCTGGAATTGATAGTTGTGAGGTTTGCACATCTCTTAGGAATGTGATTGAACTATTTAAATGTATCATATGTGAATTGAATGTTGACGTAATTATTTAAAATAAGCAAACTAAAATTTTTTTAACTCAGTACAAGAAGTCACCAATGAGAACTTCTCCAACAACATAATAGAGGAAAAAATAACTGCTCAAAGAAACTGAGAAAACCCCAAACAGAATAGACCCCCAAAGGAAAACAGCATGTCATATCAGTCAAACTTTCCAATATCAAGAACAAGGCCATAGTGGGAAGGAAGGAATATGGCCATCAGGTAACAAGCACATCAAAATCACCTCAAGAACTACCAGAGAGGCCCCACCAGGAGCGATGTCCTGTGCTCCCTGAAAGCCAGGAAAACAACCTAAAAGCTAAGCACAAGAAATGTTCTTGAAGTTGGAGATCAGCAATGCCTGCATATTGTTACTGACTAACCTTCATGGTGGAGCAGTGGCCCAACCCACTGATGTGCACTCACCTTCCTCAGCAAACGCTGATCCTTCCCTGTCCTTATTTCCATCCACCCAGCCAGACCTCTTGCCTTTCTGGCCTGTGGGGGCCCAGAATAGATAGCAGATTGTGTGGGCAGAGTGCAAAAATACACCCCATTTCTGCCTTCTCCTGTGCCCTGCCCCTTGCGGATCCCATGCCCATGTGCAGGTGATGTAGGCACAAACCAACTCTGCAAAAAATTAGGAGTCCCACCCAAATGGCAGTTTTATTTATTTACTTTTTGTATTTTTGTTTAATTTTATTTTATTCTATATTATTTTTTTACTGTTTGCCTTTTTGATAGTCACTTCCTAGTCCCAAATGACCCCATACCTCTGAAAATAAACATGCCTCCCAGACAGATGCAAACCCACCAAACTAGCTTTTGTTTTCTTTAAAAAAAAAAAAAAAAAAAGGATATTTTCCCTCTTCCCTGAGGACAAAGACACACCCATGTTCGCACTTCTATAGCAATAGAACTCCTTATCCACTCCATATCCACACCCAAGCCACACCTCCATCCTTTTATTCTCAAGCACATATAAATGTATCCCTGTTTCCCTTTTTTTTTCATTTGTATCCATCCTCTTCTCTTTTCCTTCCCTTTCTTTTTTAATACTTTTTACTCATGATGAAAGAAAGAAAGAAAAAAGAAAGAAATAGATATATCCTTTTCTGATATGATTATTTGCTTACACTTTTTTCCTGTCTCATCCTATCCTCTCCTATCAATTTTTGTTCTCTATCTCCTTTTCCTAGCGAAGTGTACTTCACAATACCTACTAAGGCTTATTACCCCTCTTAAAATACATTTCCCATTATTTTTACAAATCTCTCAATCTATCCAGAAAGACCCTTATTATTACTATTGTTTGTATTTTACTCCCTCTCTTCTCCTTTTCCCAATCTCTTTCTCCTTTTCTCCATATTCCAAATATATGTTTTATGGCTCCTGTTGAACCTCACCCACATCACTAGACAGAGCCCACTACTCCTATACAACCCAGAACCCCACACTACACCAATAGCCCTACCATAGCGACACATAAACAACAGTCAACCACAATCACCCCCAAAAATTCAAGAATAGCAAACTCAAACAAACAAAAAAATAACCCAAACCCAACAGCATACTCATAAAAGAGGCTCTGGAAATATGAGGCATATAATTCAAAAGAGTGTTGTTTAGGTGCCTTTAAAAGATGAGGCAACTCCTATGAGAACTGTGGAAAGAAATGGAAAACTATTAAAAAAAAAAGTTTTTGGGTTTTTTTTCTATAAAATACTAGTGCCCATTTCGCCATCATTGAAAAATAGGCATTGGGGGGGGGGTCTAATTTCCCATCGTTTAACCTATCAAATGACACTACCCAATCCCTCCCCCCCTTTTTTTTGGTATAATTTTCCTTCCCTTCTCTCTCTGCTAACACTTTTTCTTCTGCTTTCTAATCACTCCCCTAATACTTAATCTAATCCGCTCTTCCAGACACTTAATACAAACTGTCCTTCACCACTCTCATACAACACTGCCTCCCTAACAACACTAATAGTGATTCCAAGGTGTCAAGGGATCAACAGAAGATATCAGTCCACACAAAAGAACAAGAGAAACAGAAACAAATAACAATGTCAACCAGACCTAAATGTAGTGCCGGAAATTGAACTGGATATGAATTTACCTGAAAAATAATTTAAGAGAATGATGATTGCACTCATGAAACAGATTAAGGAAGAGCCTGTGTGAAACAATATAAAAGTAACCTAGTAACCCAGTAACCTCACTACATCTGTAGAAGAAAAACTCAAAACAAAAGCACGAAAATCAAACATTACAATAGCAGAATTAAACAACACTATAAAGGAACAGCACTATGCTATAAAAGAACAGAGAAACTGCATTGAAGGGCTAGAAACGCAAATGAGTGAACTAGAACACAAATCCACAGATTCCAGTCTAAAAGAACAAGTAACAAGAAGTGCAAAAGACATGGAGAAAAGCCTGAGAACAATGGGGGATACAGTTAAGAGGAAAAGGGGGAGCAACCTACGTCTTATAGGGATTTCAGAAGAGGAAGTGGCAAAAATTCCACACAAAAATAGTCCAAGAGCTCCTGCAAGAAAACTTTCCTCAATGTCTAATGGAGGAAAAGATCATCCTTCAGGAAGCCAAAATAACACCAACCATGAGAAGTCACAAAAGGAAAAGCCGCTCGTATATTGTAGTCAAGATGCCCAACATCAATGGCAAGGAAAATTCTAAGAACAGCCATAGGGAAAAGAACATCCACATACAAAGGGCCAGCAATTATAATAACCTCAGATTTCTCAGCAGAGTCCAAGCAGGCAAGAAGACAATGGAGTATGGTATCCAGAGTACTGGGGGGTGGGGGTGGGGGGATGATCAACCTAGAATCCTGTACCCAGAAAAAATATCACTTAAATATGATGGAGAAATAAAAGTATTCCAGGACAGGAAAAATCTAAAAGAATTTACAAAAACAAGACCACCACTACACAAAAATACTCAATCAAGTACTGTGACCAAAAAAGAAACAGCAGCAACATACAAACCTGAAACCAACATAAAAAGCAATTCCCCACCAATGCACATAGAGCAACATCCGAAGCAATGAAATAACATAGGAAGAAAAAGGAACTAAACACAATTCACATAGAAACACACATTCTCACAAATATAAATCAAAATAATACTAACAAATACATACATATCAATGATCTCACTGAATGTTAACAGACTAAATGCACAAATAGAGAGATGGAGAATAGCAGAATGGATAAGAAAAAGAAAACATCAATACGCTGCCTGCAATAAACACACCTCACCAAAAAAGGACATGAACAGACCAAAAATCAGAGGTTGGACAAAAGCACCCCAAACAAACAGCAATCAAAAGAGCAGGGGGAGAAATATTAATCTCTGAGAAAATAGACTTCAAAGCAAACAGAGTAAAACGAGATAAGATCGGACACTATGTAGTGATACAAGGGAACAATAGTTCAAGAAGTCATAACTATAATAAACATATATGATCACAATTGATAGACACATAATCTCAGGAGGATAAGCCACAGAAACATGGGTGAAGGGAGACAGTAATCAGTGTAAGACACAAAAACAATAATAATTTATAATGTATCAAGGGTTTGCAGTGGGGGAAGAGGAGCTAATACCAAGGGCTCAAATAAAAAGTAAATGTTTAGAAAATTATGTGCAAATATTCTTGATACAATTTATGCGTGGTATGTTATAAGAGCTGCAAGAACACCCAATAAAATGAATATATATATATATATATATATATATATATATATATATATATATATATATACCTGTGTTAGTCCAGGTAGCCTAGAGAAACAAATTCATAGACACTCATATGTGTATAAGAGAGAGTTTTATATAAAGGGTAATTGTACATTAAAAAAGCATCCCAACCAAGTCTAGTCCAAGCCCATTAGTCCTATATTAGCCCATATGTCTGAAACCAATCTATAAAGTCCTCTTCAACTCATGAAACACAGGCAGTGACACCAAATGTAGGTCAATCATAGGCCAATGGTAGAATGTCTTTATTTCCAGTGGCGTTGTAATCATCTCAGTACTGGCAGGGGTCTCTATGTGGCTTCTCCTGCTTCAGAGGTCTGGTTGCCTCAGGGAAGGTCCATGTGGCTTCTCCAGCTCCGGGCACTAGTGTGTAGTTCCATGTGTCTTATCAGCTGGTCTGTTCGTACCCCAGGGGGATGATTGACAATGTTTCCCTTTTGTGTTTCTATGGGGTTTTGTTTTCCTGCCTTCTGTTTGTTTGATTGGTTGGTTTTGTTGTTTTCTAGATTGTAGGTTGCTTTGTTTTTGTTGGTGGTGTATTTGGTCTTACGGGGTTTTGATTTTGTCATAATACAACCACCAAAGTACCATATATACTCGTATATAAGCCAAGCTTTTCAATACCTTTTTAATGCAGTTTTGTGGCAAAATTATGTGCTTCGGCTGATGTTTAGGTCAGCTTATACTCAAGTATATATAGTAAACCTGAGTCACGCATATCCCATGGACAAGCAGATGGATTCTGGGATCCCACATAATGGTAACCCCAAGAACAGTTAGTTCTGATAATATGGCCCTGAATGATACTCACCTTCATGAAATGATCACTGAAGATAAAGGTGCTACAGCAAAGTCTGATGAAGAAAGCAATGGTGTCTGGCTAGCAATTTGTACAGTGTCTGGGGTCTCAAAGTCATGTATTCATACAAGCAGCCATCTAAGTAAGGTAGAGTCAACTTAGTCCACATAGAAGAAAGACACCAGCTTGTGTCATCCAAAGATGACAATAACAAAATCCAAATATGACAAAGGGAAAAGTATCAGCGCTTAAATTATGAACTCCCAATTTGTGGAAGGGTATGGAGTGGAGGACAGTGGGAGCCCCAAACCTATCTGTTAAGTATCTAGTCACATTAAGCCTTTGGCAGATCCCCTCCAGCCACAGGCGAGGAGCTTGAACAGCTTTACTATCAAATAGAGATCATTGTAAACTAAGTTATGTTTGGTCATACTTGATTCTTGGTCAGTTGACCTCCCTCTTGACCCAACTGAAATTGTTCTAGGTATGTCTTGCTTGTTCCATGACAAAAAAAATTCTTCCCTGGCTTTTTAAATATTGATGATGGTCTTTCCTTTCTTCCTCGCATTTTTATCTTTATGTTATTATTATTTTATCCTTACTACTTTATTTTGATTTTTTAATTGTTTCTGTTGAGTTTCCCACTTTGTGCAATACAGAAGGAGTAGATGCATAAGGATAATAAGTGATGAAAGGGTTAGGAGATATAGGGGTGGGATTGAGAGATAGGGAGCGTGGTGGGACTGGCATAGAAAACAATGGATGTGGGGGTTGGGAGGAAGCAGTACAACTGATTTTGATTATACAACTCATTTTAAAGTGATTTAACCATGGAAATATATGATATG
Source organism: Tenrec ecaudatus (assembly GCF_050624435.1). NCBI lineage: Eukaryota > Metazoa > Chordata > Mammalia > Afrosoricida > Tenrecidae > Tenrec > Tenrec ecaudatus. Next base: position 266,602,018 of record NC_134530.1, on the reverse strand, counting down.
TGAATACTATATCAAAACTACCACTAAAAAATAAAAGAAAGAAAGAAACAAGCAAGGACGGAAGGAAACCAGACTTGACCAATGGTTACTGTAGGGAAAGGGAAAGCGTTGTTGCAGAGGGGTATTGAGTTTATGTCAATGGTGGTTGGAGAATGTCCTATTGTGTATGTTTTTGCCACAATTAGAAAAAAAATTATATGAATAACAATGACTACAAGGAAGAAAACAACATTCTAGAATCGAACATGATGACAATCGTGCACATATTCTTGATGTGATTGAATTACTTAATTGTATGACATGTTGCTAAAGTGCTAATAAAATGGTTTAGAAATCTACAGAGAACGTAGTGTGGTAGTTACATAATCTGTCATCAATTTGAGACGTAAGAGTGAAGGGGTGGAGGTTAGCCTGTCAATCATGTCACAGCTTGATGACCCCATTTGAAGGCATTAAGGAGATAAATAGCTCATTGGAGGTGGGACACATGTTTACTCCCTGTGAGACAGTCCCATGGAGCTAAACTAGAGCCCTGGAGCTGAAGGAGCCACGTGGAGACCCCCATCAGCACTGAGATGCCTCTACCACCACTGGATCCACAAGACTTTCCATCCACTGGTCTGTGATCTTCCTGCATTCAGTGTCATTGCATGTGTTTTGTGAGTCTGAAGAGGAATTTTTAGATTAATATCATACATAAGGGTTAATATCAGACTTGATCTGGACTGGGTTGGGATGTTTTCTCACTATTCAATTGCTCTTGTATATAAAACTTTTTTGTCTATGGATTTGTTTCTCTAGCCTACCTCCCCCACCTGCCATAAATCAGGCCTTTTTTGTCACACACTGTTACACTATCTTTTCAGAACCTCTAAATACAAAGCTTGATTAAGAGCCTGACCTAGTGGAACAAACTCCAAATGCCCTACAAGTCAACATTTTCATCCATTTGGGAAGTTGACAGATGTCCAGAACAAGACTTGTCATCAATCAACACTTCACCTTTTTTGAAATGAGAAAACCTCTCATGCACTTGAGTTTTTCCCATAGCGCTGTCCTTGTAAGCTGTGTTTAACGTCACAACAGTTTCTGCGGCATTTTTCCTGAGCAGGAAACACAATGTCCCAGCTGCATGCTGTTCTGCTCAATTGGCCATCACACAAAAAAACAAGGTTTGAGCGAAACTACTTTCACGAAAAATTTCACTGTGACCAGAGAACCTTCCCAGGTGACACCACTGGGTACACTAATGCAGAGCGAGTTGGTACTAGGAAAGTTCCGCCCAGGGAGCTTTCTTTTCCATTTGGGGGAGGAGGGGATATCACCTCATATATAAAATTCTGGAAAGAAAAATAAACTGCTCACCAAGAATCCTATAGTCAGTAAAATAATTCCTTAAATACAAGAAAGAAATAATGTATTTCCAGACCCGGAAAAAATAAGGGAGCTAGTAAAACAAGATCAGCATTAAGAAAAAGCTATTAATGGGATTGCTATCTACAGGGAATCAGCAACAACAAAGCTGAGAGCAACATACATGACAACACCACCCAGAAACCAGTACAATGACAGCACTTAAAACAAAACAGAATTGTTAGAGGAGGAACAAAGACCCCAATCAAGTCAGAACAACTAACACAAACACAGAAGTTCCCTGTCAGTATACTGCTTCAACCATTGTTGGATTATCTTCAGTAAAATTTTACTTGCATGTGATATCCATGATATTGTTCTAGAGCTTGAGAATCCTGCTGGGTCACCTTTCTTTGGAATGACTACAAATATGGATCTCTTGCAGTCACTTGGCCAAATAGCAGTCTTCCAAATTTCCTGGCATAGAGGAGTGAGTGCTCCCAGTGCGTCTTCAGTTTGCTGGAACATTTCAATTGGAAAGATGGGGGGAGGGAAGTTTAAAGGTGGAAGGGAAAAAAAATTACAAAGTTGAGAAGCACATATTGTTGCCTATTTCTTTTCAGTAATGCATAAAGCAGGGACTTCCGGGGAGCTCAAGAGCCTGGACAGAGTAGCAACACAATCGTATAAATGGGGTGGGTGAGTCCATGAGAGATAAGGATGCTGAGAACCTCTTTGAGCAGAGTGGCAAGCCCACTTACCCAGAGCAATCAGGCAGGCACTTAATAAATGAAGCAGATAGAGGGTGCCCCCCACGCATTGATAAATATCTTCCAATATTCAGTTGTCCACCTTCAGAAATATATCCTTTGATGCTGCAGAGCCTGTGACAACATGGAGTATCTCTGCCATGCGCATAAGAGGCAGCTGCTTCTCCGTTCCCATCACCACAGTGCAGTAGAGATCCAAGAATAGCTTGGTTCCGGTATACTTTAGGTTCAGGTATACTTTAGCCCAACTTTTCAAGTAGAGCAAAAATCTGAATTTTCATGGCCTCTCCTGTTTCTTAAATGTGATTGTTATTGTTTTTACTGTCATTGAGTTGGCTTTGACTCATAATAAGCTTAGGTACAACAAAACATTGTCCAGTCCTGCATCATCCTCATGACATTGTTAAGTTTAAGTCCTTTGTTGTAGTTATTATGCTGATCCGTATCATTTCAATGAAGTAAAACAAGGTTTTCACTCATTTTGTTGGCCTCTACTTTTATCATCCATAATGTCCATTTCTAGTGACTGGTCTTTCTTAATGTCATATCCACATTCAGAGATCTAGCCAGAGGTTTGTCAGCCTCACCTCTAAGGAGCATTCTGGCTGTACTTCTTTCAAAATAGATTTGCCCGTTCTTCTAGAATTCCACATAGTCAATATTCTTAACCAAAAGTACAATGCACGATTCAAACTCATCTTCTGTCTTTGTTTCATTGGCCAACTCTCAGGTGCCTATGACACCTCATATGACTGACAAGACCATAACGTGGATCAGGCACATTCTAGACATCAAAGTGGCTTCAATTTTTTAAATGTTGATAACTAAATTAATTTCTTAATATACATGAAATAAAATCCACTTTATGTTCCAGGTGAGGTTTATGGACATTGAGTCTGTGGGCTAACCAATCAAACTTTTATTATGGAGCCAATCAACCCGCAGCCATGGCTCTCTCCAGTTGTTTACTGGAACAATACTGCCAAGTGGTATCAAGGTTAGGGTGTATCAAGGCTGCGTGGTAGAACAACAAGAACAATAGGAAGGGAGGCGTTGACTGCTAGACAGGGATCAGAGACTTAAAGCCCAAAAAGGATGAAAAAAAAAACAGGTTAAAATTGGGAGCAGTAAAAGGATAAAATATTTTCAAGTAGTTTCAGAACTGAAGAATTCCAAAAAATAAATATATCCCTTTCATAATTTTTCTCTTTTTATTTATTTGTTCTCAATTGGCTTATCTTTCCTTTTCTTTTTAATTCTAACAATGCTGTGTGCACCAAAAAAAAAAAAAAGATCAGCTTTTGTGGAGCTGCTCTGCTTTCTTCTAATTTTAGCCACTCATTTTAAAGGAAAGTCCATATTCTCCTTCTTCCAAAAGAGCCACTCACTGATTCACACCTAGGAAGTCAAGGCCACCGGCACCAGTGCTACATGTGTCTTGGCCTCTGTGACCGTCTTCCAAGAAACACTGGAACAGAAGGAGCAGTTAGCACAACCCGTAAGAAGTCATCAGTATTTGGAAACAGCTGGAATGAAGGAGAGCCAATGAGCAAGCATCAAAACAGGAAGAAGGAAATAAAAATCACTGCCTTCCAGTCTGCTTAAATTCTGCTGGGAATGGAAAGCTCACTGCCTCAAAACACAGCTGAGAATGAAAGCACAAGCGCAACACATTTTCCCCACAAATTCTGTAAAAGGAAAAGTTGAACTAAATAGCCTTCAATTCTGAGAAAACATTGCCAGAGGAGTTTGGTTCTGTTGTGCATAGTCTCTCCAGGGGTGAGAGCCAATGTCATGAAAATTAACAGCAGGGTCACTGTGAGTCAGAATCAACTTGATGGAAGAAGGTTTGGTTGGGTTGGTTTAACAACAATTCTTAAGATTGGAATTTAACCCAACTGAGGAATCTGTGATACACAGTTCCCTAATTAAAAGTGTGTCACTGTTTGAAAGCCACTTAGACAAACCAGACTATTTTCAAATGAACCAGATCATCTGTAGATTAGCTTATTGAAGCTTTCAAAATAGGACCAAACCAAACACACTGCCATCAAGTCAATGCTGAGTCACAGCAGCCCCGGTGGGTATCCGAGACGGGAACTGTTTACGGGTGTAGAAAGCCCAGTTTCTCTCTCTCTCTCTCAGAGCTGCTGCTGGTGGTTTCGAACAGCCAGCCATGCAGATTGCAGGCCAATTTGAAACCATTGCACTCCATTTCCAAATAAGAAGCAGGGCTTATTTTAAGAAGTTAATTTAGACGATCATTTTATTTGAAAAAAAATGTTTTAAAAAGCAATTAGAAATAAAACAGTGTCCCTATTTAAAACTCTATACATATTTTCAAATGTTTCTAAATGTTTTATAACGCTTCTTTGTGAATTAATTAGATTTTCTTGGGAGTCGTGACTTTTTAACACAATGCAATTTTTCCCCCTTGTAGCATATTGGAACAAAATAGATGCCCAATATTTGTTTGTTGAATGATCAATGATATGGACAGAAATATAACTGGACTATTTCTGCATACTGGCAGTATTCATCATGGCTTGAATACTTACCATGTGCTAGTGGCAGAGTCAAATAAACACATCATACATATTCTCTTTCCTCATCATAATTCCTATAAATCCATTCCAATGTTTGTCCCATTTTACAGATGACTCAGCTGCAGCTACTAAATGGCAGAGCCAAATTCAAGATAAAAAACCAAACCCACTGCCATCAAGTTGATTTAAATCCATAGTCAATAGAGTAGAACAGCTCATTTGGATTTCTGAGGCTGTACATCTTCACAGGAGCAGAAAGCCTCATTCTTCTTCCATGGAGCAACCAGTAGAATCGAACTGCTCACCTTGTAGGCAGCAAACCATGAGAGTAACTCACTCCACCATAGGAGTTCATTAGCAACCAAGACAAAGTCTAACTCCCAAGCTAAAGCCTTTAGCCATTGTATTTAACTGAATCTCAATATTTTGCTTAGTCTCCACACCTCCCCCCCCACACACACACACCCAAATTCAACTGTTTGTGATGTATTTCAGGATGAAAAGGCTGGTTCTTACTCTGTGTAAACACAACCTGCCCCACCCTCACCCCCACCCCCAAGTTTTGAACTCAGAAAAGTCTCCCTCCCCCAGCCCTAAATCACTCCCAGACCCTTTGTTTTTTTCACAACTGCTGAGAAAAGTCCTTGATTTGCGATTATGATCAGAGGTTGGAGTGCTACTTAAAATAATTTTACCAAATGTTCCATCTCTATACGTCAATGAACATAAAAGACATAAACATTCAGAAGGAAAGAAACTGAGGTTTCTCTTAGTTGTAAATAAAATCATAGACTGCATCGGCCACAAGCCTTAGAACTGGAAGGTGCTTTTCTCCAGGAAACTTCCTCATTGGAAATGAGCACATGGCTCAGAGGGTGGGTGTGCACCCTGCACTGCAGGTGGGGAGACCCAAGTTCAGGCCAAGTATCAGGTTTCTTGGCGCATGAGTCAGAGACAGAGTGAGGATAGCAAGTTGGTTTCCAATTTCCTGTACACGTCACTGAGCTAGACTCCTTTCCTTGCCCAACTGGCCGTGGACAGATACTGCTATGCGGCATATACATAAGGAAGGCACACATCAATAACGGCCACAGGTCAAGTCTTCTGCTTATTGAGACCTCCCTGTAAAAGAGGAGCCCATAGCTGGTGCAAATAATTAATGCACCCAGCTGCAAAACAGAAGGTGGGAGGTTCAAGTCCACCCAAAAGCACTATGCTGTCACCAGGAGTCAGAATCAAACTGGCTGGCTTATAGAATTCAGGGTCAGAGGAAGGCAGGGTCTAGGGAAAACCACTCTATTTGTACATGTCTACTCTGAGGATTCCTGCGCCCTGGCCCATTCCCTTCCTCCAGGGCTGCAGCCCTGAAACCATGGCCATTGTCCAGAGCCATGCACAAACAATCTCTGGGGCCTGCTCTGCTGCACAGGGACCTCAGGAGCGATGGGCCTAAGAGGATGCACCTTCTGATGAATCAGAGAATGCTTCCCTCCAATAAGTTTCTAGTTTTCTGGCACTTTCTATGCAAGCTCCCTGAAAAGTCAAGGAGAGGTGAGAGAAAAGAATCAGGAAAAAGAACACTGAGCAAAGAAGGAGTGTGAGAGTCCATGTCAAAGGTCTGCACCATAAAAGCTGTCACAGCCAGGAGGGGTTCCCACGTGCCACGCCCAGCCCCCCAGCCGAGTGGGGCCTCTTCCAGGAATCTGTGTAGAACTCTGCCTCCTGGGTCACATTCAAAGCGGACCGCTCTCTCAAAGTCAGCTTTGCAGCTGTGCAGGCGTCAGTCGGCCCACACAGGAAGAGCCACGCCCATTGGAAACAGCCTTTAAGCTCAGGGGTGTTCACCTAACACAGGACCCCAAGGTGACACCCCAGGACTGTGCTCACGTGCCCCTCCTCAAATGGTCTCCCACACAGCACAAAGCACTAGAAAGAAACACTACAAAGGGGGCTTTCTTAGGTTTTGAAAGCAGCAAGGCATGGGGGGGGGGCAGACCCTGGAATCCAAGCAATCCCGACTGTTACTGCGCCGGCTCCATTGCTGGGGCCCGTGTGGATTTTAAGTGGCTTCCAACGTGGAGGCTTACCCTCGAGCAGTTTATCAAATGATATTCTACTAAACCTGTCCATCATTACAGCAACATGCAAACCTCCACCGACAGCCAAGTGGGGCATGAGATTAATGGGCTGAAAAGAAATTAAATCTCCCACGTGGAAGGTAGGTAGACTCTTGAACCTCCACTCCTCCCTCTGAGTGTAGCTGAAGGCCTTCAGGCTTCCACGAAGGCTCCCTTCAAGAGTCTCAACCGTTTAATCCCTGGGCCACATCCACCAGCACAAGCATGTTCTGTGAGTCCATTACGAAATTACAATGGATTCAAAGGCATATAATTGGAACAAGAACATTTCAGTTCCCCACTAGCCACACCTTTACCATCTTCCTGCTGGCTTCATTACCTGAGGGCGCCTGAGTTTGCAGCTCTGGGGTTGCAGTATTTCTCTGTGAAGGCTGTCATGGGTTCTGTACCCACTACTTGCCAGATATTGTGTGCTGTTTTCCCCTGTGACCCTCATCCCTGGGCATTTGAAAGCCGAACCTTTCCTATTCCCAGCAGCTGCAGGTGTCCTCAGCACATGGGAGGTATTTAACAAATGTTCAAGGAATAAAGGACATGAAGTCCTATGCCATTACCCTGTTTCATCAGAGATGAGAAAACTCAGCTGCGGAGGTATAACGTACGTTTCTCAAGAGGCAGAACTAGAATCCCCATGCAGGTTTGTATGCCGCCAAGCCAGGCCTCTTTCAACTGGATGTGTTAGGTAGCTTAGCCTAGGGATTGGGAAGTCCATTGACGCATGCCCAGGAGAGCCAGATAGGACAAAGCTGGATTTTCCGGCGGTGGGCACGGATGGGCGTTACACCTGGAGTAGCCCACCTGGGCCAGGTGATTGCAATTCAGCCAATGGGATCCGCCTGGGGTCGTTCACCACGCCTCCCCCTGGGAATCCTTGAAAAGGCAGGAACCGAGAGGGAGAGGGGGCTTGTCTTGACTGGTCTGGTCATCTTGTTTCGGAGGAAACTTGGGAGAGAGATTTGCGTGACCCCGAGCAGTCTCTGCCAGGCCGCAAGGTCAGAAGGAATCCTATGGGTGCAGCGTAAAACCTGAAGTTTCTTTTAACTCTCATTAAATTCACTTGGATCACGAGCCAGGCTTCAGCGTGAATTCTTTCTCGTGTGGAGCCAAGGACCAAGGTTGGAATCTAGCCAGGAGAGAGAGACCTTACAGATGCTTCTATAATAGGGGACCGAATTACCCACACTTTTTCCTTCCTTTTTTTTCCTTTCTCTTCTCCTTGTCTTTCGCTCAACACTGTTGAATTTGTTCAATTTAAACCGCCATCGGGTGTGGATCTGTGTGTGGATGGTTGTTGTTGTTGCGTGCCATTGCGTTGATTCTGATCCATCGCAGCCCTATAGGACGGAGTAGAGCTGCTCTGCAGGTTTCCTAGGTTGCCCCCTTTAGGAGAACGTATCTAGGTCTTTCCCCCACCAAGTGACTGGTGAGTTCAAACTGCCAACCTTTCCAAGCAGCTAGATGCTTCACCCTTGCATTGCCAGTGTTCCTTAGTACGTGCTTATGAATGAGTACATGTAGATCAGCAGGCCTTAGTCTGGAAGCTCTGCTGAAACCTGTCCACCAGAGGTGAGTCTCTCAGTATTTGAAATATCAGTAACATAGCTTCTAGTACCATAGCAACATACAAGCCACCACAATATGGCAAACTGACAGAGACTTTACACAAGAGGCACAAGAATGGTCTCAGAGAACGCCATGAGTCAGTACTGATTCAACAGCAACGATGTAACAGCAGTAATGTATATGCATGGATACACACACACACACGCAGGACCTGACTCATACACCTGCCATGAGAATTCCCATACATGGAAATTCAAGAACTTGCATGCTTTCGTCATGTCGATGGCCTGGTTGGCTAAGGGAGACAGTACGTGCTGTATGCATACTATTTGCTGTTACCACTGTCGTGTCATCCATTATAATAAAAGGCATTTAGCACTGACACTGCCTTGCCCCGTTGGTGACTCAGAACTTCGCGATGTAGTGAATCGTTCTTGTCGACGGGGTTCTACTTTCCATGCAATGGTGTATGTATAGGTGGTACAGCTGGAGTTATGGCGAGGCCAACTTTATTCTGCAGTTGTATTGTTGTTGACTCCTTGGAAGATGGTGGGTTATTTTCCTATCCAGACAAACAAAAACTTCTCTTAAAAACAAGTCTGCTAAAAAATATAGTCTGCTGTGATCCATGGGATTTTCATTGGCTAATTATCAGATGGCTATGACCAGACCTTTATTGCGTAGTGGTTACAAGTTGGGCTGCAAGCTGCATGGTCGGCAGTTCAAAACCGCCAGCAGCTCCAAGGGAGAAAGATGGGGTTTTCTACTCCTGCAAACAGTTACAGTCTCAGAACCCCACTGGGGTCACTATGGCTCGGCACTGATTCGATGGCAGTGAGTTTAGTTTTGGGGGGTTGTATTTTGGGGGGGTCTTAGTCTGGACAATCCATGGAAGCCTCCACCCTGAGTGACTCTGTATTTGAAATGCTGGTCACCCATTAGAGTCATTCTTATTGACCTCCAGCCCCGTGGTAAAATACGAGCTACCACAATACAACACACTGACAGATGGGTGGTGAGCTCATAGGTTAAATGGGCATATTTCTCCTTAATCAGGTGATTGTCGTGCTTAAATGAACCTTCCCTATTGGTGAGCAATGAGTCTTTGGAGAGATTTCCACCAAAAATGGAACAGCTTGGCATCAGAAAAAGCCAGCGGGGATTTGGACTGAGAGAGGGGGTCTTGTTTTTTTGTGATACTGTTAGCCTCCAGTTCTGCTTACCAAATTCTCTCCAATAACCCCAGCCAAGCCCCATTACACTCTCTGCTCCCAGATTCTGGAGAGCAAGGTGCAGCGAGCCAAGTACATCTTACCGGTCTAGGGCAGTTTTCTCTCCCTTGAGGTTGAGAACCCCCATCTTCTCCAGCCTCTTTCTGCCTATATTGTCTCCTTTCTGCAGCCCACTCACCTGATCATACCACGAGAAAGCAGAGAGAATGACCACCCAATGAAAGGAAAAATAGGAAGAAAGAAAGAAAGGACCATTTTATCACAGCTTTGCTTATAATTACTAGAGTGTGGTAATGAAAAAAAAAAAGGCAGACGGACTTTGAGTCAAATAATGATGGTCTTTAAACTATCTGCAGACAATGTGCCCACATGGCTAGCACCAGGAAGACCACCTCCATTGCTCCAAGTGCCATTCATCCAGGGTGGCATCTCAGAAACCTCCTGGGGAACCCTCTTGTCTTGTCTTCAATGCTCTTATCACAAAGGGCGATTTGCATCCTTGTTCACATGTCTTCTACAGGGACAGCTGGGAGAGTAGGTCACAGAAACTCTAGAAAAAGTGTTCTCTTCTCCTTGGACTGATTCTTGGGCTTTGGACAAGAATGAAATAATGTCAAAATGCCTTATCGATATCTTCTTAAAGCCTGGGAAATGGAAGCTCCTGAAAGCAGACATATTTCCAAACTTGGGTTAATGATAAAACTGGAAAAACACATAAGACTTACTGGTCCTCTCCTGCTTTATCAATATGTGGCTTAGATTTGGGTGCCAAGTCAAATTTCTTCAGATCTATATCCTTGGTAGTAACTTATTAAGAGTAAATCAAAGTTTGCCTTAAGAGAAAAGTCAATACACCCAACTTTCCATATGATGCCTGCCCCCGAGGTCACTTCCTGGCCCCACTGTTGATTCAGGTTGTAATCTGAGATAAGTGACTGTGCACTTTCTGCCCTGGACGCAGACTGCAAAGCTGGGGGGAAAGCCTATCACGTGTGTGTGCCCCACAGACTCGGGGAGAGAGACTGTTTGTCTCATCAGTGAGGCTGGCATGCTTGTGAGAGTAAAATCAGGCAGAAGGTGTAGCAAAGCAAATACAAAGTCCTACATTCAGAAAGCAGCCGCTTGTCTTTAATTACAAGGAAAACAGTCGCCCTTTCATCATATCATCTGTACAACCCGACCATTTGTGTTCATCCACAATTATTGGGAGCAGAAGGGAGGGGCTGCACTTTTGGACTCAGATGGCAGAGACGATGAGAACAAAGGGGCCTTTAAGTTACCAAGAGTTAACTCTAATCACACAGTGAACATTTTCAATGAAACAAATGAAAATAGCCAGAAGTGGGTCAGCATTTATTATGAGGTTAGAGGCAGGATAGAGGGTTATGCCTCTAGTCTGTGCACTCTGTGAACATACAAAAGTTTTATTTATAAATAATAGTTCATGCTATATTTCCAATACAATTCTCAGTTCGTCCATTTTTCTTCTCTTTGTCTTTTGGATACACAAAAAACATTTGTACATATACGCATCCACACAACTGAAAAGGAATGGTTTGATGTTGAATCCTGGCTGCATCTTCTCTAGTCTACGGTCTCAAGGGAAAATAGGAAACTTAAAACTAACTCACGTGAAAGTTGTTAGGAAGGAGAAATGTAACAAAGTTTTTTAGGGTTTCTACCATCTCAATGACCTCTTTCAAGATCCTCCTCCTCACACCATCAACAATCTATGACATCCAAGTGTATCACACACAACATACATGTGTACTCACAACATACATGTATACTCACATACATAATACACATGGCATAGTACTCTTGTGCACAGAGTGTACATGGACATAGCACACACATATATGCACAATATAGACACAACCCATTTTCACAGTACACAAATGCACAATGCTCTTCTACATACTCAGCACACGCTCTAAGTATACACAAAATACCTGTGCACAAATAGTATATGCACGTATACTACAAATGTACCCAAAGTACATAGACACACATATAGCTCATACAAATGTATATAGAACCTATTCGTAGCATGGCACATGCATGTACACACCAGATAGACTGTGACACTCTTGTTCATGTACAGCAGGCACATATGCACATGCTCAATATGGTACGTGCATTCGTGTACACACACCATAAGCACATGTGCACAGTATATGCAATTACTGTTAGGTTCTGACTCCTAGCAGCCCTGTGTGCAACAGAACAAAATACTTCCCGGTGCTGTGCATCCTCACAATTGTTCTTGTGTTTGGGCACAACATGGCCGCTCCTGGGTCAGTTCATCTTGCCAAGAGTCTGCCTCTTTTCACCTGTCCCTCTACTTTACCAAGCACGAGGTCCTTCTCCATGGAGTGGTCACTCCGATAACATGTCCAAAGTATGTGAGACGCATCTAAGCATCAAGGCTACAATTCTGGCTCGAATTCTTCCATGACAGGTTGATTTGACTTCTTGGCAGTCCATGATACTTTGACTATATTTGATCAGGACCATAATTCAAATGCATATACACAGTATAAACACATGGTTCCCATGCATGCACACACAGTATACATGCATACACACTGTTTACAACACAGAAGCACATATATACAGATAGTCTATGTATATAAGACACATGCTTACACACAGGACACATATATATTTAGTATATATACACAAAGTATTCATGCACGCATACAATACAGAGTAATACGCAATATACACAAGTGCACACGGTTTATGTACACAGTCCCCATGCACGCACACATCATACATATACACATAGCATAGGCACACATTACACACAGACAGCATAAACAAAGTATACATGCACCGTACACATACACAATATTTCACATGGTACGCATGCATACCCATAACCAAACTCAGTGACATCAAGTTGATTCTGACTCCTAGAAAACCTGTAGATCGGGTACAGCTGTCCTCATGAATTTCTGAGATGGTAACTCTTTGCTAGAGAAGAAAACCCTGCCTATCTCCCAAGGAGAGACTGGTGGTTTCAAACTGCTGACCTTGCAGTTAGCAGCCCAACTTGTAACCACTACACCAGCAGGGCTCCCTGTGCAAAGTACACACATAAGCATAACCCAGGAAGTGGCTTTTTCTTACTCTACCTTTACAAGTTTGGCAGTTCTTGCTAGTTCCCACACTCGGCAGGATTATATTTCCTTGTGACCTTAGTGACATAATCAGGACACATTTATCGGGTTTGCCCAAGGAAAAATAGAGCAGTAAACCCTAATGTGCTTTCATCCTGGACTTTGGTTTTCAGTTGCAGATCACCTGGCCACAACGGAGGAATTGGCAAGCAGGGTTCATTAGTGAAAGTCAGCACGTTTGGGGATTTGCTGAAGCGCGGAGACGCTTCTCTCAGATGCTGGCTACTTTCAGTTAACTGAAAATCGCAGCCATACAGATACAAAAAAAAAAAAGGATAAATAAATAAATAGACACAATGATTCAAGTGGAAATAAGTTCCACTTCCTCGTAGAGCCTGAAACAACGCCTCCCTCCCCCCACCCCTCCCAGCCAACAGAACGTCTGTGCTGTGGTGGGTTAGCCATGTCACCCAGGAATAGTCTCTGCTTTTCTTTCTTTCTAAACATGACCTGGAGCATAGGAATCACTCACCGACGAAAAATTTAGGCTTCCAGAAGGATATGCCATCTACCTGCACTTAGAAGAAGTCTCCTAGGATGTTTTTTTTAACCATACACTTTTAAAAGATCTTCTTGCTGTGGCTCAAAGCCTCAACGCAACGCAGATTACTCAAACATCAACACATTGAAAAATGAGAAAGAATAGATTTTTTTTTACCTTGGGGTTTTTAGGGTAGGATTTTTGGGGAGTGTGAGGGAAACTACTCAGTCGAGATAGACTCCTTAAAAGCATAGGCAAAATTCCCTTTTCTACTACCTGCTGGTTTTTTTCTCTCCTAATGACAAAGTCACACAAGAGAGGAAATGAAAAGGGAAATTTTTAGATTTCTCATCTGTCCAGAAAGCCCCGGGGCTGTTTCAGAACCCTATCAGGGTAACTGCTGGGCCTGCGGTTACCACTCTGCAATCCCATGAGGCCTTGCAACACCCAACCATTATATCAATAAGGAAGTACAATCACCAAACCACATGTTGCTTTAGAGGGTTTTTAAACAAGAGACTTTCCTGTTTTTGAAATCTGTGAATCCACAGGTCTTACAGGTTACTCAAATGATCTTCTCTCCTAAAGCAACCACTGGCAGAAATTTCAAAACTGCTTACTCCAGCCTTCTCCTCCCTTCACTCCACATGCATCGATTTACTCTCAGGAATTCTATTTACACTATCTTATTGCCAACTGCTGACACAGAACAGAAAAAAATAGTTACACATTAAACTTTATGGTTAAAGTGTTATGACAGAAACCACCCATACTTCATGTATACACTGACCTTAGGCAGAAACACCAAAGAAAACTCAACAGAATGGGGATTTTGATCCTAATGATATTCCTTAATATTGCCAGACTATTTTTTATACAAGTACGTATGCATGTGTTCAAATATATTGGAATAAATCATCATAATTTTATCAGGAATTTCTATATTTATCATAGGCTATTCAGCAAATCTAATGGAAAGTTTTGAGCATGGCCACAAGGTAGCCCAGACCACATAATGAGGTTGCTGTCCTGTTTGCCAGAAAACAAATGTATAGACATGTGGGCAGAAAACTCCACAGGAAAGAGGGTGAAAGATGTTCAATCGAAAATCCTCAATAAATACAAGGCAGACTTATTTTTCTCTAGAGCAAATAAAGAAATTCCGACTGGAGAGTGTTTTATAGAACTGATGTGCTAAATCCATAAACAAACATCTCTTTTTCCTGTTCAGCAAAACAGCGGGAGAAAATGTGCCAACCCTGACAACTACATTTGATAGGCATCTCCTGGCTTCGCTTTTACCTCAGCCAGTGGCCAGTTTGCATTGCATATTAAGTTCCTGCAGAATCCATCAGGAGCTCCCTCGCTTGATACATAATACAGACCTGAAGTGATCAGAGGGTGTCTGGAAGTTAGTTCGGGTTCTATTTCAAGTAACCACCCAATCAAAATGAAGAGAAACAGCAAGGGAGCTGTATGCTACAGCTACTACCAGTGACCTCTAGCTCACTTCACAGAAGCCACGTGGCAATAATTAATCTAGAAGACTCTTCTCTAACCTCACACTTTTTGGTCTTTGGGGGGTTGGGATTAGCACTGAGCTCATAAAACACACACACACACACACACACACACACACACACACACTCATCTTCCAAAAGGAATTGTTTCTAGCTTGAGCACAATAGCATTTTGTTTCTTTTATTCTTCTGCATCCCAATAAATCTACTAGCTCAGAAATGTTAAGATCCACACTGTAACAGGATTGTGCTTTGATTTTTATGTTTGAGGGAGGAGCCTTTCAAAATATTTTAAATGCTCTCTTATGATTCTGATGGGAAAATCAAGTCAAGGGGGGCAAAGGGGAGCATACACATCTTGGAAAAGACAAGTGCATTTTGGTTGGAAGAGATCAACACCCTAGCTATGGAAAAATGTCTAACAATCCTTTCATGGGCCCACGGGGAGAGTATGCCTGATACTTTGCTCCGAACAGGGCACACTGGGGACCCAGGCCATGGACCATTGAATACGGGGACATTGAGCCTGCATCTTCAAGGCACACAGACATACCAGAGGGATGTGATGTGAAAACCCCACTGGATGAACTGGGCTCTACCTCAAACACACCTGTAACCTGAGAAAAGAGACGCCAAATGTATTGAACTGTCAGTACGCGGACTGACATTTACTTACTATTTCAGTACTCTACTTGCTTTATTAAGACATGTCTTATTCTAGCAGACCTGCATCTGCGGTTGTCAGTGATGATGAGTGTAAATTGTACTTGGCCACCAACTCCCATTGTTTGTGTACATCGTATCTAGTCACACAGAACTTAATCTGTGACAGTCACTAATTCAAGTATGGCAGTTTGTAGTTGTAGTTAGTCAATAATCCTTGTATTGTGATTCGCATTGTTTCGTATGACTTGTTTAATCGCCCTTTCTCAATTGTATTTTAGATGCATTACCATGGGCTAAATAAATTACTCTATAAATAGAAAGCCAGGTGATGGTTGATAAGATTATCTACCATAAAATATCAGAGCTGTCCCAGAGATAAAAAGAAAACATAGATTTAGGAATGATTTTTAGACTTGCACTTAATCCTAGCTCCAATCTAAGAAAAATCAGTACTTATGACATGGCCCTACTTGCTACTTCTTCTCGTGAAGGAAACGTGGAAGATATGGGTGTTACAGCAAAATATGGTGAAGAATTAGACGGTGGCTGACTACCAGAAAAAATAGCATCTGGGGTCCTAAAGGCTTGTTTTCAAACAAGTCGCATCTGAGTGAGACATTAACTAAGCCCACATGGAAGAAGCGTCTGTGATCCAAAGATTATAAAAGCTATAATCCAAATTTAAATGAGGGAATGGCCTCAGAGCTTAAATTATGAAACTCTGGTTTGCAAAAGGCATGGAAGACGGTGGAAGTTCAAAATGTGTTGGCAGGATCTACACGTGGACTACGCCTCCAGTCATTTCCCTATGTCCACAATTGAGGGATGGGAACAGCCTGGTTATCAGGCAGAGAGTATCGAAGACACAATTACAGGAGATTGAAATGATAAATCTAGCTTGAATGGTTCAAAACGTGTCATTTGAGCTCTCTTTTGATACACTTTGAGCTTGATCTGGTTTTTAATATTCTCTATTTGTTTGCATTTCCAAATTAGGGTTTATCTCTGGAGTATCTGGTTTTTGTTGGGGGCATTCTTAACGCTCTGTTAAGTATTTTTCTATGTTTTGCAACATATGAAACCCAGGGTGGGTGACCGTATGGACACAATCGCTAGAGTAGGGGTTCCTAGGGGAGATGGCAGGGATAGTGTAATGGGGAGCTTATATCAAGGAGTACACAAAGAAAGAAAATGTTTTGAAATGATTGTGGTAGGAATTGTCTAACACTGTTTGATATGACTGAACTATCAAATGGTATGATGTCTGGATTATGTCCTAATAAGAAGATTTTTTAAGCTAACGAGAAATTAAGAAACTTAAAAGAAAAGGTCTATTTTATGAAATATTGAATTTAAATAATATGATACCAAAATGAGTCCGGAGTAAATCTGTTTCCAAGGTCATGGCCAGTCTACTATGGCATCGTGCAATACATCTTGAGGGGAAAATACAACCACACAAAGAAATCCCAGAGAATTCTGGACTCCCACACATCCCTAGTGAAATGTTTTAAGCCTAAAAGGATTATTAATATGTGCTGGGAAATAATTTATCATGTGTGTATGAAAGGATCTCATTCTTGGTCTCAAAGACTAGTCTTAAAACAAGCAGCCAGCTAAGTGATCAAAAGATCACCAACCTGTGCGATCAAAAGATTGTAAACATAATCCAAATTCAGAGGAGGGAATGGTTGATAGCTTACATGCTAAAAACCCAGTTTGCTGAAATCTATGGAAGACAGCGGAAGCCCCAAATCCATTTGCAAGGTCTCCGCGTGGATTAAATCTCCATTGACTTCCCTCTGACCATAGCCTTAGTATCAGACCAAGGATGGTAAAGTGAATTTTGGCAGCTTGTAGTTAAACTGAAATATAGCACTTTATCATTTGATTTCTCTTTTGGCCCACTTTTAAAGTATTCCAGTTGTTTAAAAAAAATATTCCTGGCTTTATTTTTTATTGAGATTTTTCTGTTTTATTTCATCATTATTGCTTGGTCCTTTTTTTGTTTTTGTCTTTGTTTTGTATATTTCTCTGTATAGGGAATACAAGAGAGGTAAATCTATAGAGACAGTCACTGACTTAATAATTTCCTTGAGGTGTGGAAGGGGAGGTTGGGGGTAAACGGGGAGTCAACAAAAATACAAGAAAGAAGAATATATTCTAAAGCTGTTTGTGGGAATGATTTCACAACTCTACTTAATATGATTGAGCAATTGTATGATATGTAAATTATATGCCAATAAAACTACTTATTACGTATCCCATTCTTAAATCAGTTTTTTATTATCATATCTTTGACTTGTCTCCTTTGGAAAAACCATCATCACTAAACCAGTATAAGGAAACACTGAACAGTTTTCAGCTCAGCTGAGACATGGAGGATTGAGCACTTTCAAGCCCAAACTCTCCTGAGTTACCTAAATGGCATGTGCTGGCTGCTTGCCCATCTACCTTCTCACACTAGCAACACACATCTAGTTGGTTCTCCCCTTCCGTGCCATCACCGTACCACGAGACACCTGGGCAGCACCTCAGAGCCTGGGCTGCATGTTTCCTGTTAACTTGGGCTTTCTGGCTCCAATGTCAACAAGGACACCAGGTAAAGGATACTTTTTGGCAAAAGACTCTGCATTAGGTCCTCCCATCACTTCCAAAAAACAAAAGCCAAGAAAGTTGGCCGTGTGGGATCATTACTAACTTGGTTTTCTCAGAATAGCCAAGCATAGAAGAAATGTATGTACATAGACAAACACAGGCTTTAATTTATACCTCACACCAGAAAACAGAGCTTTGTGTTTGTATCTGTGAAAAAGCTTTATATGTTATATGGCATTCTCTCAATTCTTTATTTTGAGAAACAAAATACCCTGAAAGAATTTAATCAGTGCCAGTTGGGGAAGTTGGCTGGAAAATAGCTGATTTTTCAGTTCTTCTTGAAGGTATGGCCTCCAATCGCAAGCATTAGGTGCTACTAAAAGTAAGTCTTGATAGTTCGCTTTGAAACATGGTCTTATGAATTAAAAAAATATATTTTTTAATGAACCTCTAGCAACTGATCACAACGATCTATATATAACCCCCTCCCTGGGGGACGGACAACAGAAAAGTGGGTGAAGGGAGACACTGGAAAGTGTAAGACATGAAAAAATAATAATTTATAAATTATCAAAGGTTTGGGAGGGAGGGAGGGTAGGGAGTGGATGGGGGTAAAATGAGGAGCTGATACCAAGGGCTCAAATAGAAAGAAAGTGTTTTGAGAATGATGATGGCAACAACTGTACAAATATGCTTGACACAATGGATAGATGAATGGATTGTGAGAAGAGCTGTATGAGCCCCCAATAAAGTGATATTTTAAAATGAACCTCCATACACCCATCACCTAAGTCTTGAATCAATAATTAAATTACCCAGGGTTTTCCACATTTTATTTACCTGACCCTTTTTTGCCTTTGCTGAAATATTTTGAAGAAAATTCTAGACTTCCTGCATCACATCACATCATATTTCGGATGGACGGATATGTTCTTCTAGAGCCACACCACCATTAAAACTGCCTTCAAAGGCAGTACTATGGGTGACTAAGTTTGTAAAGACTGCAAGCGGTGTCAGGATATTGAGATTTGGCTAACACTTCTGGTGACCACTACATATTGACTCAGAAATGACTGGATCCCAAAGAAAGAAACAGCTAAAGCAAAGATGCTCTTTTTGGGAGGCCTGGGAAAGATAACTGAAAGCGTGGCTCAAGTGATGATGAAGATGATGGTGAGAAAGAGTCTGAACAGAGATTATAACAAGGTAATTCTTCTAAGATTATGTATCCTTAGATTGGGAGAACCGGTGGCAGAGTGGTTACTTGTTGGGGTACAATCTGCAAGCTGAGCTACTCCAGAGAAAGATGACGCTTTCTACTCCTGTATGCAGTACTAGTCTCAGAAACTCATGGGGGCAGGTCTACCCTGCCGTAGGGGGTTACCAAGAGTTAGCATCACCTTGATGGCGGTGAGTTTGGTTTGGGTTTATAGTTAGATTTGTAATTTTTAAATGTATATGTAATGAAATCAGTAAATTAAGTATGTAACTAGAATTTTAACTAGTTCATTACCTGCATCATTAGAAGTTTATATATTTAAGCAAATGGGCAGACTTTTTTAACTTGCCCCATTGAGAAATACGGCCTGCCTTGCGTTTGGAGTTGCCTGCTACCCCTGCCAATCTCACACTGATGAACAAGAGTACTATGAGAGTGTCTACTAGATGCCAGGAACTACGTCAAGTCCTGAATCTGTCTGTCCTTTATGCACTCATCAACCCTAACCACTCAGCTTTACAGGGGAGAAAAGTGGGGCTACAAGGAAATGAGTTCTTTTCCCAAGGAGAGGAAGGAATTGCAAACATCTGATTTTGTTCTCTTACCCTGCTGCCCCGTGAGTGCTCTTTACTTTCCCTCTTCCCCAAGGACAACTTCAGATTCACCCTAAACTAGATGACTAAGTGAAGACTGGTGCCAATAATTCAGTGCTTGGCTACTAGCTGAAAGATGGAAAGTTCAAGTTCACCCGGAGGAGCTTTAGAAGAAAGGCCTGTTGTCCACACCCAGGGAGTAGGTTATATGTAGATCCTTGTCATCGGTTCCCCCTTTCCACCCCACCCAGAAAAGTGGATGAAGAGAGACGTCAGACAGGGCAAGATATGACAAAATAATAATTTATAAATTATCAAGGGTTCATAAGGGAGAAGGGAGCGGGGAGGGAGGAGGAAAATGAGGAGCTGATGCCAGGGGCTTAAGTGGAGAGCAAATGTTTTGAGAGTGATGAAGGCAATGAATGTACAAATGTGCTTTACACATTGATGTATGGATGGATTGTGATAAGAGTTGTATGAGTCCCTAATAAAATGATTTTTAAAAACAGAAGAAGAAGAAAGGCCTGGTCCTGTTTTCAAAAGGTCACACAGCTTTGAAAACCCTTAGGAACACATTTCTACTGGGACACACATAGGGTTTCCATGGCTCTGCAGTATCTGGTTTGGGTGTCTGGGCCTTATTACTGCTGGTAGTAGCTAGTTAGCTGCTATTATGTCAACTCCAGCCCAGAGTAATGTCATCCAGTCCTGTGATGTCATCATGATCATTGGTACATTATCTACTGACAAAGTTTCTATTAACATAATGAAAACTCTGAGGCTCGGGGGAGAGTTTGTATCCTTACAGTATAGCCATAGTATCATTTGGTCACCATGGACTCATCATTTCTTGCTACAATAGTGTGGTGATAAGCAAAAATGACATTACCAAGTTTGCTTTGATTCAGCTAAGGCAAGAAAATGGCCAAAGCATTTGCACAAAGACTGAATATAGCCAAAGCTAAGGGACTTGACCTTTAACCATCATCTTTATGTGCTGTTATTGCTTATGTCACTTTATACATCTTCCTACTTAGGGTTTCTAACTCTGTTTGAGAGTTTTTCCCTTCCACTTCCTATGACATTACTGTACCATACAATAAGGAACAGAAGCACAAGAAATTGAGCCCTGCTCAGGTGCTGGTATGACACATTTAATTTAGCACTGCATATCCAAAACCAGCACAATCTTAGGTATTCCAGCTTAGCAGTATCTGAACTGCGGAGTGAGCTCAGCTTAGTCAGTTAGCCTTCCTTTATTGTAGAGTCTTAGTTATTAAAATTCAATATGTCTGAATCGTGGCTGACATAGCCAAATCATGCTGTACAGACTACGGCTTAAATAGCGACATGTGGTTGCATAAAACACACCTATTTGCATCAACTAACAGCAAAACATTCAGGAGTATAGTGATCTGGTTGGAAATGAACTGCAAATTGATCAACAGCTAGCTGCTAACGTAATCTTCATTCTATTTTACTAGGATAAAAATTAACTTGTGTGGCCTTGGCCCACAAACAGACTGAACTCTGCACCTTACCATCTGGAGAGTGGGGCCAATATTTATTTAGCCCAAGTTACAGGTTAATGTTGCTAGTGCTGATTTTATTTGCCAATATGCTTTGGGTGTGAGGACAGCAAACTCAAACATGCTGAGTGTGTTCTTGGGGGACTTGGGGACAGGGGATAGAGCAAAAGGGGATGCTAAGAAAATGGGCTATCACGTGTGCCCGTAGGTTTTCTTCACTCTAAGAGCCATCAGGCTGGAGACTGGGGCCTGGTGGGTGGAGGGCGAGCTGGGGCAGAACCACAGCCACATGACACAGACAGATTGCCACCACCACCACCCACCACGGGCTCCCCCAGCCCTGTCACCCCTGCTCTCCCACGGCTCTTCTGCCAGCTCTGCGAGAGTAGCTGGATCCATTTAAATGAGGTCTAGCGCCCTCCACCAGCACAGACTGAATTATTGCTCACAGAAATTCCCTCAGTTAGGGTAATCAGGTAGCTTTCACACTCCCAACAATTAATGGGCCTATTCTCCCGGAAGAAAACACACACACACACACACACACACACACACACACACACACGGTGGGGGGGGGCATGCTAAGGGTTTCAAAGGCGCCTGTTTGGTTTCTAGTAAATTAGAGGGAGTGGGCGGTTGAGGTACTTAGAAATGCTATCCTGGGGCGTGCGGTATTCTTTGACGTCAGCAAGCTGTTTTTCTCTCTCTCTGCTCCCTCTGTCCCTCCCTCCTCTTCCCCGCTCTTGGCGCTCCTCTCGCCTCATGTCTCGGAGACAGATGACACAGGGTTGATCTGGAAAATTGCTCAGTTATGCGGCATAGCTCACAGGCTCAAAAAAGCCCCGCATTTTCAGCGACAGAGAACACTGCCCAAGAGAGGCTCCACCAATGTCTCAACTCGCAGGACAAAAAAAATCCTGTGACTCACAGACAGACGGCAGAGGGAAAAGACTGCTGGAAAGCGAATATAAACCATCACTGGAGATGCCCAATTCATCTTGCCTGATTAGCAGTTCTGTCTGAGGGAACATTCTTCCTGTGGCAGAGGGCACTTGCTTAGCTCGGACTGGCCTGAAATAGTCCCCCGTGGGACATGCCCCTCTGCCTCCTGGCCGCTGTGTTCTGGGGACCTAGCAAAGCTCAGGGCTCTCGGGTCCTGTTGCTCCACAGTTGTTTTCCCTGCTCAGTAATGTCGGCAACAGCTGCCCTAAATTGGCAGCGAACTCTGAAATAAGGATGCCAGGGGTGGGTAAGTGTCCAAGACCTGACCCTGCAGTGTTGTCGTCCCCCTTTGAAAATACATTTGTCTGCCCCCCTTGCCCCTAAGTCCCATCCTTCCCCACGCCAGCATCACCCCACCATCACCACCTGTACCCCTATTCAACAAGGGCAGTAATAGATATCCAGAATTAGGGTCCAGACAGCAAGTGAGTATTGGTGGACCGGCTCCTTCTCGCGGTGCCTCTCATTGTGTGCTCATGCAATTCTTTAGACCCAGAGATCTTTCCGAAGCCGTGATAACACACAGTAGTTTTCAAGCATAAGTGCTGAGTGCCTGTTGAATACACGTGACTTGACAAGAAGAGTTGGTAAGTGCAGGTCCTCGGGAGCCCAATGCAAACAGGGTTACAAAGTTGTGTGGCATAGAAAGCGGGCTAGGAAGACACATGGGCCAGCTGAATCAGAGTGGAAGTGGGCTCTGCAGGGAGTTTGAAGGCTGCTTTCTCGTATGTCGATCACTACGCCTTTCTTCACAGGCATTTCATCAAGGTAGCTCTCCTTCTCACTCATAGTGACCCCACAGAATAGGGTAGAACTGCCTTGAGGTTTCTGAGACTCGTACCTCTTTGTGAGAGTAGAAAATGGCTGATGGTTTCAAACTGCTGACCTTGCAGTTAGTCGCCCAACTGGTAACCACTACCCCATCGGTCTTTCCCTGGGTGAACTCAAACCACCAACCTTTCAGTTAGCAGGCAAGCTCATTAACCATATGAACCCCCAGGGACTCGATGACACACTCACTCAGACTCACTCATTTGCCATTGAGTTAACTCTGCCTCATGGAGGCCTTATATGAAAGAGTACAACTGTCCCTGTGTTTCTGAGACGGTAACTCTTTCTGAGACCAGTCTTTCTCACAAGGAGTGACTGGGGGTTTCGAACTGCTGACCTTGTGGTTAGTAGCCCAACGTGTAACCCGCTATGTTACTGAGTGGATGGTTGAATGTCTATGTGACTGAACAAGAGGAATTAGTAAGTTTAGAAAACAGAAAGAGAGAATAATGGCGGGGGGGGCGGGGAGCTTATCCTTTGGAAGAAAACAGATCTCTAAAACAGAAGTGCAAACTGGAACATGTCACAGTAATGAACAACAATGTGTGTTTTGTTTGTTAGCAGCTGTGAACTTGGCCCACCAACTCACGATGACCCCAAACAAAACGAACAGAAACACTGGCAGGTCAGCACATGCAGAGCCCACTTCACATTAGAACCGGGCAAAGTACACCCCATGTCAGTTATCCAGAGATGCAGAGGCCTAACCTTGAGTATAGTTTGTGTGTGAGTGTGTGTCTGTGGCATGTGTGTATAGGGTATGCTTATGTTTGCATACCCTTAGCCCCAGGGCAGCCTATTGAAAATCTCCTCTCTGATTTTGCTGTGCAGGACAAACCCTCAGCCAAGAGCAAATGTAGGGGTAAACCAAGGCCATTTAAAAGTAGCTGCCCATCACATGCCTTGAACGAGGACTGTGGTTCAAATGGGAAGTTATTGCGTGGTGAGCAAGGTCAATAAACCAAATGGCCAAGCCATCCAAAAGAACCTACAGATAGGCAGGCTGTGATAGATGTACATAGTAGTTAAAAAGAAAGAAAGAGCAAGAAGGTTCATACTGGTGTCTGCTTGGGCAGTGACTGACCTTTGCCCCTTCTCTGTGGGCAGAGCAAACAGCCCCAAGAGTACTGGCTTCATCAGAGAGAAGGTGCCCCTTCCATGGATGTTCACAGATGGGCTCTGCCAGAAAGTCCTATAAGGAGGTGGAGGTTGGACACATTGCTTTTGAATTCTGGAAAGCCCTGTTCTGTTCTTTATCCTTCTGGGTCTTCTCTCAGTTTTCAGTGAGGAGGACTCCCTTTCAGCTTTTCCTTCTTGGCAAAGCCACACTTTTAAGAGCCAGTGTCCTAGAAATTGGAAAACTAGAAGGTTGCTCTGTGTTTTAGCAGCCCCCAATTTTTCTTGCTGAATCAGATCCCATAAACTATCGATGATGAGTCACACACAGTAGATGAGGCACTATTAAAAAGAGAGATACTGAGATGATCTCTTTATCAAAGACTGAAAATGAATTTTGCCCAATCACTAGTCAGATACATGAGCATTGCCTTCCACGTACATCATTGGTTGGTAGCTCTCGGAATGGTTCCTATCTGTTAATATTTACTGGAACCAGGCACTTCACAACACACACCGAGCTGGCTGAATGTCTCCAAGGATGAGTCATACCAAGTGAAGCCTTTAATCTGAGTCAATGAAGTCAATGCCCTGAGTTCTTTCTCAGTGGCTGGAGCTATCAGGAGGTCATTAGAGGACTGAAAGGCGCACAGGTGGGTGTAGGATCCGGTCAGTTCTCGGAACGTGTCAGCATCTGTGAAATGGAAGCATGGAAGGAGAGGGCCGATGGTTTCAAGGCTGTAGAGCTGCTGTTTCCCTCTGTTAGCTACTGAACACAGCTGTGGAGCAGGAGGAGGACGCAAAGAGGGAGCACTGAGAAGACAAATCAGTCTTCACATAAATCAAGGCAGGTGATAAATTCCCTTGAGTGGCGTGTCAGCCTGGGCTGGGGAAAACACTTGCATCACAGCAAACCCACACGAAACAGACACACCAGTGAAGGAGGAGCCTGTGGGCTCAGAGCCAGGCCGTGTTATTTAAGTAAGCAAAATAGACTAGTCAACCCAACCAGTCGAGGGAGAAATTCTTGGTTCTATTCTTGCTTTGGGAGATAAGCGATTTGAGTTTTGAAAGCTGAGGATGTTTGAGAGTCTCTCATTTAAAATGCAGATGACCTCGGAAGGCCACACCTCAAGGTCTTCTCAAGTCAGGAGATCAAACTCGCCACAAGCAGGAGCAAGAGGAAGAGACCCAGGAAGAGGGGCACGGAAGAAAGCAAACAGAGAAAGGCGTTGCCCAAGTGAGTGAGGGGGGAAGGTGCCAAGTACACAGCACCTTCTTGACCCTGTGCTAGGCTAAGCCTTAGAATTTGGGTTTGCTGGTAGAAAAGGAAACGTGTGTTAACATGACGATTGACTGAGAAAGAGTCATGAGATTTCAGAACACCATTATCAACAGAGGGAAAAGTAACTTCGCTCTCCACCATGATTGCAGAAACGGATGGTTCCCAAGTCCTTGGAGGACCCAGTCCTAGGCAACACCCAGCTCTCAGTGCTCCAGTTCCCTTTAAAATCAACAAGCCAGGTTAGGATTGTGAAATGCCTCAAGGAAAAACCAACAGTGGTTACCAGGTCAGCTTCATTCAGCTCATGGCAACCTCACATGTGGCAGAACAGACCTGTGCTCCGTGTGGTTTTCAATAGCTATAAATTGCTAGGCCTTTTGTCCAAGCACCACTGGGGAGATTCAAACCACCAACCTTGCTATTGATAACCACGTGCATTACCCAGGCATTCTAGTAAGCCAAGCTAGGGTCCTTAGAGGACCCTGAAAGAGGACAGGATTATTATTGAGTTTTCATGTGAAATGGTAGCTATCAGAGAAAAACAAGAACTATCCACACTTACGTAATGTGCACATTTTCAAATGGACCTGACTTCTAACTAGGGT
This sequence comes from Tenrec ecaudatus, assembly GCF_050624435.1. Classification (NCBI taxonomy): domain Eukaryota; kingdom Metazoa; phylum Chordata; class Mammalia; order Afrosoricida; family Tenrecidae; genus Tenrec; species Tenrec ecaudatus. The sequence continues at coordinate 266,575,786 of NC_134530.1, read as the reverse complement.
TGGCAGGTTTGGAAGCTTAGAAATGTTCCCAGAGAGTGCAAGGTTTTTCCATGACGATATGCCCAGGTGACTCCTGTGGACAAAGACATCAAAGCGCATCGCCATCAGCAGGGCTATAAATCAGAAGAAAATCTCCCTGCAGCTGCTCTCTGGAAACACTGACACTGACATTCCCGTGAGCTACACAGGACAACAAGGGATGCAGTTCAAAGTCCAGAGACACACTTCACTGTGACCCTTCCCCGCCATGGTGCATTCTAAAGCTCGGGCTGGCAGATACCCTGACAAGATGCCGCCAGGTGCCCAGTTCCAATTGTCCACCAAGTTGCGGGCCCTGGTCCTCCTGCTCTCTCCGTGGGGGCCTGTGTGCAAGCCGGGCACGTGCATGCAGATCCACGAGCTCCCTAAGACTGTGTTCAGATGGGAGGCGGTCCGAAAAGGCCAATGCTTCTGAGTCTGTATTCAAGGTGTTCCATCTCTTCCGGAGTTTCTGTATGATGGTACTAGGAAGGAGCTTGCCGTTTCATTTCCCCCTTAAGCTTCTGCTTCCTGTCGGTGCAGAGGTAAGCAGCAGCTCCAGAAAGAGTTTGGGGAGGAGAGCGTGAAGAAGGAATGGTGGGCCTATTCTTATTCTGCTTTCCCTCTGCCCCTTTCAGAAAGCCTCTCCCATGATAGCTGCTCTGGGCAGGTGCTCATTGGTGAAGCAGGAAGCAAGAGCAGCACCCCACACAGAGTTTGGCCAAGGGCTTGACACAGGGCCAAACAGTGATGATAAAGCAGTAAGACATGATCTCAACGTGACTGGCCAACACGATGATCGTCCTCATGAGGGAACAAGTGGACAGAGTGAGCAAACACTACAGTCGCCCTCACGCCCGGGGGCTACCCAATCTCAGAGTACGCTGCGGCCAGGAGCACAGCTGACTCCAGAGCTGACATCCCACTTTGCGCACCACCTACAAGGGAATCGGAAGTAATTGGGAAACTAAGGTACCTACAAGGCATTCTGAAGGATTCTGGGTTCAATTCTTGGCCAGTGCATCCCATGTTCAATCTGTCGATGGTCACTTACGTGCTGCTAAGAGCCTGAACAGGTTTCAGCAGAGCTTCCAGACTAAGAAAAACTAGGAGGAAAGTAGTGATCTACTTCTGAAAAATCAGTCGAGGAGAATCCTGTGAATCACCTGGTTTGATCTGCAACTAATGATGGGGACAGTGCGGGGGGTCCAGGCAGCATTTCCTTCTGCTGTGCATGAGGCCACCATCAGGTGGTTGCGAATGACAACCAGGTGTCAAAAGGAGTAACTTTCCTAGTGGCAACATTAAGGTCGGTGTTGTCCATGGTGTCACTCCCCTGACCTCCTCTCATACCAGACCACACAGAATCCTTAGTGATATTCATTATCCATTATAAGCATGGGATGACACTTGATCCATGTTGTTATAAATCACTTAAACGTAATACTGCTTAGGTTGTATGACTACTAACCACAAACTTGTGAAGTTTTTCTACACTGTACTTAGAATCAGGTATATTAAAATATGTAAGCTGGGCTAATGAGAAGTGTTTTGTTTGTTTGTTTTGCTAAAACTAGCCACAGATATATTTTTATTAAAAGTAATAAAATTTTACTGAAACCTTGCACAGAAATTTGAAAGGCAGTCACTGTGGGGCCATCCCCTCTGACAGCGCCACCTTGTGCCGCCTGCATCCCCCACAGTCGTGACGCTGCTGACTATTCCATCCCCCAAAGAGCCCAGCAAGTCCTTGCCAATTGACCAAATTGAGAACAAAGCACCACACTGTGTAGAGAGGCAAGGCACTCCCAGAGGAAACGCTGGCCTTCCTTGAATGCCTGGCCCCCCTCCCTGTGAGGCCTGTGGGAATCATTCCCAAGACCACAGACCAAGGTAGAGCCCACACAGGCAGCTGCTATGGTAAGGTGTGCTGAATGGTGACAGGTGGCCTCTGTGTCTGCAGGGTCTTCTCACACCCCTGAGAAGAGACTGAAAGTCTCCAGGTCCTCCACTCCACCCCCGGAAAACATTCTGTGCCTGAAACTGTGAGCGTGAGGGAGGCAAACCAGAGGAACAGTAAAGCCGCAGGCCTGTCAGCTCCACGCTCCACGTCATTCAACCACGTCATTCAATGATTACTGTTTGTGCTACGAGTGTTTGCATAATCAATCTTCAAAGAGATTTCCAAACTGAGATTTTTGTGACTACATCAAGGTCAGGATCTCTGCAACAATAAATCATAGTTGGCCAAGGGCAGGCTCAAGTCACTGGACTTCACTGCTGTGCACAAATGTCGAAGCAGGTCATGCTAAGTAGGTTACACATGAACCTTGGTCATCACACACACACACACACACACCAGCAGACCTCACCTGCTTGCCTACTTCTTTTCATCATTTTCTAGCACTTTCTCTCTCGAGTCCAAACAAAATTGCCTCAGAAGGGGTTATCTGTGGATTTTTCCCTTATTACTGAGCATTCAGCTCAAAAACATTGACCGTATTTCCTGTTCCTAGGTAGGGATTTTTATGGGGTTTTTATTTGGTTTCATTTTGCCACACCTCTAAAAATAGTCCTTTTGTTCTATCTTTTTTTTTTCACTGTTTAGACCCTCCAAGGCATTCTCCTTTGAAAACCACATTGTTGCTGACATAAACATGTACCCCAAAAATGTCGATATGGAAACTCCCATCTTTCTATGGGTTTTCAAGCAATAAAATAAAGGGCTCTGAGAATAAAGAAGATCCTTCTCCCAGACATGCCACACACCGACTGCTAAGCCTTGAGGAGGCAGATGTTAAGCACTGTGAGTTCAAATCTCCAGTCTGGATATTTGGAGAGACTTCACCATGTAGGTGAGGTAGGTCCTTTTGTTTGTCTTTCATGAACAGAACCCCTTCTTCTGAAAAATATTCTTCCCCATGCACTCATCCTGTGGTCCTTGAGTGTTACGAACGGTCAACATGCTCAATTACATCTCAAAAGGTTGGAGGTTCAAACCTACCTAGAGGTGCCTCTGAAGAAAGGCCTGGTAAACTGCTTCCAAAAAAAATCAGCCATTGAACCCTTTTCACAAGAATAGAAGCAATGTCGAGGGGCCAGCCCCAATCCCAACTATGTGGACAGCTTCCCCTCCACCGAGAAGAATTGACTTCAGAGGTTAGCACTGAAGCTACAGCTCAGGAAGAGGGACATGTCTGGTCAAAGCACATGGGAGCAAATGAAGAGGGAAAAAGAGAGCATGGAATAATCCTGGCCTACCAAGCCTTGAGAACAATATCCCCACTTAGAACAGCCAATGCACAGAGAGGACCAAATGGCCGGGCCCACTATGAGACACGACATCCCTCACTGACCAGTAGCACTACAAGGGCCAACACCAGACATACAATGTGGGAATTGCGCCTGATCTGGCCCCACCACACCGAGGCAAAACACTAAGGATGTGCAACAAAACAGCAAGGGGAACAGAGCAAGGAAGTCCTGAGGGAGTACCAAAAATACTTTGGGGCCAGGGTGTGGCACCCCATCAGACCCCACTGGAAAACTCTCCAAAAGGTCAACAAACAGACCTTGAACTATTTACAGGCTTTTCTCGTTATTTCGTTGTTTTTTTGCTGTTGTTGCTGCTGTTTTGTTTTCTTTTGTTGCTTTGTTTTGCTCTGTCTTGTTTTTGTGCATATTACTATCTCTGCAGGTCTATCTAGATAAGATAGGCTGGATAAACAATCTGGAGGAGAAAACAATGGGACCAATGATTACAGGGGGACATGGGAGAGAAGCAAGGGGAAGGAAAGGAAGTGGTGTTAACAAACCCAGGGACAAGGGAACAACAAGTGATCCAAAATCAGTGATGAGGAGGCTATAAGAGGATTGGGAAGGTTTGATCAAGGACAATGTAACCGAGAGGAATTACTGAAACCCAAATGAAGGCTGAGCGTGAAAGTGAAGCAAGAGGAAAGTAATAGGCAATAGAGGAAAGAACTAGGAGGCAAAGGGTATTGTAATTATACCTTACAAATTATGTACACTGGTACAGATAGGAACTGGAAACATGGAGAATCCAGGATAGATGAACCTCTCAGGACCAGAGGTGAGAGTGGCGATACCGCGAGGGTGGAGGGAAGGTGGGGTAGAAAGGGGGAGCCAATTACAAGGATCTACATATATCCCCCTCTCTGGGGGATGAACAATAGAAAAGTAGGTGAAGGGAGTTGTCGGACAGTATAAGACATGACAAAATATTAATAATTTATAAATTATCAAGGGTTCATGAGGGAAGGGGTGGCAGGGAGGGAGGGGAAAAATGAGGAGCTGATACCAAGGGCTCAAGTAGGAAACAAATGTTTTGAGAATGATGAGGGCAACAAATGTAAAAATGTGTTTGACACAATTGATGTATGTATGGATTGTGATGAGTTGGATGAGCCCCCAATAAAATTATTTATTAAAAAAAGAATATAAGCAATGTTATTGAATTATAAACATAAAAAGAGTCATATTTTATAAATGTCTTGATATGGGATATATATTTTCACAACAATAAAAAATAAATCATGGAAAACTAATCAATTTTTAAAGAGAGAAAGAAAAGTCTATGAGGCGCTGTTTTACTCTGATACCCATGGGGTTGCCATAAGTCATAATTGACCCCACAGCAACTGTTGGTTGGTAGCAGTTTTGTAGAAGATTTTAAAGTCTTTATTGAGTCAGAACTTTTAGGATTCACATGTTCTTAATCTGGTAATTAATGTGTTTCTTAGCACAGGTTTCAGGTGACAGTTATGACAGCCCATTTAGGTAGCACACTAATGACAAATCTTCAGGGGGAAAAAATCAATGTCCTGGAGTAAAATTATTTTTCACAGAGAAATGTACTGGTTGTCCCCCCAGGCTTCTCCTGTTACATCACTGGTTCAATGGACAGCGAGCACTCCTTTGACTTCAAAAGTATGATTTCACTACCTTCTCCGTCAGTCTAACACCTACCTAGACTAAGCCCCTCTGAGGCTGCCAAGTCCTCCCAATACCACTCCCACCTCTTCCCCAGGAGGAAGCCCAGGAGCGGGCACAGACCCAGCTGATGACCTTAGGTCCCCACCTTCCTAGCGGCCATGGGCTCTATCAACTTGAAATCATCGGGAGAAGCAGTTACCCAACTTGGAGAGAGGCCATATGATCAAGACTAATCCCCTTGCTCATCCAGAAGGGGTCAGAGGAGGGCCAATGGCCAGAAGGGGTCAACGTCTCCGATTTGACTCAAAGTTCAAAGAATCTAGCTAAACCCACACAGTGCTCCCTGGCATTGCCCGATGAAATGGATCCAGACCTGAGTCAGAGAGGAAGCAGACATTCATTGAATCACCCACTGACTTCCTCCTACCCAAAACAGTTCAGCCAAGACCGGCAGTCTCTTCCCAGGGACAAATTAATGACTGACACTCGGAAAAGTTGATGTTCCAAAGCAGAGCTGCACACACACTGTGCAGGAAGTTCCACTGATTTTAGTGCCTCCCCTGTGTCTGCCTTTCCCCACTTCCCTGCCCCCAAACACACACACACACGCACGCACACACACATTTTCCAAAGCAAAAATATCTTGTAACAGACACTACTCTGTCCTTCACTGACCTTGACTGTGTTATTTTTCACTTCCCTGTTTAGAACACAACCACAATTTCCAAATGCAATGAATCATCACCGCGGAGCAACGGCCATTTAGAAAGCAGGAAACCACTGAGTGCAGACCTAGAAGCAGCAGTGTGGGGGAGGCTCCGCTGAAGTCCTCCTCTCCCCCAGTGGTCATCAGGCAGCACTGGAGGCTGCAGCAAAGGTAGACAGGTCAGAGTTGCTAACCCATTCACTCCATTTTTCCACCATCTTCCCTGGGAAACTTCTTTTTCCTCTTCTGATCACCCTCCTGCTACACCCCAGAGAGCATTAGGCGCCTTCTGACATTTGAAAGACTCTCTTGGTTACATTGGCTAAAGGGAAGCTACCATCTTCCAATCCTAGGAGGGAGAGAAATTGACAGATCTATTCCAGATCAGCATGAAGCAGAAGCACCCACAGGGTGTCAAGAATCTGTTCTCTGCATGCAAATGCACTTGAAGTTATACAAATGTCATCCTTGCCATTGAAGTCCCTGTAAGGCTACAACTATGTAGAGTCATAGATGACACTCAACAAATTTCTGAAAGGAGTCTCCAGTGAGTCCCCAACTGAATAAGCCAGTGACATGTTCCTCACAGAGCATCAAACTCTTCTGGGGTGGCCTCCTGGTGCCCTGTATAGCTGGATAATATAGGTCCCTGTATATCTGGATAATATAGGTCTGTACAGCATTAGGAGTTGAAATCAATTCAATGGCTGTGGGTTTGGTTTGGTTTGGTTTGGTTTGATTTAGAACTTAAACCAAGGAGCCTGATACTTCAATGGGCTAAACTCTGAACTGCTTAATGTAAGTTTGGTGATTCAAATCCACCAGTCACTCCTTGGGAGAACAATAAAGTTGTCTGTTCCTATAAAGATTTACTGTCCTGAACACCCTAAGGAGCAGTTCTATTCTGTCATATAGAGCCAGTATGATTTGGAATCAACTCAATGACAGTGGGGTTAGGTTTGGGCTTAGTAGTTATGCCAGTCTTAGGATCTCATGTAGTAATTAGAACCTAAAAGGAAGTCATTATCTTTGCTTCTATTTAATCATAAATAGTGCCATTCAAAAGTAAAATGACCTAGTGTGTTAGTCTGGGTTGACTAGGGAAACAAATTCATAGACACTCGTATGTGTATAAGAAAGAGCTTTGTATAAAAGCGTAATTGTATATTGAGAAAACATCCCAGCCCAGGCCAGATCAGTCCATAAATCTAATATTAACCCATATGTCTGCTACCAATGTACAAATTCCTCTTCAGACTCATGCAACCATGCAATGATGCCGAATACAGGAAGATCACAGGCCAGTGGGTGGAAAGTCTTGTGGATCCAATGGCGGTGGAAGCATCTCAGTGCTTGCAGGAGTCACCACATGGTTCCTCCAGCTCCAGGGTTCTAGTGTAGCCCCATGTGTCTTGTCATCAGGAAGACGAAGCAAAGTGTGTCTCTCGCCTCCAGAGAGGAATACAGGAGTTCCCAGAATCCTCAGGAGAAGGTCTTGCCCACACTGAGGCCTCACTGGCTATGGCCTGATTGACACGCTAGACTCCACCTCTTTGCAAGTTGACAGGAAGTTATGTAATGGCCACACCTGAGAAATGCAAATTAATACAACAATGAAGTGTCACTTGCAACCTGTCAGCTTGGGGGGGAAAAAAAGTCATTGACAATGGCATGACTAGTATTGACCAGATAATGAAAAAACAGTCACCCCAAATGTTGGTAGTGAGAATATATTGTTTCAACTTTTCTGGAAGCAGTTTGACCATGTATATTATAATTTTCCATGTACCATTTGATTGGTTTAAAATTAACAAATTAGACTAAGAATGTATCCTCAGCTAAACAAACAGGAAAAAGCATAAAATTCAATACAAAGGTAATCATCACACTGTGGTATGTAATCTTATCTTTTTAAAAACAACCAGCAATATGCAGATGACCTAACTTTGCTTGGTGAAAGAAAAGAGGGCTTGAGGCACTTGCTGATGAAGATCAAAGATCGCAGCCTTCAGTATGGATTACGACTCATCGTAAAGAAAACAGATATCCTTCCAATTAGACCAATAGACACACACGATCAGGATAAATGGAGGAAAGACAGAAGTTGGCAAGTATCTCATTTCGCTTGGATCTACGATCAACTATGAGGATATACAATCCTCATAGAAGCAGCAGTCAAGAAATCAAACAGCAAATTGCATATGGGCAAATCTGCTGTACAAAGACCTAACTGAAGTATTAAAGAGCTAAGATGTTACTTTGAGGACTAAGATATGTCTGACGCAAGCCATGGTATTTTCAGTAGCCTCCTATGTGTGTGTCAATGGGGCAATGCTTACAATCAGAGAAGAATTGATGCATTTTCATTATAATTCTGACAAAAATATTGAAGTCCCATGAACTGTCAGAAGAACAAACAAATCTGTCTTGGAAGAAGTACAGCCAGAATATTCTTCAGAAGAGGGGAGGTTAGGCTTCATCTCCCATTCTTGGGCATGTTATCAGGTCATCAAAAAAGAGAAGACCCTCAACAAGATGGATTGACCCTGCGGCTACCTAATGGGTCCAAGCATAACAATTGTGAGGATGGCCTGAGACTGGGCAGTGTTTCATGCTGCTGTACTGGACTCACTGTGGGTTGGAACTGATTTGACAGTACCTAATAACAATAACAGCAAGATGTGATAGAGCAAGTGCATCTAACAAGTATTATGTTGCAAATTTATAGACAGAGCCATAGACGAATACTCAACTGGATCATGTGGATGATGAAAAGTTAATGGCAAAGATGATGTAGCCCATTTTTGTAAAAGTGTTGGTATGGATGGGATGCACTACAGAGAAGACTAATCCATCAAGTTTTAATCCTGGTCATCCTTGCAGTATAGGATTTGAGGTGAGTTTTACTTTCTTCCTCATATGTTCCATTTTTCTTTAAATTATCTACATAATCAAAAAATATAACCAGAAAACTAGTCATTTTGTGTTAAAGGCAAAGCAAAACTTGCTCAAGAGATGTTTGAATAATCCCATTGTGTTAGAAAGTGTTACTGTAGACATTCACCCGGGAGGCCTTGGCTCAAACTTGTTTTCCCAGCACTGTGATGGGATGAACTGGGTTTGCCCTCATTCTCTTAAGCAGTCTTCTTTGTGGTAGCTCAATTTAATGCGATGGCTAACCAGGGTCAGGGCTGAAGACTGGAGCATGCATGGTTTTTCTCAGCAGATGCCAAATATCCAGGAATCAAATCGGAATTAACTAAGTTAACCACCACAGACAGACCTCTCTGGGTGGCCAAGCAGACAATGTTTTGAAAATATATGAATCTGAACCTTCTACTCAAATCCAGAAATAAAGCCCAGATGCTTAAAGATCTCAGAAACTGGTTGTGTTGTCTCTTTCTCTCTTCAGTTCTGTTCAAGTTTGATTGACGTGTTTTGATTTACTTTCATTGGGCGGATGGGTATTTCTTATGCCTTCTTGTTCAATTGATTTCTTTAATCACTAGGTAATGTCCGTCTTTATTGATTATGATGGTTTTGCCTTAGGGTCTATTTTATCAGAAATGAATATTGTCACTCTTGCTCTTTTCTGATTGCCATCAGCTTGATACATATTTTTCCATCCTTTTCATTCTCTATTTGTTTTCTTTGTGTTTAAAGTGTGTCTCTGTGGACAGCGCATTGAGCATTTCCTACTACTTCAATTCTACTTCTCACTCTCTCTTGACTGAGGCAATTAATTCCATTTATTTACTTAGTGTAATCATCAATAGGTATGAATTTATTACTCTCATTTTACTATGTGTTTTTGGTTGGTGTGTGTGTGGTGTGTGTTGCTCTGCTTCTTTATTCTGGGCTACCTTCATTCATTTACTTGGTTTCAATTTTCTCCATTGCTATTGCTTCGGTATAGAGTAAATCTTTTATTTACCATCTTTTTACTTTGATACTTTTCTTTGAATTTAACTGATAATTTATTAATTTCTTCCCAAGTTTAAAAGTCTATTTTATCTTAAAAATCAACTTGCTTTCCTCTCTATCTGGAAGTCCAGTAACTAAACTATTTATTCACTCTTTTTATTTTTGTAAAAAGTCATTGCCTTCAAACTTCTAACTTTCGTGATTGTCTTCATTTAAAAATTCATCTCTCACTTCCTATTTATCAGTGTTGGAGTTTGGTTTTATTTTATATACTTTGAGTTGACTTCTGAAGGGAGGGGAGAAAGGGTAAAAAGGTGGAACACACTGTCCTACACAGAGCTTCTACCAACTTATATGGTGGCTAGAATCAGGGCATCTGATCTGGAATACTTCAAGTCAGTTCAAAGGTTTGCTGAGGTCAAGGTACTTGTTCCCAAAAGGAGCTCTTTGGGGGCCCAGGGGGTGACTGCAAGCAGGCTGGCTGGTTATGGGAGGAGCTTTTGCCCACCCAGGAGAGACAGACCCATGCATCCAGCACCACAAATCTGCTGGTATGCTGAGGTGGAGTTCACAAGCCTCTAGATGTGGTGGTACACAAAATCTCGGCTCTATCCTCAGGCTGAGCAGGAGCTATGTAAGAGGCAGAGGCAGGCTGCTAGATGAGTGACAGTGGGGACTGACTAAGCTTCTGGTCACTGGGAGAATATGAGAAACAAAGTAGGATCACATGTTTGTGGTTACCAGCCACTTGTACTGGCAGGCCACTGTCACAATCAGATGGTGTTTGCCAAAGTTCAAAATGGCCACACTGTGTCAGGCAAGTTGAAAATTCACCCACTCCATCTTCATCCTCTTTGTCCTCTTTAGCGCACCTTCTTCTAGTTCGTAGTATTCAATTCACTTCTCTATCCTTCCCTATTAAACTAAGGACTATGGGATTGTCATCTGCGTCTGTTTCACTTGGTGTCTTGTGTCTTTGTCATAGAGGGTCTAGATAGTATGTCTGACTGGTCTGCTATCTCCCCATAAGTCCAAGGTCACAGAAATTTAAAGCCAGAAAGATCTTAAAAAATCTACTCTGTCCCTCTCATTTGCCATAAGGAAGAGCCAAGGTCCACAAAAGTAACGTGACATGCCCAATGTGGCAAAGGCAAGAAGAGAACTCATGTCTCCTGGCCTGGTGAGTTCCTTTTCACTTTTGCACAACTAGGACAGTCCAATGGGCGCTAGAGCAACTAATATGCTTCCTGCCCTCGAAACCTATTTCTATGAGAATACAGAATGTACCACCACTGTTCTGGCCCTGAAGAAAGACTAGTTATCATATTTTCAAAGAGATCTCTCATCGCATAATAGAAATTAAGAATCATCCTGTTTGACCATTGATTAGCAAATTTATTCTGTGAAGGATAAAAGTGTACATATTCAGGCTTGCAGTCCATGTAGTCCCTGTCTCAACTCCTCTCCTCCGTACTTATAATATGAAGGAAAACATAGTGCATAATTGAATGGATGTGGTTGTATTCTAATAAAACTTTATTTTAAAACCAGGTCGCAATTTGCTAACTTCCAAACTGGAACATCTGATCTTTAATGAAATCTTGTGATTACATCATCTTCCACTTCTGATCATGTAATACTCACTAAGCTATCCCTTCTATCATGTAAATTGAACCACATCTATATTCCTGACATTGGATCCAGCTGTTTCATAAAGATTACCAAGGAAGTAGATAAATGCATTTAAAAATTCATTTAATTTTTTCATTAAAGAGAAAGTCCTTTGACTTTCTAATTGGAAACCTTTACACAAGAGTTAAAGTCTCCCGTGGTGACAAAACTAGATGGTACCTGGCTATCAATCTGAATAGTGTCCTCTGGAGTCTTAAAGACTTGTTTTCAAGCAAGCAGTCACTTAAGCGAGGAGTCAACTAAGTCCACAGGGAAGAAGCTCACCAGCTTGTGTGATCCAAAGATGAGAATTACGATATTCGAGTATGGCGAAGAGATAAGTATCAGAGCACAAGTTATGAACACCCAATTTGTAGAAAGGTTGGGAGGGCAGTGGGAGCCCCAAATGCATCATCAGAGTATCTAGTCAGACTGAGCTGCTGGCAGATCATTCTAGCCACAAGCAAGAGTCTCAAACAGCCTGACTATCAGGTAGAGGCCATTGCTTTGTGTTTGTTTGTTTCCATGTTATTGGGGGCTCTTACAACTCTTGTTACAAACCAATCATACATCAATTGTGTCCAACATTAGTACATATATTCCATCTTTCTTTTCTAGACCATTTATAGTTTCCATTGAGCCCTTGGGATCAGCTCCTCCTTTTTTCCCTCCCTCCTCCCCACCCCCCAATTCCCCGCCCAACCCTTGTAACTCTCTGATAAATTGTAGATTGTTAATTCTTTTCAAATCTCACTCCGACCGCCATCCCCCTTCCTCTCTGGTTTCTGTTGCTCTTTCCCCTGACTGGGGGTGTGTGGTTATATGCTCTTCTTTGCAATCGGTGGCCCCCTCCCTCCCCACTTCTTCCAATCTTCCCCCTCCCCTTTTGGTATCTCTATTCCCATTCCTGTTCCTGGGTTCCATGTGTTGTGAGTTTTCTCTCTTGCCCATACCTATGTACATGCTCCCGTCTAGTCTAGATTGGGAGGCTGCACTGAGGTCATGAGAGCAAGGGGAGAGGAGGCCTCCAGGGAACAGAGGTATACTGTGTGAGCCATTAATGCTCTACTGTTCCCTGATTGACTCACCCCCTCCCTGTGAGCCCTCTGTGGGGGGATGCTCAATTGTCCATAGATGGGCTTTGGATCTCCTCTCCAACCCCTGTCCATTCTTACCAATGCATTTTTGGTTGTTTACTGTTTGTTGTGAATCTTCTGATGCCTGTTGTCCAGGCTCAATACCTTACAATTGCACCGGCTGGTGTGCTTCTTCCATGTGGGCTTGTTGCTTCACTGTTGGATGGCCGCTTATTTAACTTCAAGCCTTTAAGACTCCAGACACTAAGTCTTTTAACAGCCGGGCACCATCCACTGTCTTCACCACAATTGCTTATGTACCCATTTTGTCTTCAGTAATCGTGTGGGGGGTGGGGTGGGGGAGCATCACAGAATGCCAATTTGTTAGAACAAAGTGTTCTTTTATTGAGGGGAGGTATGAGCCGAGGTCCAAGGCCTGTCTGCAGCTTCAGTGAATTGCCTTATAAATATATGTACATAGGCCCATCCCATTATTATTATGGATTGATGTATTTGCTTAAGTGCACACCTCTATTAAAAGATGCCCATCAACATTCAAAAGGGCAGGAGAAAACTTCTGTCACAGACCAAGAGATACATGGCCCAGTAAAAATTCAGTTCATGTCTGTAGGGAGGTCAATGGCCCAAGTAATTGAATTCGATCCAACATGATCAAGATTACAATGGTCTCTATCTGGGGGAAGAAGGAGCTGTGGAGAAGGGGGTGGTGAGCAGATGGCGTCATGGACAGGGGAACAACTAGGGAATTGGAACCAGCATCTAGGAGAGGGTAGAGATCTGTGAGTATTAGAGCAACACCACGCTAGTGGAGAGGAAGCACTAAGATAGAAGAAGGGGGACAGTGATGGCAGGGCAGGAGAAGACAAAAGGAAACAGAGGCAAGTTCTAGGAAGCAAAGGCAAATAAATCTTTTATTTACCATCTTTTTACTTTGATACTTTTCTTTGAATTTAACTGATAATTTATTATTATCTTCCTTGATAGCTGGGCACTATCAGTTTTTCTTCACCACATTTGCTTATGCATCCATTTTTGTCTTCTATGATTGTGTCGGGAAGGTGAGCATCACAGAATGCTGGGTTAATAGAACAAAGTGTTCTCACATTGAGGGAATACTTGAGTCAAGGCCCAATGTCCATCTGCTATCTTAATTCTTAACATATAAATATATGTACATAGATCTATTTCCCTATCATTATATATAAATATATTTACATATGTACATTCCTCTGTAAATGTCCTTTGCCCCCTAGTTCTTTCCTCCATTTCCTTTTATTTTACTCTTGCTCCACTATCATGTGTGACCTTCAGTAATTCAGGTTTCAGTAATTCCTCTCGGCTCCATTGCCCTTGATCAAGCCCACCAGGCATCAATTTTAGATCATGTGCTGTTCCCTTGTCCCTGGTTGTGTTGACACCCCCCTTCCTTTTCCCCACCTCCCCCTCACCTGTGTCCCCCCAGAACTGCCGGTACCGTTGTTTTCTCCTCCGGATAGTCTATCCGGCCTATCTTATCTAGATGGATAGCAAGGACAGTAATAAGCACAAGAACAAGACAGAGCAAAACAAAACAACAGAAGAAAACATAAAAGCAAAACAACAACAATAAAAACCAAAGACCAAAACACAAAAGCCTATAAATAGTGTGTTTGTTGACCTTTAGGAGTGTTTTCTGGTCAAGTCTGATGGGGTGCCACACCCTGGCCCCAAATCTATTTTTGGGATTCCCTGGGGACTTCATTACTTTGCTCCCCTTGTTGCTCTGGTGCACACCATTCGCGTTTCGCCCCAATATGGTGGGGTCAGATCAGGCACAATTCCCAAACTGTGTCTCCAGTGTTGTTCCCTGAAGCACAATGGGTCAGTGACAGATGTTGTGTCTCTGTCCATTGGCTACAGTGAGCAGAAATATCATCCTCTGGGCTTGGTGGGCCAGGATGTATTCCACACTCTCTCCTTACCTCTTAGTTTTCTCTTGAGTGCTCTAGTGCTGTGCACTGAAGTGCATTCTTCTCAGGGGTGGTCCACGTATTTGGGATTGGGGTCAGCCCCACAGACCAAACGAAGTCAGTTCTATACCGGAATTAGAATCCGGTTTGTTCCCTGTCTTTGTATGAAGCGTGAAACATTTTTAAAGATACATAATCTTCCTACTATTGGACCTGTTCTTCCTCACCCAGGACCCATCACTCTTCTTGCCTCCCAGGCCCTCACACAATTCTGTAAAAGAGACAGAAGGGACATGCAGGAAGATCAGAGCACAGTTGTAGATTTATTTGTACCTACCTGTTTAGGAACAGGAGAGGGTGAGGGAAAACTTAATGCTGAACAGGATGGCCAGTCAGCCCCTCAGCCTCATACTACCTCACCTCCAACCTCACTCCTTCAAACTCTGGGAACAAAAAGGCTTGAACCAGCTGGTCTTGAATATGAAGAGTCAGGTTAAAAACAAAAATCCCATTTGTGTGGACTACAGTTGTAAATTTAATATACAGTACATCTACTTATTAGAAATATATCCTAGATACTAGTTTGTTGTTTTTAGCAACTGAAAAGGCAATCCAGACTCATGGTGACTCCATGCACAATGGAACAAATCACTTCCCGGGCCTGCAGTATCCCTAACCAATTAGTCATGGATGAAATTGTTGTGATACATAGGATTTCCATTACTGAGTTTCAAAAGTAGGTCTCCAGGACATATATAAACCAATAGATATACTTATGAATGGATTTGGGGCTTGCACTTAACTACAGCTCCAATCTAAGAACAATTAGTTTTTATAACATGGCCCTGCTTGATCTCATGAAGAGATCTCTGAAGACATGGTTGCTTGAGGAATATGTAAAGAAACCAGATAGTGTCCAGCTATCAGAAAGAACATCACCTGGGGTCTTGAAGGCTTGTCTTAATTCAATATGATATATATATACACATATATACATATATATATATCTAATTTTTGCATAATGCCTTATACGGGGTCCCTTTGGCACCTAGTGATCACACTGGCTGGTGTGCTTCTTCCATGTGGGCTTTTTTGCTTCTGAGCTAGATGGCCGCTTGTTCACCTTCAAGCCTTTAAGACCCCAGACACTATCTCTTTTGATAGCCGGGCACCATCAGCTTTCTTTACCACATTTGCTTATTTACCCATTTGTCTTCAGCGATCCTATCATGGAAGTGTGCAGCCAATTATATGATTTTTTTGTTCTTTGATGCCTGATAACTGATCCCTTCGGGACCACTCGATCACACAGGCTGGTGTGTTCTTCCATGTGGACTTTGTTGCTTCTGAGCTAGATGGCCGCTTGTTTATCTTCAAGCCTTTAAGACCCCAGTCACTATCTCTTTTGATAGCCGGGCACCATCAGCTTTCTTCACCAAATTTACTTGTTCACCCACTTTGGCTTCAGCAGTTATGTCGGGAGAGTGAGCATCATAGAGTTCCAATTTAATAAAAGAAAGTATTCATGCATTGAGGGTGTTTGCGTAGAGGCCCAAGGTCCTTCCGCCACCTTAATACTTAACCTATAAATATAGACACATAGATCTATTTCCCCATCCTCCTATATATATTTTCATGTACATATACCATACTGAATGAAGGGGGAAGTGCAGAGTGGAGACACAAGGCCCAAGTGTCGGCCACTGGAGATCCCCCCATAGAGGGGTTTAGGAGAGGAGATGGGTCAGTCGGGTTGCGAGGTAGTACCAATGAAGAACACAGCTTTCCCTCTGGATTCTGGATGCTTCCTCCCCACAACTACCATGATCCGAATTCTACCTTGCAGGGCTGGATAGGGCAGAGGTTGTACACTGGTACATATGGGGGCTGGAGGCACAGAGAACCCAGGGTGGATGATAACTTCAGGACCAAGGGTGTGAGGGACGATGCTGGGAGAGTGGAGGGTGAGTGGGTTGGAAAGGGGGAACTGATTACAAGGATCCACATGTGACCTCCTTCCTGGGAGATGGATGGCAGAGAAAGGGGGGAAGGGAGACTCCGGATAGGGCAAGATATGACAAAATAACAATGTATAAATTACCAAGGGCACATGATGGAGGGGGGCGGGGAGGGAGGGGAAAAAAAGAGGACCTGATGCAAAGGGCTTAAGTGGAGAGCAAATGCTTTGAGAATTATTGGGGCAGGGAATGTGCAGATGTGCTTTATTCAATTGATGTATGTATATGTATGGATTGTGATAAGAGCTGTATGAGCCCCTAATAAAATGTTCAAAAAAAAAAAAGGCTTGTCTTCAAACAAGCACCCATCTAAGTAGAGTGTGAACTGATTCCATATTGGAAAAGCACACCATCTTGTGTGATCCAAGGATTGTAAACAATAAAATCCAAATCCAAAGGAAGGAATGGTATCAGAGCTTAAATTCTGAACAGCTCCTTTGCATAAGGCTGGGTCCCCGCCTGGGTTACGTCTCCAGTAAATTCACTCTGAACACCATCCAGGTATGTGAATAGCCTTACTCTAAGACAGAGAGTACTGTAAAGTCAATTATAGCAGATGTAATTAGTTTAAAATGTAATATCATTTGATCTCCCTTTTCACTTATTTTAAAGTTTTTCAGTTTTTAATATTTTCTTCTTTCTTTTTTATTGAGTTTTGCCTAGGCATCATTGTTGAGAGTCATCATTGCTTGCTTCCTGTTTGTGTTTTATATGATTTTCTGTATATGAAATCCAGTCTCGGTAGATCTATACTGGATTGATAATTGCCTCAGAGAATGGCATGGGAGAATGGGGAGCTAACAACAATGACTACAAGAAAAAACTACTTTGAAATTGATTGTGGTGACACAAGCTTCTTAATATGATTGAACAATATAATTATATGATATGTTAAATATATGCCAAAACAACTGCTTTTCAAGTGGGTCCCCAGACCTTTCTTCCTAGTCTTTCTTAGTCTGGAAGCTCCACTGAAACCTGTTCAGCGTGAAAGCAACACGAAAATCTTCACTGACAGACAGGTGGTGGCTGCTCATGAAGCGCGTTGGCTAGAAACAGAATCTAATTCTCCCACATGAAATGTAAAATCCTACTGAGAAACCATGGCCTCCCTGGGTCATAAGTGAATACACTTAAGGGTGTATATTTATTTTCTGAAACCTCCTAGGTTTAGAGTGCTTTTCATTCTTTGCCACAGTAGAATACAAGAATAGCAACCCCGTTACTGCTGAGCCAATTCTTGCTCATAGCAAATAGATAGGATATATTTAATTTAATAACTTCAAATATACAGATATACACACATATATGTATATATATACATATATCTATGGCTTACAAGGCAGTGATCTTTATGGAAGCAGATTGTCACATTTTTCCCCATAGAGTGATTGGTGGGCTTGAACCCCTGACCTTTCTATTAGCAGCCCAGCATTTCATCTCTGCATCACCAGGGCTGCTACATACACAAAATTCAAGTGTCTCTTCTTCCCAGAAGTTAATGGAAGCAGTGTGGAATTTGCTGAGGTTTCAGTAATGATTCAGAAGCTAAGACACCAGTTTCTACTCCGGTGTCCTGTTCCCTGCCTCGCCTGGACCCAATTTCACATCTCCAGCAACTTTCAGAGGATAAGATGTTCTCTTTCCTCGTTCTTTTTATATCAAGATATGTTTCCAGATCATTCTTCCCAACCTTCCCATGGAAAATCCCTAAGCCTGCCACTTCCTGTTTTCTTATTGTTTCCCTCCCCCACTGATGCACCCTTAAACCGCTCATCCTTTGCCATGATTTTAAGTCTCAAACTTGGAAAAGGTGCAAAGAGCAAGACTGAATTCCACAGTAAGCAGCTCACTTGGCAACTGGGACAAGGGAGAGTTCTACCCTAGCTCCTTGCCCGTTCCTTTATGTGGGCAAAGCATTTCTCATACAGAGCCAATGATTTCTTTACTCTAGGTAAAGATGAGTAGATCTGTTTCTAAAGATCCTTACCCACTACAAATGCAAGTTTTAGCAACAACTGTTTTTGAATTTTTTAACTTGTTTGATACACTTCTATTTTAGACTAAAAACCTGTTTTGTGTGTGTTTTGTTTTGTTTTTTGACAATTAGATTAGCTAACAGTATGCTGAATGGAGGACTGGTCCTTTTCTTTCTTTCTACTGTTTGTCCCCTTCCTGTGAGCCCAACATTCTTGGCATATCTGCAGAGAGTAGTTGGCCAGAGGCCACTCTTCCAAATATCTTCTCAGGGCTACAGTGCTTGTTTCCAACACAGACTCTTTGCTTTTTTTATTCACTACTTCCAATTCCTACACCAGGGCCAAAAACAAGGCAGGCCAGGGGAGGACACAGCCCTCCTCCCCACCCCCATCTGTGGAGGCCAACTGGCACTGGAAGCAGCTGCTTGGAAACTCCGGGCCCCACCAGCTCCAAAGTGGAACATGTGAAACTGTCGACAAAGGAGGTGTTAACCATGCTCCAGGCCCACGGGGAATTTCCCCAAACACATCTGGCGTACACAAAGAAAAAAGGAAGAAAGAGTGTGAGATCAAGAGCCCAGACCTGCCTTTGAGGATGAGCCATGTGGAGCAGTTGTCCTTACATGTTAATTAAGGGGGCTTGGTTGGGTCTCCATCTGCTGGGGTGATCTTGTCTACTGCCAGTCCCCCACCCTCTCAGAGCCTCCATTTCACGTTCTTTGGAGGCTCTCTCAGAGCTCTACATAGTGAGCAAGAGCAAAGCACTTCCCAGTTGGGAAAAGAGAGATGGGAAGTGAGGGGTGAATGTTGGTGGCACCTGGCTTCATCACGCTCTGACAGGCCCAGCTAGTTTGCCTTTCGATCTTACCTCGGGGAAAGGTCAAGCAAATTGATATCAGAGAAAAATCTGAAGTTTATTCTATTTTCCAAATTGTTTTCAAGTTCCCATAGAGCGAAAGATTGATTCATTTGTTAATAAGCAAAAGGTCTTATTTTTCCACCTTCCATTGTATAAACGTCAAAGAAAAGTGCATTGTATTCAGTCAAAAATAGTCCCAGTACTTTGAAAAAGTCAAGTGGAGTTAGAATGGATGATCTTAATGTGGGGAGGGGGAACCTTAATACTTTAAATTATCCAATGCTGAGCATCTCAGCAAAGGCCTTGTGACAATATTTGCCCATGTTAAAGAAGAGTTAAAAAGTTGTCTGAACTGGAGTGACAGCCATGGTTATTTCAGCTTTCTTTTATAAGCAAACCACTGAACTAGGAAAGCTAAGACCCAGAATGTGTTTTAGGGTACCAAAGGAGACCCCCAAATCTCAAATATAATTTTAAAGAGAACATCTACTAAGTCTTAAACAGAACAAAGATACGTCATCTGGATGATAGAAACCACTAGCATGGAGGTGTAATAGTTTGCTAAGATTCTGAAATTTTTAAATGGCCTAGGAGGGCAAAGGAAACTGTCCCAAAAGCATGATTGGTGGCAGATCAACGCATCACAGTTACATGTGGGACTTCAAAAGCAGGAACTGGATCGTGATTGTGACACCTAAATACATGATGTTAGACAGAAGAGCTTACAAGATTTTTCCAGGGCCTTCTGACCAAGTCTAGTCATGACTCATAACTATGCAGTGCAAATATGACAGTCTGTACACCCAGACAAGGGCGCACAAGAGACAGCCCCTCCCTGTGCTGATCGGTGTGGTGGAGATAACCAGCTTTCCAATGCCCTCTGCCTAAGGGCCAGACTGGTCACATCGCCGTTAATGTTCAGAAGGAATACAATGGAGGCTTAATTCACATAAGACTGAAAATGGATTTTGGATTTCCAGTTGTCCATAGCCCTCTGCTAACCTAATGCTCAGAATTTTAAGCTCTAATACAAAAGGAAAACTTGTAAATGGGGTTGTGGTATAGGATTCTGGTTCAATCCCCCTGCTGAGAATTCGCAGTACCGTCTCAGAACAAGGCATAGAACTGATTCAAAGCCCTGCTTCAAACGTGCACACACCAAGAAACCCACTGATGGTGCCTTGAATTTAGAGCCACATATGAGTTCAGGAATACACACAAAATGTGTCTGCTTCAGCTTAGTTGGAGCTACCACATCTACATCCATGCGGAAGAGAAAGGGCAGCTCATTGCCACATTTCACAATGGAAACATCATGAGTCATGGAGGTTAAGTGACTTGCTCGGGATTACAGAGTTCACAAGGTATTCCCCCAGTTAAAACATCTGGTTGGAACTGGCTCCAGATTTACAACCCCAAAAGATTGAATAAACATGGGACAAAACAAATGTTCGACATGACCAAATTTCCAAAATGAGTTCTAAAACCACTGCCATATGAGCAAAAACAACAACAAAAAGACTTTCACATTCATTCATTCATTCATTCGGATGGTGCTGATGGAGCCCTTCTCGTGTACCGGCATCTTTGCAAGACTCTAGGTCTTTTGTCCAATGCCCCTTGTGAAATCACTGCTCTGGCTGCTCAGAAATGCAGGAGGGAGGCAATTTAATCAACACTTATAAACTCAGTACAGTAATAATGCAAAGGTGAGGCAGTGGTGGATGCATCCAGAGAACAAAGTAAAATAGCAGATCATCCTAGAGAAGCCCGGCAAGCCTGCAGCAACCAGGGCAGCTGCTGCTAAGGAGGGGCATGTGTGTGTTGCATGTGCAAAGGCCCTGCAGCAGAAAGCTCAGCCATTCCTGGGATCTTCCTCCTCTCTCAACCCTGGAGCTTCCCCATTTTCCCCATAAGCTATTTGATCTCCCCCTTTGAAAAGAACCAATTGAACCTTATGTCTGCTTTCCTTTGTAGCAAAAGCCCTTGAAGGGGTTGTGTAGGTGTACAAAATATTGTTACTGTTAGCAGCTGTTGTGTTAGCTCCAACTTACAACTACTTTGGGTATACCGAAATGAACATTGACTGGTCATGTGCCGTCTTCACCATCATTGGTGTCCTCCAGTACATTTGTCCTCTGTGTATTTTGAGTGCCTTCCCCCTACCATGAATGTAGGGTTTGCTTTGTCTAGCTTTTCAAATTCGATCTCCAGACCTTTCTTCCTAGTCTTTCTTATTCTGGAAGCCAAATGTAACCATACACACTATAAGTTCAAATACCTTGCTGGTATTTGAAATACTGTTGTTCTTGTTTCCATCATCACTGAAAAATACAAGTCATAGCAGAATGACGAACTGACAGACAGGTGGTGAGCACACACAAGTACCAACACTCAATGTGGGCCTGCTCCCGGTTCAAATGATCGCATTCAATGGCCCTAAGTCTCATTTCTTATTAATGAATCTCACATTTTTAACTCCCACCTCCACCTTGGCCCAGGACTGCAGTCTGGTATGTCCAATGAAAATAGAGCCCTTGATTCTTCTCCAAATTCTGCTCCAGTCTTACATCCTACTTTCAGTAAAATATAGGTCTTCTTTGAATATCCTCTTTCTTCCTCAATTTCATCCATTCTTTCAACAAGGGTGACTTTGGCTTCAAAGTCTGTGATCGCCCCTTGCTGCCTCCACACCGCCCTTCCCTACCAGAACCACTGAAAAGCCTCCTAACCTCTCTCTTTCCATTCATTTCTTTAGCCTACATGGCAGCTAGATAGATTATTTTAAAATACAAATCAGATTATCTTCCCATTTCTACCGCCTATCACACACAATAAATTCAAGATTCCTACCACCACCAACCAGACCCTCTCTGATCTAGCTAACCTCCATGTTCATCTTTCTACCACTTTTCATGTTTCTTAATAGCCTTAAGAGTCACATAGGCCTTCTTGGTATTCCTCAAACACTCTACTTCAGGGTCTTGGCACATGGTATTTCCTCTGAGCCATAGTGCTCCTTCCTCAATGTTGTCAGGGGACTCAGGTCATTCCATTTCAACTTTAATTGCACCTCCTCCTTGAAGCTGACCACTCTGTACTAGTACGCACCATTCCCAGCTCATTCTCAATCCCCGTAACCAGTTTTATTTTGCTTCACATATCACTACTTGATACTAATTACTAAATGTATTCTGTTCTTTTCTATTTCCCAGTGTTGAATGTTACTCAAGTAGGCAGGGCTGTATCTTGTTCTCTGGGATACCCCAGTGGCTTCAACAGTAGCGCTAAGTGGCAAGAACCCCTAGGATAGTAAACACGTGTGGAATCAGCACATAAACTACAAGTAATTCAATATAGACCTTTCAAGCCACCTAAGACCAGATAATAAAGAACCCGTGAAGCTTATCAAAAAATAAGGACTTGAGAATTCTGAGTAGACGGCAGCGTGAGCAGACAAAAGGCCCCAACCTTCTCCCCATACAAATACCAGGAAGAGTAACCAGGAATCTGTGCCAAATCCCATGACAACTCTGAAATGATGGGCAAAATTGTTCCTTCTCTTGTGCCCAAGCAGGACGGTTTCAGGGTTCATTCATGTCAGAGCATGCACTGTCATTTCATTTCTCTCTAGTACTGAATACGATTCTGTTGCATTGTGTATGACAAGAAGTCACAGCCATCAGGTTAATGAAAATTCATAGTGACCCAATAGGACAGGGCTCAACTGCCCCCATGAGTTTCCAAGGCAGTAGCTCTTCATGGGAGTAGAAAGCCCCATTGTTTTCCCAAGGAGTGGCTGGTGGTTTTGAACTACTGACCTTTCAAATTGCAGTTCTACTCATAACCACTATACCATCAAAGCTCCTAGTTTATATTTATATATATATATATATATATATATATATATATATATATATATCACATTTTGTTTATCTGTTGACAAACATTTAGGGTGTTTCCCCATTTGGGCTATTGTGAATAGTGATTAAATGAATATTGGTATTAAAATATCTTTGTTTCTTTTGTTTTCAGTGGCGTCTTCCTCCAAAATGGGGAGCCGAGTCCTTATTCACTATCTGGTCTTGGGCTGAAAGCTCTACTGACACTTGCTCACGGTGGGGGACCCTGCTGGCCTTTGAAATACCAGTGACACCGCTTCCAGCATCACAGCAGCACACAAGCCACCACAGAGAAGTGGGGCAAACCATCAGAGAAGCTGGGTGACATGAAGAGTGCAGCCTCAGGATTGGAGGAAGGCTTATCAACAACTTTGTGTGCTGAAAGTGAAGAGTAATTGAAGCCCTTGCTGATGGACATCAGAGATTGTAGCCTTCTATATTAATTACAACTCAGTGTCAAGAAAACCCAAATCCTCACAACTAGACCAAGAGGTCACATCACGAGAAATAAAGAAGAGGTTGAGGTTATCAAGGATACTGTCTTACTTGGATCCACAATCAGTACTCATAGAAGTAGCAGTCAAGATATCAAAGACAGATTGCATTAGGTACATCTGCTGTACAAGACCTCTTGAGTGTGTTGAAGCAGGAAGAGGTTATGTGAGGACTAAGGAGTGCCTGACACAAGCCATGCTAGTCTCCATTGCGTCACATGCATGTGAAAGTTGGACATTTGATAAGGAAGACCATAGAAAAGTTGATGCATTTGAATTGTGGTGCTGGAGAAGAATATTGAAAGTATCGTGGAGTGTTCAAAAGAAAAAGCAATCTCTCTTGGAAGAAATAAGGCCAGAGTGCTCCTTAGAGGCAAGGATGGCAAGACTTCATCTTACATACTTTGGACATGTTGTCAGTGAGACCAGTCCTTGGAGAAGGACATCGTATTTCCTAAAGTGGAAGGGCTGGATGGACACAGCGGGTGTACCCATGGGCTCAAGCATAGGAGGAATTGTGAGGCGGGCCTAGGACCTTCCAGTGTTGCAGTCTGTCTGCCTGTTGTGCATAGGGCCGCTATGGTTCAAAGCTGACCTGAAGGCACCTAACAACAACAACGACACTTTTTTGTTATCAGTTGTAAACGTTATACTGGATTCAAGTGGTTCCTGGGCTTAATCCTGTCTTAGTCGTGCCTTCTTATAAAAGGAAAGAAAGCACAAAGCAGAGTCACACAGGAGGAAGATGCCTTTTGAAGGCATATCTAAAGCCAAGGACTGCCAAGAGCCTTTGGGGACTAACAGAAGCAGGAACAGATAAGGATGGAGCATTCTCTAGAATCGACAGACAGAACATGGTCCTATGGATGCCCTGAGTTCAGACTTCTAGACTCCAGAACTCTGAGACAATAAATTTTTGTGCTTTAAAGTGATTTATTCTGTGGTATTTTGTTATGACATCCCTGGGAGATTATGGCTTGAGAAATATAGGAAAGAAGAACACAGTGTCACAGAGCTCAAGGGAAAATATGATATTTCAAGAAGGTAAAAGGAAGAGTCAGCAGCGTCCAGTACTAACAACAGATAATATGCAGAGCTACCGGACTTACCCCTGAGGAAGCTGGTACTGATGTCAGTAAGATGATTTCCATAGAATTGCTATGGGACTCTCCCAGGACTCTTTCTGGGCATATGTTCTTCAAGCAGTTATAAATCAAGCTCTAATTTATATGCTGGTTTACAAATATGGAGAGGCCCAAGGAAGTTTTCTCCTTTTTCCGAGCTAAAAGTCAAAGCAATTAGCAAGGGCAGGACACAGGGACCATATTTCACCAAACATAGGCATGAGACCAAGATGTAGGCAAAGTTTTATGAGGTATTCTGAAGGATACCAAATCCTGTCCTTCATAAATAACCAAAAGCTCTAACATTTTGTTTACCAAAGTTAAACAAAGAAAATGTTATATAATTGATCTGAACCCTTGCGGGCTGCTCAGAATCTCAGACCAAGCAATGTTCCTCCCTTGGGGGAACCTCAAGTTCTATTTGGATCATTTCTACATTCACAAAACTATTGGCCTTCCAAGCTGGGCCTGTCAATTCCTAGAGTACGCGGAACTCTCAGCAAATACTCCCACGGTGGCCTCAGCCCTGAAGCCCGTGTTTCAAGGTCTTTTGGTATAGAACAAGTGCACGAGGACCTGACAAGCATGCATGTGCTGGTTATTCATAAATATAAAGGGTTAAGGTTTTACTGCCTACACACACACATGCACACACATACAACACACTAACACCCACCACACACCACATTCATATTCACACCACACACATCACGTATATGACACACACACTAATTTTCATAGTCACGTCCCCACATACACTTTTTAAAATCATTTTATTGGAGGCTCATACAACTCATCATAATCCATACATACATCCATTGCGTCAAGAACATTTGTACATTTATTGCCATCATCATTTTCAAAACATTTTCTTACTATTGGAGCCCTTGGTATCAGCGCCTCATTTTTTCCCCTTCCCTCCCTAATGAACCCTTGATTATTTATAAATTATTGTTATTTTTCTATGTCTTGTACTCTCCAATGTCTCCCTTTACCCCCTTATCTGTTGTCCATCCCCCTGGGACGGGGTTATAGGTAGGTCATTGTGATCGCTTCCCCTTTTCTCCCCCCACCTTCCTCTTCCCCTCCTGGTGTGGCCACTCTCAATATTGGTCCTGAGGAGTTTATCTGTCCTGTGTTTCCAGTTCTTATCTGTACCTATTTATGTACTCTGATCTAGCCATATTTGTAAGGTAGAATTAGGGTCATGATAGTGGCAGGGAGTAAGCATTAAAGAACCAGAGGAAAGGTATGCCCACGTACACTTACACATACTTTACCATCACATTTTACTTGTGATACTGATACATATTGCTGGATTCTTTGTGAAAAATATAGAACGACACCAAAAGCATCAAGACAATGGAAATAAAAAGATCGCTGAGGATACAGATGCTATAACAAAATGTGAAGAAAACAGATGGTGCCAGCTATCAGAAATATTCATGCTTAGGGTCTTAAAGACTTGTCTTCAAACAAGCAGCTGTCTAAGTGAGGCATTAACTAAGTCTACACGGAAGAAACACACCAGCCTGTGTGATCCAAGTATTGTAAATAATAAAACCCAAATCCAAGGACACGGAGAACAGTGGAAGCCCAAATTTTATTTTCAGGGTCCTCATATGGATTTAGTTTCAGGTGACTCCCTGATGACCATAGTGGAGAGATGTAAATAGTTTTGTTAGCAGACAGAGTGCACTGTAAACTCAATTTTGAAGGTGTTGCTAGGTTAAAATGTAGTACTCTCTCATTTGATGATCGCCCTATTAGCCCATTTTAAAGTTGTTTCCGTTTTTGTTTTCTGCTCTCTCTTTGATTGAGGTTTTTCTATGCTTTGTCTAGTCATTGATGTTGGGTTTTGATTGCCTGCTTGCTTTGTATGATTTTGTACAATTCTGTTTTGTTTTCCATGATTTTCTGTATATGAAATCCTTGTGGATTGTAACTGGATAAACGCATGGCAGGGGGAGCTGGGGGCACTGACAATGACGATGAGAAGAAAATGTTCTGAACTTGATCGTGATGATGATTGCACAAATGCAGCATGATTCAGTGGGAGTAATGCACATAGTTATGTATCAGAAAGAAATGGTCAACTTTCAATCATTTCAAGAGGCAACATACGCGATCCAGGACAGATGGTACTCTCACTCAATATCATGCTGGAAGTCTTGTCACACGTATTAGACAACAAAAACAGCAGCAGCAAAAAGTCAAAGGAATCCAAAATGGCAAAGAAGAAGTGAAACACAATTTTCATAGTCTTCACAACTGGATAAAGAGGTAACATCATGATAAATGGAAAAAATATTGACGTTGTCAAGGACTTTGTCTTGCTTGGATCCCCAATCGATGCTGATGGAAGCAGCAGTCAAGAGATCAAAAGATGAGCTGCATGAGGGAAACCTGCTGCCCAAGACCTCTTCAGATTATTGAAAAGCAGAGAAATTACTTTTAGGACTGAGGGGTTTCTGACCCAAGCCGCGGTATTTTCAGCTGTGCCATATGCATGTAAAAAGTGGACATTGGATTGAAAAGATCAGAGAAACATCAATGCATTTGAACTGTGGTACTAGAGAAGAATATTGGAAGCACCATGGACTGCGGAAAGGGCAAACCGATCTGTCTCGGAAGAGGTATGGCCAGAGTGCTCCTTAGAGACAAGGAGGAGAGATTTCATCTTACATACTTTTGACATGTCTGGAGAAAGACCTCATACTTGGTACAATAGCAGGGCATCAAAAAAAGAGGAAGCTCCTTGACCAGATGGATTGACACAATGAGCTCAAACATAAGAACAATTGTGAGCGTGGCACAGAACTAGGCAGTGTTTCATTCTGTTGTGCACGGGGTCACCATGGGTCGGAACTGATTTGATGATACCTAACAGCATAGGTCAATACCACTTGGTACTCCTTCGTAGCTAACATTATCTTTAACGGCTGCTTCTCATAGATCCAGAGAAATGCTTCGCATGGCACAACTATTGGTCTCTGCTTGTATAGAGAACATGAGAAGGAAGGTAGTCAAAGGTTCAAAGAAGAAACTAGCCCATGGAACGAATAGCCCACAGGAGCCGTAGCTTTTAGCTTGAAACCAGA
Organism: Tenrec ecaudatus; assembly: GCF_050624435.1. NCBI lineage: Eukaryota > Metazoa > Chordata > Mammalia > Afrosoricida > Tenrecidae > Tenrec > Tenrec ecaudatus. The sequence goes on along the minus strand of NC_134530.1, from coordinate 266,547,988 downwards.
AGAACTAGATAGTGCTCAACTTCCTCTAATGGCAGTTCTGACCAGGGACACAATAGAAGACGCATTCTCTGGAACACACTCTCTCCTGAGTAAAATGGGGGAAAAATACAGAACAAAACTTTGAAAGGACAAAGTCAACTGGAGTGACTTTGAAAGGACAAAGTCAACTGGAGTGATAGAGACTAAAGAAATCCTCAAAACTATCACCCTAAAATTACCTTTGAACTTGGACTTGAAGCTATTTCTGTAGGTCCACTTTCGGCCAAATAATAGACTGATTTATAATACACAATATCCATCCATGTGTTCTCTTAAGCAATTAACTACATTAGATCAAATGATCAACATTTGCCCAAAGCAAAATTGAGAGGTTAAAGAGGGGAAACAGATCAGACGGAATGGAAATAAAGAGAAGGCTAGCACAATGTAAAACTTGTAACCAACGGCACAGAGTAAATTGTATCAAAATTGTTAAAGGGGAGCATAATTTGTTATGTGAATTTTTACTTAATGCGCAATAAAATAATATCTTTTTTAAAGAAGAAAAAAACCGATCGAGGGCAGAGATTGTCCTCAATATTCTCGGATCTGGCCCTCAACTTCTTATGTTTGCTCTAGGAAAAGCATACACTCTCAGAAGGCAGGTGACCTTTGGGGACTAGGGAGCTTGGACAAGCTCTAGCATGAACCCAAATCCACACCAGGACTCTCAGCCCTGGAGGGAGCCAATTCTCCTGCTGTCTCAGGAATGTGCCAGATTGCCGACAGCCATCAAGGACCCGAACTCCTCAGCATACAAGCGGACTCCTCCAATGAACTGTATACCTACCGGGAAGGCCCACACAGACTCTTGTTTGGCTGGTCCCTTCAAAACTCAAGTTTTCTATCAACACCTGACCACAGGCACTCATTGGAGAAATCAGATATGGATGGTCGGGGCACACACACAGAATCCAAGTTGGCTTGTGACTTTCCCTGTGCAGTTCCAGCAAAAGCTAAGACATACACCGTATCCTAGCAATGAAATCCAAGAAGGATTGCGACAGGAAATTTCCTAAACGTCGGTCAGTAGAACTGGGTTCTATCAGAGGTTGGAAAACTAGGGCCCATGGGTCAAATCCAGGCTGGGACCTGCTTTCATAAAAAGCAAGCGTTACTGAAACACGATCGCACGTGCTCACTTTCCTGTCATCTTTGACGGCTTTGGTGCTGTAATGCGGAGCTGAGTGGTGGCAATGGAGCCCATGTCCGCCACAAAACCAAAGAGATGTACTATTTGGTCCTTCACAGAAAAACTCTGTTAATCTTGGATTCAATTATACTTTCTCGCTATGTCGCTATTAAAATGAGCATGTAAATCTGCAATTATGGTGAAGGAAAGATATCCATGATATACTAACTCAAAATCAAACCAGTCAAAGTGACTCATGCCCATCCTAAATCAGGAGTTCTCAACCTTCCTAATGCCGTGACCCTTTCATACAGTTCCTCGTGTGGTGGTGACCCCCAACCATAACATTATTTTCGTTGCTATTTCATAAATGTAATTGCGCTACTGTTATGAATCAGGTGACCCCTGTGAAAGAGTCGTTTGACACCCCCCCAAAGGGGTCGCGACCCACAGGTTGAGAACCGCTCCCCTACAGGATCACATTTTGGGTTTCTGAGATTGTGACTCTTTATGGGAATCGAAAGTCCCATCTTTCTCCTGAGGAGCAGCTGCTGGTTTTGTGATAAGCGTCACAACACATAACCACTGGGCCAGCAAGGCTCCTTTATCCACAACACGGTAATAAGGAAAAAATGCTAAAGAATACTTCCCCTAGGAAGATATGGAAGGAAAAAGATAATAAGTGGTCTTTCATTTTTCCAGTTAAGAAATTTTATTTGCATTTTTAACTAATCCTTATACTGGGGGCTCTTTAACTTTATTCTTTATACTTTTGTTTTTATGTGTTATTCTTTTCACGGTGAGTGTATTTTCATTTTTCATAAAAAGCAAGTTGCTTTCATTTGGGGGAGGAAAAGAAGCGGGGGGCTCACCAACTACTGTTCTCTCCTGCCCATGATCAGACAGGTGAGCTCTGCTGCCTGCCACACCTCCATGCCTACGTGCTAGTGGACGTGTCTGAGTTAACAGGGACCCATCCCAGGGAGGCAGCTTGGCTTCTGTGAGGAGGAGGAAACGAGAGCAGGCCTACAGCCTATGGCACCCCAAATATCTCATCAAAGAGCCATAGAAGACCGTTTTGTCAAAGTGGACATCACTAGAATCTTGGAGAAAGGGCTCTGGTTGGGGCAGCTCCTGCTTCCAGGTTCTTTCTCCTGCTGTAATCCCTTGGCATTTGGCCATAGGCTACGCTGGCAGGGAAGACTCACCACCAAGTATGGTCTCCTAGCCACCTAATCTGGCAGAAAAAGAGTCGAGAGAATGTTCTCACCGTAAGTCACTTTCTGGTCTCAACATGCAGGGCACCATATGACTTGGCATGGAGATAGTGCCAGGTCTCTGAGGAGACAGCACAGTGTCCAAACATGAATGACTTATTTTTAGAAATGTCTGCCCTTCATGCCTTGGCCCCCGTTCAGGGTGAGGAATGGCATTCCCTCTGACTCAACTCCCAAGCTTACTCCATTTCAGAGAACAAGGTATTCGCCCCTTGATCTCATGGACTGTAGGCAGTTCCAGTTCTTCCGAAAAAAGAAAAAAAAAAAAACGCTACAGTAATTCTGACTCTTTTTGAACCACTGTGCAAACTGCTTCTAAAATTTCATCATTCCTTTAACATTTGGTGCCCCATGCAGAGGGCAGATATTTCTGTATCTTTCTGGATTCCCATTATCATCAGAGCCAAGATGTAAAGGAATTCTTGTGACATGATTTCCCAGCCCTGTGGGCTTGATTAGATAACACACCCAAGGAAACCAGAGGGCGGGCTTTCTCCTCTGGCCCAGTGGGCCAGGGACCCATCATCCCCGCAGTCCTGCCCCTCAGCAGGGGCCTTATCCTCGAGCATTTCGCAGTCTCTTTCATCAGTCTCCGCGTGATGTCCAGAGACATGAAGGGATGGAGTGTTTTCTTCCGAACAGGCACTGCAATTCGTGTTCTGCTGTAATCCATAATGAGTTTGACAGGAGGAAGTATCGCTGAGATCAAGAAAAAAATAGTGGCAAGTGCACACGGTCCTGCTTCGCTCTCAGAAAATCTCAGGGTTGTGCGTTGAGGGTGCAAAGTGCAGGGGGGCGGAGCCGAGGAAAGAGGGAAAGAGCATTTTCTTTCTGGAGGCCAGGGGCCCACAGCTTTCCGGAGGCAGCCAGGTGGCAGCTGGCCTTCCCCAGTTGTTGCGGTGTGGCGGGGGCTTCAGATGTCAGTTGTCTCGAAGCACAGGAAGTCCCAGGCCTGTCCGTATCTAAATCATGTGAAAGAAGAGGCCGCTGTTCGCTTGGATTGGCCCCAAAGGTGCTCATTCGTTCCAGTCTCTCCTTCTGCCTCTTCCATCCTAGGCAACGTAGGCAGCACTGACCCACGGCACAAGCCAAGGCCTCAGTGACTGGGGGCAAAAGCTTTAGCTTTCTCTTATTTTGTTAGGAGGTATCATACAAATTAAGATTTCCAGGCAGCCTTAATGTATGCTTTATAAAGTTGTAGCCTTTAAATTCAACCTTGTCCCCACCTATAATTCTCCACCAAAGCAATTCTCCTTAAAACAGCCCACTCAAGGAGCCTGAGAGCGATGGCTTCCCCACAGACCCCACACAGCCACCAGACGCCACCATTCGCAAGTGACTTGGATCCTTCAGCTGCTCTGGGATTAAGAGTTGATCAAGATTTATATGTACTCAGAAGGTGAGAGATGTTTCACATGAAACAGAAACAATAGAACTCTCTGGATCTGACTTGTAGTCTACTTATTTGGGCCTTTGTTTCTCATTAGGGTTGGACCTTTCAACTGTTCAGTATGCTTTCTCAGATCTTCAGCTTTATTCTTTGAGTTAATGAGATTCTCCATTCTTTTTCAGGCTAAGTGCGTCTAACGCAGGAATTACTTCAGTCCCTGGAGCCCTGGCATCATCATACACAGTGGATGTCACCCCACCATCCAATGCAGAGTTTCCTAGGCCTCTTATAAGTCCATTGAAATAGCCCAAGACAAACCTTCAAGTAATGCCCCTTTATAAGATTCAATTTCTTATCTTAAAAACGTGGCATTTAAGGAATAATTTGAAAAATTATATTCAGCTTTAACATACTTAAAGTCATTATCTGAATTTTCCCATGTACAGGTAAGACCTGGTCTCACTCAACCTTAATATATGACCGTCATACTGAAAACCCTCCAAACCAATCCTAACAGTTCTCAGTTGTGAGTCTCATTTTAATCTCACAATACCTCAGTGATATTGATGATGACCACTTTAGCAATAAGAAAGAAGTCACCAAAAGTCACAGAGCCAATATCAGGGGGTTCAAAAGGGTTGTGGAAAATGTAACGAAAATATAATGGATTTTTTTCCACAAATGTTTGAAGCCCCCTCAGATGTAATAGAAGCAGAGGACCAGAAGTCGAACTCCTGACACCCCATTCAGCAACTCAACATCTCCCCTACATGTAGCTACACAGCTACAAACAACAAAGTGTGGGACTTCGGCCCATTGCAGTCAGTGGGCATTCAAGTGGTCTGGTGGACTAAAAACAGGATGGGAAACGCAGAAACTCTGCTTTTTCCTGCCATCCGAGTTCATGGGTTATTCTGATGTCATTAATAGCCAACTGTCGGACAACTACCAGTGTGTATTCATTTCTCTCTGTTCGTTTCCTTCTGAGTCTGTCAGGGATCTCACAGCCAGGGCCCTGTTCTGGGGATATTTATAGCTGTCCATTGGGGTCAGACATGCAAACTCTCTTCAAATCTCCTTGCATAACATAAAGGGCTTTTGTAGGCAAAGAGTGGAAAGGCAACCAAGAACAGCCTTTCCTTTTCCCCTGGCCTTGGAAAAAGTCCATCTGCATTCCTCAGGATCTGAGAACTCTGAAAGAACTGCAGTGAAATACTCAAAGGAAGCCAGCATCACCTCCCTATCCTCTCGTTCACGCTCAAAAAAGGGCCTCAGAGGAGTGATGGTAGTAACCATTGGTTGAGTTTAAGTCAGAGGTCTTCTTTAGCCTCTGATTTAAAAGGACGAACCAATCTGTCTTGGAAGAAGCGTGACCGAAGAAGAATGACTGCATGTAAATGGGGGTGCTGGAGAAGCACACTGAAAGGACCATGCACTGCTACAAGGACAAATATCTAAAATACAACCAAAGCTCGCCTTGGAACAGTGGTTCTCAACCTGTGGGTCACGACCCCTTTGGGGTCAAAAGACCCCTCCACAGGAGTCGCCCACTTCATAACAGTAGCAAAATTACAGTTAAGAAGTAGCAATGAAAATAATTTCATGGCTGGGGGCCAACACAACATGAGGAACTGTTAACGGATCACGACATTCGGAAGGTTGAGAACCCCTGCCTTAAGAGGAAAGAATAGACTTTGTCTTAAATACTTTGGACATATCAGGAAAGACCAGTCCCTGGAAAAGGATACCATGTTTCGTAAAGTAGAGGGGCAGCGAAAAAAGAGAAAGGCCCTCAACAAGACGATGGGCACAGTGGCTGCAACAACTGTGAGGGTGGCGTGGCACTGGGGACCTTGTCATTCTGTTGTGCACAAGGTGAGCTATGGGTCCGAAGCAACTAGATGTCATACTGGGGCAGACTCGGGGTGCAAGAAGCATTGGCTCCATGATGATAGGAAGTGATGGAATGTGTGGACTGGAGGAAATGATCTGTATCTTATCTGAGTTAGAAATTGTCCAGGTCATCAGCATACACCACCATCCTTCATTCACAAATCCTAATCTCTGCAGTGATTAAAGTTCTTAAGCACACAGTCTTTTCAGTCAAGGTGCGGTGTAACAACAATGAAACATACAACATTCCTCTAGTTCTTAAATGCTTCCTCCCCACCAACCATGACCACCACCGCTACCACCACTATCATGATCCCAATTCTACCTTACAACTCAGGCTAGACCGGAAGATGTACACTGGTACCGACAGGAGCTGGAAACACGGGGAATCCAGGACAGATAAACCCCTAAGGACCAGTGGGGAGAGTGGGAGCTACCAGTGGTGATAGCGGGAGGGTGGGTGGAGGGTGAGGGAGAAAGGGAGAACTGATTATAATGATCTACATATAACCTCCTCTCTGGGGGATGGACAACAGAAAAGTGGGCGAAGGGAGACATCGGACAGTGTAAGATATGGCAAAGTAATAATTTATAAATTATCAAGGGTTCATGAGGGAGAGAGGAGTGGGGAGGGAGGGGAAAAATGAGGAGTTGATACCAAGGGCTTAAGTAGAAAGCAAATGTTTTGAGAATGATGGCAACAAATGTGCAAATGTGCTAGACACAATGGATGGATGTATAGATTGTGAGAAGCATTGTATGAGCCCCCAATAAAGTGTTTTTTTTTTAAAGAAAAGCATTTACATTTCTGCCAAGCAGAGAATCATGTGACTTCAAATCCCGAAGGACACGGGATTTCATGGAAAGATTAAAAGAAGACCAAGCTTATTCTGTAACAAATTAACCAGTCTTGTCTGATTTTTTAATTCAAAACTTTTAAAAGAATCCTTGCTTTGCCACCGTGTTTTCTTGTCTTCCTCAAATCATATATGTATCAATTTTGTAAATTTAATGATAACTTATGATTGGAGCTCAATTTAAAAGAAAAATCAATGTAAATCTTAGTCCTCAGTCTCTACACATAGTGTATAAAGAGGTCAACAAGGGGTTACAACAGACCTGCAAAATTTCTTGTCAAGGGGCCCAAAATTCATGAAAGTATGTGGTGAGATCAAGCCAACTCTTTGACCTCAGAAGGTCTGGGGAAAATGTTCTCTTACATGAGATCAGCTGCAGAATCATCTACCAAAGTCCAGTCTGAAAACATATGAGTCACGCACACACGAACACACATCAATGCCCTGGCTACAAGAATGAGTTATTCTGTTCTTACATACCAAAGGAACTAATGATTATACCCAGTAAGTGTTTGTTCTTCCTTTTGGTGGGTGAAAGCTTACAGAGCAGATCATAGTTTTACATTAGCCAATCAGTTTTCCATTCAATCCTTAATAAACTTTTTGTTTCATCTAATCAATTGAAATCCCCACAGTGTAACATCACTTATCCCACTGACTCCCTGTGTTTCCTGTTTCCATTCTTTCTTCCCTAACCCTTTTGAACATTGTCCTTAGATAAATGTTGCCCTTCTCGTCTCCAGTGGTTGACTATTCTCACGTGTGTCCCTCTCCTTAGTGTTCTTGCTCTCCTTCTAAACTTGTTTTTGGCTAAAAATTGAGCCACGGGGATGAGTTCCAGATCTGAAGGAAGACTAGGGGCTAAAGTCTGAGGATTCCACCAATCTCTGTCTACCTAGTAAACCTGGGTTTTTTTTTTTAATATTTTAAAATTTGTTCCACATTTTCTCCCATTCCATCCAGGATCTTTCAATGTGATTCTTCTCCAACCAGTTGGTAGCAGTAGCCAATACCATCTATTTCTTCCTGAATTCATGAAAAGCATATTTATCTACTTACAGTTCAACCTATTTTATTAAATCTAAAAATCAGAACAAAGTATGCACCTTCAAAATACATATATACATTAACTAATACAATGTTTTTGGCCAGACAATTCTAACAATGGAATATTATTAGAAATGTTTTTAACCACAGAAAAGATCTAAGAAATTCAATTTGGGTTTCATTATTGTTCAACACAAATGATGTAATGATGACACTTTACAATAAAAAGAGTGTCCCCAGCCTGGTGGAGACAGAGAGGTGCAGAGAGGAAGTAGACAGAGTGGGATGGGGGGATGAAATGGTCAAAACCAGTCCCACGGTATAGCAACCTACAGACAGCTAAAGCAGAAATAAAGTGAGACTTCTATGGTTTAAAAGGTAAATTTGGTGAAGGAAATTTTGTTTAATTCTGAATAAGAATCTCATTATAGCAATACTAGTATTTCTCCACCACTTCTCTGTCAGTTGGTCATAGTGTGGTGGCTTGCATGTTGCTGTGATATTAGAATCTATGCCGCCAATATTTCATGCAATGGCATGGCAACCCATGGTAGACATGTTCTAACAGAGCTTCCAGACTACCTATTCATGAGAGATACTTTTTGTTTCCAATAAATGGCAACTCTACACATACGGACCTCGCCAAATGGGAGATACACAGAAATCAAATCACTGCATCTGTGGAAAGAGTAACTGATGCTCAATATCATCAGTCAAAACAAGGCTGACCAGCCTCTGGGGCCATGCAGCAGAGCAGCGGGGGGAGCAGAGCAATGAAGTCCACACAGATAGATGTGGGGCCAGGGCATGGCACCCCATCAGACTCTACTGGAAAGCACTCATGAAGGACAACAAATAGACCCTGAACTGTTTACAGGGTTTTTTGGTGTTGTTGTTGTAGCTATTGTTTTACTTTCTATTGTTGTTTCTGGGTACTCAGTCTTGTGATGGTACAGAGCATCTACCTGGAAGGGCTAGGCAGTATAAACAAGCCAGAAGAGAGAAGAATGGGATGACAGTTCTGGGGGGACATGGGAAAAGGGGAGGTGGGGGGAAAGGAAGTGGATGTTAACAAACCCAGGGACAAGGGAACAAGTGATCCAAAATCAGTGGCAAGGAGGGTATAAGAGGTCCGGCAGGGCTGGATCAAGGGCAATGTAACCAAGAGGAATTCCTAAAACAAAAATGAAGGCTGAACGTGATAGTGGGACAAGGAAAGTACAAAGAAATAGAGGAAAGAACTAAGAGGCAAAGGATAGTAATAGAGATCTAAATACAGGTATATACTGATGTAAATATCTTTATATACAACAAAGGGGAAATAGATCTATGTACATATATTTATAGGTTTAGTATTAAGGAAACAGATGGACAGTGGGCCCCTGCTCAAGTACTCCCTCCACACAAAAACATTTTGTTTTAACAATTCGGCAGTCTGAGATGCTCACCTTCCTGACACGATCGCTGAAGACAATAGGTGCACAAGTTAATGTGGTGAAGAAAGCTGATGGTGCCTAACTATCAAAAGATATAGTATCTGACGTCTTAAAGGCTTGAAGATAAACAAGCAGCCATCTAGCTGAGAAACAACAAAACCCACATGGAAGAAGCACACCAGCCTGTCCCAACTAGATCGCTGATGACAAAGCGGGTACATAAACAAAAGTGGTGAAGAAAGCTGATGGTTCCCGGCTGACAAACAATATAGAACCTGGGGTCCCATAGGCTGGAAGATAAACAAGGGGCCATCTAACTGAGAAACAATAAAGCCCACATGGAAGAAGCACGCCAGCCTGTGAGATCACAAGGCATCGAAGGGATCAGGTAGCAGGCATCAAAGACAAAAAGAAATCATAGCATTGTGAATGAGGGGAAGAAGGGAGTAGGGACACAGGGCTCATCTGGGAGAAATTGGACATCCCCTTGCAGAAGGGCTGTGGGGAGGAGATGAGCCAGTCAGGGTGCAGTGTAGCAATGATGAAATACACAGTTTTTCTCTAGTTCTTGAATGCTTCCTACTCCACATTATCATGATCCCAATTCTACCTTACAAATCCAGCTGGACCAGAGGATGTACACTGACACAGAGAGGAACTGAAAACACAGGGAATCCTGGACAGATGAACCCCTCAGGACTAGTGGTGATAGTGGTGATACTGGGAGGGTGGAGGGAAGGTGAGGGAGAAAGAGGGAACAGATTACAAGGATCTACATATAACCTCCTCCCTGGGGGACGGACAGCAGAGAAGTGGGTGAAAGGAGACACCGGATGGTGTAAGATCTGACAAAATGATAATAATTTATAAATTATCAAGTGTGCATGGGGGAGGAGGAAGGGGGAAGTAGGGAGGGAGGGGAAAAATGAGGAGCTGATACCAAGGGCTCAAGTAGAAAGCAAATGTTTTGAGAATGATGATGGCAACAATGTACAAATGGATGTGGATATGGATTGTGATAAGAGTTGTATGAGCCCCCAATAAAATGATTTTTAACATTAATAATAAATAAATAAGTAAAACAAGGCTGACATTTGAACAGTCTAACAACTACTCAAACGCATCAACTACCCATAACCTCAAAAAAATTAAAACAAGTCTACAAAAGCCCAGGTGTTGTTACTGTTAGGTGCCATCAAGTCAGTTTCTACTCACACTGACTCCATGTGCAACCGAATGAAATACCCCGTCCTGCTCCACCCTCACAATTGTCACGTGTGAGCCCATCATTGCAGCCATCTGTCACTCCATCTCACCAAGAGTCATCCTCATGCTCACTGTCCCTCTGCTTTCACAAGCATGATGTGCCTGTTGAGGAGCTGGAATTTGTTAAAGTATTTGTCAAAGATTATTTTCCAGATAGATTCTCAGAAACCTATTGCTTTGTTTATTTTTCCTTCTCCTGCTTCTCCCACGGAGTGTTGGCACAAGGAATGCCTATATTGGTTTTCTTTAATAAATTCTTTTCCTAGATCTATAGAAACATATCCCGATCAGATAGCAGAGTTAATTATGCAAGACAGAACTGAATGTATGCATTTAATTGCTTATGATCCTATTAAAATAGTTTTCTATTGTACGCCATCTCAAATTAACACTTTGTTGGAACAAACTTTTAATTGGCTGTTTTTGCAGGATATACTGAACAATTAGATTGCTATTATTCTTCAGGTGATTTTTGGACATTTTAAAAAATTACTTCTTGAATTTAGTACAGAAAGCTACATCACAAAATAAATTATATTTTTACAGATGCCACCCATATACTTAGTTTGGAGAAACAAGTCTTTGTGCATGTCTCTCTTGACACTTTTTCTGGATTTATTTGGGCTACACCTCACACAGGTGAGGCAACAACAAATTCTTTTGTGTTGTTTTTTTTAAACTTAATTTTTTGTTGTTTTTTTCATGGGCAGTTCATAATAATAAATAATGGACCAGCCTACACTGGTAAATTTTTTTCTTTATTTTGCAATGACTAGAAAATACATCATGTTACTAGAATCCTTTATAAGCCACAAGGGCAAATTTTTTTAATGTGCTCACTGCATGCTAATGGTGCAACTACAAAAAATAAAAAGGGGGGAGAAGGCAGTCTCTTCCCCCAAGGGATTTATTATTATAATTTTATTTTATTTAACAATATTTCTTTGTCAAAGACTCATATAGCACTTGTGCTGAAAGACATTTTCTTCCTCTCTTCATATATCTTTGAGACCTATTAAAGTGTGGTAGAAAAATGGTGATAGAAATTAAATATCAGGATCTTTTTGGTCCAAGGGAAGGGTTTTACTTATATTTCAACAGATAATGGAAAGAATGTATGGATTCCTTTGGGGCATGTCTGACCACGAGGATAATGTTCCTGCCCTGAGAAATTTGTCTCCAGAGGTTCCTGTTGGGACAGTTTCAGTTAGAGACCGAATGTATGTTTCCGGTCATGTTGGCCGTGCTTGTCACTCCTCTGAAGTAAGTGCAAAGCACTTTTATTGGGCTTCATTTCTCATCCCCTATTAGTACAAATTGCTGAATGGTATTTCCTAGGACCTGTGGTTTTCACCAATGACACTCAATAGGCTCCAATGATATATCTGCTAAAGGGTTAATTTCAAAAACCTATAGAAAGCTAAATCAGCTTAATTAGATGAATGTAAATAGCAAATCAATAATAGGCATGAGATAGACAATTTACTAAAGATTATATCCAGATGGCCAATAATCATAAGAAATGCTTGTGTTCATTAGACACAAGAGAAATAAAATTGAAACAATAAGATACCACCTCACACTGACAATCTTAAACTAATATTTAATAATAAATAAAATCTGGAGAGGATGTGAAGAGATTAGAACACTTATACATTGCTGGGGAGATTGCAGAATTGTGTACAACCACTATGGAAAACAGTACGGTGCTTTCTTAAACAAATGCAAGTACAAATACCTTAGGATCCTGCAATCTCTCTACTTGATATATACCCTAAAGAAATAAAGGGGAAAACACAGACAGACATATGCATACCCATGTGTTGCAGCAATTTCTATAATATAAAAAGGTCAAACAGTAAAAAACTGTATCTGTCAAGAAATGGATAAACAAACATTGGTACATATACAAAATGGAATATTATGCAACCTATTTTGCAGATGAGTTTTGGGTTTCCACTGTACTTCATAACCTTTCATAACTGGGTGTTTGCAACTTTAGCTTTGATACCTTTTTCAATCGACACATCAGAATCATACAGTCTGGTGTGCTTCTTTCTTGTGGACTTAGTTGATTCCTTGCTAGATGGCCACTTGTTCACATACAAGCCTTTAAGACCCCAGACACTTTACGGATTGATAGTCAGGCACCCTCTGATTTCTTCACCACAATTGCTTGTGCACCCTTATCTTCAGTGATCATTTCAAGAAGGCGAGTATCAAGCAAGGCCATATATCAGGATAAACCCTACTTGTGCTGAGGCTAGATATCAGCAGTACCCCAAAGCCCGTCTGCTTATCCATGGGATACACATATCTCAAATAAGAATACTGTTTTCCTAAATCCACATACAAAGTACGGTTAAGACATGGATACAATCCAGACAAGTCACATTAAATGCAATTTCATTTATACAGATCAAAGTTAGATTTTTCCCCTCCAATATACTCTTTTTAAATAAAAGTTTGATTGATCTGAGCTGTTTGTTTGGTTTCCACATGATTTAATCTTTTCTGGAGGGTCTGAACTCCTAGGAAAACAAAAACAGTACCATTATTAAGGCAATTACAGATGAACCTATGCTCTGTGCCAAGCTTCGCCACCAGCCATGAGGGTCAAGACCAGACAATTCTTCAGCAATTTTCAAAATCAGATTATCATTTGTGCAATATATCATATGCAAAAAATATGTATTTGGACAGCAATCTCATCAAAATGTTGGCAGTATCCTATTAAATCTCCCATAGAAGTGTTTTTTTCTTATTTCTTTTATTTTTCTTATCCCACCAACCCACCCTCTTAACCTGCCTATCCCTTCTCTCTCCCCCTCCCTCTCAAGCGTGGCTTCATCAGTCTTCCATGTCTTTTTCTTTATTTTTGGTGTGAAGACAATTTTTCTTTTTCTTTCTACCTTTATTATAATAATGTGATGAAATATTTATCTGCATGAGATTGACTGATTTTACTGAGGACGATATCCTCCAATTGTGTCCATGTCTGAGGTGCTTGACAGACTCATCATTGTTTTTAAGGAAGCATCATATTCCGTTGTATGTATGTATCAATGTTCATTTATCCATTTCTCTACAGATACAGTGATTTATTGTTTCTACCTTTTTGCTACTTTAGAAAGTGCTGCAACACATTGATATGCATATGTCTGTTTGTGTGTGTGTTTGTTTTTTATTTCTTTAGGGTATATACCAAGTAGAGAGATTGCAGGATTCTAAGGTATTTGTACTTGCATTTGTTTAAGAAAGCACAGTACTGTTTTCCATAGTGGTTGTACAATTCTAAAATCTCACCAGCAATGTGTAAGTGTTCCAATCTCTTCACATCCTCGCCAGCATTTATTGTTTTTTGTTTTGTTGCTGTTGTTTTTGCTAAGGTTGTTGGTATGAAGTGGTGTCTCACTGTCCAACGTCTCCCTTCACCTACTTTTCTGTTGTCCATCTCCCCAGGGAGGAGGTTATATGTAGATCCTTGTAATTGGTTCCCCCTTTCTACCCCACCCTCCCTCCACCATCCTGGTATTGCCACTCTCACCACTGTTCCTGAAGGGATCATCTATCCTGGATTCCCTGTGTTTCCAGTTCTTATCTGTACCAGTGTACATCCTCTGTTCTAGCCAGATTTTTAAGGTAGAATTGGGATCATGATAGGTGTGTGTGGGGCGGGGGGGGGTGTGGAGGAAGCATTTAGGAACTAGAGGAAATTTGTATATTTCATCATTGCTACACTGCACCCTGACTGGCTCATCTCCTCCCCGTGACCCTTTTGTAAGGGAGTAACCAGTTGCCCACAGATGTCTTTGGCCACCACTCTGTACTCCCCCTCATTCACAATGATAAGATTTTTTTGTTCTGATGATGCCTGATACCTGATCCCTTCAACATCTCATGATAGCACAGGCTGGTGTGCTTCTTACATGAGGGCTTTGTTGCTTCTGAGCTAGATTGCCACATGTTTACCTTTAAGCCTTTAAGACCCCAGACGCTATATCTTTTGATAGCTGGGTACCATCAGCCTTCTTCACCACATTTGCTTATGTACCCATTTTGTCTTCAGTGATTGTGTCTGGGAGTTCAGCATCATGGAATGCCAGTTTAATAGAACAAAGTATTCTTGCATTGAGGGAGTACTTGAGTGGAGTCCCAATGTCCATCTGCTACCTTAATACTAAATCTATACATATATGCACATAAATCTATTTACCCATCCTCATATAGAAAAATATTTACATATGTACATGCCTTTATGTAGACCTCTATAAATGCCCTTTGCCTCCTAGCCCTTTCCTCTATTTCCTTTTACTTTCCTCTTGCCCCACTATCATGTTCAACACTTCATTTGGGTTTCAGTAATTCCTCTAAGTTACATTACCCTTGGTCACGTCCTACCAAGCCTCCTACTCCCTCCTCACCACCGATTGGATCACTTGACTTGTTGTTCCCTTGTCCCTGGGTTTGTTGACAAGACTTCCTTTCCCCCCACTTTCCCCTCTCCCATGTCCCCCTGGAACTGTCAGTCCCATTGTTTTCTCCTCGAGATTGTTCATCCAGCCTATCTTATTTAGACAGACCTGAGGAAATAATAACATACACAAAAACAAGACCAAACAAAAGAAAACAAAACAACAACAAACTAATGACAAAAAACCAAAACACAACAACAAGAAAGATAAGCTTGTAGTTAGTTCAAGGACTGTTTGTTAGCCTTTAAGAGTGTTTTCCAGTCGAGTCTGATGGGGTGCCAAGTCCTGGCCCCAAAGTCTATTTTTTTAATTCCCCAGGGATTTCATTGCTCTGTTCCTTTGCTGTTCTGTTACGCACTCTTAGTGTTTTGCCTCGGTGTGGTAGGATCAGATCAGGCAGAATTCCCACACTGTGTCTCCAGTGTTGTCCCCTGTAGGGCTATGTATGGGTCAGTGAGGGATGTCGTGTCTCATATCAGGGCCGGCCATGTGCTCTTCTCTGTGGATTGGCTGCTCTAAGTGGGAATATCGTCCTCAAAGCTTGGTCACCAGGATGTGCTCCACTCTCTCTTCCTCCCCCTTCATTTGCTCCCCTGTGCTCTGATCAGACGTCTCTCTCTCTCTCTCTCTCTCTCTCTCTCTCTCTCTCTCTCTCTCTCTCTCTCTCTCTGCTCTTCAGTGCTGTCCTCTGAAATAAATTCTTCTGTGGGGAAGAGCAGGTGTCCACATAGTTGGGATTTGGGCCAGCCAAAAAGGGGCATTTGACAATATTCAACACTCTCTTTAATAAAAATACCCAAAATTAGGAATAGAAGGGAAATTCCTCAGTTTAATAAAGGTCATATGTGAAAATCCAACAGCCAACATTATGCTCAATGGGGAAAAACGTAAAGCCTTTTCTCTATCATGCTGGATGTCTGAGCCAGAACCGTTAGACAACAAAAAGGAATCAAAGGAACACAGTTAGACAAAGGAGAAGTGAAACTCTCTATTTGTAGATGATATTATTTTATATATAGAAAACACCAATGATGTCACAAAAAGATTGTTGGAAACAATCAAGGGATCTGGTAAAGTAGGAGTATATAAGATTAACAAGCAGAAATCAGCTGGATTCCTGTGTACCAGTGAAAAGAGTTCTGAAAACAACATCAAGGAAACAATACCGCTTACAATCACAAAGATGAAAGATGTAGGAATAAGCCTAACCAAAGGGGGAAAAAATACCTCTTTTTAAAAACTACAGAACACTATTATAAGAAACTGGAGAACTACACAAATGGAATAATATTCCATGTCCATGAATAAAAGGAATTAATAAATTTTAAAATATCAATACTATCCAAAGCAATCTATAAATATAACACAATTCCAATCCAAATCTCAATTTCCATTTATTTAAAGAAATGGAAAATCAAATTGCTAACTTTATATGGAGAGGGAAAGAACCTAGGATAAGCAAATAATTCCTTAAAAAGAACCTATCATGCTTGGTAAAGTAGAGACAGATCCTCAAAGATATGGCTTGACACAGTGGCTAAAATAATGGGTTCAACCATAACAACAATTTTGAAAATGACACAGAGTCAATCAAGGTTTCATTCTGTTGTACATAAAGTCACTTTCAGTTGGAACCAACTTAACAACAAAGACAACAAGCCCTATAAAGACCTGGGGGGTGGGAATGAGAAAACAATGACATCGGATATTCAAATAGAGAACAGCATCATGAAGACCCAGACTCAAAAGCCACTGCCCATCTGTCCTGTCAGTTTGTCACTCTGTGTCAATAGCTTTATATTACTCTGAGGCTGAACCTAATGCCATCAGTATTTCAAATACCAGCAGTGGACAGGTATCAGCAGAGCTTTCAAATTAAGACAGACTAAGGAGAAAGGCTAGATGCTTTACTTCTGAAAATAGTCAATGAAATCCTGAGGATCACAGCAGAATAGTGTCCAATATTGTGCTAGGGAATGAGCCCCCTAGGTTGAAAGACACTCGAAATACACAGTGGTCAAAATAATGGACTCAAGATTGTCAGCGACCATGCGGACGGCATTGGAGCTGGCAACATTTTATTCTGTCGTTTGTGCAGTCACTGTGAGTCAAGATCAGTTCAGCAGCAACTGATAACAACAGGAGCAACAGAGAATCTGAAGTGTTTGAGGCACAAGAGCAATCCAGTATGACTAAAGCTGGGATGCAGCAGGCTAGTGCTTCAGCAAAATAAGCAACTGCTAGACACCGAGGACCTTGTCAGCTTTGCTTTGCAGCAGTTGATCACTATCTAAGGACTATGGGAAATACATGATCAAACTAAAATTTTTAAAGGAACACCAGACCTGCGTTAAGTTGGATGTAGAGGGAACTGTTTTAGAGGGTCCAAAATTTGGTAGAGAACAGCGATCGGTTCTAGAACAGTAGAGGGGCTAGAGCTGATGGATCCTGGGGCAGGGCTATGGGAAAATAAAAAGTAGAGTTTTACTCCCTGATATCTGGCCAATGTAACTCACAGACTCTGGGATGCTAAGACGGAGAGCAGATGAGGAGGAGGTAGAAGAATCATTTCAGACACATTTGCAAATATGAACCAAAATTTTGGCCATGGGCAGAGGCCATCTGAAATCCTGAGCTTCCATGCAAAGGTCTTTGTTGAAAATGGATGGAAGCAGACCTCACACTTCATGTCAATTGTCTTCAAGTGTCTCTACAAGGAGGAGTGACTAGGAGATGCCAGGACCCAGCATATCTCCATTCGAGAGCTGGCTGTGCTGCTTGTTTCTCCTGCCTGGGTCTGTTTGCTTCTCTGTAAAAGTAAAGGAAGCAAATTGAATAAATACACCAAGTACTGACTGTGTGCTTAGTGCTTGGTACTTTAAAGAGATAAACTCAATGAATCCCCATAAAACTCTCAGAATTGGGTGCTATTACCATTATGTCCATTTTATAGATGAGAAAACCCAAGCACAGAAAGGTTAAGTTGCTTACTCAAAGTCATACAACCACTCAGGGACCGAGCCTGGATTTGACTCCCAGTACACAGGCCCCAGAGTCTGTGTTCTTATCCAATACTATGTTCCCTCGCTTTTCTTAACACTCTTCCAAAACCAACAAGGAACTCAATAATACACTCAGCTGAAGTAAGTTTCTTACTGAAAGTGGGCCAGTAGACAGGAAGAGGGTAAGCAATGCTACGGAGGAACACTGAAACCCGTATACAGGTCTCTTGTTCTCTATCCCTGTAGCTCCATACATGTATCTAAAGACCCATCAGAGGAATTATGGTTATAGTACCTCAAATGGGTCAGGTCGAACTTGCCTCTAGGCTTAGAGAGAATGGGCTTCATGAAACAGCACTTTAAAACAACACCCCAAAAATTAATAAGGAAAGTTGCAAATGTCTGGAATAAAATAGAGGTGTCCATAAAGTAGCTGAGGCCTTCAGTGAGGTCTTTTAAAATTTCATTCAAGTCAGACTGAACTGTACCTTTGTAAAATGTCATTTCCACTAAACTTTCCACCATTGCTGAAGAACATAAAATATAGACAGTCATAGCAAATAAAGGGAGATGAAGAGAGAGTGGTCCACCTAGCCCTGAGGATGATATCCCTGCTCAGAGCAGCCAAAGCACAAAGGGAACCATAGGGCTGGCCCCACAAGGAGAGACGATGTCCCTCCCTTACCCTTAGTGCTACCAGGAACACTGGAGACACAGTGCATGAATTACACCAGATCTGACCCCACTGCACTGAGGCAAACCACTAAGGGTGTGGAACAGAACAGCAAGGGGAATAGAGCAACGAAGTCCCCAGGGAATACCAAAAATAGACTTTGGGGCCAGGGCATGGCAGCCCAACAGACTCAACCAGAAAATACTCCTAAAGGTCAACAAACAGACCTTGAACTATTTACAGGCTTTTCCTTTCTTTACTTTTTTGTCATTGGTTTGTTGTTATTGTTGTTGTTGTTATTGTTTTCTTTTGTTGCTTTGTTTTGCTATGTCTTTTTTTTGTGCATTTTATTGTCTCTGCAGGTGTATCTAGATAAAAGAGGCGGGATAAATGATCTGGAGGAGAAAACAATGGTGAGGTAGTTTATTGTGCCAACCTGGCCAATAAATGCATGTGGGATTAATTGAAGAGCGAGAGAAAACCGGCTCAGTGAGTCTCGCCTTTCTTGTCTCTTGCTCTTTGATCATCGGACCAGTGTGTGGCTGCCTTGCTTGTTCTGTGCCTCAGTTTGCAAGCTACACTATCTCTGGGACACCTAACCCATGGACTGTGTCACTGTAATTGGAGGTTCCTTCAAGACCTGCTTTGCCACACCATTGGAATTTATATCTCTTGAGCTGGGGACTGTTGGACTCTGTCATCTGGCTGACTGTTGGTGACCTGCCTTGCTGTTTGCTGCCTGTGCCTGGATAGCCTGAATTGGTCTACAGAGGACTACCCAGCATCCCTCAAGACTTGAAGGACTGCCAATGTCTCATAACTGTCTCACGGGAGTGAGTGGCACTGAGCCATTGTACTGCCTTATAATTTAATTGTTTATTTCTTATGTTATCTATCTATTTGTATAAATATATATAAAATTATTAGCATTCTGGTTTTGTTTCTCTAGAGAACCCTGTCTAGCACAAATGGGACTGACAGTTCCTGGGGGACATGGGAGAGGAAGAAGTGGGGGAAGGTAAGTGGGCGTTAACAAACCCAGGGATAAGGGAACAACAAGTGATCCAAAATCAATGGCGAGGAGGCTATAGGAGGCCTGGTAGGGCTTGATCAAGGGCAATGTAACCAAGAGAAATTACTGAAACCCAAATGAAGGCTTAACATGATAGTAGGACAAGAGGAAAGTATAATAAAATAGAGAACTAGGAAACAAAGGACATTTATAGAGGTCTAAATATAGAGGTATATATGTAAATATAGTTTTATATGGCAATGGAAAATAGATCTATGTGCATATATTTATAGATTTAGTATTAAGGTCGCAGATGGACATTGGGCCTCCACTCAAGTACTCCCTCAATGGAGAACACTTTGTTCCATTAAACTTACATTCCATGATGCTCACCTTCCCAACACGATCACTAAAGACAAAGTGGGTACATAAGCAAATGTGGTGAAGAAAGCTGATGGTGTCTGGCTATCAAAAATATAGCACCTGAGGTCTTAAAGGCTTGAAGATAAACAAGCAGACATCTAGCTGAGAAGCAACAAAGCCCACATGGAAAAAGCACACCAGACTGTGTGATCATGAGATGTCAATAGGCTCAGGTATCAGGCACCAAAGAACAAAAAACCATATCATAGTGAATGAGAGGAATGCAGGGTGAAGACTCAAAGCCCATCTGTAGGCAACTGGACAACCCCCCTTACAGAAGGGTCACAGGGAGGAGACAAGCCAGTCAGGGTGCAGTATAGCACTGTGACACATACAACCTTCCTCTAGTTCTTTAATGTTTCCTCCCCCCACTCTCATGATCCCAATTCCGCCTTAAAAATCTGGCTAGACCAGAGAATATACACTGGTACAGATAGGAACTGGAAACACAGGGAAGCCAGTACAGGTAAACCCCTCAGGACCAATAATGAGAGTAGCGATACCAGGAGGGGAAGGGGAAAGTGGGGGAGAAAGGAGAAACTGATCACAATGATCTACATATATCCTACTCCCTGGGGGACGGACAACAGAAAAGTGGGTGAAGGGAGACATTAGACAGTGTAAGACATGACAAAATAATAATAATTTACAAATTATCAAGGGTTCGTGAAGGAAGGAGGGTGGGTGGGGAAGGGGGGAATGAGGAGCTGATACCAAGGGCTAAAGTAAAAAGAAAATATTTTGAAAATGATGAGGACAACAAATGTATAAATTTGCTTGATACAATGGATGGAATTATGGATTGTGATAAGAGTTGTACGAGCCCCCAATAAAATGATTTGAAATTATATATATATAGTCACAGTCAGACTTTTTTACCTTACAAAATGCCCACAAACTGTTTTTCAGGTGTGTGTTGGGGTGTTTCTGGTTTTTCCTTTTGACCAGAGAAATAGGGGGTACCCAGGTATTGATTCCCAGACCAAAAAGAATGTTGGTGCCTCAAATAGAGCAGGGGATTGTAATGACTTTCCCCCAGGGACTCTGAACACACACACACACACACACCCCTGCCCAAGATCACCCCAGCCCCTCCCTTTTCTTGAAGTCCCGTCTCCCATCAGCCTCTTTCCCATTCACTGGAGCCTTTCCCGTTACTCTTTTATTTGCAAATCAGAGTATCTGAGGGGAACTCACTCCCTCTCTCACCTAGAGTCTAAGTCAAGGCTGGCAACTTCACTGTGCATAAAACTCTGCTGAGGAATTTATCAAAGACAACCTCAGAGACTGGGATGAATCCCAGAATCTGCTCCCCAGGTGATTCTGATACTTTTGGATCCTAAACTACACTTTCTATTTGGACTAAAACTCCTCAAGGGCAGAGACCTCATCCTTTAATAAGCACTCATGTAATTCTGCATCCTACATGCAATTCCCGTACATGCTTGCATACACACATATACACTCTCTCTCTCACACACACACACACACACTGCAGGTTCAAAAGTCTACAGGACAATAGCAGGTATTCAGTATTGTTGTTCAAACCAAGTCCTGAGAGTTGGAGCCTTCTGTCCAACCCAGTGGATGCATACCTAATCAAGTCTCTCTAGCCACCTCTCTTGCTATTTGACAGTTTCTCATCCAGAAACTACACAGTACAGTAATAAAAAGAAAAAATAAAGCCGTTAAGCTCCAGTGAATGTTATTTTTAATGAAAGTGGTGCATTTTGACTCACAATGCTGAAACCAGATGATAAATGAGTCATCAGTCAAAGAGCCACAAAGAGTCTTTGTGAAGGTAATTTAGAGGAGAGCGTCTACTGTGCCTTCACGTTGTTCAGAAAGATGCTATTATACTTGGAGTTGGTTGGGGCACCTGTTGCTGCATCATCTCAAAAGGATATTGTCTGGGATTCCCCAGCCCAGCCAGTATTGCAGTCCCACACACAAAATGAATGCAGCCACCCCTAAGCAATGCTGTGGTTACATCACATTGCTGGTTTCCAGGTAGTGATGAGTAGCTACTAGAGGGAAAATACAGGCCATCTGCTGCTCCTATGTTTCCCAGACTCCTCCCTAATGCCCACATTCTCTTATCTAGTTTTCAAGAAGACTCCAGTTCAAGACAGACTTTGGCTTAGGTCCCAAGACTAATGGCAAAAGTCAAGTAACAACCTCACTTTCCTCAAGCAATATCCCCTACCTCCACTTCAGGAATAGTGCAATACTCTCAATATTCAATGCCTAAGAATATGCTTTGAACATGCATGTGAACTACTATGGACCCTACCAACGTCTGTGATCAGTAGAAAAGATTCCAATTGGCATCTTGTGTCTGGATAAAACTGGAAAACCAGACCAGGTGACCTGAGCAGAATTAGATAGGCATTAAACGCTCATTCATCTCCACCCCAGAAAAAGGAGACAACAATCCACCCTTTTTCCACATCGGAAATGTTAAGTGAAGGGCAGAGGGTAAATCCCCAAGCACAGAGGGCAAATCCTGCTGTTGAGTTGTAACCTGGCTTTTCCAGGACACTCGGCTAATAGGCTACACTCCGGTTGGAAAGTCTGTTTCCCTACCCTTTTCATCTTGGCCAGCCTTGGGACTTGCCCTAACAAATGCAGCAGAATAACAGTGACTTCCAGGACCAGCCCCGGTGGCTTCTGCTTTGCGTTCTAGGAATGCTGCCCTAGCACCTAGAAGAGGCCCCGTGAGGGCACAATAAAGGCCCCCACCTTGACAGTCAGCACCAGCTGTCAGACAAATGAGAGATGCTCTCTTAGAACTTCCAGCCACTGAACATAGTCACAAGAGGAAGTCCAGGCAAAATCAGCAGAGGAACTTCCCACTCAAACCTCAGAATCTTGAGAAAAAATAAATTCTTGTTAAAAAGCTAAATCCTGAGGTGATTAATTATGCAGCAAATTTTGACTGAAATATCTTCCCTATCCTCATCTCCCGAATCTCTTCCCCCTTGGGTACCCTTGGATTTCCTCTAGCTATACCTGGCATATTATTTAATTTGTTATAATGAGAATTTATGGTGACCAAAAATTGTAATTAGCTTGATGAAAATTCAATAAAGTCATTGTCATGCCCACATGTCATGATAATATTAACAATTATATAGAATCTACTAAATTATGTTGATAATCAGCAAGCCAGTCTGTTCTTTCTTCAAGACAAAATACAAATGTGACTACATCCACCTCTGCCATGGCCACTTACTGAAATTACTACATTGACCTTCTAGTTGGTCTCCTCTTTCCATTTCTGTCTCTCTCTACAATGCCATTCTCCATAATGAAACTAAAATTTTTGGTTTTTAATGGAAATGAAATTGTGTTATTCATACATAGTCACTCACTCAACAAAATTTAAATTACTGAACAAAAATACTTGCCTCTGTGGAATTTACATTCTCATTGAAATTTAAAATTAGCCATGATGATAAATGCTAAGAGAAAAAAAAAACAGGAAAGGGACATAGCTAGGTTGGAAGGATTGCAATTTTAGATAGAGTGGTGACTAGTCTTAATTAATGTTCAATAGTTGACCTCTCTAGTTTCAAATATCCATTAAGATGGCTACACAGAAACGCACAGACAAAATTCATAATTAAAGGGCTTACTAAAAAGGTAACAAGTTGTAATGCCAGAGAGAAATGTTCAGGGTTGACTTGTTTATGACATCTATCAAAGTTTCAAGTCTGCTAATAAATGCCCAAAGGGCATTCAGCCTGAACCCAAAGGCATTCAGCTCAAGCTCCATGGGTTAGCAAACCCAACACCTTAATTTAAGTGTCCAGATTCACCCTACTCTGCAAGCCAGCCTCCTGCACAAAAGCACTCATCTTAACTTGCTCCATGGATTGGGAGCTCCATCACTCCGCTCCATGCTCTGACTCCTGGTTGTGCTGCTGCTCCTCTGATGGTAGAGCTGTCATCTGGGCCCAGGAGATTCACTGCACAGGGATGGCAGGTCCAGAGGACATGCTCTACTCCTGACTCTTGCTTGTAATGAAATCTCTCCTCCTGCTTCTCAGAGAGCTCATTTTATACACAGCAGGATTCCGCTCCGGAAAGTTTGTTTGTAATTACTCACAGGTGAATCCAATCTGCCCTTACTTTCTTACCAGACCCAAGCATGGAAAGGTCATTTGGTACTGAGAGTTAGAAACTTTGGCTGGAAGAGTCATGCTAAATAATTCACTGCCCCTGCAGGTGACCAGGGAAATGTTCAATAAGAAGGTTATATTTGAGTAAAGGCTAGAGAGACTAGCAAGTGTAAAGAACATGAAGCAGGACCTGCCTGACCCAATAGGCGCTCGATGGAAAGACAATTTGAGGACAGAAATTGACATGAGGAGGCTTTTGCCCACTCAAATAGTGGGTGAATGCAAGGGGATTATAGTAAGATGTAAAGAGGCTACGGCTGTTGAAGCAGTCCCATAAACCCCAAAAAATGAACCGGCAAAACTTCCCCTTATATAAAGTCCCACACTGAGACAAAACAGTGAAAAGTAGACTCCAAATTAGGCAACGATAAAAAGACAAATGAGATAAAATGAAGGGCCATGTTTAAGAGCAATCGGTGAACAGAGGCTGAAGATCTCAGAAAAGTAAGTCATCTTATTCTGGAACACAACATGAAAACATAAACCAGGCCTCAAAAAATGTAAAGCATGGGAGAGCAAAAATTGTCATGCACTTGGTCTAGACTTGTTCTGCTTGTGTAGGTCAAGGAAATATTAAGTAGGCTTCCCATTTGTTTTACTCCTAGGGACACACTGCTTGAGCAGCCAACACCCTAGGTCTGTATGGCATGCTATTCTGCTTAGTTTATTGACTCTGCTGTCCATCTGGTAAGCACGACCACCTTGTCTCTGGCAATTGAGTGCTCTCACGCCGCCCTTTCCCTCACGGGCTCCAATCAACTCGATTGCAGGCAAATGTGTCGATTCACTTACGGCAGTTCACACTGTCACGCCTGGTTAAGATCAAATAGTCATCACCAGAATCTTCCAAATTCCCCAGCTCCCTTCACAAATTTGCTTCTTACTGGTTTTGTAGGAGCTGCGTGCTCGGGGCATTTCTTTTGTGGGGCTATGGGTTTATCCACTCGCCACCTTCTTCTATAGTTTACCCAAATAAACCTGACACTTCAACTCGTCTTAGCGTAAGCCATCTTGCAGCCCATGATTCAGCAAAATAACCAAATAAACTATTGGATCCTCACTGAAACATTGAATGAAACAGATTGAATTTTTCAATCTGGGCTTACTCGACCCATAACAATAAACTCAAACTAATACAACCTTATTTTCCTTGTACTATTATCCCACATCCTTAATAGCCATTCCCACACATATTCTCCAGATTTTTGTCTGGACCTATTAGGAGTATAGTGCAGTTCTTCCTGGGTCACCATGTGAACTTCACCTTTGGGGACTCAGTGTGATTTAAGTCTAGTTATAGGTCTAGACACAATAATGAATGTGGAAGGTGTTTTCTAGGAACATGCAGCAATATCTTATAAGGCATCTGCCTCAGGAAATGCTCTATATATAGTACCTGGTGCCATATCAGCATGTTGTTGTTGTTGTTGTTAGGTGCTATCAAGAAGGTTCCAACCTATAGTGACCATATGCACCACAAAATGAAACAAAATGCACTGCCCTGTGACATCTTTACCATTGTTCCTGTGCCTGAGCCCTTAAGTTTTTTAGTGACTCCTTCCTCCAAAGAGGGGATTAAGTCTATTCTTAGTCTGGAAGCTCTGTTGAAATCTTGGTCCACTTTGGGTGACCCTGCTGGCATTTGCAATACCAGTGATCCTGTATGATACTTTTCCAACACTATTGCTAAAGACACAGTGGGTGCATAAGCAAATACGGTGAAGAAAGCTGATGGTGCCCAGCTATTAAAAGCTGTAGTGCCTGGGGTCTTAAAGGCTTAAAGTTAAACAAGCAGCCGTCTAGCGGGGAAGCAACAAAGCACACATGGAAGAAGTACACTAACCTGTGTGATCATGAGGTGTCGATAGGAATACGTATCAGATGTTCAAAAACAAGCAATCAAATTAATGTGAAGGAAACTGGACAAAGTAGATACCCAAAACCCGCCTGTAAGATAATCGGACAGTCCCTTACAGAAGGGCCACATGGAAAGGATGATAAATCTAGGGAGTGGTATAGCACTAATGAAACATATAACTACCCTCTAGTTCTTTAATATTTCCTCCCCTTACTATTATGGTCTTTGTTTTTGCCTCGTTAATCTTGTTAGACCTGTGTATGTTCGTTTATATAACTAAGAGCATTCGATGCGTGAAAACCAAAATAGATGACACTCCAGAATAATGATTCCCTGAGTGTACGGGAAGAGAGGGGCAGGTGGAGAGTGTGTGTGTGCGGGGGTGGGGGGGTGTTTAGGCTGATTGTAATGATGATTGTATAACCCCACTTGAGGGGAACAAATAACAGAATTGCAGGTGAATGGATACATTGGATAGTGTAAGATATGGCAAAATAATAATAATATAATATAATAATAAGGGTTTGTGGGGTAGGGTAGGAGAGTGAGGGGATAAAGGGGAGATGATATCAAAGAGTTCAAAGTGAAAATGTTTTGAAACTGATGGTGGCAGCAATTGTAAAAATTATTCTTGATCTAACTGAATTGTGGATTGTTATAATATTTGTAAGAGCTCCCAATAAAATGATTAATTAAAAATTTTAAGAGTAAAGAAAACAGTGACACAGCTTCCAGCATCACAGCGACACACATGCCATCCCTGTACAGCAAACTGATAGACAAGTGGTGGTGGTGGAGTGCCATCAAGTCTGTTCAGACACATAGCAACACTACATCCGGTAGAATGAAATGCCACCAGGTCCTGCACCATCCTCACATCCTCACAATTCCTCTGTGTATGAGCCCATTGCAGCCACTGTGTCGATTCATCTCGTCAAGCCTTTTTACTGCCACTGTACTTTACAAAGAACAATGCTCTTCTCCAAGGACTGGTCTATCCTTATAACATGTCCAGAGAATGTGAGATAGGTCTCCCCATCCTTGCCTCTACTTCTGCCAAGACAGATATATTTGTGCTTTTGTCAGTCCATGCCACTTTCGATCTTCTTTGCCAACACCACAATTCAAGTGTATTGATTTTTCTTCTGTCTTCCTTATTCAGTATCTGATTTTCACATACGTATGAGGCAATTGAAAATATCATGGCTTGGGCCAGGTGCATCTTAGTCCTCAAAGTAAAATCCTTGCTTTTCAACACTTTAAAGAGATCTTTTGCAGCAGATTTACCTAAGTAAATGTGTCATTTGATCTCTAATGATTGTTATTTCATGCGGATTGATTGTGAATCCATGTATGCTAGTTACATAATCTAGTGTCAACCTGTGGAAGGGTGGAGTCTAGCCTGTCAATCAGGTTGTAGCTTGATGACCTCATTTAGAGACACTAAGGAGATAAATAGCTCGCTGGAGGCAGGACACTCACACACTCCCCCCAAGACATTCCTGTTGACAAGCCACATGGAGACAGGCTGATGACAGCCAGAGCCTTGGAGCTGACAACTTTTTAAACAGGGGACCAGCTCACTGTCCCTCAGACCCGTTGGAGGGCCGGACTATAGTTATTTTTAAAAACTAGGAACAAATTCCTATGCACACTGCACATATCTTATTTTGAAGTAAAAAACAAAACAGGGCAAAAACACCCGGCAGCCTGGATAAATATCCTCCGTGGGCCGTAGTTTGAGGACTCCATAGTTTGTGACAAGACTATCCACCTACTGGCCTGTGATCTTCCTGCATTTGGTGGCATTGCATGACTGTGTGAATCTACAGAGGAATTTATGGACTTGTATCAACATATGGGGTAATATCATACTTGTGGACTTGATCTGGACTGGACTGGGGTATTTTCTAAATATAAAATTGCTCTTGTATAGAAATCTCTTTCTTATACACATATGAGTGTCCATGGATTTGTTTCTCTAGTCTACTCAGATTAACACACCAAGCAAGACAAAATTTTTGACAACTTCAATCTTTTCTCCATTTATCATGATGTTATCTACTAGTGAAGTTGTGAAGATTTTGGTTTTCTTTACATTAATTTGTAATCCACACTGAAGGCTTGATCTTCATGAGCAAGTTCTTCAAATCTTCCTCAATTTAAGCAAGCAAGTTTCTGTCATCTCCATAACTCAGCTTGTTAATAAAGCTTTCCTCCAAACCTGATTCCACATTCTTCTTTATTTTAATCCAGCCTCTCTGCTTATTTTTTCTTCATACAGGATGAATAAGTATGGGGAAAAGATACGACCCTGACAAACACCTTTCCTGATTTTAAGCCATATGCAATATTCCCTGGTTCTACTTGCACAGCCGCCTCCTGGTCCTTGTACAAGTTCTGCATTGGCACAATGAAGCTTCCTGGAAATCCCATTCTTTCCAATGGTACTCATAGTTTGTTATGATCCACACAGTCTAATGCCATAATCAACAAAACACCAGTAAACATCTTTCTTCTGATATTCTCTGCTTTTATCCAAGATCTATCTAATATCCACAATCATATCCCTTGCTCTACATCCTCTTCTGAATCCACCCTGAACTGCTGGCAGCTCCCAATCAATGTACTCCTTCAACTCTTGTTGGATTATCTTCAGAAAAATTTTGCTTGCATGTGATTTCAATGACATTGTTCTATAATTTGAGATTTCTGTGGGGTCACCTTTCTTTGCAATGGATACAAATGTGAGTTTCTTCCAGGCAGTTGGCCAAGAAGCTCCTGGAATAAATGAGTGAGTGATTCCAGTGCTTCATCAGCATGTTGAATCAGTTCAACTGGTAGTCCTTCAATTCCTAGAGCCTTGTTTCTGGCTAATGCTTTCAGTGCAGGTTGGACATCTTTGAGTACCATTGATTCTTGCTCATATGCTACCTCCCAAAATAGTTGAATGTCAACAAACTATATTTTGTGAAGTTATTTTGTATTCTTTCTAACTTTTTTGATACTTCTCACATAATTCACTATTTTGCCCATAGAATCTTCCAATATTGCAACTCAAAGTTTAGATTTTCTCTTGAGTTCTTTTAGTTTAAGATATGCTGAGCATGTTCTTGCTTTTTGGTTTTCCAACCCTGGGTCTTGGCACATATTTTGCATTATACTTTTTGAGCTGCCCTCTGACAATTGGTCTTCAGCTCTTTGACTTCATCATTTTTCCACTTGCCTTAGCTACTCTACAGTTAAGAGCAAATGGTTTCTTCTATCCTCCACTCTGATCTTTGCTCCTTTCCTGGTTTTTAATGACATTTTGCTTTTTTTATGTATGATATTGTAATCCCACAGCTCATCAGGTCTTCTTAATGTTTAACCCATCATATTTATTCTTTATGCCTGGTTATTTTCAACAGTTTTATTGCCATACAATTCATATATCATACAATTCAATAATTCAGTCACATCAAGAAGAGTTGTACAATTATCACCACATTCAGTTTTAGAACATTTTCTTCAGTCTTGTACTCATCACTATTAGCTCCCCATTTTCCCCCACCTTCCCCTTTCATAGACAACCTGTTCTTAAGAAGTTCTCACTATCCAGGTGAGATAGGCTCAGGTCGTATATTGGCGCTCATGGATTTGTTTTCATTTTCTTCAATGGAATATTCCCTAGGCAGGCCCTGGCCTGGCTTCAGCTGCTTCTCCATCATCCCTTCAGGCAGATGTAGTCCATCTGATTTCTGTGACTTCCATCTGGAAAAGTTCACATGTACAATCACCTTTCTGTGCTGTTGAAAAAAAGATATTTGTGATGAAGAAGTCATTGGTCTTGCAAAATTCTATCCTGCAATCTCCATCGTCGTTTCTATTACCAAGACAATATTTTCCAACTACTGTGCCTTCTTTGTTTCTAACTTTTACATTGTAATCACCAATAATTACCAATACGTTCTTGATTGCATGATTGCATGTTTTATCAATTTTAGTCTAAAGATTTTGTACAGTTCTTCAATTTCATCATCACCAGCTTCAGTGGTTGGTGCATAAACTTGAATGATAGTTGTATTGATTAATTTTCCTTGTATTATCCCATCACCGACACTATTGTACTTAAAGATAAGTCTTGAAATGCCCTTTTGGATGATGAATGTAACACCATTTCGCTTGATTGTGTCATTCCTGGCATAGTGAACCGTATGGTTTTCTGCTTCAAAATGGCCAATGCCGATCCATGGAAGTTCACTTACTCCTAGAATGTCGATATTTATGCGTTCCATTTCATTTTCAATGACTTCCAATTTTTGTAGATTCAGACTTTGTAAATGCCAAGCACCAATTATTAATTATTAATGTGTCTTCTCATTCTGCGTTGTGGCCCATCAACAATTGGAGGTACTAAAGGATGACTTCCACAGGCTTTGTTCCATCTGGGTCATTATGGTTTGCTCTACTTAAGAAGCCAGCTCTTTCTCAGTCATACTTTGAGGGCCTTCTGATCTGAAGAGCTCGTCTTCTGGCATTGTCTCTAACAATAGTCTGCTTCTATTCGTTAGGTTTTCAGTAACTGACAATGTTTTGGCTAATTTCTCTTCATGGTCTGTTCTTAGTCTTGAAGCTCTACTAAAGCCTGTACACTTCTGATCACTCTGCTGGTATTTGAAATACCAGTGGCATGGCTTTCAGCAACATAAAAGTCACCAGAGTAAGATAAACTGACAAACAGGTAATGATCAACATGTATTATTGCACGAATCTCAAGTGTCGGTAGAGGGTTAATGGATTTACTGAGAGTGGATTAATCTCTTCAGATAGGAGGGTTAGTGCTGATGGCCGGAGTAACACAATGGAATATAGGGGGTCGATGTCTCTATCTTTTGTATTATCAGCACATATATTTCCAACCAGTGTTCGGCTGCTCATATGATAAGACTCTGGGCTTGGTTTTCAGCAATATCAATAATTTTACTAGAAGAAATAAGTCTTTGTTTCATAGCACAAGCAAAAGTTTTGAAGTCTTTTATTCAGCATTAGATTGGGGCTTCTGAAGCTCTGAGTTCATTTCAATATTTGCCAATTCATCTATTTTAAGTAATACCAATCACCAGCTTCCCTATACTTCCTGACAAAATTGTAGAAAGATATCAAACATACAATCACCCAGAGACGCGCTTCTCACCAAAACTTCATCTACACAGGCTGTGCTATTTGAGGTATTAGCTTTGCCATCTCAGGCCATGGATTAAGAGTACGTTCTTTATTAATAGTTACAGACTTATCCATACATACAGAGACAGAGGTGGGGTTCTCTGTGCCTTTCGGCCTAATCAGACTTAAGGATCAATTTAGAAAACTCATCTATTCAATTTTGTTTCTCTAGAACCACTCCCAGTACCAAACTGTGTTGGGTTGGGTTCTACAGGGAAGCAAAACTAATGGCACTTGTATATGTATGTTATTGTATATGTATGTTATTGTGTGTGTATGTTATTGTATATGTATGTTACTGTATATGTATGTTATTATGTGTGTATGTTATTGTATATGTATGTTATTGTGTGTGTTATTGTATATGTATGTAATTGTATATGTATGTTATTGTGTGTGTATGTTATCGTTGCAGTGGTGGTTAGATGCCATCGAGTCAGTTCAGAGTCATAGCAACCCTCTGTACAATACAATGAAACACTGACTAATCCTGCACCATCCTCATAATTATTACTTTGTTGGAGTCCATTGTTGCAGCCATTGTGTTAATCCATCTTGTTGATGGTCTCCTTCTTTTTCATTGCCCCTCGGCTTTACCAAACATGATGCCCTTTTCCAGGAGGAGTCTCTCCTGATAACATAGCAGTGGTAGTTTGATGATGTCAGAGCAACCAGACACTCCTGGCAATGGGTGGAGTCAAACCTGTCAATCAGCCTGATGCTGTCTCCTTGGGGGTGTGGCCTTCCCTTTCCTCTTCCCCTTTATCTTCCAGCTGCTGGCTATCCTGAGAGCTCCCAGAGCCCGTCATGTTTACACCAACTTTGGATCCACACAACTCTGCACCCATCAGCCTAGGATTTTCTGTGTCATTGTAGGTAGTTGCATGAGTCTGAAAAGGGACTTATGGAATAGTATCCGACCTATGACTTGAGTCAGTCTGGGCTGGGATGCTTTCTTGATCTATAATTGCTTCTTGTTATATATATCACTGGATTTCTTGATATATATATCACTGGATTTGTTTCCCTGGTCAGGCCAGCCTAACACAAAGTCCAAAGTACGTGAGATGAAGTCTCACCATCCTTGCTTCTTAGGAGCATTCTGGGTATACTTCTTCCAAGACAGACTTGTCTGTAGTTTTGACAGTCGGTGGTCCTTTCAATATTCTTCACCAACACTATAATTCAAATATTTAACTGTGTCAATATATCTTCTGTCTTCTTTATTCAATAACTAATTTTCACACACATAAAAGGTGATTCAAAATACCATGGCACCATATGCATATGGACACATAGAAAGAGATTTATATCAAGAAATGGCTGAAACAGTTGTAGAAGTAGGTGAGTCCTGTCTGATTCAAGTATGTATGTCAGATGTAAGCTGAAGGCATCTCCTGATTCATATAACTGTAGAAGCTGATGAACAGGAATCAGGAAGATGAAGCAGAAAGGTCACAGGCTGATGGATGCAGAGTTAAATTAATTTGAAGTTGGCTGAATGAATCCAAAGTTAACAATCCACTGACATATCGATTCACCCAGGTATATCAATATTCACCCAGGTATATTGATTTGACATAAAATCTATCTGTCTCTATCTCACTCACTCATTTACTCTCCTCATGACCTAGTGGGATTCATGCCAGGTATGCAAGGAGGAGTCAACATTAGGAAAATAATTAATGTAATTCACTATATAACTAAAGGAGAAAAAGAACACAAGATCATATCAATCAACACAGAAAAAAACATTTAACAAAATCTAACAGCCATTCCTCATTTTAAAAAAACTCAGCAAAATCAGAATACAAAGGAAGTGTTTCAACATATTAGGGATATAGATACAAAACCAGTGGCAACATTATTGTCAGTGGAGAGGAGCTGAAGACACTCTCCTTGTGAATGAGAACCCAAATACCCTTATTCCTTTCGATGTTTCACTGATGTCCTCGCTAGAGAGATAA
This sequence comes from Tenrec ecaudatus, assembly GCF_050624435.1. Taxonomy (NCBI): domain Eukaryota; kingdom Metazoa; phylum Chordata; class Mammalia; order Afrosoricida; family Tenrecidae; genus Tenrec; species Tenrec ecaudatus. Next base: position 266,514,852 of record NC_134530.1, on the reverse strand, counting down.
GACAAGGAAAGGGGGGAAAGGCATCTAAGTTGGCAAAGTAAAAGTAAAAAGGTAGGTGTATAGAGAGAATAATTGATGTAATAAATTATTGAGGAGGTGGGGGAATTGAGGGGAATTGTGGAGCAAACAATGAATACTGAGGGGAAGGACGCACTAGAGTTGATTGTGATGATGTACATATAACTCTAAATGCAACTGAAGTATGGAAGTGTATGATGTGTGAATTATATCGCAATAAAACTATTAGAAAAAAGGTTTGTCTTCAAATAAGCAGTATACAAGTGAGGTGTCAATTAAGTCCACATGAAAGAAGCACTTCAGGCTGGGTGGTTCAAGAATTTTAAATAATAGAATCCAAATCCAAAGGAGGGAATGGCGTCAGACCTTAAATTGTGAACACCTGGTTTGCAGAAGGCTATGGATGACAGTGGAATCCCCAAAATCCATTTTCAGCATCCACACATGGATTAAGGTTCTGGTGAACCCTCTGAGGGACGTGAATAACTTTGCTATCATGTAGAGTGCATTGGAAAGTGGATTATTGCAGATGCATTTAGGTTAAAATTTAACAGATCATTTTTAATAATTAAATAATTTTATTGGGGGCTTGTACAACTCGTATCACAATCCATGCATACATCCATTGTGTCAAGCACTTTTGTACATTTGTTTCCCTCATCATTCTCAAAATATTTGATTTTTACTTGAGCCCCTGGTATCAGCTCCCCATTTATCCCCTCCCCCTTCCCTCCCCACTCCCCTATAAGCCCTTGATAATTTATTAATTATTATGTTGTCATATCTTACACCATCCAACATCTCCCTTCACCCACTTCTCCGCTGACCATCCCCCAGGGAGGAGGTTACATGTACATCCTTGTAATCTGTGGCCCCTTTCTCCCTCACCTTCCCTCCACCCTCCCAGTATCATCACCCTCTCCACTGGTCGTGAGGGGTTCGTCTGTCCTGGATTCCCTGTGTTTCCAGTTCCTATCTGTACCAGCATACATCCTCCGGTCCAACTGAATTTGTAAGGTAGAATTGGAATCATGATAGTGGGTGGGAGGAAGCATTCAAGAACTAGAGAAAAATTGCATGTTTCATCATTGCTACACTACACCCTGACTGGCTAGTCTCCTACCCACGACCCTTCTGCAAGAGGATGTCCAATTGCCCACAAATGAACCCTGGGTCCCCACTCTGCACTCCCCCTCACTCACAATGCTATGATTTTTATTTTTTATTTTTTGGTCTTTGATGCCTGATACCTGATCCTTTCGATGCCTTGTGAAGATATAGCATCTGGGGTCTTAAAGGCTTGAAGATAAACAGGCAGCCATCTAGCTGAGAAACAACAAAGCCCACATGGAAGAAGCACACCAGCCAATCCTGACACGATCGTTGAAGACAATATGGGTTCATAAGCAAATGTGGTGAAGAAAGCTGATGGTGCCCGGTTATCAAAAGATATGGAGTCAGGGGTCCTATAATAGGCTTGAAGGTAAACAAGCAGCCATCTAACTGAGAAACAACAAAGTCCACATGGAAGAAGCACACCAGCCAATCCTGACACGATCGTTGAAGACAATATGGGTTCATAAGCAAATGTGGTGAAGAAAGCTGATGGTGCCCGGTTATCAAAAGATATGGAGTCAGGGGTCCTATAATAGGCTTGAAGGTAAACAAGCAGCCATCTAACTGAGAAACAACAAAGTCCACATGGAAGAAGCACACCAGCCTGTGAGATCTCGAGGCGTCGAAGGGATTAACAGATCACTTAATCTCCTTTTGGACCCATTTTAAATTTGTTTTAGTTTTTTGTTTGTTTGTTTTATTAAAAGATCGTTTATTGGGCACTCTTACAACTCTTGTTACAATCCATACATCACTTACATCAGGCAAATTTGTACATATGTTGCCTTCATTCTTTTCCAGACATTTACTTTCTATTGAGCCCTTGGTATCAGCTCCTCTTCCCTCCCCCTCTTCCCCACCCTCATACCCCTTGATAGATTATAAATTATTATTTTCATAACTGACTCCAACTGCTGCCTTTCTTCCCCTATGTTCTGGTGTTCTTTCCCTGGAGAGGGATGTATGATGTGTTGATTATTACAATCAGTTCCCCCTTTCTTTCTTCCCCCTACTCTTCTGGTATCTCTATTCCTATTCCTGTTCTTGGATTTTGTGTATCATGAGCACCCATCTCTTATCTATACCTGTGTACATGTTTCAGTCATCTGGATTGAGAAGCAGCATTAGGGTCATGGTAGTGGGAGGTGAGGAAACTTCAAGGAACCAGAGGAATATAGTGTGTTTCATCACTGCTTTACTGCTTCCTAGTTAACTCATCCCTTCCTTGCTGCCACTCTGTGGCAGGATTGTTCCATTGTCTATAGATGGGCTTTGGATCGCTGCTCCAACCCCCCTCATTCCCAGCAATGTTCTTGTTTGTTTGTTTGTTTGTTATGTGCCTTCTGATGCCTATTTCCGAGTCCCTATAACTTCTCATGGTCGCACCAGTAGTGTGCTTCTTCCATGTGGGCTTGTTGCTTCTCTGCTGAATGGCAGCTTGTGTAACTTCAAGCCTTCAAGACCCCAGATGCTATATCTTTCAATAGCCGGGCACCATCTTCCTTCTCTACCACATTTGCTTATGCACCCGTTTCGTCTTCAGCAATTGTGTTGGGAGGGGGAACATCTCAGACAGCCAATTTGTTAGAACAGTGTTCTTGTGTTGCGTGAGGGTATGAGCAGAGGCCCAAAGTCCATTCACTACCTCGGTGTATTGCCATATAAATACATGTACATAGGCCAATACCTCTATTTTTGTGGATTAATGTATTTATATATGTACACCTCTATGTTTATATCTCTATCCAATTCTTTGCTTCCTAGGTCCTTCCTCTGTTTTCTTTTACCTTCCTCCTGCCCCACCATCACTGTCCCCTTATTTCTGCTTCTTGGTACCTCCTTTTAGCTAGCTTGCTGTTTCTCTGACACTCCCCTCCCCTGCATCCCTGTCTTCTCCTTGTTATTGACTCTAATACCCTAGTTGTTCCCCTGTCTGTGGCACTGCCTGCTCACTGCCCCTTTCCCCCACCGCCCTCACCCTCCAGGTATCCCTGGACTGTTGGTCCTACTGTTTTCTCCTCAGGTACACTTCCCATGCCTATCTTATATGTGCAGTCACACCAACTATGACATAGCCCAAACTGATCAAAAAAGAGCAAAGGAGAAGAAACAAGAAGAAAAAGAAACGGGAGAAAAGAAAACACCAAAAGTGAAGAAATATACAAAAATCCCAGGTCTGTTTGCTGGCCTTCATGACTCTCCAAGAACTTCCCCTCCCAGCCTGGAGTCCCTTTTTGGAGGCTCCGTAGGGCTTCGTAGCTTTGCTTTGCTCCATCTGCTGGTCTGGTATGTTCCTTTCTTGTTTCACCCCACTGTGGGGGACTCAGACAGCATTAGTCCCCATCATGGGATCCCAGAACTGTCCTGTCACAGTCTGCTCCATTAAGGGGACAGCGTGACACGAGCTGTTGTTGGCTGCCCAGTTCCCTCTGTGTCCAATTAGCTCCCTGCATGGATGTCATCCTCCAGGCCCAGTGTGTTGATGTGGGGTCCAGTCCGGCTCTCTCTTGCTCTTCTTCCTTCCTAGTCTGTTTCCATGTGGGTGTGGCATGCTGTCCCCTCTCCACGACCTGTAGGTTTAGTGTTGTTCTCTGTCACACCTATTTCTAGGGAGGGGGTCAGTTTGTCTCTGATTGATAGGGGCCAGCCCTGTAGCTCTCTCTTTTCATGGATTCATGGCCATTTTGTCCTTGTGGTGTGCTGTGCTGTGGCAGGGTCTGCATGCCCAGTCCCAATTCTGTGGAGACAAACCAGCACTCTTCCCCTGGGTCAGTTAGTGCCCTGCTCCCTCTGTCATCATCTCACTTTTGGCACCCCGCCCCCCATTTTCTCCCTCCTCCCTGCCCCCTTCCCCCTTTTTCTGTTGGACCAACATGTACCTCTTTCGGTTTGGTCTAACCTCCTCCCGACTCCCTGGACCTCAGCCCAAATGTTGTGATATAGGTGGTTTCTCTTCTATACCTACCGTGCTGATTACACTTACCTCAGGGGACTCATGCTGTACTTCTCCTTTTGTGATTGGCTGACTTTGCTTAGCATCATTTCCTCCAACTCTTCCCGTGAAAAGACGTGTCTCATGTACTCGTCAGTGCTTTTTAGTGATACATAGTACTCTGTTGTGTGTATGTGCCAGAGTTTACTGATCCTGTCATCTACCAATGGAAACCTAAGCTGTTTCCAAGTCTTTGTGATTGTGAATTGCACTGCAATAAACATTGGAGCACATACAACCGGTCGTGGTTTATTTCTTACCTCTTCTGGATATATGCCTAGTAGAGGGTTAGCTGGGTCATAAGGTAGATCACCGTTTTTTAAGTATCACCAGATAGCTTTCCATAGTGGCTGTACATGTGTAGAATTCCTATCTCGCCACATCCCCGCCAACATTTGTTGCTCTCTGATTTGAGCTAGCCTCAAAAGTGTTAGATGGTATCACGTAGTTGTTTTGATTTGCATTTCTCTGATGGCTAATGATCGGGAGCATTCTCTCATATTTTTATTGGCCATTTGGGTCTCCTCCCTAGTGAAACTTCTTTTCAGTTCTTTTGCCCACTTCTTCAAGGGGTTAACTGTTTTCCTCTTTTTGCAGGCAAGGAGGGTATTGTGGATTTTCATAATAAGCCCTTTGTCTGTTATGTCATTGCTAAAAATCCTCTCCCAGTCTGTGAGTTGCCTTGTTACCCTCTTGGTAAAGTCTTTTGACACACACAGGTGTTTTATCCTTAGTAAATGCCACTTGTCAATTTCAGGTTCCCCTGTGTATGTACCCTGCCCTATTGCAGTTAGCCTTTGTATTCCCTGGACCAAGGTTCTTGGGTTTGTCCTGATTCCTTTAATAAAGCCCCTGATGTTTTGGGGTTTTACTTCTAGGTCTGTGATCCACCTTGAGTTTGTTCTTGTGCATGGGGTGAGAGAGACATCTTGTTTCCTTTTTCCATATGTGGATTTCCATTGTTTCCAGCACCACTTGTTAAATAAGGTGTTGCTCTCCCACTTGATGCTTTGGGGGTCTTCTCAAAGATCAGTTGTGAAGGTTGCTTTTTCATATATGCCCTTATTGATAACAAGCTACCTCTGATGACTGCGTTTGCCGTATCCCTTAAATTTTCATATGGTGTATTCTCAATCTAATTAGCTTCTAGGAACTTTCTGATATCCTCTGTAATCTGGAGAAGTACCCACTCCTGTTGCAGTAGATCATTGTTCATCCTCCAATTGTTTTCCCTTGTTTTCTGGTCATTCTTTTATTGATTTCCAGCTTTATGGCATGGTGATCTGAAAAGGACATCTGTATAAACTCAATGTGTTTGAATTTACTCAGGCTTGACTTGTGTCCCTGAATGTGGTCTATTTTCGAAAATGAGCCATGTACAATTGAAAAGAATGTGGATTTTTTTGCATTTGGATGGAAAGCTCTAAATATGTCTATCAGATCTAGTTGCCTGATTGTAGTGTTTAGCTCTACAGTTTCTTTGCTGAGCTTCCTTCCCAATAATCTATCTTTCACTGAAAGCGGTGTATTAAAGTCACCTACTATAATTGTTGAATCTGTGATCTTTTTTCATGTTTTGAAGTTTGTTGGACAAATTTTGCAGGTTTCTCATTTGGCGCATATATATTTATTATGCTCACTGGTTCCTGGTAAAGTGATCCTTTGAACATAATATAGTGTCCTTCCTTACCTCTTGTTATGGTTTTAACCTTGCGATCAATTTTGTCTGAGATTAGGATTGTGACTCCTGCTTTCTTTGCGTTTCCATTTGCCTTGTATATCTTTCACCAGCCTTTTATTCTTAGTTTATTCTTGTCTGCGAGCTTAAGATGTGTTTCCTACAGGCAACAGATCGATGGGTTATGTTTTCCAAGCCAGTCTGCAAGTCTTTCCATTTTTGTGTAGGAGTTAAGGCCGTTGACATTTAGAGTTATTATCATGATTTGTGGATTCATTGCTGTCATTGTCCTGCCTTTTTTTGGGGGGGGTGTTTTCCTATCACCCTTCTTATCACTGAGCTGTGTCTTTATGGATAGCTTCTTTATTGCCTTTTTCCCTCTGAGGCAATGTTATCTTGGTGATTGTTATTTGCTCATTGGCTTCTGGTTGGAGTTGGGTTATACAGTGTTCTCCTGTTTGTGCTTTGTGGATGTTGGTCTTCTGGGTATAGTGAGTTAGCAAGATCTTCCACAGGGTTGTGTGTCTTGCAGCATATTCTTTAAGTTTTCCTTGTCCTCCTTTTCATGATTTCTGTTGATATGTCTGAGCATATTCTTACCTGAGAGCCTCTGCATGTGACTGTCTTCCTTTCTTTTGCTCCTCTTAAGATTTTCTCTTATTCCTCAAAGTTGAATATTGTAAGTATAATATGCCTTGGGAGTTCTTCCTGGGGTTTAGTCTCTATGCTTCCTGTATGAGTGACTGATTCCTGTATGAGTGACTAATTCTCTCTGCTTCCTATATGAGTGACTGATTCTCACTCATTAAGGTGGAAAGGTTTTCTTCCAGAAATTCCCTTGTTAGTTTAGCTGTTGGCTTCTTTGCTGTGTCTTGTTCTGGTAGGCCAAAATTCAGATGTAGTTCCTCTTCATAGTATCTGTCATTGATTTCAGGTTTTCCTCTGCCTCTTTTACTATCTTGTTTCACTTTCTCATTTGCTAAGGTCTGCCTGATTGTCTTTGAGATCACTGATATGGTTCTCAGGCTCCTCTAGTCTGTTCATGAGATCCGTGATCTTGTGTGCAGCTTCTGCTATTTTGTCTGTTAGCTCCTGTATTTCCCCTTGGTGCATGAACTTTATCCCCTCTATCGTGGACTTCATGTACTCTATTGTTGCATCCTTAGTCTGTGTAGCTTCCCTCACCTCCTGTACTACTCCAAGCAGTCTTCTGAAAATTTATTTTTGTGGCAGATCCATGTCAGATTCTTCTATGAACATTATTAGCTCTGCTGTTGTGGTTCATCTTTCTTTTTTTGTTAAGAGTGATGCACTATGCTGTTGATAATAGAAAAATGAATTACTAACTTTTCATGGCAAAGGAAGAAACCTAGGATAAGCAAAGAAGCCCTTAAAAAAACAAAGCAGGAGCCTTATCACCGGCTTTAGCCACAGTAGTCAAAACAGCCTGGCACTGGCACAGTAATCAGTATATTGACTAATCAAACAAAATAGAGAACATAGAAGTAAATCTGTCTACAGATAACTGATCTTTGACAAAGGGCCAAAAACATTAAATGGGGAACAGCCGTCTCAATTAATGGTGCTAGCAAAATTGAATCTACATCAGCAGAAGAATTAAACAGAACTCCTATGAACTGAAGGTGGATCAAAGACCTAAACATAAATCCCTGAGCTATAGAGATCATTAATGAGAAAGCAGAGGTAAATTTAAGGGCCCTATTGTAGAACATAGGCATATCATCAATATAATGAAAGAAGCACAGAGTGGGAAATAAAATAGACGACTGGGACCTACTAAATGTAAGACACTTATGTGCATCAAAATACTTCATCAATAATATAAAAAGAGTGGGAATAAAATTTTTGACAGACACAATGGCAAATGGCACTGATCTTTAAAATCTGTACCAAACTGCAATGCCTTAATAAAAAAAATTAATAATCCAATTGGAACATGGGCAAAGGACATAAACATAGAGTTCACCAAAAATTACATACAAATGGTTTACAAACATATGAAAAAGGCTCACAATCGATCATCATCTGGAAGATGCAAATCAAAACAAGAATGGGTTGTCACTGTACACCAACAAATATAGCACAAATTGAAGAAAATAAATGCTGAAAGGATTGGAACTTTCATACACTTCTGATTGGTCTGTAAATATGTACAACCACTGTGGAAAACAAAATGGTGCTGCCTAAAAACTATGAATAAAAACCCCATATGATCCAGCAATACCTCTGATGGTTTTATACCCTACAGTAGAAGTAAGAGAGATACACAAACTCACAGCACTTTTCATAATATCAAGATGTTGGACAAAGTCTAAAGGCCCACCAGTAGAAGAATGGATAAATAAACCTCGGTATATACACAACAGAATATTATGCAGCACTGAAAAATGATGATGAAACTGCAAAACACCTCATGACATGGCTAGACCTGGAGAATAGTATGCCAAGTGACGTTAGACAACCACAAAGGGCTAGGTATTGTATGAGACAACTCTTATAGGGATAAAAATCAAGACAAAGTCTTGCATACCAAAAGGAACACACTTTGGCAGTTCCCAAGGAAGGGAGAGATGATGATGCAATGGATAAGACTATTGACAGGTATTGATGTGGGTACAGAGTGGATGGAAGTCCATTAGAGGGAGAAGAGAAATTGGGAGTGGGAGTTGATGAGTGGTTTTACTTGTAGAATGCAGAGTTAAAATGTAAACCATGCCCACACCTAGTTCACAATTTAAAATTTCATTTTAAAATATTTTATAAAAGAATGTATCATGCTAATAGATTAGAAGATTTAGCATTATGAAAATGTCAATATTGCCCAAAGCAAACTATAAATATAAATAGTGACTGGAGTTGACTAAGATGCAATTTTTATCTCTCCTTATGCAGAGTAAAAAAGAATAAAGAAAATCAAAGTGCCATGGGAACAAAAGACTAATGAAGATCGTGACCCTCAGCCTCCACAACCCTGAGACTAGAAGAACTACATGATGCCTGGCTACCACACCAAGTGCTTTGATTGCAATTCCAATAGGATGTCTTGGACATAGTGGGAGTAAAAATATAAAACATAACTCAAAATTAGGTAAAAAACAAATTTATTGGTCTGATGGTGGAAGTTCTGAGACATCCTCCAAGCCTAAAATTGAATCTACCCTTGTAGACCAACTTTCACCCAAGCAATTAGAAGTTGAGAACTCATTTGAACAATCAGCCATTTGATATTAAAATGCAGCATTTAGTCAAGGAAAAAGCTCTTAAGGCAAAAAGGAACAGGAAAAATGAGTGAATGGAAGCAAAAAATATAGGGGAGAGATGGTAAGAGTATTATTACATTGTGAGGATTGCAATCAATGCCATGAAATAAGATGTGCATGAATTATTGAATGTAAAACTAATTATTTTGTAAACTTTCACCCAAATCACAATTTTAAAGTTTTTCAAAAGAGCCCTACATGTGACGTCCCCTCTCCAACATCTCTTACGTGTTCCCCACCTTATCTTCCTAGGTAAAGGTACACAGGCCATCTTTCCTGCTTTTGAATAATCTAACTCTCAACTCAGAGTCTTTGTAACCTCTGTTCCTTATGCCCAGGATGTGTTTTCCTACAGGTGTTGGCATGCCTGTACCCTCACATCACTTAACTCTGCTCAAACGTCAGCACCTCAGAAATATTTTGACACTGTGTCTAACTATCTGCCCCGACCCAACCCTCTCAGTGACTCCATAATCTGTTTTATTTTTCCACCATTTACAAGCTATTCTTCCAGTTACTGTTATGCATAACAAATTATCCCAAAATTTATTGGCTTAGCACAATCATTTTATTGAGCCTGTGGATTCTGTGGGCCAGAAATTTGGACAGAGCAGAAAGAGGAGGGCTTCTCTCTCATCTATAATGTCTGGCTTCTTAACAGAGAGAACGCAAAGGCTAGCGATGTCTCAATAGCTGGGGTTTAAGACCATCTGAATGCTTATTCACTCAAATACCTAACACCCAAACTGGGATTCCTGAAAGCCTAGGACTACTAATCAGAAGTCCACATGTAGCCTTGCCATGTGACTTCACTTCCTCACAGCATGGCAACCTTAGGGTAGTCACATTTCCTAGCAGTAGTACAAAGAACCCAGGGTGAGTTCCCTAACCATCGAGGCAGACGCTGCATCACTTTTTATGGCTCAGCTTTAGACATCGCACATTGTCGCTTCCACCACACTTCATTGGTCAAAGTCACCCCATGGCTGTGAAGGGGAGAGACGTAGACTCTATATCTTAATGGGGAAAGAATGAAATATATTTGAGGCTATATACTGCCACATTGCCCAAGACCTATTCTCAATTTTGAGACATTCTTCCCAGGTCTGTCACCAGCCGCCTGTTCAAAAAGTCTATGCTCCCTCGTGTTCTTCTCCTGACCTGTAAATATCTTGTCCTAATTCTCCCCCCTACCCTGGGGAGAAGGGTGCATTCTCAGCTGTTCCAGTGCGTATTAAAAAGTCTTTCCATGATATAAGACCCTGACGCCACAAAATGGACAACATAGTGTCTGCTTCTTTACAGCAGGACTTCTAAATCTGTCCACAGCCCCTACTCCGTGATGGATAGTTCATCTCCATTTTACAACCTGGTCCCTGTCAATCTTCTCTAACTACTGTCTGGACTTCTCAAAGGGATGAAATATTTTTCTGTACATTAGTGGGGGAAACATAAGAATCTAACAAAAGAGTTGCTAAAGCAGTTTATGGTGGCTTCTACACAATAATATCTGATTGAAAATGAATGAACAAGAAAATTAATTACAGACTTAAATGAAGAGTTATTTCCTAAATGGAAAAAAAAATGTTTCTCCTTCCACCATCAAAACCCCAAACATGCCACCAAGACTGTTGAATAGCATTGATTTGAGACAGGAAACCATATGGCTGGAACCCCAGCAGCTACCCGGGTTGACTCCCACTTACACCCACATATTCACCCTTTGACCTGAGCAGCTTGACTCGAGAGAAGACTTGTATATGACCGAGCATCTAGCACCAAATTTTAGGAGCTTAACCTTATACTGCCCAGCAACAATTTCCCTTGGAGTAACTCTAAGACTGGACATTAATTGTGTCAAATAATCGGACAGAAAGAGGGAAAGTAAGTAAAATACGGAAAGAGAAGGACTAGGACCCAAAGCCAGACACCACCACAGGCTGCGGCGTGGCGTGGGCTCTCTGGACGCTGGGCACAGACAGAGACCTCAGTCCAATTTATTAGTTTCCTTGGACATTGAAGGATACACAGTGTATGGACCAGGCACGTTTATTTTAGAATCTTGTGAGAATGGACCTGGGCAGGGGCACAGAGAAGGGAGAGTGTGTAGTAGGGAAAACTACGTGAACTCCCTAGCTTAGGGCTTGAGTGGAGTGCACAATGTACATGGAAAACTAAAATAACTAAAGGAAAGAGCATGTTGGCCAAGGCCAACTGAGGCTCCCTCTGGAATGACTGGTTGTAATCCCAGGGTCAAGTATTGCAAGTAAGTCTAAAAGTTACAGGCCTACTTATCACTCTTGGTTCAAATCACCATAGAAGGTACAGGTGGGAGAAGAACGTCAAACAAACCTCAAAATGTTTTTTAAAAAAAGACCGGTCTCGTGGTCTGATAGATCACAGGGAGAAAGTGGATAGAATGCTGTTACATGGAGGGGATTGCAACTGATGTCACAAAATAAAATGTCTATAAATCACAGGATGGGAATTTAATGTGCTCTGTAAACTTTCACTCAACTCAACATAAAATAAAAATCACAGAGACAATTTTTTAAGGCAGGTATTAAGAGATAGGTCTCTTCTGTCTTGTAAATCAAATTCTGTTAGAAGCAATAATTTTTTTAAAAGAAAGAAAAAAGTCTATACTTCTAAACAGGCAACAGTTTCCAAGTTCTAGATTAAGGTTCCCTTATATCACACTAAAAGTTCCTGGGTGGCACAAACAGCTTGCACTGAACTCTTGACCTAAAGGTTGGCCGCTTGGGCCCATCGAGGAGTACTGTTCTTTCATGGACATTCTATGAAGAATTGCTACTCTGTACTACCGTGGGTCAGCATGAATCAGAATCAACTCAAAAACCACAAGTTTGGTTTAGTTTGATTTGATTCTGATTCTGAAAACATTAAAAAATTTTGCTTGTGGAGGGCTCCCCAATTCTATTGCCCTCCGAAACTTTTCAAATCTTGAATTGAAACTAACCCCTGGGGTCATCTTTTAGCTAAATAACCAACTGGCTCAAAAAATAATAACTATCACTTGTAAGTACTGTACTTCTTTTAAAAAAAAAAAAACACACCTACGTGAGACCAGTCAACGCTTAGTCAAAAACAAAGATGAGAATGTAAGGAGACAGCGAAACTAGATAGAAGGAAGTGGGACTACCAAGATGGAAATGATGAGAGCGCTCAGGCCTCGTAAACAATATGACCCATGTCACTGGACAACTTCTATAAAATTGAATGGGACTCTAAATTGCAGTGTAAACATTTACCAAATGCACAATACACTATTAAGGGGAAAACTAAAAAAAGCTTTGCTTAGACAGACAAGGTTCATACAGAGCTCTCCAGAAGCATTTTAGGGTAGTCCCAGCTAGTCACCCATAAAATGTCTTGGAGGAACAGAGCATCTTGTGACCAGAGAGAAGCGCCTTCTTCTGCACTCTGCCTGTGAAAGTCGCAGCTGCGCTGTTGTTCCTCTGTCCAGGGAGCTCAGAGGAAAGCAGCAAAGATGATTAATGAGCTAGGAAAGCAAGTGATGACCTTGGGGGGTTGCGGGGAGGATTGCCAGGGTGGAATATTGTCATTCATCGGATCCACGTGTGTGAGAGACAATAAGCCACAAAAAGAGAGCCACTGTTGAGCTGGGCCCCAGGGAGGATGAACACTGCAGGAGTAATAGGACTGAAACGGAAAGGAAAGGAAAATGTCGGCCAAAGGGCAGGAACCAAAGATGCAGAGTATCTCCCGGGAAAGGGCTGCGTTGGTTTGTTTAGTTTTGCAACAGGAGGCGTCGTTTCAGGCAAGCATGGCAGCAGCGCTAGAGTGAGCGGAACATTCCACCAAAGCTCTGACAGCCAAGTCTGGCTATTTCCAGCCCCACCGTGATTTGAATTTTTACAAAGGAGAGGCTGGCTAACCAAAACTGACAGCCCCACGGGTTCTCAACTCAAGAGGCAGCTTCTCTCCAGTGCCCAGCACCCCTGCGCCTCTCTCTGCCCACCCCCTTCCACTCCTCGCCAGTCTCGCAGATTTAGTTGATAATAGCTTTCCCAAACATCCAACAGGAAGTTTGGTGCAAGTCCTCTTTTCTTGGTCCAATGAAGTCCCTGGAGCCCAGTAGGGAAGTTTCATCCCTGTCTGTAAATCACTGCCTCCGCCACGCAGCACCACTTTTAAACAACTGAGAGGCGTTGTTTCTAATTCCCTCAGACTAGGAAGCGTAGATGCAAGTCCTAGTCTGGATGCAGTCTTTGTTCTTATTGTTCTTGCATGACTGGTTCATTCTCTGCAGTCAACTGCCAGCCCCAAAGTCATGTCACTTTGGCCATATTACATTAGTAAATGAGTGGGAGGGGCTGAGTCAAGGAGGGAGGCTGGCGCTCAATCTGGAACCTGATTGACTCTCCTCAGAGACTTGAGTAATTTTTTCAATAGTCTCTGACCCCAGACATTCTGTGTCTCCTCTCACACCCTCCTCCTCCACAGCCACTGTGTCACATGCTGCCTTTTATCCCCTTGGAAATGCCTGCCCAGCACACACCACACCCTGGGTTCTATTAGCTCCATTACATCACTTGTTCATTCTGCAAGCCAACAGACACCACAAAGAAGGGAAACTCTCCCAGCCCACACCAAGTTGTGACAAGTGACTGAGTTCTGAAATCTCAAAAGGCCTCCACCACAGAGTTCTGATCCTAAGCCCTAGAGAGCTGGTCTCTCGGGAAAGGCTCATATATGTTCTGTCTGCTCTTCTGGGGCAGATGGTCTTGGGAGGAGTTGATGACCCCCAAAGTTATAGAAGCCCTAACCCAAACCCCTCAGCAGTAAAGGGCTCCTGGTGGTGCTATGTATTAATACACTGGGTTGTAGACTATAGATTCTAGTCCACCCAGAGGCACCAGGGAAGAAAGGACCACCAGAAAATGCAACTCAAACTGACTGGCATCAAGTAGATGATGACTCATAGTGACCCAATAGAGCAGGATGCTGACTCATAATTGGACAGGATGAAATGGCCCCTGTAACTCTTTAGGGGAGTAAAAAGCCCAGACTTTCTTCCACAGAGTGGCTGATGGTTTCAATCTGCTGACTTTGCAGTTAGCAACCCAATACATAACCACTACCCCATCAGGGCTTCAGGTCACAACCGTTGAAACACAGTTCTACTCGGACACTGATGAGGTCACCATGAATCAGAGTCAGCAACTTTTTTTTTATTGGTTGTTGTCAATAAATATTTATCCAATAGACATTTGAGTTCACCTAATTAGAACCACGGAGTTATGCCAAGTGTGAAATGACACTAAAATCGTTGAAGAAATACATGCAAGACCAAGTTTTCAAACCAAATCTGCTTATTCAAAGCCCTTGACTTTCAGTGATGTCTTATGTTCTACAACTAATCCAAAAAACTGCTTCTTTCCTGGTGCTTGGACTAAAATCTCCCAGACCTGGCACCCTCTGAAGACAGTATACTAGTCAGGATTCTTGGTGACAAAAGGAGCACTGGTGACATAGTCAGTTATGTGTTGAGCTGCTACCCACAGGTCAATGGCTCATATCTACCAGCCACTCCTCAGCAGAAAGATGACACTTTCTGCTCCAATAAAGATTTATAGCCTCAGAAATTCAAAAGGACGGTTCTACTCTGTCCTGTAAGGTCAATTAGAATTAGAATTGATTTAATACGTGTGAACTAATTTGAGGGTTTGTTTGTTTTGTTTTGTTGGTTATTGGTGAGCAGTAGCTTAAGAAATGAATAAATGAAGTGTCACATCACAATCGGATTTTAATCATGGCTGGACCCAGGGACTCAGACAATATTCTCAAGTATCTGCCTTTCTGGTCCTTGCAGTACTTTCATCACCTTGATGTCATTCTTACCAGTACCCCCTGTGTGGTAGTCACATAATCTGGTGTCAAATTGAAGTTATAAGAGTAAAGGGGTGACATTTAGCCTGTCAATGAGGTCACAGCGTGATGACTTCATTTGGAGGTAAAAGGGAGATAAATAGCTAACTGGAGGCCAGATACATTCACTCCCTGTGAGACATTCCTGTTGACAAGTCACGTGGAGCTATGTTGTTAGAGCCAGAGCCCTGGAGCTGTAGGACCCACGTGGAGACCCGTGCCAGCACTAAGTTGTTTCCACCACCACGGATCCACAAGACGTTCCACCCATTGGCCTCTGATCTTCCTGTATTTGGCATCATTGCACGATGGTGGCCCAGAGCTACTATATATTTACTATTTTAATACCCTTCCTTGTTTTATTATGGTATGCATGGTTCTGCCACTATAAATAAATATTGTTATAAGTTTGTCCTATCACCAACTTCTATTGCTTTTGTAAATTGTGCCCAGTCACATAAGAGATTAATCTGCACAAGTAAACAATTCCTGTACTGAAGTTCATAGCCAGTCAGCATGTGTATGATGGCCTTTTCTCAGCAGTGTTTAAACTCTATACCATTGGCTAAATTAATGACACTATCAACTATTAATGACACTATCAACGTTCTCTAACATAAAATGGCAATGATGTCTCCAAAATGAACCAGAAACATATATGGGCAATAGATCTATGAATGGATTTGAGGTTCACACTTAATTCTATCCCCAATCTAAGACCAATTCGTTATTATGACATGGCCCTACTTAATGCTCAACTTCATAAAGAGATCGCTGAAGATATAGGTGCAATAGCAAAGTGTGACAAAGAAACTAGATAATGCCTCACTATCAGAAACAATAGCATCTGGGGTCTTAAAGGCTTGTCTTCAAACAAGCAGCCATCTAAGTGAGGTGTCAACTAAGTCCACACGGAAGAAGCACACCAGCCTGGGTGATATGAGGATTTTAAATAATAAAATACAAATACATAGGAGGGAATAGTATCGGTACTTAAACTCTGAACATCTGGTTTGCAGAAGACTATACATGACAGTGGAAGCCCAAAATCCATTTGCAGAATCTGCACATGGCTTAAGCCTCTGGTGAATTCCTTCTGACCATATTCAAGCCATGTAAATAACCTTGTTATCAGACAGAGAGCATTGTAAAGTTGATTATGGAAGATTAGGTTAGGTTAGCATGTAAGATCTTATTATTTGATCTCCCTTTTGACCCATTTAAAAGTTGTTTCAATTTTTTTTAAGGGAAGGGGCAATAACATGGATTAAACTTTCAGTGAATCCTCTCTGACCGTAGACCAAGCATGTGAAAAGCCTAACAATCATGCAGAGTGAATTGGAAAGTGGATTATTGCAGACACGGGTTAAAATTTGATACCTTATCATTTACACATTTTTATAATCATTTATACATTTTAAAACTTTTCTAGTTCTTAATATTTTCTGCTTTCTTTTTTACTTTATTGTTGTTAGGGGTTTTTTTTCCTTTTTTCTTTTTGTATGTTTTTCTGTATGAAATCCAGGATAGGCAAACCTATAGACAGTAACTAGATTAATGGTTTCTTGGGGTTATAGCAAAGGAGATTTGGGAGAAATGGGGAATTAATAACAATAAGTACAAGAAGAAAATATTCTAAAATTGATTGTGGTGATGATTTTGCAATTCTTAGTATAATTGAACTATTCAGTTGTATGATATGGAAATTATATGCCAATAAAACTTTTTAAAATCTCAATCTTGAAGTACAGTGCTGTCTGTGATGGGATTATATCAATCCACCTTCAAGGACATCCAACCCATACAATTATTCAAATTTATGTGCCAGCCAAAAAGCAGTAATAAAGAAATTGAATAATTCTACCCAAGATCTTCAGTGGTAACTTTATCAAACATGAAATCAAGGTGCATTGGTAATTGTAGGTGACTGAAATGAAAAAGTTGGAAGCAAAGAGGAAGGAATAGCAGTTGGAAAATATGGTCTTGGTGACAGAAAAAAAGTTGGAGCTCACAAGAAAATTTTGTAAGACCATAGACTTGTTCATAGCAGTTACCTTTTTCTAACAACACAAATGGTGACAACCACTTCATTGTGCTCAGCCAGAACTTGTGCATGGATCAAGAGGCAGTTGTTCAAAAAGAAGAGAGAATAGGTATGTATCAGGGTAGTATCCTCTCACCACACTTATTCAATCTGTATGACGGATTATTTGAAGAAGAATGTGGCATCAGGATTGGAGGGACTCTTCTTAAAAACCTGTAATAACCAGATGGCACAACCTTGCTTGCTGAAAGTGAGGAGAACTTGAAACACTTGTTGATGAAGATCAAGGATTCCAGCCTTCAATATCGATTACACCTTAATATAAAGCAGACCAAAATCCTCACAACAGATCCAACGGCTAACATCATGATAAATGGAGAGAACCTTGAAGTTATCAAGGATTTAGTCTTGCTTCGCTCTGCAATCAATGCTCATGGAAGCAACAGTAATCAAACGACAAATTGCACTGGAAAAATCTGCTGCACGAGATCTCTTTAGCGTAATGAAAAGCAGGGAGGCTACTTTCAGGACTAAAGTGCACCTGATCCAAGCCATGGCATTCTTAATGGCCTCATATGCATGTGAAAGTTGGACATTAAATAAGGAAGCCCTAAGAAGAAACAATGCATTTGAATGGTGGTGCTGGTGAAGAATCTTGAAAGAACCATGGACTGCCAAAAAGATAAACAGATCTGTCTTGGAGGAAGAGTGTTTCTTAGAGGCAAGGATGGAGAGACTTCAACTCACAACATTTAAGCACAGTGTCAGGAGAGACCAGTCCCTGGAAGGACATCATGCTTGCTAAAGTAGAGGGAAAGCCAAAAAGAGGACAGCCCTCACCGCGATGGATTGGCACCGTGGCTGCAACAGTAGACCCAAGCATAGGATCATTTGTGAGGATGGTGTAGGACCAGGCAGTTCTCTTGTGCATAGGGAATCGACTTGATAGCGCACAACAACAATATGGAAACAGTGGAAGCCCTAAATCCATTGTGAGTCTCTAGATAAATTCTTTCTGACCATTGACCTCGTACCCTCAAGTATGGGAGGTTTGAAAGTGGGTTACTGTGGTTCCCCTAGTCAACCCAGGGAGTGGCACTGTCATCCTCATGACCTTGACTGATGATATGGAAATTATCATGCCCTTGATGGAAATTGGGTACTATTGTCTCACAGTCATGAGCCACACCCTGACCAAGGTGGTTGAATGGCCTGAATCAATCATAACTTTAGGGGGGCGGGGCTAGTTTGAAGCCTTGCATTAAAGTTACTCCAGGAGGAAATAATTATCTCCAATTTACAAGTGATGAACATTAGCCTCAGAGAGGGGAAGAGACATGCCTAAGGGCACAACTTAGCTCTTTGAGGCTGACCAGGTGCATTACCTTTATTGCCCATGTTCCTAACCAGGCCCTGCCTGATGCCAGTCAGCTCTTTTGAGAAAGCAACAGCTTTAGATTTCTAGCCAAAAAAATAAATGCCTAAGACGTCTTCACTAAGGGGTCCTTCTCAACCACAAGAATCCTCCTGCTCATTTATGCCATCAAACAGCAGCAATTTTTAAAGTTTATATAGGAAACCATTAAGTATATAACTTACAGCCCTGATTGGGCTCCTTTTCACTTCTTTTTGTTCCCTAATCTTTAAAAAATTTTAAAGGCACTCATTTTTTCTTCAATTAATAATGTAAAAAAGACAGCATGGACATAGTTAGGTTCTCAGAACTGTCAGTACTTTAGTGATGAGTGAAATGGCTAAGGCCATCACTTATAAAAATGTCTTGACCTTTGTGGATTTGGAAGTCATTGGACTTTGACTCAAATATTTTGCTGTTGAGGGTGCACAATAACTTGGATTTTATTTGCTATTTTTCATAGTCTCTTTGCTTTTTATAACATTAGTCCAGCAGACAGAGTTTTGCCTTGGTGAATGAGGGTTATTGAAATTTTTGTCTTGGGTCAACCCTCATTGTTTTCATAGATAGTGTTTAGTCACTCAAGATTTTAATCTGTACAAGGCAACAATCCGTCTTTTAGTCTAAAAAGCTTTCCTATATAGATATATTTTCCCTTTCTCAATGGTATTTAAGTTCTAAACTATTGACTAAATAATTTTTATTATTATTAGAATTACCAAATGCCCCATGGAGATTATTTCTCAAGAAACTGATAATGCTGTCTCTAAAGTGGACTAGGGACATATATAAACCATACATATGTAGATGGATTTTGAGCACAAACTTAATCGGGAACCCTAATCTAAGAACAATTATTTCTTTTTTTTCCTTGCATACCTTGTTGGATTGGAGAATTTTAATGTTTTTCACTTATCATTGTTAAACCAAGAACAATTTTATAACTTTTTTATACATAGCTGTTACATGTAGGGAAATCTCTATAAGTAGGGGTAAATTACTCTCAAAGAAATGAAGCCTGGATAGTTTTCCCTTCAAGTCAAGTGTCTTGTTGTTCAAATAAACTTCTTTTTTTTTTACATTTTATTAGGGGCTCATACAACTCTTATCACAATCCATACATATACATACATCAATTGTATAAAGCACATCCGTCCATTCTTTGCCCTAATCACTCTCAAAGCATTTGCTCTCCACTTAAGCCCTTTGTATTGGGTCCTCTTTTTTTTCCCCCTCCCTTCCCACTCCTCCCTCTCCCATGAGCCCTTGATAGTTTATAGATTGTTATTTTGTCATATCTTGCCCTATCCGGAGTCTCCCTTCCCCCCATTCTCTGCCGTCTGTCTCCCAGGGAGGAGGTCACATGTGGATCCTTATAATCAGTTCCCTCTTTCCAACCCACTCACCCTCCACTCTCCCAGTATTGCCCCTCACACCCCTGGTCCTGAAGGTATCATCCACCCTAGATTCCCTGTGCCTCCACCTCCCATATGTATCAGTGTACATCCTCTGCCCTATCCAGTCCTGCAAGGTAGAATTCAGATCATGGTAGTTGGGGAGAGGAAGCATCCAGGATCTGGGGGAGAACAATTATTTCTTAAGATGTGTCTATCCTCCGTACATACCCTCATGAAGAGATTGCTGAAGATATGGGTGCTATAGCAACCCACTGCCTTCAAGTCGGCTATGATGCCTACTCACAGCCTGCCTAAGGACAGGGTAGAAGTGCCCATATGAATTTCTAAGACTGTAACTTTTTATGGGAGTAGAAAGCCCCCTCTTTCTCCCATGAAGTGGCTGGTGGTTTCAAACTGCTGACCTTGCAGTTAGCAGCCCAAAGGTAACCATTATGACACAAAGGCTCCTGTGCTATAGCAAAGTCATGAAGAAATCAAATGGAGTTCAGCTATCAGAAATAATAGTGTCTAGAAACACGCATCCTCAAACTACGGCCTGTGGACCACATGCAGCCCACCGAGGACATTTATCCAGCCTCCGGGTGTTTTTTCCCCATTTGTTTTTTAACTTCAAAATAAGATCTGTGAAGTGTGCATAGAAATTTGTCCATAGTTTTTTTAAAAAACTATAGTCCGGCCCTCCAATGCGTCTGAGGGACAGTGAACTGGCCCCCTGTTTAGAAAGTTTGAGGACCCCTGGAAGGACTTGTCTTAAAACAAGCACCCATCTAAGTTAGTTGTTAGCTAAATACACCTAGAAGAAGCACACAAGCCAGTGTGATCAAAAGTTTATTACCAATAAAGTCTAAAATCAGAGGGAGAGACTGTATTAGAGCTTAAATTCTGAGCACCCAATTTTCGGAGGCTAAAGATGACAATGAAAACCCAAATCGACTTACAGATCCCCCACATAGACTAAGTCTCCACTGAATTCACTTAGTCCATTGACCAAGGATGTGAATAGACTTGTCCTCAGACAGGGTAGTAGGTGGGGGATTACTTCAGATACAGTTAAGTTAAAATTTAACATCTTACCACTTTTTTGGCATTTTTAACCCATTTTTTTCACTTTTTCTAGTTTTTACTATTTTCTGCTGTAATTTTGGATTGTGGTTTTTCTTTTTATTATTCTGTTGTTATTGGAATTTTAAAATGATTTTTCAATATGAAATACAGTATAGGTAAATCTATAAAGACAACAACTAGAATAATAGTTTCTTAGGGTTATGACAGAGAAGGTTATGAGTAAGTAAAGATTCAATAATAACAGATACAAGATGTATGAACGTGATAAGTGTTGTATGAGCCTCAATAAAATTATTTTTAAAAAACTGATACAAAAATAAAGACAATGTTCTAAAATTGATTGTGATCATGAATGCCAGCTCTCTTTACTATATTTAAACCATTGAGGTAGTTATTTTATTGTGCCAACCTAGCCAGTAAACACAGGTGGGGTTAATTGAAGGGCAGAAGGATAAATGGCTCGGTGAGCCTCACCTTTCTAGTTCTCGGGTCTCTTGCTTTGTGATGGTTGGACCAGGGTGCAGCTGCCTTAGCCAGTTCCCTGCTTCAGCTGGCAAGGCCATTTCCTGCAAGACATACCCAAGGAAAAGTCCCATGGATCTACCCCAATGCAGCCCTGGGCCTGGAGCAGCCATGTGGAGACCCCTGCCAGCGCTGAGATGCTTACAAGTTCACTGACTTGGCTTTCCTCCTGTAGTCAACATCATAGTGTGTGTTTTGTAAGATAGAGGAGGACTTTGTGGATTGGTGTTGGACATATGAGTTAATGTTGGATTTGTGTGCTTGGGCAGCACTGGTTGGGATGTTTTCTGGATGTGCACTTACCCTTTATATAAAACTCTCTCTTATACACGAGTTTCTGTGGATTTATTTCTCTAAACTACCCAGACTAACTCATTATGGTACCAAGAATGGGGTACTGGAGAAACAAATCATAAGATGTAGAGTAGATTTTTTTTTTTTTACCTCTCCCTCATGGTAGTTTTTCTTCTTGTCGCCAGAGGTCAGATAAAGCCATACTATTTACTTGGTTGTTTCCTGGGGAAAATATGGGAAGTATGAAAATAGAAAGTTTGTAAACCCACTTGCTTTCAACCATTAAAATTTGATCTTTAGGTGGGTTTAGGCCACGTCTGCAAAGAAAGCTTTGAAAAGATATGCCCCATCCGGTGCTTTGGCATACTCAGAAACCAGTAGTCTTTATCAAAAGCTGGGGGGGGGGGGAGAATCTAGAACCATGAAGAAAACTCCCCTCTAGAACTGAATGTTACAACAGGAGCCTGAGAGCAGGCTGAGATGCTTGCGAGGTGACCACCTGGATCTACTTGTTGAGTGGAAGTGGGAGAAATGCAGCAATAAAGAGACAGGCTGAGTTTGGCCACTGACACCTGTGGACTTGGTGTACAGGAAAAAGAGGAGATGAGATCTGGTTGACTGGTCTAAAGTTCACAACCTAGTATGCGGGGAAAAGGCTTGTTAAGTATTGGTGAGAGCCCACCGTCTAAAGGCAAGGCACCCTGTGAAGGCTGAATGAGGCGGCCCACATTGAGTTGACCAGAACCCAACCAGCTAGAGATTTTTGAGCCTGTGAACTGGTGCATGTTGTTGCTGACTTCATGGATGGCCTGTCTGGATTTGACTTTGCTTATGGATTCAGACTTCACAAGGTTCCAACTGGAATAAAGATTCTTCAAGACAATCGGAAGATGCTCGTCTCCTCAGAGCACTGGGTTGATGTAAGTATATAAAATGGATACTCAAAATTCGGGGGATATAGGCATGAAGTGGTTGGCTTATAAACTTTCATAGGTGGGGGAACATATTCACAGGATTATAGGATTAAGGTGTAGGTGTTATTTAATTGCAATTGTGAGGCTAAAG
This sequence comes from Tenrec ecaudatus, assembly GCF_050624435.1. NCBI lineage: Eukaryota > Metazoa > Chordata > Mammalia > Afrosoricida > Tenrecidae > Tenrec > Tenrec ecaudatus. The sequence continues at coordinate 266,492,032 of NC_134530.1, read as the reverse complement.
AATGATGTACAGGTGTCAAGTTGGCAAGGGGTGGATTGAGGTAGTTAGTTTATTGTGCCAACCTGGCCGATAAACACATGTGGGATTAATTGAAGGGCAGAGGGATAGATGGCTCGGTGAGCCTTGCCTTTCTAGTTCTTGGATCTCTTGCTTTCTGATGCTCAGACCAGGGTGCAGCTGCCTTATCCAGTTCCCTGCTTTAGGTGGCAAGACTCACTTCCTGCAGGACATTCCCGAGGAGGAGCTGCATGGACCTACCCCAATTCAGCCCTGGGTGCTGGAGCAGCCGTGTGGAGACCCCTGCCAGTGCTGAGATGGTTACACGTTCACTGACTCAGCTTTCCTCCTGCAATCGGAATCAGTGCGTGTGTTTTTTGTTTGTTTGTTTGTTTGTTTATGATTACCATTTCCTTTATTTTAAAAAATTAGGCAGTTTTATTGACATAATTCACACAGCATACAATTCAATGGTTTGAATATATTAAAAAGAGGTGCAATTTTCACCACAGTCAAATTTAGAACATTTTCTTCATTTTTTGCGCTCATTGTTGCTAGCTCCTCACTCACCCCCAACCTCTCCTACATTGTCTGTGTTTTATGAAATGGAGGAGGACTTTGTGGATTGGTGTCAGGCATATGGGTTAATTTTGGACTTGTGGGCTTGGGCAGCACTGGGTTATGATGTTTTCTTGATGTGCACTTAACCTTTATATAAGACTATCTCTTATACTTGAGTTTCTGTGGATTTGTTTCTCTAAAGTACCCAGACTAACTCAACCATTGTATTATGTATGTGAACGTTATATCCATAAAACTGTTAAATAAAATAAAGATAAGTTTTAAGTGACCTTGATGGAGCTTCTATTGAAAAATTGTCTTTTTATTTTCTATTTATTTCATTATCCCATGAAATTTTTGAAGTCCCTCATATTTCAGTTGTATGTTATTTCACTGGCCTCCTTGAGAAAACCAATGGTCTATCAAAAGTACAGTAAGGTCACAGCCATTTCTCTTCCTAAACTCCAATCCTAGTCGGGACCAGAGCATCTAAGTCACAGGGTTCAGTTTGGTCATGAAAGACAAAATCTGACTCCCAAACCTTTTCCAAGTCTTTCTCAGTTTCCCCAGAACTAGCCAAAAAAGAGACAATCAAAACATACCCTCAGATAAGTCAAGGACATAGTGGCCTCTGGGGATCCAGAGAGAGAAAACTTGGAATGAACATGAGAAGACATGATATTTTCTATCAATTCAGGGATACGTGTTTTGAAGTGGCAGCAGGAACAAAGGAAGAAAGCTAAATACATGCCAGTGAAGAAGGAAAAACCAAGACTGACAGATAGGTCAACAGTTTTTCATCTTAAACAATATCTTTACTTTGTCTTCTTCTACAAGCTGCAGTTTTCACGGGTAACCCTATGAACAAATATGGTAACCAGCATGCCCAAGTCTTTAGGAAATTAGCCCACATCTTGTATGGTGGTTTGTTTGTTTGTTTGTTTTCATTCCCTGCTCTAGCAGGTAAAACCATCACTTGTCTCTACTGCTAGGGTAGAAGGAAGAAAGAGGATTTATCACCGGAATATTTGAGAGCCTTCTGAATGAATTTGTTCCATGTTTTCCCCTGAAATTTGACCTCATTCTGAGAGGTGAGAAATGTATTTCCTTTCCAAACAAGCTTGTCAAGTTCCTCTTTGTTCTCACAAACATAGAACTTGTATCACATGACAATCAGCTAACCCACACAGTAGAAAATCTTAGTTATCGGTATAGAAGTTGCAAAATTGTGAATACAAAGATTGAAGTAGCCTGCAACATTTGTCACTGGTGTTCCGCAGCCACACAACAGACTCTGTGCGATGGCATCTCCCACAGTCATGTACTTTCAGGATATCAGAACAAAATAAGGTCGGCATCTCAAAAAAGGACCAAGTCACAATCAATGAGAACTCAGACAATCACTGCCACACCTCCACATTCTGGCGGAGCTGCAGCCTCATGTTGTCATGAATCAAGTCTGCCCAGGCTGTGGTAGTAGACTTGTCCACAGAGCATTAGCTGGGTTGGGGTCCCCTGCATAGCCTTCTGTGGGCAACCTCATGCTGGTCTGTTTGCACAAACTTAAAAGTCATATTCCTAGGCAGCATTGACTACTAATGATTCCATCTCAAGGTAACAGGATGTTAAAAGTATCTCTTTGGGCACCAAGATATTCTCATTTAGAAATGGGAATCTCACCAAAGGGTGGAGGCGTGGGGGAGTTGGTTCACAGGAAGAAGTAAAGAATCTCGTCTGCAACTCTTGAGCTTTCTCCCTCATTTGAAAAATAGTTTATGAAAGAGCAGGAATTTGAAGATAGGAATTTTTTAATTAAGGGAAATTTTATTAAGTCTTAAATTGGATAAGGGCAAAACTAAGACATATCATCTAGATTAGGGAACCATTAGCACGAGGTCATAGTGGTGTCCAAGGGTTTGCTGATATACAGAACTTTGAAAAGGACAGGGAAGTTCAAAGAAACCTATCACAAATACATGATTGGTGGAAGATCACTATATCATAGCTATAGGAGGGATTACTGGAGAGGAAATAGGACCCTGATTGGAATACATACATTGTGGTACACAGAGAAGCATAAAGATTGTTCAGGAGCCTCCCTAAAACAGTCAAGGCACCACACCTGACTATGCAACCCCCTTCCAGTGATAGCCATCAAGGACATCCCCAGGCAAGACACCAAGGGTGACTGCCCATTCCTGAATTGATCAGATAATGCCCTTCCCAAAGCACACTGTCTAAGGGCAAAACCATTCACACCCCTGGTTCATGTTCAGAGGAAATTCAATGGTCAGAGGCAGGATTTTTTTAGGGCGGTATTGGCTTAGTTGTAGAATGCTGCTATATAACATCATACAAATTGGTGACTTTGACAAACAGAAAACTATTTTTTCACACTTTACTAGACTACAGAGGTAATTCAGGGCACCAGGATAAGGAAAGACACTGTCCACTCTGGGGGAAGATTTTTGTGTGTTTCAGCTAGGTTCTTTGGCAATATTCATGCGGCATCTATCTTCTGCATTGGCCACGCTGCTTCTTTTTTAATCGTTTTATTGGGGGCTCATACAACTCATCACAATCCATACATACATCCGTTGTGTCAAGCACGTTTGTACATTCGCTGCCATCATCATTCTCAAAACATTTGCTTTCTACTTGAGCCCCCGGTATCAGCTCCTCCTTTTTTTCCCTCCCTCCCTGATCCCCCTCCCTCACGAATGCTTGATAATTTATAAATTATTATTTTGTCATGTCTTACACTGTGTGACGTCTCCCTTCACCCACTTTTCTGTTGTCCGTCCCCCAGGGAGGAGGCTATATGTAGATCCTTGTCATTGGTTCCCCCTTTCTACCCCATCCTCCCTTCACCCTCCTGGTATCGCCACTCTCAGCATTGGTCCTGAAGGGATCATCTGTCCTGGATTCCCTGTTTCTGGTTCCTATCTGTACCAGTGTACATCCTCTGGTCTAGCTGGATTTGTAAGGTAGAATTGGGATCATGATAGTGAGGAGGGGAGGAAGCATTTAGGAACTAGAAGAAAGTTGTATGTTTCATCATTACTACACTGCACCTTAGCCATGCTTCTAAACCTAAATTTGCTCCTTTCAGATCACAAGAGTGATTGAATTAAGACACATCTTACAATGATATGCCTCATTTATATAACAAAGAAAACTTTATTCCCAAACGGGAATTATATCCACAAGTTAGGATTGACAGCACATATTTGGTGGAACACATGCAATCCATACCAGGTATCTTTAGACAAAGCTGTGATTTTTGAGAGACAAAAAAAGTAGGGGCATGTCTGTCTCTCCACCTCAAACATGTTAGGGTTTCTATGCATCCACTGGGCAAGTTTAACATGTGAATCCCTCTAAAGTAAAACTGAGTGGACTTGGAGTCTGTAGTATGAAATGTAGACATACAATTTCATTTCAAACAAGAATTTTTTTAAGTGAATCCCTTTAGCTAAAGGAACAAAAGCCTGGGGCCTCTTTTGAAGCCAGGATGCAGAGGATCTGAATGAAGCCTTGGTTGACTGATAATGGGTCCAAGTTCTAACCCCCTGAACCTGTGAGTGTGACCTCTTTGTGGAGGTAATTAAATTGAAAGTTTGAGATGAGATTTTCCTGGGTTATCCAGATGGGACCTAAAGTTATTGGATGTATCCCTATGAAAGAAAGGCACAAAGCAAGATTTCATGCACACTCGGGAGATGCAGCCATGAGCCTGGGAGTGCAGATCACCACCAAAAACTAGGAGACGCAAGGAACAGAGATTGTCTTCTAGAGCCTCCAGGGGGCATAAGGCCCTGTGAGTATCTTGATTTTAGCACAGTGAAAGTGATTTCAGACTTCTGGCTCACAGAACTGTGAGAAAACAAAATTTTTTGCTATAAGACTCCCAGTTTATGGTAATTAGTTAAAACACCTACAGGAAACTACTGAACAGGTCAACTAACTGCTTTGGTTCTACCAGGAGCAAGCACCTGACTTAGGACCAAGCTCCATTCCAAAGTTTATCAGACAAGCAACACAAAAGGGTTAGACAAGATGTGCACCAAAGCAGGTGGGAGCCAGGAAAGGGTCATCTGGAACCCTAACCAGTAGGGCCACCCGGAGAAGCAGAGCATCCACAGTAGGAAGAAAGTAAAGGTAAAACCTAGGGATGGAAGGAAAATTCCCAAATGGTCACCCAGGGGAGAAATGCTTCTGCCTGAGATAAGGAAGGTAGACCTACAGAAATACCCACCAAGAGAAAGGTCAATGTGAACCCTCACCAGGCTCCAAGAAGGTGGCCCCCGCTCACCACTTGCCCACTCTACAATGGCCTTCCTTTCCTTGCCTCTCACCTCAGCTTCAACCTTGGAGAAAGGTGGGCGTGCGGAGGAGGCTCCACAGCAGGAAAACACCCACTCTCTTTGTAGCACTAAGATGAAGAGGGGAGAAAATGGGGCATTAAAGTTGGAATCTGGATTAATAGTTTGGCCTAGATAGTCGCATGTGGGAAACCAACACTGAAGGCCTTATGATGAGGACTATGTTCCCTAACTTATAAAAGAGGGAATCTGGAAATCTAGTATTCCATAATAGGAGAGCCTCCACTTCGGTAAGTTAGAGGTAAAGACCAAGTGTATCATCCTGCTTTAAATACCGTTCCCACAGATTCTCCCCTACCAGCTATGCTGCCTTAAAGTGAGCACATGATTGATTTCATTTCCCAATAGAAGCAGACATACTTTTGCTCTCTCTTCCCAATGTGCCCCATCCCTTCTCCCAATGCAGGTATTCGGTTTCCTCACCTATGAGCTCAGGGATCTTGATGTAGTTCCACCCTCTTTGTGATGTATGTAACTACTGAATATGCATGTCTTGTGGCTACCTATAAATATCCCAAGTAAGTAAAGGCTCACTCTCCTCCCAGTTCCTCATGGTCCATCAAGAGGAACTGAGGTGAACATGCCAATGGGTCTGACTCCTCTATATTACTCTCTCTCCTCTCTTTCCTATCCTCTATGACTTTACAATAATCTTTATATATTATCGCTGAACAATTACACCTACTGGCTCTTTGATTTTTGGAGGCTGGTTTCCTCTGACACATGCTGTTCTGTTGTTAGTCATCAAGTTGGTTCCAACTCATTGTAACCCATGTACAATAGAACAAAACAATTTCCAATGATGCCTGCACTGGACATCCATTATTACAGCCACTGTGCATTTTGAGTGTCTCCCAATGTAAGGAAATCATCTTTCAGAACTACATCAGTTAATATTCTGCTGTGATGTACAGAATTTTCAGTGGTTGATTTATAGAAGTTGATCACCAGGTCTCTCTTCTGAATCTGTCTTAGTCTGGGAGCTTCACTGAAACCTGTCTTCCATAGGTGACACTGTTGGTATTTGAAATGCCAGTGGCATAACTCCTAGCATTACAGCAACATGCAACTTGACAAATGGGTCATAACCATCAGACTCTGTGCTTCCGAAGAGAAACAGAAAAATGATAGTCTGCCAAGGTTCTCATCCAAGGCCAAGAGTTATGAATTCCACTGAATCCATCTTAAACGGGTTGGACAAGCCAAAAATTAAAATTGCGTTTTGATTACATTTTGAATAATGCTTATTCGGCATACAAGTCCTATAAGTGCTCTTGAAAACCTTAGTTCCTAGGGAGAAAAGCACACTATTTTGGCTCCATATCACTTTTAAATTTCCTGAGTGGAGCCCTTGGTCTGGAGAACTCAAGTTAACATCATCCCAACTTGAACCCTTTCAGAAGAGCTGCTCCTCCCCCGCTCCCCACTACAAGTCCCTATGCAGAAATGTTCATTTCATGGAAGAGTAAAAACATTTGTAGCCCCTTCCATAATTCACAAACGCTGTGATCACTGGTTGTAGAGACATTGGGGATGGGGTGGAGGGACATAAATCCCAAATATAAACCAAGGGGAAACCCACAGAGAAATGCCAGAGATGATTCTGTGTCAGCTGGAACTGGCCCCGACCCCTGTCACTTACAGCTGTCTCCATGCTCTCTGAGTACCAGGAAACATGGCAGGAATTTCATACTAGGGACTCTGACAAACTGTTTCATCCACTTTCTTATACATCATACTGCTTGTCCTCGCAACCCCCTAAGAGATAGGCAGTAAAATCACATCAAACCTACATGAGAAAACAAGTCTTCACTCTTGCCCCTAGAGTTTTCCCAGGTGGCGTTGGTGACAATGTTGTCATATGCTTTGCCTTGGATCTCCTGCTGCTTCCAGCAGCCAGAACACGGCCCTGCTAGAGAGCGCCCCGTGAGAATGGTTGCGGCCGCACCTAGCCAGTTCTTTTCCAGAAACTCTGATGCTGGGTGTGAGTGGCGATACTGGGAGGGTAGAGGGAGAGGGGGTTGGAAAAAAGGAACCAATTACAAGGATCTACATATGACCTCCTCCCTGGGGGACGGACAACAGAAAAGGGGGTGAAGGGAGATGTTGGACAGGGCAAGATATGACAAAACAATAATTTATAAATTATCAAGGGCTCATGAGGGAGGGGGTAACAGGGAGGGAGAGGAAAAAAGAGGACCTGGTGCAAAGGGCTTAAGTGGAGAGCAAATGCTTTGAAAATGATGAGGGCAATGAATGTACAGATGTGATTTACACAACTGATGTATGTATGGATTGTGATAAGAGTTGTATGAGCCCCTAATAAAACGTTTGAAAAAAAGAAGGGGAAAAAAAGCTGATGCAGTTTCATCCCACCCTAAGAGCCAGCAGATAAATCCACATCTTTCCAAAGTGCTGCTCAGACACATCCGGGGATAATTATTGTTTTGAGACTCTACTAGGTGGGAGGTAAGAGAGGAGGATGAGCATTTTATCCCTTATGTAGTTGCAGGCATAATGATAAGCCAGTGTTGGGGGGTCTCGGAGGAACATGAGAGCGCAGGAAGTAGCGGCTGGGCAGAGGCTGACATGCACCATACGACTCTAGGTGATTCTTAGATACCTTGACTCGGAGCTGTGAACATGCTGGGAGTGCCTCAGAGACAGCCCCTAACTCCTGCAGTCCCCTGAATCCTGAGTCATCAACAGAGCATCAGAGACTCTGAGTTGACTTCGTCCTCACTCACCCCGTGTTCTGGACTACTCTGGATGCAGCAAGAGCTCTCGGAGGTTTAGTGACTGCTGCCCCCCATTTCATTTCTTCCAGGATGCTACTCCTCCCACCCCTAAAGTTGAGTGGGTTCCCTCTTCTAAGACCCATCCTCTCCTTGTTGCCTCATTAACCATGCTAAACAATACAGGGCTCTATGCCGCCCTATAGGTTGGGAGCAACTTGATGTGGGGACTGTGCCCTGTCTAAATCCCAATGCTCAAAAGAGCATCTATTACACGAAAAGGATTAAATAAAGGTTTTTGATGGAACACTAATGCTCCAATCATTATTGGCAGAAAGCAAAATATATTTCTCGTGGTGAAGGTGCCAGAGAGAAGGTAGAGCGGAACTTCCCTGTAAAAGCTGATGGGTGAGCGGCAGTATTCATCTTATGCAGAACACAGCAGTGGTGCCCAGAACCAACACCAAAACAAACAAAAACATCTCACTGCTATTGAGTCAATTCTCTTAGCAACCCAAAGGACAGGGTAGAATTGTCCCTGTGAGTTTACACTGCTATAACTTTATAGGAATAGAAAGCCTCATCTATCTCCTGCACAGAACATGGTGGTTTCAAACTGTCGACCTGTGGGTAGCAGCCCAAAGTGTAACCGAGAACAGCATAACCTTAATAAATGGATGGAAAGAATGAACGATAGGTGAAGTAATTGAAAAGATAATAGATGGATGGAAGGATGGGTGAATTGATAGATGGATGGATTCATAGATTCATTGACAAGATGATGGATGGTCATATATTTCATATAAATGTGTGTGTGTTATAGTCATTTTCTAACGTTTTAACCCCTTGAAAATAAGGGACTAACCCTATGACAATTTCTCAATCATGGTGTTAAATCTTCATTGATAAAAGTTTGATTATTGCAATGAAATAAAATATACTTCAGTATACCCTCCCTCAATGTAAGAACACTTTGTTCTAACAACCTGGCATTCTGTGATGCTCACCCTCCTGTTAAAATCGCTGAAGACTAAATGGGTGTATAAGCAAATGTGGTGAAGAAAGCAGACGGTGGCCAGCTATCAAAAGATATAGCGTCTGAGGTCTTAAAGGCTTGAAAGTAAACAGGCAGTCATCTAGCAGAGAAGCAACAAAGCCCACATGGAGGAAGCACACCAGCCTGTGTGATCATCAGGCATCGATGGGTAACCGGCATCAGAAGACACAAAACAAACAAACAACAACAACAAAAACATCTTGTTGAGAACGAGGGGGGTTGGTGCAGAGACCCAAATCCTTATGTAGATAATGGGCCATCCTCTCACAGAAGGGTCACAAAAAAAGGAATGAGTCAACCAGGGAAATGTATAGCACCAATGAAACACACAATATTCCTCTGATTCCTTGAGGCCTCCTAACCCCCCCCCCCTCTATCATTAGTCCAGTCCTGTCTTTCACTGCGGAGCATGTGCACAGGAACATATAAGAGATGAGAGCTCCCGACACACGGAATCCAGGAATAGGATTGGGAGTAGTAATACCAGGAGGGGAGAGAAGAGTAGGGGAGGAAGGGGGAACTGATCATAATGATCAATGCATAACCACCACATACACACCCTCCAGGGGGATGAACAACAGAAACCATGGGGGAAAGGGAGACAGCAGTCAGTAGAAGATATACAAATAATAATAATTTATAATTTCTCAAGGGGTCACGAGGGTGGGAGGGGCGAGGGAGGGGAAAAAGAGGAGCTGATACCAAGGGCTCAAATTAAATATTTAGAAAATAAATATTTAGAAAATAATGATTGCAACATATGTTCAAGTATATTTGATACAATTTATGTATGGATTATTATAAGAGCTATAGGAGCTCTCAGTAAAATGATCTTTCATATTTATACATACATACACATAACAGGCCACCACTGTCTGCCAATCTGTCATACTGTGGTGTCTTGCATGTAATGCTGGAAGCATGTCACTCAGTCACCCAAGTGAAGAGGTTTTGGCAGAGCTTCCACACTAAGAGTAAATGACAAAAAGAGGAAGTAGCTGATGAAGATTTTATTTATAGCATCAAAACGTTGCCAAATACTGAAAGTCTTATGAATGAAAGGAGAAAATTGTCAGAGATAGTTCCATAGATGGACCCCTCAGGTCTGAGGGCACTCAACATGTCATTGAGGAGATGCCACTTTCTTAGAGTGGAGTTGACAGTGATGATGTGAGTGGGGTAAAGCCGGTGGGGGGAGTCTTTGGGAGGGTCATTTGCTGATGGAACATAACTCAAGGTGAGAACAACAGCTGCAAAATTAGGCCACTGATCAGAACTGGGAAGTCATCAAAAATGAAATGGAATGCATAAATGTTGATATCCTAGGCATTAATGAGCGGGAATGGACTGGTACAAGCCATTTTGAATCAGAAAATCAAATGATTTACTATGCTGGAAATAACACAACCAAGAGAAATGGTATTATATCCATTGTCATAAAGGACATTTCAAAATCAATCTTGAAGTACAATGCTTTCTGTAATGGGATTATATCTATCCACCTTGGAGGAAATCCAAGGAACACAACTATTATTCAAACTTATGCACCAATGACAAAAGCTAGTGATGATTAAATTGAAGATTTCTACCATTTCTATAAATGAATTCAGTTGAAAATTAATCAAACATGCAATCAAGATACATTAATAATTATTAGAGATTGGAATGAAAAAGTTGGAAACAAAGAGAAAGGAACAGTAGTTGGAAATAAGAACTTGGTGACAGAAATTAAACAAGAGCTCACATGATAGAAGTTTGCAAAACCAACAACTTGTTCATAGCAAATACCTTTTTTCAACAACACAAAAGGTGACTATACACATGGACTTCTTGAGATGGAACACACAGAAATTAAATTGACTACATCTATGAGAAGATGCAATGGAGAAGCTCACTATCAGCAGCTAAAACCAGGCCAGGGACTGACTACAGAACAGACCATCAATTTTCCATATGTAAGTTTAGGTTAAAGCTGAAGAAAATTAAAACGAGTCCATGAGAGCCAAAATGTGACCCTGAATCTATCCTACCTGAATTTCTAGAACATCTCAAGAACAGATTTGAGTCATTGAACACTAATGACAGAAGACTTGATGAGCTATGGGAGAACATCAAGTACATCATTCATGAAGAAAACAAAAGGTCATTCAAAAGACAGAAAGGAAGAAATGATCAAAGTAGATGTCAGAAGAGACTCAGAAACCTGTTCTTAATCACACAGGAACTAACGCAAATGGGAGAAAAGACAAAAGCAAGGAGCTGAACAGAAGATGTCAGAGATAGACCTCCAGATCATTCCCCACCAGGCCTGCCACTCCCCCCTCTCGACCATTTGGGGTCCCATGTTGTTCCCTTGCCCCTGTATTTGTTAACACCACTTCCTTACCCCCCCTACCCCCCCCCCAGCCCAAGTCCCCCCGGAACTGTCGGTCCCGTTGTTTTTCCTCCAGATAGTTCATCCAGCCTGTCCTATTCAGACAGACCTCTGGAGTCACTAACATGCACGAAAACAAGACAGAGGAAAACAAAGCAACAGTATACAACCAGACAACAAAACAACAACAACAAACCACTGACAAAGAACAAAACAAAACACTTCACAAAAGAAAAGCTTGTAGTTAGTTCAGGGATCCTTTGCTGGCCCTTAGGAGCGTTTTCCATTCCAGTCTGTTGGGGCACCACGCCCTGGCCCCAAAGTCCACTTTCAGCGTTCCCTGGGGACCCTGCCACTCCATTCCCTTGCTGTTCCGCTGCACTCCCCCAGTGCTTTGCCTCGGTGTGCTGGGATCAGGTCAGGTGCAATTCACACACTGTGTCTCCGGTGCTGTCCCCTGTGAGGGGCGATGCTGGGAGAGTGGAGGGTGAGTGGGTTGGAAAGGGGGAACTGATTACAAGGATCTACATGTGACCTCCTCCCTGGGAGAGGGACGGCAGAGAAGTGGGGGAAGGGAGACGCCAGATAGGGCAAGATATGACAAAATAATAGTCTATAAATTATCACGGGCTCATGAGGGAACGGGGAGCGGCGAGGGAGGGGAAAACAAGAGGACCTGATGCAAAGGGCTTAAGTGGAGAGCAAATGCTTTGAGAATGATTGGGGCAGGGAATGTATGGATGTGCTTTATACAATTGATGTATGTATATGTATGGATTGTGATAAGAGTTGTATGAGTCCCTAATAAAATGTAAAAAAAAGAAAAGAGGAGAAAAAAAAGAAAATGATTAGGTCAAAGAATGTACAGATGTGCTTTATACAATTGATGTATGTATATGTATGGACTGTGATAAGAGTTGTATGAGCCCCTAATAAAATGTTTTAAAAAAAAAAGAAAGAAAGAAAACAACAACAAAAAGAAAATGTCAGAGATAAGATAAAATCAAATCTCATAATGAAATGTGCAAGACCTAGAATTAGAAAACCAAAAGGGAATGGCATACTCGGTATATCTTAAACTGAAAGAACTCAAGAAAAAAATCAAGCTTCAAGTTGCAATATTGAAAGATTCTATGAGCAAAATATTAATGATGCATGAAGCATCCAAAAAAGATAGAAAGAATGCAGAGAGTCACTTATCAAGAACTAGTCAACATTCCACCATTTCAAGAGGTAGCTTATGAGCAAGAACCAATGGTGCTGTAGGAAGAATTTCAAGCTGCAATGAAGCATTACACAAATAAAGGCGCCAGGAGTTGACGGAATACCCATCCAAATGAAGCACTGGAAGCGCCTACTTGTCTATACCAGGAATATTGGGAGACAGCCACTTGGCCAACTGACTGTAAATGTTGTATATTTAGACCCATTCTAAAGAAAAGTGAGCCAAAAGAATTCTCAAGTTGTAGAACAATATCACTGATATCACGTGCAAGTAAAATGTTGCTGAAGGTCATCAAACAACCTGTGCTAGTACATTAACTTAGAGCTTCCAGAATTTCAGGCCAGATTCAGAAGAGGACATGGAAAAAGACAGATCCTTGTTGATAGCAGATGGCTCTTGGCTCACAGCAGAGAGTTTACGTGTGCCTTCTTGACCAAAGCATTCGACTGTGTGGACTATAACAAATTATGGAGAGCCTTGAGAAGAATGAGAATTCCCAAACACTTCATTGTGCTCATGTGGAACTTGTACATGGACCAAGAAGTAGTTGTATGAACAGAACAGGGGAATATTGCATGGGTTAAAACAGGAAAGGTGTGTGTCAGTGCTGTATGCTCTCACCATACTTAATCTCTATGCTGATCAAATAAACAGAGAAGCTGACTTATATGAAGACGAATGTAGCATCAGGATTGGAGAAAGGCTTATTAACCACCTGCAATATGCAAATGACACAACCTTGCTTGCTGAAAATAAGGAGGAATCAAAACACTTCCTGATGATGATCAAGGATTGCAGTCTTTGGTATGTATTAAATGAGGGAATCGATCACAAGAATCAACTTAGAATCCCCTCCCAGGGGGATGACTAACAAAAAAGTGGGTGAGGGACAATGAAGGATGACGTAAGATATGGAAAAAATAATCTATAACTTATCGAGGGTTTGTGAGAGAGGGTGGGTGGGGGAGGGAGCAGGAAGAAATGGGAGCTGATACCAGGGGCTCAAGTGGGAAGAGAATGCTTTGAAAATTATGATGGCGGCATATGTGCAAATGTTCTTGACACACTGGAGGAATGTATGGATTGTGGTAAGAGATATAAGAGGCCCTAATAAAAGTACTTTCAAAAAAGATGTGTACACATGGGATACATATGGTAGCCCATTAAAACGGGGAGGGTGTTGAGTGTGTTTCCACAGGGAAAGAGAGACAAGATTTCAACCCGGAGCTCCAAGACAAGAACGCAACACATTGACATGAAGCAGGGAACTGATAGAGAGGCCTGAGGGGCTGGCCACATTATCAACTAAGTGGACAGCACCACCCTCCCCCCAAGAAGAATTCGCTTCAGAGGACAGCACTGACTCTACAGCTCAAGAAGAGGGGAAGAGGGACTGGTCTGGTCAGAGCACACAGGAGCCAATGAAGGGGCATAGGGGGAAAAAGAGTGACGCACATCCTGGCCCATCAAGTCCTGAGGACAATGTTCCTGCTCAGAAAAGCAATGCAGAGATGACCACAGGGCGAGCCCCACCATGGGACACAGCGTTCCTCATTGAGCCATAGCACCATTGGGGACAACACTAGAGACACACAGTGGGAATTGTGCCTGCCATGAGCTCACCATGCTGAAGCCAGTTCCTGGGGGCATGCAGCAGAGCAGCGGGGGAAGCAGAGCGATGAAGTCCCCAGGGACAGAGGCGGTGCCAGGGCATGGCACCCCATCAGACTTGACTGGAAAGCACCTGTGAAGGAAAACAAACAGACCCTGAACTATTCATACGTTTGTGTGTGTTGTTGTTGTTGTTGTTGTTGTTGCTATTGTTTTATTTTCTGTTGTTGCTTCATGGTACTCAATCTTGTGATAGTACATAGCATGTCTACCTGGAAGAGATAGGCGGAATAAACAAGCCAGAAGAGAGAACAATAGGATGACAGTTCTGGGGAACATGGGGGTAGGGGTGGCGGGGGAAAAGAAGAGGATGTTAAAAAGCCCAGGGACAAGGGAATAACAAGTAATCCAAAATCAGTCTCAAGGAGGGTGTGGGAGGTCTGGCAGGGCTGGATCAAGGGCAATGTAACCGAGAGGAATTCCTAAAACCCAAATGAAAGCAGAACATAATAGTTGGACAAGAGGAAAGTACTAAGAAGGAGAGGAAAGAACTAGGAGGCAAAGGGTAGTCATAGAGATTTAAATATAGACATATAAAGATGTAAATATATTTATATATGATGAGGGGGAAATAGATCTATGTACATATATTTATAGGTTTAGTATTAAGGAAACAGATGGACAGTGGACCCCTGCTCATGTACTCCCTCAACACAAGAACACTTTGTTCTAACAATTCAGCAGTCTGAGATGCTCACCTGCCTGGCATGATCGCTGATGACAATGGGTGCACAGGCAAATGTGGTGAAGAAAGTTGATGGTGTCCGGCTACCAAAAGATATAGCACCTGAAGTCACTGAAGACAATGGTTGCACAAGCAAATGTGAAGAAAACTGATAGTTCCCAGCTACCAAAAGATATAGCACCTGAAGTCTTAAAGACCTGAAGATATAAATTTCCAAAAAATATTCTAAATGTTCATACCAAAAAAAAAAGACCTGAAGATAAACAAGCAGTCATATGGCTGAGAGACAACAAAACCCACATGAAAGAAGCACACTGGCCTCTCCCGACTAGATCACTGAGGACAAAGTGGGTGCATAAGCAAAAGCTGGGAACAAAGCTGATGGTGCCCAGCTATTAAATTATATAGCATCAGGGATCTTAAAGGCTTGAAGATAATCAGGCAGCCATGTAACTAAGAAACAACAAAGCCCACAGGAAGAAGCACACCAGCCTACCCCAACGTGAACACTGAAGACAAAGTGGGTGCATGGACAAGTGCGGTGAAGAAAGCTGATGGTGTCTAGTTGTCAAAGTGTATAGAATCTGGGGTCCCATAGGATGGAAGATAAACAAGGGGCTATCTAAATGAGAAACAACAAAGCCCACATGGAAAATGCACACCAGCCTGTGAGATGAAAAGACATAGAAGGGACAGGTGTCAGGCATCAAAGACAAAAAAAATCATAGCATTGTGAATGAGGGGGAGTGCAGAGTGGGGACCCAGGGTCCATCTGAGGGAAATTGGGCATCCCCTTGCAGAACCCTTGCAGAAGGGCTGCGGGGAGGTGACGAACCAGTCAGAGTGCAGTGTTGCAATGATGAAACCTACAATTTTCCTCTAGTTCTTAAATGCTTCCTCACCCCCACTATCATGATCCCAATTCTACCTTAGATAACTGACTGGACCAGGAGATGTACACTGGGACGGATAGGAACTGGAAATACGGGTAATCCAGGACAGACGAGCCCCTCAAGATCAGTGTTGAGAGTGGCAATATCGGGAATGTGGAGGGAGGGTGAGGGCGAAACGGGAAACAGATGACAAGTTCTACATGTAACCTCCTCCCTGGAGGACGGACAGCGGAGAACTGGGTGAGGAAGACATCGGATTGCGTAAGATATGATAAAATAATAATTATTTATAAATTATCAAGGGGGAGGGGGAGGGAGGAGAAAATGAGGAGCTGATGCCAGGGGCTCAGGTGGAGAGTGGGTGTTTTGAGAATGATGATTGCAACATATGTACAAATGTACTGGACACAAATGATATATGTATGGATTGTAAAAAGTGTTGTATGAGCCCCTAATAAAATGATTTAAAAAGAAGATGTGTTTCATTTGGTAAATCTGCTGCACAAGACCTCTTTGGAGTATTGAAAACCAAGGATGTTACTTTGAGAACTAGGGTGTGCCTGACACAAGCCATGGTCTTTTCAATTGTGTCTTATTCATGTAAAGGTTGGACAATGAATAAAGAAGAGTGAAGAAAATTGATGCATTTGAATTGTGGTGCTGGAAAAGAATATTGACCATACCATGAACTGCTAAAAGGACAAACCAACCAATCTTTGAAGAAGTATGTCCAAATTGTTCCTTAGAGGCAATGAAGGCGAGACTTCCTCTTACATACCTTGGACATATGTCAGGAGAGACCAGTCCCTGGAGAAGAACATCCTACTTGGTAAAGTAGAGGGGCACATAGATCTATTTTCCCATCACCATGTGTAAGTATATTTACATATGCCCATGCCTTTATTTAGACCTCTATAAGTGCCCTTTGCAGGTAGGTCACTGTCCTGCAAAGGCCCTCATGATGGATTAATACCGTGACTGCAACAATGGGCTCAGATATAAGGACAATGAGGATGACACAGGACTGGGCAGGCTTCATTCTGTTGTGTATAAAATCATTATTGAGCGAGACTGACTCAATGGCATCTAACAACAAGAAAACAGGAAATCAAGACCCTTCAGAGAAAACGAAAGAAGAGTATTTCTAAAGTACCAATCTTGAAAGGGGACCTTGGCTTGTTGCTTTCCTTGTAACACCTCATTTAAAATCAGGGGAGGCTTCTGAGGGAAACACTCTTCTCACGAAGGACGGCTGTCTCCTTTGTCCTCACTCTGCATTCAATGAAGATAAAGAAGGAAAGATGGAAATATCTCTGGGGGAGTTACTTACCACCATTCATAAACCTAAACTGAGCCGTTACCATCCTAATGAAAGCTGAATAGTTTATATGTAAGTGCATTGTTTTACATTATTACTTATATGACTATTTCATTTGGCACCTGACCACAAATCAGGGGCTACATAACAAAGGGACGCCTACGGAAAGATTGAACTGAGCTCATTCTGTCCGTCCTCCCCCCTGCCACCAGCAGAGAGATACCTTTCACTTTGATAAGACTGAATTTTTTGTGTGTGGTTTTGATCTTGACTGTCCCAAAGCATTTTCCAAATACTGTACAATTATCTTCCTATATCCTCCAAAAAAGATGGAAATAGGACCTAACATTATAATAGAAAAGGGAAAGCTGAAAGGATTGAAGTCCCTAAAACCTAGGGTAGCCCTCCTTTCCTGAAACTGGAAAAAAAGTGAGATTTTTTTTTTTAATCCAGAAGAGACTAATGATCAGGGCTTCAACCTGGTTCATTCTGCTTTGAACCCCTGCTGAGAATTTGCTTTTTGATCCCATATATACTGAATGTACATAAGACTCACTTGGGGATCTATAAAAATCTAAATTCTATATCTGCTAGTGTCCCCTTGAAAGTTACCTACCTGCAAAGGGCATTTATAGAGGTCTAAATATAGGCATGTACATATGTAACTATATTTATATATGATGATGGGGAACTAGATCTATGTGCATATATATTTATAGGTTTAATATTAAGGTAGCAGATGGACATTGGGCCTCTACTCAAGTACTACCTCAACGCAAAAACACTTTCTTCTATTAAACTGGCATTCCATGATGCTCACCTTCCCAACACAATCGCTGAAGACAAAGCAGGTGCATAAGCAAATGTGGTGAAGAAAGTTGATGGTGCCTGGCTATCAAAAGATATACTGTCTGGGGTCTTTAAGCTTGAAGATAACAAGCGGCCATCTAGCTGAGAAGCAACAAAACCCACATGGAAGAAACACACCAGCCTGTGTGATCACAAGGTGTCGATAGGCAAACATCAAAGAACACAAATATCATGTCATTGTGAATGGGGGGGAGTGCAGAGTGGAGACCCAAAACACATCTGTGGGCAACTGGACACCCCCTTATGGAAGGGTCACGGAGAGGAGATGAGCCAGTCAGGGTGCAGTGTAGAAACGATGAAACATACAACTTTCCTCTAGTTCTTTAATGCTTCTTCCTCCCCACCCCCCACCCCCCCCTCTATCATGATCCCGATTCTACCTTACAAATCTGGCTAGACCAGAGGATTCACACTGGTACAGATAGGAACTGGAAACACAGGGAATCCAGGGTGGATGATCCCTTCAGTACCAATGGTGAGAGTAGTAATACCAGGAGGGTGAGGGGGAAGGTGGGGGGCGGGGAGGAAACAGATCACAAGGATCTACATATTACCCCTCTCTGGGGGACGGACAACAGAAAAGTGGGTGAAGGGAGATATTGAACAGTGTAAGACATGACAAAATAATAATTTATAAATTATCAAGGGAGTGGGGGCAGGTAGGGAGGGAAAAGATGAGGAGCTAAAACCAAGGGCTCAAGTATAAAGAAAATGTTTGAGAATGATGATGGCAACAAATGTACAAATGTGCTTGACACAATGGATGGATGCATGGGTTGTAATAAGAGTGGTACAATCTCCCAATAAAATGATTGTTTTAAAAACCTTTTAAAGTACTTTAATAAAAAAAAAGAACATGACCTACCTAATGTCGCCTTGAAAGTGACATAAGTAAGTGGCACTTACCTCCTAGTATTGTCATAAAGTATAATATGCAACAAAATTAGCCTAATGTGGCTCAGAGAAAATGCTCAATAAATACCTATAATTATTAACTCTGCCTAACAAAGTCAGAGAACACTCCATCAAGGAGATCATTAGATTAATCTTGAGTATTTATGAAGGAAGCTACTTTTCATGGGAAGGAAAGCTTCTCTACAGAGACAGGAATTCCTAAGTTGTACAGCATGTAAGAAAAGCAACCCTTCCGCCGCGGCACCCACAGAAGAGTCGCAGCCATGGCTGTGCGCTCCCCTATGGCCGTGGGCCTCGACAAGGGCCACAAGGTGACCAAGAACGTGAGCAAGCCGAGGCACAGCCGCCGCCGCGGGCGCCTCACCAAGCACACCAAGTTCGTGCGGGACATGATCCGGAGGTGTGCGGCTTCGCACCATACGAGCGAAGGGCCATGGAGCTGCTCAAGGTCTCCAAGGACAAGCGGGCACTGAAGTACATCAAGAAGCGGGTGGGCACACATATCTGGGCCAAGAGGAAGAGAGAGGAGCTGAGCAACGTGCTGGCCGCCATGAGGAAGGCCGCTGCCAAGAAGGACTGAGTGCCGTGCCCCCCTCTCCCCACCCCCAAAATAAAGTCTTTCCAGAAAAAAAAGAAAAGAAAAGCAGCAAGAAGTTCAAAGTTGCTGGCTTGTGACTAAGAGAGAGAGAGAAGATGGGAAAGTGGGTTTAGTCCAGGATGGGATTTGGACTCTATCCTGTAGGTATTTAATCAAATAATGATGAATTTTGACGTAATATAGCTAAAGGTGGGGTTGATTAGCTTGGGTAAGTAATACAATCTCCCTCGGTTTTTGGAATGGTTTAGATAAAGAGACACAAATGTGGGGGAGGGGGGGGTTTCTGTGAAAAGTCCACTAGTCAATATTTTAGTTAGGCAGATCAGTGATTTCTGTTATGACTGTTCTACTCCAACACCATAGACCAAAAGCAGCCACGTGAGGCGGTCATTGTGTGGTGTGCTGTGGAGGTGGTTCCAACTCACGCACAACAGAATGAAACGCGGCCCGTCTCACACCATCCTCACAGCGGGTCTTATGTTTGAGCCCATTATTGCAGCCACTGTGTCCGCCCATCTTATCGAGGGTCTTTCTCTTTTGCAGGGACCCTTTTGTCACAGCCATACACAATATATAAATGAACAGGTGTAATTTTGCCTGATAAAACTTTATTAACAAAAACAAACGGACGGCCAGATTTGGTCTGCCTGCAATAGTTTGCCCGCTTGTGATTTAGATTAGAAAATGAACCTGACATCCTCTAGTACTGTGTCTGGTACTGTGCCTGATTTGGGGTTTCTGGTTTGGTTTGGTTTCTCATTCCCAGCCTTTCCACATGCCAACAAAGAGTACGTTTCCTAAATCCTACTCATGTCCAATGGGTCCAAGACATCACCAAGTGATCTGAAAATTATCTAGAGCTTCCGCTAGTCTGCGCACAAGAGACTTCATGCATAAAGATAATTTGTTCAATAAAGCGAAACTGCTTTGCCAGGAGAGCTGAGTGTTTTAGTAATCAATCAATCAATCCGAGAACTCATTAAGCGCATGCATCTGTGCCATGTGCACTGAAGACCATGATTGCAGAGACTGAGTCGTCATGAGTGCCACATGGTTAGGTGAAAAATTCTCACTTCTTTAATCCCTGAGTTCTAACCACAGTTTTACACAGTGTGAACTGAATGCAATCCTTGAGCATCACATTTCCCGTTTCTTAATTTGCACGATGAGGAAAGCTGAATAATTGGCAACATAAATCTGTGTGTGCATCACAGGTGGGCCAAGAAGACATGCTTCTTGGAAACAGTCTTGCAGGAAGCTGTGCTCCTGCCTGTCACTTAGGACTGGGATGGTATTCCTTGGAGAGGAGCAGCATGAGCTGTTGTCAGCCTCTCAGTGTTGGTTCAAGTGTACACTTCACCTTGAACTAAGCCTGCCGGATGAAATAAAGGACACCCAGTTTAGATGTGAATTTCAAATAAACAACAGATAATTGTAATTTATATTCCAAAATAGGAGGCCTGGTGGTACAGTGGTGAAGGCCTGGATTGCTAGGCGATTCAAACCTACCAGCTTTTGTGCAGGAGAAACATAAGGCAGTTTGCTTCCATAAAGATTATAGACCCAGAAACCTTGGAGTACTGCATTATGGTCACCATAAATTGGAATTGATTTGTTGACAGTGGGTTTGGTTTTGAGTTTGGGTTAATGTTCCAAATAGTGTATGGGACATACTTATCCTAAAATATCAATTATTCATGTCTCATCTGAAATTCAATTTAAATTTAACTTGTCGTCTTGTAGTTTGCTTTGATCAATCTGGCAACTCTCCCTAGCTGTGTGGCTCATATGAGGCTACACTCTCCAGCGCCTCAGAAAGCAACGCAGGACACAAGAGACACTGTCTGTAAATGCAATGGGGAAAGAAAGCCAATCCCCCTTGTCGAGTACCTGCTACATTTTAGGAATGTACGAGGTGAGTTACATAAATAAATCCACCTTTGCCCCTCCCTGGTTGTATGGGATCCTCATGACCCTTAGCCTGTTTTGTTTTGCTTTTCATTTCTTCAAAGGAGGCAGGAATTCCTATTTCACAGGTTTGTCACTGGGTGTCGATAGAATGCACAGTGCAAATGCATGCCACATACAATCTGACTCAGGTGGACTCGCAGCAAATGTCCATTGCATATGAAATGAAATTCTTTAACCTCAGAATGATGGTTTGGATTCCTACTGCATCTCTCATCAAACTGAGCAACATCTGCTGTGGGAGGGCAGGAAGCCTCCATCATATTCGGTGGAGAGGAAATGGCAGAGATGCTGAGAGGAGGGTGGACCAGACTGCGTCACCACTCGTGGGGAATAATGGGACCAGGTTTGCAGAAGCCTCCTTCTTAATTGTGCTTTGCCATAACCCTTCAGTGCTATAGCAACAGCTACAAATTGCAGAGCGGGTTTCTACTGCACGCAGAGCACTCTTTAAGGACCTCAGGGAGACGTAGACGCAGCTCTAGCCACTGTAATGCATGCAGACTGTGGAAAGACAGGCTGAACCTCAGAACCGCCTGGCAGAATCCCCCAGCACAGGGCAAAACAAGGGACAGAGGCTAGAGAAAGGAAAATTTCTTTTTTTGTCCACTTGTTTCTTCAGACTGCTTAAAGAATGGCAGAGAATATCTGTATTCACACCACAAAGAAGATGGCTGATGTTTGTGTTATGAACTTTCTCCACACAAGCCTGCACTTAAACACAGAGCAAAGATCTTTGCCGGATTGCCTTTAACTCTTCCTTCGGAAATAAAAAGAAGGGAGTAACATTCCCAGCATCTGCCCACTCTATAGTATGAATTTTGCTTCTCTGATACTCAGCTACCTTCAAGGCGCAAACACCATGCTCTGGTTCGCACAGGACCCTTCCATACGGACAGCATTTCCGGCAGCTGGCTGCTCTTGTTGCCAGGTGCCATCGCAGTGGGTCTAACTCTGAGCCAGCCTATGTACAAGGGACTGAAACACTGCCCAGTCTCACGCCCCCATCACAGTCATTTCTAGATCTGACCCCATGGTTGCAGCCACCGATTATATCAGCCTATCGCTTGGAGGGTCTTCCTCTTTTCTGATGACCGTCTAACAACCATGATGTCCTTCTCTGGGGACTGGTCTCTCCTGTTGACATGTCCAAAGTTTGTGAGGCAAAGTCCCACCATCGTCACTTCTAAGGAGCATCCTGGTTGTACTTCGTCCAAAGTAGATTGGTGTGTTTTCTCTTGGGCCGTCCACAGTATTTTGAAATCATTAGCTGATGCCGTAATTCAAAAAAATTACTTCTTTGGTCTTCCTCAGTCATGGTCCAACTTTCATATGCACATGGAGCGATGGAAATGACCATGGTTTGGGTCAGATATACCTGAGTCTTCAAAGTGACATCCTTGCTCTTCAACACTTTAAAGAGGTCTGTGTTGCAGATTGTCCCAGTGCAATGCATCATTTGATAGTGTTTGATTTTTTTTCCCTTTCCAGACACAGCTGAGATTTCTTTATGGTGCTTCTGTTCTCCTTCAGTCAGTTCTGACTCATAGTGACCCTATGTGCAACAGAGCAAAACACTGCCTGCTCCGCTGCCATCCTCACAGTTGCTATATTTTAGGCCACTGTTGTAAGGAACATGAAGGAATATTGTAGGTACCTGATAAACATTTCTTTTTCAAAATAATAAAGTTATTATTAGAAATCAAAATATTAACCGCAAAATCTGTTATGGTAAATGTTAAAGCTGGTCACAGATATTTCTGTCCTTCATGGATGAATCTCAAAGTAATTATACCGACTGAAAGAAGGCAGACAAAACGAGAACATACTATGTATTTCCATGTATAGGAGATTCTTAAAAAGGCAAACTATACAGCAATAAAAAGTTCCCTATGGGTTGAGTGATAGGGAGGTTCAGGAGAAAGATGATAAAAAGGGACAGGAAACTTTAGCTATTTGGAATATGTTCCTTATTTTGATTGTGGTGATGGTTTCTCAGGTGTATGCATGTGTCAGACTTACCAAATTGTACACTTTAAATATACACATTTTATTGTATCTCAATAAATCAACAGCTATATCAATATCAACAATCGATATCAATATCAACAGCAGTAAAGCTGTTAAAAATCAAGTATTTCTCTTCTCTTTTTTATGTTTCTGTTGGACACAGCTAGGATTTTACTTTCCCACACCTTTTGACATTAGATATGACCATCTGACTTGATTGGGCCAATGAAATATGACCAGATGTGATACATCCTTTCCAGGTGGAAGTGTCTCATGACTTATCACCTTCCCCTTTTCCTGCCTTTGTAATGTATCTAGCTCAAGGGTAAAGAATGTCTGGCCCAAGGTCTGTATAAGGCCCTCGGGATCATCAATGCCAGCTAATGCCGCATGCCTCACTGAAGAGAAGTAGTTCCAATCATCACATTAAAAAAAATTCACTGTCATCAAGTCAATTCTGACTCATAGTGACCCTAAAGGACAGGGTAGAAACCCTGTGGGTTTCCAAGACTGTACGGGTGAGTTAATTAAATATTTGGCCAAGTATGTTGTTATTGCTGTTTTGGGGTGCCATCATGTCAGTTACAACCCACACCTTATGCACAACAGAACGAAATACTGCCCAGTCCTGTACCATCCTCACAATTGTTCCTATACATAACCCTATAGCTGCCATGGCATCAACTCATCTCCTTGAAAGTCATCCTCTCTTTCACTGAGCACCCCCACCCCACTTTACCAAGTGTGGTGTCCTTCTCCAGGGACTGGTATCTCCTGACATGCTCAAAAGTATGTAAAACAAAATCTATCCTTCCTGGCCTCTAAGATCTGTTTGTCCTTTCAGTAGTCAATGGTACTTTCAATATTCTTTTCCAGCACCACAGTTCAAAGGCATCAATTCTTCACTCTTCTTTATTCACTGTACAACTTTTACGTGCATATGCGGCGATTGAAACTACCACAGCTTGTGTCAGGCGCACCGGAGTCCTAAAGTAACATCCTTGCTTTTCAATACTCCAAGGAGGTCTTTACCCAATGATCTCTTTGATATCTTGACTGCTGCTTTCCTGAGCATTGATTGTGGATCCAAGTAAGACAAAATCCTTGACAAATTCAACCTTTTCTCCATTCGTTTATCATGATGTTACCTATCGGTCCACTTGTGAGGATTCTGGTATACTTTATATTGAATTGAAATCCATACGGAAGGTTGCAATCCTTGATCACCAATAGCAAGTGCTTCAAATCCTCCTCACTTTCAGCAAGCAAGATGTGTCATCTACATATTGTAGGTTATTAATAATCCTTCCCCTAATCCTGATGCTACATTTTTTTTCATATAAGCCAGCTTCTCTGATGATTTGTTTCACATAAAGATTGAGAAAGTATGGTGAGGACATTCCATACTGATACACACCTTTCCTGATTTCAAACCACGCAATATTCCCTTCTTCCATCCGCACAACCATCCCTTGATCATGTTCAAGTTCCTCATGAGCATAATGAAGTGTTTGGCAATCCCCGTTCTTCTCAAGGTGATCCATAGTTTGCTCTGGTTCACACAATTGAACATCTTGGCAGAGTCAATAAAGCACAAGTAAACCTGGTATTCAGGCTGAACTCCACCTCTTCACTCTTAAGTCTTAAATTGACAACAGATGATGTAACTACCACACTATGATCGTCTCCATTGCCTCATATGCATGTGAAAATCGAACAGTGAACAAGGAAGGTCGAAGAAGTATGGATGCATTTGAATTATGATGCAAGAGGATATTGAAAGTACTATCAAGGACTAACAGGACATACCAGTCTGTATTGGAAGAAGTAAGGCCAGAGCCAAGGATGGCAAGACTTTGTCTTACATACTCTAGACATAATGTCAGGAGAGACCAGCTCCTGGAGAAAGACATCATGCTTGGAAAAGTGGAGGGGCAGTGGAGGAGGAAAGGCCCTCAGTGAGATGGTTTGACACAGTGGCTGCATCAATGGGCTCAGGCATAGGAACAATTGTGAGAAAGGCACAGAATTGGGCAGGTTTTCTTCCTGTTGTGTAAAGGGTCTCTATGGATAGGACTTTACTCGATGGCACCTGTTTGAGTACATTAGAGAAACAAATCCACAGAAACCCAAGCCAACATTAACCCATATGCCCAACACCAATCCACAAAGTCCTCCTCCATCTCACTAAACAGATGAAATGATGCCGACTGCAGGAGGAAAGCCAAGTCAGTGAATGTGTAAGCATCTCAGCGCTGGCAGGGGACTCCACACAGCTGCTCCAACACCCAGGGCTGCATCGGGGTAGGTCCATGTGGCTTCTCCTCAGGAATGTCTTGCAGGAAGTGAGCCTTGCTAGCTAAAGCAGGGAACTGGCTAAGGCAGCTGCACCCTGGTCCGACCATCACAAAGCAAGAACAAGAAAGGTGAGGCTCACCCAGCCATTTATCCCTCCGCCCTTCAATTAACCCCATATGTGTTTATGGGCCAAGTTGTCACAGTAAACTACCTCAGCTCCTAACAACAACACTCTAAAATTAAGAGAAAGTTTCAGAATCTCTTCTGCCGTCTACTGTGATCTTTTCTTTCTTTCCTGTCTTTGTAATGACCTATTGCTTTTTCATGAATGATGTTCTTGATGTCTGCTCACAGTTTAACTGGCCTTCTGACATTAGTGTTCAGTGAATCAAATCTGTTCTTGGGATGTTCTAGAAGTTCAGGTGAGATAGGCTCAAATCATTTTATGGATCTCATAGATTTGTCTTAATTTTCTTGAGCTTTAACCTGAACTTACATATGAGTAATTAATGGTCAGTTCCACAGTCAGCCCTGGGCCTGGTTTCAGTTGCTGATATTGAGCTTCTCCATAATCACTTCCCACAGATGTGGTCAATTTGACTTCTGTGTATTCCATCTGGAGAAGTCCATGTATATAATCACCTTTGGTGTTGTTGAAAAAGGTATTTGCTGTAAGTCGTTGGTGCTGGAAAATTCAATCATGGCATCTTCAGCTTCTTTTCTTTCACCAAGCACATATTGTCCAACTACTCTTCTTCTGCTTTGTTTTCAACTTTTTCATTCCAGTCACAAATAATTATTAGTAGATCTTGATTACATGTTTGACCAATTTCCAACTGATGTCATTGGTAGAATTCTTCAAATTCTTCATTAATATTTTTTATGATTGGTGCATAAATTTGTGTATAGATGTATTTATTGGATTTCCTTGAAAGTGGATTAATATAATCCTATCACAGATAGCTTTGTACTTCATGACTGATTTTGTAATGTCTTTTTTGACAATGAATACCATGCCATTCCTCTTGATTATGTTATTCCCTGCACAGTAAAGCATATAATTTTCTGAATCAAAATGGCCAATATCAGTCCATTTGAGTACACCAATTTTGATCTTTATGTGTTCTATTTCATTTTTTTATGACTTCCAATTTTCCTAGATTCATAGTTTGCAAGTTCCATTCATTAGCAGATTTTTTTCAGATGTTTCTCCTTACCTGGAGTCATGCCCATCAGCAAATGAAGATCCCAAAGGTTCCATTCCCACAGGCTTTACCAACAGCTTAGCCAAATATAGCACAAGCTTACCCAAATACATCACAGGCTTGGCCAAATATAACAGGCTAATATTTAAGTTGATAATTTTGTATCACCCACAAATAACACTACAAATATCCAAATGCCCCTTGACAGAAAAAGAAAAAAAGTGTTTCCTACCTCTGGACTAGATAGAGTCCTCAACCTCTTGGATCCCTACAAGAGTCCCTTGCTAACCTGCACTAATGAGCAAGGAGTAAATCATTGTTATTTTATGCCATGGAGTCCTGGTGGCACTGCCAGGTAAGTGGTAGACTGCTAAACACAAGGTGGGTGGTTCAAATCTATGCCATGTGAGAAAGACAAATCTATCTCCTCTCATAAAGATTCACAGCCTTAGGAAAAAAATCTCTATATAGGGTCATTATGAGTCAGAATCTTCTCAATGGCAGTGAGTTTAGTTGGCTTGTGTTTTCTTTAAGTCACATTGAGTTGGGATTTGCTCACTGCTACAGCATATTCTCACCTACCCTTACAGATCCATCTCTGGACCTGATGTTGAATCAAGCAAAAGATTGAAGTCATACACCCAGAGATTTAGCCCACCTAACACTGGCCATAGTCTCCCTCACTCTACACAGATTTTTTAACGTCCCTCATTTTTTTTTAATTAAACACTTTTATTGGGGGCTCTTACAGCTCTTATCACAATCCATACATTCATCCATTGTGTCAAGCACATTTGCACATATGCTGCCATCATCGTTTTCTTTTTTTTAATCATTTTATTAGGGGCTCATACAACTCTTATCAAAATCCATACATACACCAATTGTGTAAAGCACATTTGTACATTCATTGCCCTCATCATTCTAAAACATTTGCTCTCCACCTAAGCCCCTGGCATCAGCTCCTCATTCTTCCCCCTCTCTCCCTGCTCCCCCCTCCCTCATGAACCCTTGATAACTTATAAATTATTATTTTGTCATCTCTTGCCCTGTCCGACATCTCCCTTCACCCACTTTTCTGTTGTCCATCCCCCAGGGAGGAGGTTATACATAGATCCTTGTAATCGGTTACCCTTTCCACCCACCCTCCCTCCACCCTCCCGGTATCGCCACTCTCACCACTGATCCTGAAGGGATCATCCATCCTGGATTCCCTGTATTTCCAGTGCCTATCTGTACCAGTGTACATCCTCTGGTCTAGCCAGATTTGTAAGATAGAATTGGGATCATGATAGTGGATGGGGAGGAAGCATTTAGGAACTAGAGGAAAGTTGTATGTTTCATCGTTGCTACACTACACCCTGACTGGCTCCTCTCTTCCCCACGTCCCTTCCATAAGGGGATCTACCGTTGCCTACAGATGGGTTTTGGGTCTCCACCCCTCACTCCCCCTCATTCACAATGATATATTTTTGTTCTGATGATGCCTGATACCTGATCCCTTCGACACCTTGTGATCGCACAGGCTGGTGTGCTTCTTCCATGTGAGCTTTGTTGCTTCTGAGCTAGATGGTCACTTGTTTACCTTCAAGCCTTTAAGACCCCACACGCTATGTCTTTTGATAGCTGAGCAACATCATCTTTCTTCACCACATTTGCTTATGCACCCATTTGTCTTCAGCAATCATATCAGGAAGGTAAGTATACGATATGATTTTTTATTCTTTGATGCCTGATAACTGATCCCTTCGGCACCTCGTGATCATGCAGGCTGGTGTGTTTCTTCCATGTAGGCTTTGTTGCTTCTCAGCTAGATGGCCGCTTGTTTACCTTTAAGCATTTAAGACCCCAGATGCTATATCTTTTGATAGCGGCCACCATCAGCTTTCTTCGCCACATTTGCTTATGCACCACTTTGTCTTCAGTGATTGTGTCGGGAAGGTGAGCATCATGGAATGCCAGTTTAATAGAGGTAGTATTTGAGTAGAGACCAATGAGGGAGTACTTGAGTAGAGGCCCAATGTCCATCTGCGACCTTAATACTAAACCTATAAATATATGCACATAGATCTATTTCCACATCCTCATATATATAAACATATTTGCATATATACATGTCTGTATTTAGACCTCTATAAATGACCTTTACCTCCTAGATCTTTCCTCTATTTCCTTTTACTCTCCTCTTGCCCCACTATCATGCTCAGCCTTCATTTCCTCCCTCATTTCTACATACATAATTACACTCATGACATGGCTCCTGAACACTGAGGTTCTGTGCTGCTGCTCTTGCCTTTCTCACATCAGAGAAAATAAATTCAGCTAAACCTTTCAGGATAATTCTATGATACCCCTGCTCAATGCCCAGACTGTCCATCAATGAGATGTGTATAAGATGTGAACCAGATGCTCGTAGGGATGTTGAAAACCAACTAAAGATGTGTTCGAGTACTTTAAAGGAGGCATGGTGGCATAGTGGGTTAAGCACTGGACTGCTAACTGAAAAGTCAGCAATGCAAACCCAACAGCTGCTCCTCAAGAGAAAGATCATGTGGTCTGCTCCTATAAAGATTTCCAGCCTCAGAAACCCACAATGGCAGTTCTACTCTGTCCCACGAGGTAACTTGGAGCTCACTTGATGACAGTAAATTTTGTGTCAAGTGCTTAAAGGCAGTAAGAGTGATAGAAAAGTTATTTGAGCTGTTGCTGTTAGTTGCCATCAAGTTGGCTCCAATTCATAATGACCTCGTGCAATGGAACAAAATAGTGTCTGTGCTTGCACAGTCTTCCCGATCCTTTGTATGCTTGAGTCCATTGTGCATTTTGAGTGACTTCCAGCACTATATTACACATTATTCTGTTGTGATTCATAATAGAATGTTCAGAAGTAGCTTGCAGATCTTTGGTCCTGGTCTAGCTTAGTTTAAAGGGTCCTCTATGTCTTTTCCTCCAAGGGGACCCAATTGGTATTTGAAATGACTTAACTTAAGGACAGACAAAATATATGTTAGTCTGGGTAGACTAGAGAAACAAATTCATGGACATATCGTATGTGTAATAGAAAGCTTCATATACAAGAGCAATTGAATATTGAGAAAATATCCCAGCCCCATCCAGGTCAAGTCCATATGTCCAATACCAATCTGTAAAGTCCTCTTCAGACTCACACAACACATGCAATGGTGTTGAGTGCAGGAAGATCACAGGCCAGTGGATGGGAAGGCTGGTGGATCCAGTGGCATTGTAAGCATCTCAGCACTGGCAGGGGTTTCCACGTGACTTCTCTGGCTAAAAAGGTTTGCCTCCATCAGCCTTTCTCCATATATCTTCTCCACAGGGATGTCTCACAGGGAATGAGTCTTGTCAGTAGAGAGTCTCCAGGGGAGTGAGGAGAGAGTGTGTGTCTCCCACCTCCGAAAGGAAAATACAGGACTACCCACACAAAGGCATCATTAGTTATATCCTGATTGACAGACTAGACTCCACTCCTACACTCTTAATCCTCAAACTGACACCAGATTATGTAATTTCCACAATATAGAAAAATATGAGGCTTACAGATAATTTTCCCTTTTATTCTTTCCTCCTCCCATAGATATTTCTTGAGTCTTAAGCATCTATACAAGCCAACCATTGTGCTAGATTCTGGGGTACAAAGTGACTGAATAAATGACCAGTTCTCTGATACTATACAGTTCATTCAATTACACACACAAACCACTCCACACCCACCCACTTTACACACACACACACGCACACACAAAGTTAACCTCCCCATGGAAAACACAGAGCAGATAATCTTGTTCTCTAAGTGACCTAAAATTAATTGGCACCAATTTGATAGCAACTAACAGCAATAGCTCAAGTAATTTTTCTATCACGCTTACTGTCATTAAGCACTTGACACAAAATTCACATGCAGTCTCATTGAATTGGTGTCGCTCAGGCAGATAGTGCTGGCCAGGCCTCTGATTCAATAATTTGAACAGAATTCCAGGCTGTTAGGCTGGCCAAGTCCTGGACATCAGTGAGGCCAACACCTGAGGACAAGAAGGGAGGGACCAAGTCTCCCCACTCTCAACCCTCAAAGCAGACAAAACCAATTACCTCGACCTAAATAAGGTCAATTTACCTTACCTGGTGATTTAATTTATGAGATTTTTTATGATAATGATTTGGAATAGAAACT
Source organism: Tenrec ecaudatus (assembly GCF_050624435.1). Taxonomy (NCBI): domain Eukaryota; kingdom Metazoa; phylum Chordata; class Mammalia; order Afrosoricida; family Tenrecidae; genus Tenrec; species Tenrec ecaudatus. The sequence goes on along the minus strand of NC_134530.1, from coordinate 266,461,078 downwards.
CTATGAGATGTAACACAAATCTCTTTGAGAGCTGAAAAACGCTAATCTCTCTCCAACATCTCCATGCCATACTCTTTAAACTACCTGCTCTGGCTAGGTTTCCACAGGTTAATTATTGCTGCAGAGAAAATTGCATTGATTTGCATTAACTCTACAAATATCAGTCCTAAAGGAACAGGCCATCTCCTGACCACTCTCAGGGGAGAAGGACCTATGTACCTTTGGTGCCACCTCCCCACCCCCAGCAACACTGTGTTTCCCTCCACTAATCACACAGTCACCCAGGGTGACTAGACCCCAGCCTGGGGCACCTGAGGTGGTCCGATTACCTGCTCAACTGTACTTTGAACTTTGAACCCACCTGCTCCTTGAGCAACCATGCAAGACCTCAACCTCAAGACCTGGTATTAAATTTGGCATGTTGGGAAAGTTCCAAACATATTTGGTGAACTCATCAATAACTATCAAAGCACCTTTCTTCCCCTCCAAGCCCCAGGCTTTTTAAAAAGACCAACCTCGAGTGTAATTTCAAATCGGGCTGAGTCATGCAAAAGTCAGCTCAAAGCCTATGCCAGACACATATCTGAGGGCACGGAAGAAACAGAATTTGACACATTAAGGAGAAGAAAATAGAAATCAGTAACTCAGAAGATAGAACTGGCCTGTGGGGCACTGTAGATCTCAATCTTATGATAGGATTTGAAAGTTGACAGTTGTTTCTTTCCTAGTATGTAATAGGGCACCTCCTTGATCTGAGGCAAGGAGATTCTGTAAACCATACACTGGTGTACAGTGATAGTTCATCCTTATTTTGATTTGCATCTCCCAGATAGCTAATTATCTTGAGCAGTTTGTCATATGTTTGTAAGTCGTTTGCATGTCATTTTGGTGCACTGTAGACCAGCACAGTATTCTTATTGCGCTGGACTAGCCAACCATCCACCTCACAGCCATTGAGCCAGGTCTGACTCACAGCAGTCCTACAGGACAAAGTAGAACTGCCCTTTTGTTCTTCAGAGATGAGATATTTCTGCTGTAAAACTGCCTCATGTTTCTCCTAAGGAGTGGCTAGGTGGATTCGAACTGGTGACTTTATGTTTATCAGCCCAACACATAACCCATTGGGCCACCAGGGCTCCATGTATTGCCAGAACAAAAATCTAGGATTGTCTGTCACTGTTTCAGCCAAAAACAGAGACTAAATTGATTTGAGTTTTTCTGTGAGCACAAGACAAAAGGAAAAAGTGGGGTTTACTACTCCCAAACTGCTTCAAAAATCCAGTAGAAATCAAGCAAGTTATATATCCCAAACTACGACAAAACCAGACTTTCAATGATCACAGGCAACAATTATCTGTACATACATTTCTCCAGGGGCTACCAGACCACCCTCCCTTCTGAAGCATCATGCTCCACTGCTTATCTGAATGGGGGATTCTTCGTGCCTGGTTGCCTACCTTAATGTCCTTGCTTACCCCCTTCCTGAAATAAAAAGACCATCTCTACTGATTAAGCTTAAAGGGAATTTTGAATGCAAGGGAGAGAAATACTACATTTTGAATTTTCAACAAACTTAATCTTAAAATATGTTATATTTCTAGTATTTTTATTAACAGCAGGCTAGCTCATTCACTCTTCTATCACTTGGATTACCAAAAGAGAGTTTGAAAAGAACATTTCACCTGCATACTGAGGCTGCAAATATAAATTTTTCAGTGAGTCATATTTCAACAGCAGAAAAACCCTATTATTATTTCTACATTCATAAATGTAGACTGTGGTTCAGTACTTTTAATTATCTTTTTTTCATAGTTAAATCACATTTTTTTAAACATTTTATTAGGGGCTCATACAACTCTTATCACAATCCATCCATATACATACATCAATTGTATAAAGCACATCTGTACATTCTTTGCCCTAATCATTTTCTTTCTTTTTTTACATTTTATTAGGGGCTCATACAACACTTATCACAATCCATTTTTACTTTTAATTATCTTAATGGAACCAAGAGTTTTACAATTAGGGCGCATCTGTCCTGAATGATCCGATGAAGAATCTAAGTATATTTATAATTGTTGGAAGGCTTCATACCAGTTCACTCCAGTTGCATAAGAATTATCTGGGAATCTTGTTAAACTATTGATTCTAATTTATTATCTATGGGTTGAATGTAAATCCTCAGCAATGGGTAGAATCAGAATGAACTGATTTCAAGATCCGAATTGTTATTAACAGCTGTTGAATCTTCCTCCAACTCACGTGCAGCAGAGTGAAATGCTGTGCCGTTCCTCTAAACCATTGTAGATCAGACTTTAAAATCCATATGGTCCCCCAGTCACTGAGCTGCCTCCGAAGACTCAGCAGCCTCCCCCTAGAGCCCCCTCGCTTCCCGACACTCCATCCCCCTTGCCCGCCTTCTCCAGCTGCCGCTTTCCACAGCCCGTTTCCACCGAAGAAAAGGAATCGAATCACATGCCCGCTATCCAGAACCTCCACTCTTTCAACCCCTTTGCTGATGCAAGTAAGGGTGATGACCTACTTCCCGCGGGGACAGAGGTTTAGATCCATATAAGAATTCAACAGTGCAACGGCAGGAAGACCCTGACCACTGTCCAAGGGATCGCTGATGACTACGACAAAAAGAAGCTAGTGAAGGCCTTTCAGAAGAAGTTTGCCTGCAATGGGACTGTGATTGAGCATCCAGAACATGGAGAAGGGATTTGTCTGGGGTCTTAAATGCTTGAAGATAAACAAGCGGCCATCTAGCTCAGAAGCAACAAAGCCCACATGGAAGAAGCACACTAGCCTGTGCGATCACGAGGTGTCAAAGGGATCAGGGATAAGGCATCATCAAAAAAAATTTTACCATAGTGAATGAAGGGGGAAGTGCAGAGTGGAGACCCAAAGCCCATTTGTCAGCCACTGGAGATCCCCTCACAGAGGGGTCTAGGGGAGGAGATGAGTCAGTCAGGGTGCGATGTAGCACTGATGAAGAATACAGCTTTCCCCCAGATCCTAAATGTTTCCTCACCCCCCTCCCCCCCAACTACCAACTACCATGACCCGAATTCTACCTTGCAGGACTGGATAGGGCAGAGATTGTACACTGGTGCATATGGGAGCTGAAGGCACAGGGAATCCAGGGTGGATGATACCTTCAGGACCAGGAGTGTGAGGGGCGATACTGGGAGAGTAGAGAGTGAGTGGGTTGGAAAAGTGGAACCGATTACAAGCATCTACATGTGACCTCCTCCCTGGAGGATGGACAACAGAGAGTGGGGTGACGGGAGACACCGGATAGGGCAAGATATGACTAAATAATAATTTATAAATTATCAAGGGCTCATAAGGAAGGGGGGAGTGGGGAGGAAGGGGAAATAAAGAGGACCTGATGCAAAGGGCTTAAGTGGAGAGCAAATGCTTTGAAAATGATTAGGGCAAAGAATGTACAGATGTGCTTTATACAATTGATGTATGTATATGTATGTATTGTGATAAGAGTTGTATGAGCCCCTAATAAAATGTTTAACAAAAAAAGTTTTATATAAAGGTTAAGTTCACATCAAGAAAACATCCCAACCCAGTGTTCCCCAAACCCACAAATCCAACATTAACCCATATTAACCCTTCAATTAACCCCACATGTGTTTATCGGCCAGGAAGGCACAATAAACTAACTACCTCAGGAGGGAGAGGGAAAAAGAGGAGCTGATACCAAGGGCTCAAATAGAAAGAAAATGTTTTGAGAATGATGATGGCAACAAATGTACAAATGTGATTGACACAATGTATGGATGGATGGATTGTGATAAGAGTTGTATGAGCCCCCAACAAAATGATTTAAAAAATGCATTGGCCAGAAATCAAGCACAGTTCTCCCACACACACACAAAAAAAAACATGAAATCTACCACTGAATCAAAAAAAGATATGTCATACCTACTGAGAGCAGACTAGATGGCACTGCACTTTCCTTATGAAAGAGGCTGGATATGTATAACCATATATGTATAACCATGCTGAGTGTCTCCAGGACTTTGTCTCTGTATAGCCATTAGCTCCATATCCTATGGTTGCTGCCTACGTGCTTTCAAGTATGAGGACTGCCTCCGTGGCATTTTTATTCCTTGACTAGTGTAGTATATGCCCAGTAACACTGGGGCAGAGGAGAATGAGTAAAAGACAATCACAGGTGGATCGAAGAAACAAGGCCCATCCCAGAGATAAAGCCAAGTTGGGGAGAGAAATTCCCCAGCCGTAGCAATCCAGGTGAGAACAGTCAACAGAGGATGGTGAATACTACCTTGATATTCCTGAGGATGTAAAACATAATTAAGGCTCTGTAGAGGTATTTTGGCACCAAATGTGCCATATTGTATGACCAGTTAATAAGGATCTTCCTGGGGTCAGGGCAAGAGTGGGAGATTGAAGATTCCTGAATGGTAAACAATGACCTGGTAGTTAATAACAGGAATTATGTAAACTGGTTCCAGGGTCAATAAAGTCCAATTAAGTATTACTCAGAATTACCTTCCCTCTCCCAACAAGAGGTAGTGCCTAAGCCAACATCAGAGCTAGGCACAAGCCCGTTTTTCTTACAGGTGCTTCCCGTGTTCTGCTAAGACACTGGTTGACATAGAGTCTCCCGACTGCTATTATATCATTTTTTGTCTATAAAGCAGCTAACAAGTATGTGGTTTCAAGTATGTGATGGTTGCAGCCCTCACAACCAGAGCACTGTCAGAGGAAGACCTGTTGGTCCCCCAGTATCACCCTCACTCACACCCAAGAATGTCTTCAGAGGAGCATGCAGGTGGGAAGTGCTCCAGAGCATGATTGCCTTTCTTGGCACTGGGCCATGAGGGAACCCAACAAAGGACATGAACAGACGTTTCACCAAAGAAGATCTTCTGGAGGCTGAGATATACATGAAAAGATTTTTCTGATCATTAGAGAATCACAAACCAAAACTAGACCTCATTGAATGGATAAGTTGTGGCTTGTATATACAATGTAGTCTACAAACACCATGACAAAGAACAATGATGAATCCCCAAACATCTCACAACATGGGTGAATTTGGAAGACCTCATGCAGAGTGAAATAAATCAAACACAGAAGTACAAGTATTATATAAGACCACAATTATAAAAAGTAAAAAGTAGGTTTACTCACAAAAAGAAACATTCTTTGATTGGTACCATAGAGGGAAAAGCACAAACTAAATACAGACAAGACTTCATTCTGGTTCATGGAAAGGCAATACAATGTGGGAGAAGTTAGCACAACATGACTAAGACAAAGGAAGACACTCAGAGCTATGTGAGAATAAAAGACAAAGACAGTAAATGCTATGGCATATACCAGGAGTAATAACTGACAATATATTTTTAGTATATGCATAGTAAATATTTTTGTTTAATCAGTGAAGTCTTCTGAGAATATACTCACATAAGAGGCACTTCAAAAAATTTATAGGAATATGGAATTAAAACATAATCGATTTTTTGCACAAACTTTTTGAAGCCTCCTCATACATATATGCCGTACATACTCATGTATAAGCCCAGTTTTTCAGCACAAAAAATGTGCTGAAAAACTGGGGTTTGGCTTATGCACGGGTCAGTGACATGAACGGATGTCATCTGGTCAAGCCCGACTAACAAAAGGAGGAAATCTCATGAAGCCTGACATAGAGTTAATAGCAAAGTGGGTTCGAGATGCATGGGAAGACATTCCAGAAGAAATGGTGTGACGTGCCTTCCAGAAATGTAGTATTAGTAATGCTATGGAGACTGCGCTTTGTATGAAAATGACAGCAGTGATGGTGATGACAGCGATCTCAGTGAGGACAGCGTCTATGATGACCTCACACCAGCTGAAGCTCTGCATTGGGATACAGATGATGAGGAGGAATCCAGTTTTGAAGGAGTTTAACTCTACATTTTAGCTTGGTTGCTGATTGAGCTCAGGTATCATTGTTGATACCTTAAGGTATCGTTGTTGATACCTTATTGTTGTTGTTGAACCAATTTTTCACTCACTGTGCTGGTTTACTAATGTTAAATGACTTGTTGTCCTTTTATTTATGTTTTTATTTAAAATAATATTTAAATACATTACCCCACTGATGTCTCAATTTTAGTCATTTTATTTTCATTTGTTTTGATTATTGAAACTCACCAAAAGTATCTGCATTTTCCACCCTAGGCTTATACTCGAGTCAATCAATTTTTCTGGTTTCCCAGGTAATAATTAGGTACCTCGGTTTATACTCGGTTGGCTTATATTCAAGTATATACGGTAGGTATGGTGGTGGAAGTTTCTACATACATATTTCAAATACTACACTTAAGGGTGAACAGTTAAGGAAAGTACTAAACACCAGGACTGAACCACTGGACTGGAAAGCTAAAGACCAGAGTCTTAGATGGCATCTAGGTAAATTGGTAAAACAGCTCATAAGATAATGCTCTACATCTTAGTCTGGTGACTATCCTCTGGGATCTTAAGAGCTTTCAAGCAGTCATATAAGAATCAACTATTGATCTCTTCCTTACTGGAACATAGGAAAATGAAGAAAAATTTAAAAGCAAGGAAGCAATCTGTCCAAAAGATTATTGTCCCACATGAACCACAAGCCCCCTCTAACCTGAGATCAAAACTACGTGGTACTCAGCTACTACTGATCATTCTGAATAAAATAAATGAACAAATAAAAGGTTCTAGTTGAGCAGGTTAAAAATTTCAAAAGTCAAAACCAAAATAATTAATTGAAATACCAGACTTATAGGCAAGAAATAAATTAGAGGAACCCTTGACACTATTGCCTAGGGAAAATATAACTTGAATCTGAAGACACTTCTGAAGGCCACCTCTCAGTCAAATAACAGACAGAATACAAAACAAGCATAAATAATGTACCCCACAGAATAATCAACCATAGGAGACCAGCAGAGCAGTGTTTGCTTTGCACCAAAGATGAGAAGATCGGGAAATGGAATAAACGACAGCAAGGCATCCAAGGAGGAAGTAGAACGCATGCTGGTACATTGCAGAGATTAGAACCAATGTCACAGTAAAACTGTATGTTAACTAGTGATTGGGGAAACTAATTTGCTACACAAACTTTCAACTAAAACATAATAAAATGGTTTGTTCTTTTGCTTTTCTGCTCGCATCCATGCTGCAGCCTAAACTCCATCTTAAGTCAAGACCTCTGTTGTTTGCACCTGTGAGTCAGCTCCAACCCATCGTGTCTCCATGAGCAGAACAAAACGGCCCTGGTTCTGCTCCACTGTCACGATCTTTGGTATGATGGAGTCTAGTGTGATGACCAATATGTACTTTGAGTGACAGCCAACGTAGTATGATCATCTTCCTGAACATCCAGGCAGTGCTCTGTTGTGAACCATGAGGTTTTCATTGGTTAATTGTCAGACGTGTATGTACAAGCCTTTCTTCCGAGTCTGTCAGGTCTGAAAGCTCTCCTTGACCACACTACTGATGTCCCTGCTCGTATTTGAAACACCAATAGCACAGCTTCCAGCACAGCAACATGGAAGTGACCACAATATGAGAAACAGACAGACATTCCTCTCAAGGCAGGAGGCAACAGTAATGCTGAAGAAATCCACATTGTTTGGTATTGCTATATCATAGATACTATCAGGAATTAGGCCACACATGTAAAACCTGTGGTCCGAGTCATGGAAGCAGCTTCAAACACCCTGCTAAGAGTATGGACATGGCCCTAACTAAGTAGGGGTGATGAAAGCATTTAAGCAGAGGAATGCATGACTGAGTTTGCTCTTTTGAGAGGTCACTGTGGTCACAATGTGAAGAAGATATCAAAATCAGGAGACAAAAAGATCCGCGATTACGATAGTCTAAAGGTGAAATGGGTACCTGGGCTAAGGCAGCTGAATATGTTGATGGGAGGAATGACTTGGGAAGCAAGGAAATTAGCAGGTAAACTCAGTGAAAGGATGTGAAGACCAAGGATAATATCCAGATTTTCTGTCTTGGGCAAGTGGTTGGATTGTAGCACCACCACCACCCCACTCACCCCCCAACTGAGATTAGAACTGCTGAAAGATAAGCAGTAAGTTCATCCCTAGCCATCTTGAACTTGAGATATCTGTAAGAAAATGTGAAACTGTCCAACATACAACTGGAAAAGGGGTGTAGACAGCATGAAGCATGAGAAGAGAACCGGACAAGAACCCTTATTGAGAATGTGTTCAGTAGAGTGGTAAGGAATAAATAGGGCAAGGAGGCAAGCAGAGACTAGAGACTACTGCCATGTTAATAGAGAGTCACATGAAAAAATAAGGTCAGAACAGGGCCACAGGACAAATTCATTCAAATGAGAGAAGGCCACATAAAGTGGTCCAAGAACACAAGGAAGATATAGAGTGACCCTGTAGTGACATGTGGTCAGATTTACCTGAATAGGAAGGAATCACTCCTTCTCCACTCCTGGAGGGAACAGCATGGGAAGAAATCAGCTAAGGTCATGAAGAAGGAGCCAGAAATTAAGAACTACTGAGTTGGAATCAACTCAATGGCAGTGAGTTTCTTTTATTGGTGGTGGTGCTGATGCTGGTGCTGGTGGTGGTAGTTGTGGTGGTTGGTTGGTTGGTTGGTTGGTTGGTTGGTTGGTTGGTTGGTTGGTTGGTTGGGTTGGTTGGTTGGTTGGTTGGTTGGTTGGTTGGTTGGTTGGTTGGTTTTGATGTTTTGTTCTCCTGTATGCATAATTATCTTAATGAAAGTTATCCAGGTAATTAGATATTATTTAATGATCAGATAAGAGACTCTTTAGATAAATAAACTAAATCTAAGTAGAATCTGATCATATCTTTCTATGTTACATGTGCAATGTGTATACATTGGTCACACATCCAATGCTATGAGAAGAATCTTCTCAGATCTGGCAACACTGAATTATTTTACTGAGATTTGTCAAAACCATAACAAAATAGGATTCAAGTGATAAAACCACTGAATATCAAATACCTTAAAGCCATTAGCTCCCCATACTCAGAATAATCAAAATTCATAAAAACAAACTATAAATTACTGCCCAACTGATCAAAAAACTTGTTGTTTTGTGACTATCCCCCCCAACTACCACCAAACCCAAGAACCAAATCAGAAACTTCTATCTCTAGAAGAAGCACATCCAAAACACAAAGCCAAGCAAAATGCTATTAGAGAAAGAATTTCAGTACATTTTGGAGACTTTGTTGTCCCGAGAAATTTCAAGCTCTCGAGAAAAGGAGGTAAAAAGAAATCAATTCTAAAGACTCCCTTTTGACCAACTAGAGAGTTACAAAAGTATTGATATCTAAATTGCATCCTAACTAGATAGCCAAGACAGAGGGATTTGAAGCCCATTGTTTCCTGTGAGCAGGATGCTACAGAACAAATATAGTTTTTATAGTGTTGGTGTACAAACTGTATGTCTCACCTCAATACAGGGCAAGTGCTATACCAAGGAAAGCGAACAGTCATGGAGCCTACCTGCCAGGGGCTTTCAATTAGAAAAAATGTCAAGATAATGATGGTATTAAATCCATAGGGCAGGATCCCTGGTGGTATAATAAGTTACATATTGGGCTGCTAAGCACATGGTTGGTAGTTCTAAATCACCAGTACCATCACAGGAGAAAGATGAGACTTTCTACTCCCATAAAGATTTACAATCATGGAAACCAACAATGCAGTTCTACTCTGTCCTATAGGGTTGATTTTAGTTGGAATCAATTTGATGTCAATAAGCTTGGTTCGGGTTATTTTGGAATTCACTTGGGTATGGAGAATAGCAATTAACAATACACATGTAAAGAGTCCTCATGCCTCTTGTAAAAATCAAAACCCAAACCTATTAGCACTGAGCTAATTCTGACTATGGAGACCCATGTGTCACAGAGAAGAACCATAGGGTTTTCTTGAAGCAGATCACAAAACCTTTCTTCAAAGGCACTGCTGAATGAGTTCAAACCACTAGCCTTTAAGTTAGCAACAAAGTACAAACCATGCCTGACCTGCTGCTCCTTGGAATGGGAGGTAAAATTTTTTCCCATTAAAAAAAAATTGCTGGGAGGAAGAGAAAAAGGAACTGATACCAAGGGCTCAAATAGAAAGCAAATGTTTAGAATATTATGATGGCAACATACCATATATTCTCAAATATAAGCCAACCCGAGTATAAGCCGAGGTACCTAATTATTACCTGGGAAACCAGAAAAACTGATTGACTCGAGTATAAGCCTAGGGTGGAAAATGCAGACGCTATTGGTGAGTTTCAATAATCAAAACAAATGAAAATAAAATGACTAAAAATTGAGACATCAGTGGGGTAATATATTTAAATATTTATTTTAAATAAAGATAAATAAATAAAAGGACAAGTCATTTAACATTAGTAAACCAGCACAGTAAGTGGAAAACAGGTTCAACAACAACAATAAGGTATCAACAATGATACCTTAAGAGTACTATTCCCTGAGCTCAATCAGCAACCAAGCTAAAATGTAAAGAGTTAAACTCCTTCAAAACTGGATTCCTCATCATCATCTATACCCCAATGCAGAGCTTCAGCTGGTGTGAGGTCATCATAGATGCTGTCCTCACTGAGATCGCCGTCATCACCATCACTGCTGTCATTTTCAAAGCGCAGTCTTCACTGCCATCCACAGCATTACTAATACTACATTTCTGGAAGGCACGTCGCACCATGTCTTCTGGAATGTCTTCCCATGCATCTCGAACCCACTTTGCTAGTAACTCTATGTCAGGCTTCATGAGATTCCCTCCTTTTGTTAGTTGGGAGGACATCCATTCATGCCACATCCTTCACACGTGGTCTTTAAAAGGCTTATTCAAAGATACATCCAGAGGCTGCAGTACAGATGTAAGCCCACCTGGAATGAAGACTAAAGTAACTTTACTAGATTTTGCCAATTTTTTATGTCATCCGATAGGTGGGCTCTGAACATATCCCAAACAAGTAACGATGGTTTTTTCTTTAAGGCTGCCCCTGGTTGTCAGTTCCAAATTTCTTGCAGACATTTTTTTGTTCCATCTTCATCCATCCAGCCTTTAACATGTGCACGCACAGTAATTCTTGGTGGGAAATTGATCTTTTTAGGCAAGATCTTTCTTTTAAAAATAATGACAGGACACAGCTTAGTTCCATTAGCCAAACAAGATAGAACAACTGTAAAATGTTTTTTTTTTCATTTCCTGTGGTTTTGAGAAAAATGTTTTTTCTCCTAAACTTGCCACAATTCTGTTGCTTGGAAGATCAAAAGTCATGATCGTTTCAACCATATTCCCAATATCTGCCAGGTCATAATTATAAATCCTTCTTTGTTTTATAATAAGTGACTAGAATGACATAATTTTTTCTTCAAGGTCTTGTTGTGGCAATTTCTTGGAAATCATTGTTCTTTGTCTCAAACATAGTAGGTTTAAAGGTTAAATTTTAAAGCAGTGAGATACTAGCAGTCCTTCAAGTTTTGAGAGCTGCCAGGTACCAGTTTTCTTCTGTAGAGAGAGCTGGGCTATATATACCCAGGCAGCAAACAGCAAGGCAGGTCCCCAACTGTCATCAACTGTCAGTCCCCAGCTCCAGAGATGAACATTCCAATCATGTGGGCTTAAAGGGACCTCAACTTACAGCGACGCAGTCCACAGTCTAGGCATCCCACAGGTAGTGTACCCCTTTAAACTGAGGCACAGAACAAGCAAGCCATTTATCCCTCTGCCCTTCATTTAATCCTACTTGTGTTTATCGGCCAGGCTGGCACAATAAACTATAGCAGTAGGCCAAACCTATTCATGAAGCGGGTACACCATCCTGCTGACGCAGCAAATTTTTCAATGCCTGGTGCTTTATATTTGTCATCTTTAGTCATTTGTAGAACACGTATGCGGATTCCCATGCGTGTTACACAGTAACCATTTTGACAACACTCCGTAACCCATTTATGCAATTCACTCTCTAGAGCCTCATGAAAAGACGTTAAACCACGATGAGCTTTTTTAGCTTTTAGAATCTGTTCCAAGTCAGCCTTCATTTTCCGCCACTATCCTCACGTGCTTTTTGTCAACACAGAAATCGCTACTTGCAGTACTGTTATTGCTCTCTTCTGCTCTTGACACAACCTTTATTTTGAAACCAGCCTCATATGACTGGCATTTTTGTTTTGGTTCAAGAGTATTCATTTCTAATAGGGTAAAAAAACAAGACTTTGAAAAAGAACTTTCATGGTAATGCCCCCCCACGATGTGTTAGCCAGGAGGAGGGGATGGAGTCTGTGCGGGCAGGGGATGCAAGATGTGAATTAACACAGAGACCAGAGGGGAGAGATGGAGTGCAGCCACAGACACATCCTTACCAGTTCAGCTGCCGGCGTAAGTGAATCACTACGGGTGCTTCTGGGAATTGGAGCCGTCCACATCGTAGGACGGCTCTGATTGGTTAGATGTGAGTAAACAAACATTCAAAGGCCTGCAGTGTCAGTGGGGCTTTGAATGAACAGTGGAGAAATGGCAATCACCTGTGAGGTAACGGGTGCTCGTCCCGTTACCTCGGAGGGCCCCAGCCAGATGTTACACCTCGCTGGGGTACCACTGACCCGTGTATAAGCCAAACCTCAGCCAAACTCGGCTTATACAAGAGTACATACAGTATGTACAAATGTGCTTGACACAATTGATGTATGGATTGTTATAAGAGCTGTAAGAGCCCCCAATAAAATGATTTTTTTTTAAAAACTTGTCCTTTAACAAGGAGCCCTCTAAGTGAGGCATCAACTAAGTCCACAGAGAACAAGGACACCAGCCTATGTAATCCAAGGATTGTAAGTAATAAAATCTAAATCTGGAAGAGGGAATGGTATTAGACCTCAAATTCTGAGTATTGGGTTGTAGGCAACTATTGATGATAGTGGAAACCCAAAATCCAACTGCAAGGTCCCCACATGGATTAAGCTTCTGGTAAATCCAGGTATATGAGTAACCTTGTTATCAGATAGAGAGCATTGTAAAGTCAGTTATGGTAGATGTAGTTAGTTTAAAACGTAGCATTTTATCATTTGATCTCATTTTAAATTTGCTCTATCTAGTTTTTAATATTCTCTACTCTCTTTTCTTTTTAAAAAATCATTTTATTGGGGGTCATACAACTCTTATCACAATCCATACATCCATGTGTCAAGTACATTTGTATATTTGTTGCCATCATCATTTTCAAAACATTTTCTTTCTACTTGAGCCGTTGGTATCAGCTGCTTATTTCCCACCTCCCTCTCCACATTCCTTCCCTCACACTTGATAATTTATAAATTATTATTTTTTTTTCATGTCTTACACTGATGAATGTCTCTCTTCACCCACTTTTCTGTTGTCTGTCCTCCAGGTAGGAGGGTTATATGTAGATCATTGTGATCGGTTCCCCCTTTTCTCCCCCACATTTCCCTTACTCTCCTGGTATCGCTAATCGCATTATTAGTCTTGAGTGGTTTATCTATTCTGAATTCCCTGTGTTTCCAGCTCTTATCTGTACCAGACATACTCTGGTCTAGCCGGATTTGTAAGGTAGAATTGGTATCATGATAAAGGGTAGGGGGTTGGGAGAAGGAAGTATTAAAGAACTAGAGAAAAGTTGTATATTTCATCAGTGCTATACTGCACCCTGACTGGCCCTTCTCCTCCCAGGGACACTTCTGTAAGTGGATATCCAGTTCCCTACAGATGGGCTTTGGGTCTCCACTTCACCCTCTCCCTCATTCACATCCATATGATTTTTTTGTTCTGTGTCTTTGATGCCTGATACCTGATCCATCAATACCTCATGATCACAGAGGCTGGTGTGCTTCCTCCATGTGGACTTTGTTGCTTCTCAGCTAGATGGCTGCTTGTTTATATTCAAGCCCTTAAAACCCCAGATGCTATTCTTTTTGATAGCCGAGCACCATCAGCTTTCTTCACCACATTTGCTTATGCACACCCCTTTTGTCTTCAGCAATCATGTCGGGAAGGTGAGCATCACACAATGCCAGGTTATTAGAATAAAGTGTTCTTGCATTGAGGGAGTACTTGAGTAGAGGCCCAGTGTCCATCTGCTACCTTGATACTTAACATGCAACATATATTTAAGTACATATATGTACTTAACATGTACATATATTTATTTTCCTATCATTATATACATTTACATATGTACATGCCTATATTTAGACCTCTATAAATGGCCTTTACTTCCTAGTTCTTTCCTCTATTTCCTTTTCCTTTCCTCTTGTCTCACTATGGTATTTGGTCTTCATTCGGATTATAGTAATTCCTCTCGACTAAATTTCCCTTGATCAAGCCCCACCAAGCATCCTACGCCCTCCTCAACATCAATTTTAGATCATTGTCCCTGGGTTTTTGACACCCTCCTTCCTTTCCCCTGCCTCCCCTTTACCATGACCCCCCATAACCATCAGTCCATTGTTTTCTCATCCAGATTATTGATCCCACCTATCTTATCTAGATAGACATGCAGAGGCAATAAGCACAAAAACAAGACAAGCAAAACAAAACAAAATGGAAAAAAATAAAAACAACAACAAAAGAAGAAAAACTTATCATTATTTCCAGGTCTGTTTGTTGACCTTTAGGAATGTTTTCCGGTTGAATATGATGGGGTGCCATGTCTTGGCCCCAAAGTATATTTTTGGTATTCCCTGGGGACCTCATTGCTTTGCAATCCTTGCTGCTCTGTTGCCCGCCTTTAGTCTTTCACCCCGGTGTGGTGGGGTCAAATCGAGTATAATTCCAACATGTGTCTCCAGGGTTGTCCTCCCTACCACGGAGTCAGTGAGAGATATCATGTCTCATGGTGAGGCCAGCCCTATGGTCCTCTATGTGCATCGGCTGCTCTGAGCAGGAATAACATCCTAGGGACTGGGCGGGTCAGGATGTGTTCCACTCTCTCTTCTTCCCTCTTCACTTGCTCCTGTGTGCCCTGATCAGATTCACCCCTCTCCCTCAGCTATAGCTTCAGTACTGTCCTCTGAAGTGCATTCTTCTGGGGCGGGGTGGGGTGGGGGATGAGGTCCACATAGTCAGGATTGGGACCAGTCCTGCAGACCTCTCTATTGGTTCACTGCTTAATGCTGTTATGTTGCATTCATGTCTTGGCACACCGGGTTAAAATCTGATCCCTCTCTCTCTCCTGTGGAGATATAAACAATACCCTCCCCTTGGGTGGGCTAGTGCCCTATTCCCCTGCTACTCATGTCTTTCTTTCTTTCTTTCTTTCTTTCTTTCTTTCTTTCTTTCTTTCTTTCTTTCTTTCTTTTCCCTCCTTGTTTTGTTGGCTGCCATATGTATCCCTGGATTGGTTCTGGTCCCTGCCATACTACCTGGATCTCATTCCAGGAATGTATGTATACAGTAGCTTTTTCCCTATGCCCCTTTTGCATTTTTCAGCTTACCTCAGTAGACTCATGTTGTATTTATCCTTTTGTATTTGTCTTACTTCGCTTAGCATAATTTCATCCAATTCTTCCCATGTTGTGAAGAGCTTCATGCATTTATCACTGCTTTTTAGAAATGCATAGTACTCTATGGCATGTATGTACCACAGTTTTTTAATCCATTTATCTGGTGATGGAAATTTGGGTTGTTTCCAACTCCTGGCAATTGTGAACTGTGCCATGATGAATATTGCAGTACAGATGTCTGGCCGTGGTTTCTTTCTTGTCTCTTCTGGATATATGCCCAAAGGGGGATTTCTGGGTTGTGTGGTAGCTCCATATCTATCTGTTTTAGATATCGCTAAATCGATTTCCATAATGGCTGTACATACCTACAGGTGTACCAGCAGTGGATGTGAATTCCTATCTCACCACAGCCCCTCCAATACACACTTGTTACTTTCTGATTTTTTTAATTAGGCTATCTTTGAGGGTGTTAGGTGGTATCTTATAGTTGTTTTAATTTGCATTTCTCTTATGGTTAATGATCACAAACTTTTTCTCATATGTTTATTGGCCATTCGGATTTGTGCCCTTGTGAAACTTCTGTTCAGGTCCTTTGCCCACCTCCTCAGTGGGCAATTAGTTCTTTTCTTGTTGTAAGGTAAGGTAACAGAGTATAGTAGATTTTAGTAATAAGACCTTTGTCTGATATTTCATTGCTAAATATGTTTTTTTTTTCAGTCTGTGGCCTCTCTCATTACTCTTTTGGTGAATTCTTTCAATGTACAAGGGTGCTTTATTTTCAGTATATCCCACTTATCAATTTGTGTCTCCTCTGTGTTTTTGTCCTTTTCTATTTCCGATATCTTTATCCTGTGTATTCCCTGAGCCAAAGTTCTCAGGTTTGTCCCAATTCCCTCATTGATAACCCTAATAGTTTGGGGGTTTACCTCAAGGTCTGTGATCCACCTTGAGTTTATTCTTGTACATGAAGTGAGGTAAGGGTCTTGCTTCATCTTCTGCAGGCAGATATCCATTTTTTCCAGCACCACTTGTTGAAGAGGGCATCCACTTCCCATTTGATATTTTTGGGCCCTTATCAAAGATCAGTTTTCTATATGCTGATAGTTTTATTTCTGGGTTTTCAGTTATTTTCCATTGGTCTGGATATCTGTCATTATATCAATACTACACTGTTTTGACCACTGTAGCTGTATAACTGGTGCTAAAGTCAGGTAGAGCAAGCCCTCTGTGTTAGTCCAGGTAGACTAGAGAAACAAATCAAGGGAGACATTCATATGAACATAAGAAACAGCTTTACATCCCCATCCCTAGCCAGTCCTGAACTTTGAGTCACAGCTCAAGGGGAGTCCCTCTGTGACACGGAGGTACAGTGAATGGTGTGGCCATTTGCCTAGGCATGCCTACAGAGTAGGGTATGCTGGTCCCCTCTAGGGTTTCCCGTATGGGCTCCAATAAATTTCGTTTTGCTTAGAAAGAAAGAAAGAGCTTTATATAAAGAGTAATTGTACATTAAGAAAGCATCCGAGCCCAATCCAGAACAAGTCCATAAGTCTGATATTAGTTTTCTTGTTTCCCATCTCATTAATATCCGCCCTGAATTTTATTATTTCTTTTCTTTTGCTATTAGTAGGATTGTTCTGTTGACTCTGCTCTAATTGCTGCGCTTTGTGCCAACATATCAATCATAAGTCTCTCTTCCTTTTTCATGTATGCATGTAAACTTCCTATGATAACTGCCTTTATTGTATCCCAAAGGTTTTGGTACATCATATTCTCATTCTCATTGCTTTCTAGAAACTTCCTAATTTCATCTCTGACCTGGATCATTACCTATTCCTTTTGCAATAGAGAGTTATTCATCCTCCAGTTGTTTGCACTTGTTTTCTTAATCATCCTTTTGTTGATTTCCAGCCTATGGCCTAGGGATTGGATAGAGAAGTATGTATGATCTCTACGTGCTTTAATTTACACAGATTTTACTGTGTCCCAGCATGTGGTCTATCTTTGAGTATGTGCCATGTGAACTTAAGAAAATGTGAATTTTTTGCTTTTGGGTGGAGAACTCTGAAAATATCTATCATGTCAAGCATCTCCTTGTAATGCTTAGATATGTAGCCTCCTTGTTAAACTTCTTTCCCTTTTAACTATCTTTCTCAGAGAGCAGTGTATTAAAGTAACCTACTATAATTGTTGAGCCTATGGATTCTTTTTACATCTTTTGGAGTGTTTGATTGATGAATTTCGCAGGTCTCTCGTTGGGCACGTAAATATTTATTATGTTTACTGGTTCTTGGTCTACTGTTGCCTTGAGCATTATATAGTACCCCTCCTTATCTCTTCTTATGCCTTGCATCTTGAGATCAATATTGTCCAAGATTAGGATTGCAGCTCCTGATTTTTTTAATTGCCATTTGTTTGGTATATTTTTCTCCAGTCTCTTATTCTCAGGCTACTTTTGACTGTAATCTTGGGATGTAGGATTGGTGTCAGTTCTATAGGAACAGATGGACAGGTTGTGTTTTCTAAGCTAGTCTGCTAGCCTCTGCTTTTTAATGCCTGAGGTCAGTCCATTGATAGGGTTATTATATTCATCAGTGCACTCTGTGATGTCACCTTGTACCTTTTGTGTTGGTTGTTTTCTTACCTCCCTTTCTTATCAGTGTGTTGCGCATGTGCGCGCATGTGTGTGTTTCCTTCTTGCCTTCTTTCCACCCTTGAGTCAATGCTACCGTTGGGACTGTTTTATCTTTGTTGACCACTGGGTGGAGTTGTTCTATGTGGTAGTCTCTTATTTGTGTTTGGTGAATACTGTTATTCTGCCCATACTGGGTTAGCAAGGATTATTTTGTAGGGCTGGGTTTCTTTTAATGTATTCTTTGAGTCTTTCCTAGTCAGGGAAGTCTCTTACTTCTCCATCTATCTTGATAGATAATTTGGCTGGATAGAGTATTCTTGGGTTTGCATTCTTTTCCTTCAGTTTTCAGAATATCTGAATCCACTCTCTTCTCTTCTTCATAGTGTCCGCTAATAGGTCTGAGCATATTCTTATTTCAGTGCATTTATAGGTGACTGCATTTTCCCCTAGCTGCTTTTATGACTTTCTCATTTTCCTCAAAGTTGAATAATTTAACTATTATATTCCTTGGTGACGTCTTCTTAGGATTCAGTCTAGTTGGTGTTCTTTTGGCCTCCTGAATGGGTGCCTGGGTCTCATTTACTAAGCTGGGAAAGTTTTCCTCTAAGAATTCCCTCACTATTTGTGCCATTGGTTTCTTCATTGTGTCTTATTCTGATAGCCCAATTATTCTGATGTTATTCTTCTTCATAGCATCAGACATGGTTCTCAGGTTTTCTTCAGTTTCTGTAATTATCTTATTTGACTGCCTTTCCCCTTTATTGAAGTCTGCCTTGTTTTCCTCTAGCTCACTGGTGTAATTCTATGCCTCCTCAAGTATGTTGGCGAAGTGTGTGAATTTGCTATTGACTTTTGTTATCTCGTCCACTAGCTATTGTATTTCCCTTTAGTACGTGGCCTTTATCTCCTCTATTACTTCATCCTTTTTCCGTATTGCTTTCCTCATATCCTGTATGACTCTAAGTAGCATTCTGAAGATGTCTTTCTGTGGCTGGTCAATTTCTGCCTCATCAATGACTGCTGTTAGGCTCAGGTCATCCTCTGACATTAGATTTTGTTTCTCTTAGTTTCTTTTTTTTAATTAACATTTTATTAGGGACTCATACAACTCTTATCACAATCCATACATATACATACATCAATTGTATAAAGCACATCTGTACATTCTTTGCCCTAATCATCCTCAAAGTATTTGCTGTCCATTTAAGCCCTTTGCATCAAGTCCTCTTTTTATCCTTCCCTCCCCGCTTCCCCCTCCCTCATGAGCCCTTGATAATTTATAAATTATTATTTTGTCATATCTTGTCCTATCCGGTGTCTCCCTTCACCCCCTTTTCTGTGTCCGTCCCCCAGGGAGTATCTCTTAGTTTCTTGTTGAGGCTGTTGAGGCAGCTTGCTGTTTATGTTTTATTTTGGAGGAACTCAGTGCCATTTTCCCGGGAGTCAGAGAGCCCCGGGCTCTCTCTTTGGGAAGTTGGTTTTAATGCTTCTTCAGGCTGCCTGTAGCCAACTGCCCTGAGTGGTTGCATTTCACCTTTGTCACACTGGAGTTTCCCTCTCACCCTAGCCTATTGAGAATCTGTTGTTTGGATGGTCCTCTGAACTGTCAGGATTTGAAGTCAGCCTGGGTTTTACTCCAGCAAACCTCATGCCTCCATATGGGACATTTGCAGCTGTGCAGGCCACAGTCTGAAGGAAAGTGCTGGCCCAAAGGGAGAGCAGGCAGCTCGGGGGTGGGGATGGGTTGGGGTAGGGGTTCTCTGCTCCTGGGTAGAGGTACTGCATACAAGCAGGTAGTAAATATGGTCTAACTGGATCTGTTAGAGGGCTGGGAATGCCAGGCAGGGCAGGGAAATGGTAGGAAGAAAAGTAACAGTCTTGGAGGAGGGATCTGCCAATGGGCAGCGGAAGGGCCATGTGCCATTTGGGGTATCAAACCGCAACTGCACGAGCCTGTTCTGGGTGGCTACTGCTTGCTGCGTTGTGGCTGGCTGGACACGGTGGTCCACAGCAGTGCACCAGCTGGGGCCAGACCAGTTTCTCGGCAGGCCCGGGTTCTCAAGGCTCCGCCATGGGTGCAGGAGATGGGGTGGGAATCAGGGCCTGGTTCAGCAAAGTACCTTGAACTGTCACAGGAATTAACTAACAGTCTTAGAACCCTAATCATCCCCCAAATCTCCCCATGCCCTGATTTCCACGGAGCTCCCAGCATGACCTGCCTACCTTGGACGCCACAAAAACAAACAAAATAATCCACACCAAATCATACATAAAACCTAACATAACACTAGCATGTAATAAAACCAGGAATACTATGGAGATAATAACCAGAATAAAGGTTCCTGGGGGGGAGGCCAGGAGCAGTGGGTGGGTGTAAGAGGGAGCTGATATCAAGCAGTGCAAGGGGAAAAATATTTGAGATTGGTTATAGTAGTGATTGTTGAACACTGCTTGATGTGATTGAACTATGAAATGATATGATGTCTGGATTAAGTACTAATAAAATGGTTTGAATTTTAAAATAAAAATGGGAACAATATGATAAGCACACAGTCTATATAAAGTAGAAATAGTGTGAATGCTTGCAGATCCATGGGAAGGAGCCTGGAATTAACCTCTGCCAAAACAAATACTGACTGCTGATTTTACCTGTTTTCCCCATTAAAAACTAAAATCCTCTTCAGATTTCTTTCAGGTGGCAAAAATAGCTACTAAATTGGGTCTTTAATGAAAGTGAAATCATATTTCTTAATCAAACTTTCAAAAGTTAGGGATACATGTACTTTGAAAAAAAAAATATATGTACTTTGTACCATATTAAAGCACATACACACCACACACGCACACAAACCTTTCTCACCAAGACCACTTAAACAAATGCAAAGTCTTGGAGGAGGGAAGAAGGGTGAGACCACATGGTATGGAGCAGGTGGGACACACACACAGCCATATCTAGCCTTTGTGAGTCAGATATTGCACGTCCCTTCAGTAGTACTCTTTGTGGCCAACGAGTATTCAAAATGAAGTTGGGTCTCTGGTCACAGCCAATTACCCTTTCTTTTAACAAGATAGCCATCCGGAAGAGGGGGGCCCAGGTGAGTATGATGTTGCCCTTCCTGGGAGAATGAAGCTGCAGACACACACCAGGCTAAAAGTTGAAAGACATGATGTCATGTGAGCACAAAAGGAGCAAATTGCAGAGACTTTCTGAGCAGGAACTATGGACTAGGGTGTCCAAATGAGATACACAGTCCTCTTCCAGAGCCCTTTTCCCCCTCCTATATGAAAGGTGCTTTGTACATTTAAAACTCAGAGGAAGAATTTGTACAAAAGAACAGCTGTTGCAGTCAGACTGAGCACTTGTCAGAACAAGCAATGCACTGTAGCCAACTGGCCTGCCCTAGGTCTTTGGGAAAAGGGCTGGCCCCCAGTGTACCTCCCTTCTCATTGGAGGCAGGGCATTCATCTCCAATTACCAGCCCCTCCACCAACAGAACAGGCTGTGCCTTTCCCACATTTCTGGGGTTTCTGGGTTGAGAGGCAGGTGTAATCTATTGAGGCAAATTTACATCAGTAAAAAAATACATTCCTGGACTCCTTCCCTCAGTAGAGATGCATGCACTTTCTGAGGCCCCAGTGATACCTGACCTCCTGGTCAGACTCTGCTTACTCATCTGGACAAGCCATTCATTCATCAGAAGATGACCGAACCCTGTAATGAGCCTACTGCTCAGGCCCAGAAGAGGCAGGAACCAGGGAGGCAGAAATCTTTCTGGTATTATCTGGTTGCCCTTGCCAGCCATGGCACCCTCAAGCTCTGGGAAAGAGCCCTACCCTTGCTCAGCATAATCCCACCTCAGCTAGTCCTCCAAGTTCATTCAACCAGAGGATGAGCCCAGCTCAAAGCCAGGTGTTGAGGGTACACTGGTCTCATCTTTCATGGCACTTACCTTCCAAAGAGATGAGGCATTATAAATATCCAAGCAAATGAATAAATCAGATATATCCTTGCAGATTTACGTACCATGGAGAAAATTAAGCAAGGTAATGTCATTGGGATGTTTTGCAATTGTTGTTAGTTACCATTGAATTCGTTCCAACTCATGGTGACCTTACATATAATAAAACAAAATGTTGCCCACTTCTGTACCATCTGTGTGATCGTTAGTAGATTTAAATCCACTGTCTATTGTCTCAGTCCATCTCAGTTGGGGGTTTCTCTCATTTTGGGTGATGATCTACAAATTGTTAGCAGAGTGAATGCTTATTTATATCAGGGAGGGCCTCTCTGAGACAAAGGCACCTTAGCTGAGCATATATATATAACCAAAAGAAAGCTATAATAGAGATTCCAGTCTACTAGTGGGAGATAGTCTCAGAGCCCTAGTGGTATAATAGGCTATGCACTGAGTCGATAACCACAAGGTTTGTGAGTTATTGTTTGGGGGGTGATTGGGGGAGTTGGGTAGTGGTGGTTCTTGTCTAGAGGGAGATGAGGAACTTCCATGAGCTCATCAACAGGGGGCACGACTGGCCCATAGCAGCATGTCTAGGACTCCAACTCCAGCATGGTTTACTACACCCTCCACTTTATTCCCTAAGGCAGAGCTCTTTGATGAACTATAACCCAGGTGGGAAAATCTATACTTCCTCACAAAAAGGAAAAGACCATCATCAGTTAAGAAGAGAAGTTGTCTCTGTGGGAGACCTCTGGTAGATCAAGATTGCCGGATTTTTCTCGGGATGACACGATAGGTCAAAGTTGCTGGTCCTCTTCTGGTCAGTCTTTACACCATATTCAGGAGACCACAGCCAGTGGTGGTAGCTAGCCAGCTCCTGTCAATACTTTCTGATAATTGACACCCTCATCCCACGTGGGTATTGTCCCCACAGAGTATTTGGGTTCCATTCCCCAAAGAGGAGCTGATTCAGGTATGGATCGGTCTCCAGGGTGCTGGTCCCCTGGGCTGCTTGCCTTGCACATCCTAATTTCAGAAATTCCCCTTATCCTTGCCACATGAGAAAAGTACCAGCCCCACCACAGGCTTGGCTCACAAGTAATATTCCTCTCCTCCTGAGTGTCACAGCTCTGCATGTTTCCTGATGTGACAAATGACCTTGATTTACATTGGTGAAGTAATGGCCTTCAGTCTCAACCTTCTCATCCTTTAGTCAGGTTGTGACACAGCCCTCTGTGAAACAGAACTAGTTCCCAGGAGCCAGCTCAGAGAATTCCAAACACCCCTAGGCTGAGCAAAACAAACAGAGAATCACACAACTATCCCAGGTGCTCAGAAATACCTTGGCTCACTGCCCTCGCAGGCCAACTCTGGGCTAATCCTCAACTCTCCCCTTGCCTTGTGATTCTGGGCAATTGGCTTAAGGTGCTCTTTTAGCTTCACATTTGCATCTATAAATGGGTAATAATGATATGGGTTGTGAAGAAATCAAATGAGAAAATGACAATAAAGCAGCATTCCAATGAGAGCTGTTCTGACTGGTTACAAAATTAGTAATGGTGGGTGGAATTCTGAGGTTTTACCCAATGAGCTCTTGGGGAATGTCCCTGTATCCATTTCTGGGAAATGCAAAGACAATATCATAATACAATGCTTTTATTATTATATCATAAGCTTGATTTCTTTGTGTGTTAGTCCAGAATAAAGTCTGTTGCTGTAGAGTCAATTCTATATCACAGCAACACTGTGTTACAGACTAGACCTGCCTCACAGGTTTACTTGGATTTTGAACGTAAATTGTCAGGACTCTCTTCTGCGGCACCAGTGGGTAGATTTGAACTGTCAACCCTTAAGTCAGTAGTTGAGAACAAACCAGGGACCTAAGTACAGGATAAAAGCCCCATAACTTTTGTATATCTTTACAATAAGATGTCAGTCAATTCCCATAGATGTAAATATCCTAATGCATGCTTTGTTTTAGATTATCTCTCAGGGGTTTATATGGAACTTGAATTTACAATACCCTAATTGCTACATGTTGAACAGACAAAGGTGAGAAAAAGTGGATGGGTCAAACAATGCTTTCCATCTGCCATCTTGGCTCAGGCCAGTTTTCCTGATGAAAATATAGCTCCCAAATCATACTAAGGAGGGAAAATGAATAGATGCTTAAAGCTACATGCCAAGTCCCTATATTTCTGTCTACTGGGCCCCTCTTTGGTCAATGGCTGCACCATTCATTCTAGCCTATCCTCTTCAAAATAATTCTTCTTGAAAGAAATTGTTGATCCTTTGCAATTCCATCTTATCACCCAAAAGAGAGGCAAGACTTAAGTCCTTCCTTAAATACAGGTAGCAAAATTGGCCTGATTGTGGTAATAAAGAACAAATCGATACTCACAAACTTGGATGTGATTGTCAGTGAGCTGGACAGAACAAAACAAGCAGGCTAGGATTCATCAAACGTGGCTGGTTCCTTTCTCACATATTGATAGAGACCTCCTTGATCTCAGAGAGAAGGACTCTTATCCTCCTTGGAAAATACAGGTAGTGAGCACTGGAAGTCTCCAGTGAATTTCAAATTAAGGGGGGTAGACCCCTCTGTCCTTCACTTCTACCATCTGAGGAGCTGGTTTAAGAAACACTGATCCCCAACACCCACATGCAGCCCTCAAGGACTTGGAATCTCAAGCTTCACGTGTTCAAAATATTTCTATTGATGTCACCTCTAAACATTCTCTTCCCCCACCTTGATTGGCAGCTCTGTCTTCCAGATAATGACTGTAGCAAAATCCGGATAGGGCAAGATATGACAAAATAACCATGTATAAATTACCAAGGGCACATGAGGGAGCGGGGAGAGGGGAGGGAGGGGAAAAAAAAGAGGACCTGATGCAAAGGGCTTAAGTGGAGAGCAAATGCTTTGAGAATGATTGGGGCAGGGAATGTATGGATGTGCTTTATACAATTGATGTATGTATATGTATGAACTGTGATACGAGTTGTATGAGCCCCTAATAAATTGTTAAAAAAATAATAAAATAAAAGCTGAAATTCCAAAAAAAAAAAATCTAGACATCATCCTTAATTCTTCCTTACTTCAGAACCCTACATCCAGCCCCTCAGAACAGTATATGTCACTAATACATCACACATCTGAATCATTTCACCTCCCATGAATTCAGGATCATGAACAGACTGGGGCCAATGAGGTGCCCCAACATGACTAGACCCCTGCAGACCCCTCCACCTTCATCTCTTTCCAACACAGTGCCTTGCTTTCTGTGCCACCCTCACCCCTCACTCATGGCCTGTGCACCAACTGACTGGTCCCTCTTCTTGGCATACTCATCCCTAGTTGCACCTTCTCATCATTTGGGATGAACTCATAGAGGCCCTCTCTCTGATTTCTCTTCAATAGTTCCTCTGTCTTTCCTTCTAACCAATCGCTTACACGTTGTTATTTTCCTTATAACACAAATGATGAGGCAATGACAGTCCAGAAAGAATTTGCATCTCCTAGGTTTGATTTCCAGCCAATGTACCTCAAGTGCAGCCACCATTTCTCTGTCATTTTATGTCTCTATGATGCTTCACAGATTTCAGCAGACCTTTCAAACGAAAAAGAACTAAGAAGAAAGTCTTGTGATAAACTTCAAGAACTCAGACAGTGAAAACCCTATGGATCATCACGATTCACAACTGATCCTAACCAGGACCAGGCAGCATTTTGTCCCATTGTGCATGGGGTCCCCGGGATGAGTAAGGGCTGACTCAACAGTAGCTAGCGACAATAGCATAGCATTATCTTAGACTATTTGCTTGAAGTTTTACATGTTTATATTTGTCTTCTTCAGTGGAATACAAGCCCTGCAAAGGCAGGAACCATGTCTCTCTTACCCATCATATCCCTGGGGCATTGAAGGATTCCTGGACCAGAAAAAGGTCACCATGAAGTACTTGTTGACTACGTCCAATAATGCATCGTTCACAGCAAATTTAACATATTAAAGCGCACCAATGCTTCGCAGGATCATCCATGCCTGATTCCAGCTCCCCAGACCACAGAGCCCGTGGCTGAGGTCCAGTCATTGTCTCTGGACCCTGACTGTACTGAATGAGAAGCCCACACACAGCTCTTCCACTCAGTGCCCTTCCGTGCCGAGCCTGAGAGCTGGCCAAGCGCCCAGCCTCTGTGCCACAGTGCTGCAGGCAAGAGCATGCCCTGCTCCCTTTCTTGGCCTCCTCCCAGGATAGGCCAGCTTTTCAGTTTCCCCATCTGTAAGACAAGGACAAAGAATGCTTTGTCACCCCACCTACTTCTCATGGGTGTTATGAAACAACTATTTGCTCAGAAAACACTTTGAGAAGCCTGGGTAAAAGGTGCCTGAGGCTCAGATGACGTGGCCACACTAATCCAGGCCAGGGAGGGCTGAGCCAACCCGTCATCAGGTCACCACCACACAGCCTGAGGGAGAGGAGGGAAGTCCAGGGGCTGAGCCGCCTCGCCTGTCACCAGACCTGTTCTCTTCTTCAGAGCTAAGGCCTACTCACCAGGGTGTGACCATTCCTGGGGTTGCCTGACCCACTGGTTTCAGCAAAACATGAGCCCTCCCAGGGTCTGGAGAGGGGCCACTTCATGCCCAGGCGGCCCTTTCTCCAGGAAGGAGGCTGAAGGTCACCAGGGATCGCTTGTCTGGAACCTCAACTGTGATACAGCTTGATAAGCAGGAGCCGAGAACAAAGGAGCGCTGTCTTGGCACCTCACCGGGGAGAGCAAGTCTGAACCGGCAGTGGCAGCCTCACCATGTTGCCATGACAACCACACTTGGCCCACGTTGATCACTCTGCCCCGAAAAGGAGTTGGCGCCAGCACTGACCACTCAGACACCCAGCTCAGCCTGAGATGGGAAAGGGGAAGGGTCAAGATGCCATCCGCCAAGGGGGCAACGGGCATGTTGGTCGTTCACACGCACGCCTCCACTTCCACCTGCACTTTGCAAGCGGAGTCCCAAAAGGTCTCCCCACCTGGCACCGCCCAGTGCCGCTGCTGTCGCTACTGCCAAGCTAGTCCCTCTGACAAGGCTAGGGGGCAGTGAGCAGGCAGCGGACCACAGATAGCGTGTACCTGTCATTAAAACTCCCCTGGAGAAGAAGAGTCGCTGTATCCACTGTGCCTGCCTGCTACTGATTACATTTACTTTAAAACAAAAGGGGTCGTGGGAATCTTCTGAAGATGCGTCCGAAGAAGAGTCTTTGTTATTGAAGCAGTAGATCGTCTCCTGAGAGTGTGGGCAATGCACCACGATCCCAGCCTGCCCGTAGACAATCTGACTGCCCGTGCTGCCAAGCCCCTCCGACACCTAACGGCTGCCTGTGAAGACACGGCCCTGGGCATCTGCTGCCGCGGTAATTGGGCGGTCGTGTTCCAGCTGAACCGCCGCAAAGGTTTGTCCCTCATCAAAGGAAGTGTGCCGAGCAGATGGTTCAAAGGAAAAGGTTTCCTTCCCAGCCTGCATCTAGCCACTCGTGTTATTAATAAAACACCGCGAATGCCATCTCAAAAAATATCACATGAGAACACCTAGTCGCCCACAAGCCCAGCAGAAGGCACCGGCACTCAGGAAGCAGTCCGATTACTGTGCTGTCTGGGTTTAGCTGGACTTAGGGTCCAGCTAGCTGATTTTAGCTCCCGCGCCAATGGATTCACAGCCACGCCTCCTTGTGTGTTGGAGATGTGCATATGGGATGTGCACGCGCTTGTTGTAGCGGGCCAGACGCACACAACCCAGAAACTGCATCCCAAGCTGCGGGGTGAGCACGTGCCTTCCCCCTCCTCCCCAGAGAAACCTGCCAGATACGAAGCAAAGCAAAGGACCCAACTCAGGGTGCCACGTCAGCCAAGGGGAGTCTTTCAAAGTAACAGGGTTCAGGATGGATTCTCTGATTCTTTTTTAAATAGACGCCTTTGTGTTCTTTTCTTTCAGGGAGGCTGTGCCAGTTTGGAAAAGGATGGGGAGGGGAGAAATATGAGTTCGCTTTCCGCATCTTAATAGTTCTCCAGTGCAGAACAGAGAAGAGCTGAGGCTAAAGGGAAGGGTGGGGTTAGGTAGGCCCTACTCGGAGGAGAGAGCTGGGACCTGGCAGCTACCTAGGCTCCTGACAAGACGGCTGCAAGACAGCCAGGTGGGCATCCAAGTCTCACCTTCCTGGCCTTCGGGAGAACTGGATTATCTACCAAGTAAAATACTGTTAAGTCAGGTTTTTTTGTTTTTGTTTGGGAATTGGTTTCCTTGTTTGTCTACGCAGGGATTATTAGATCCAACTAATAATTTGGATAAAGTGATGGTAAAATGAATGAACAAGAATTCCCGCTCTAAAAGAAGGCGTTACGATCTCAGCAAAAAAGACAAACCTGGTAGCCCAGAGGCAATCGTGTCCATTTTGAAACCAGTGCACTTTATTTATGATTGTTTATTGGGATTTGACTGAACGTTTACAGAATGTATGTTTTCCATTTAACAATTCATATAAATTTTCTTTCATGCTATTGGTTAGAATCTGCACATTTTAACAGCATTCATCCAACTAACTCCTTTCTCCCATAGTTTCAAACTGTGGGTAGATTCCAAACTGCTGATCTTGTGGTTAACAACCCAAAGCATGACCCACTATGCCACCAGGGTTGCTTCACTAAGAGCCATAGTCTTGAGGATTTCACCTGTCTCTACCCAAAGAGACAGCTTGGTCTTTTTTATGATTTTGTGTTTTGCTTTACATTTTCTCCTACTCTTTCAAGAACCTTCTAGTTTGGTGCATTTTAAAATCATCAGTAGTATTGACTGTGCACCGTCTAGTTCTGGTCTCAGTCATCGAAGCTGGGGTTCACTCTTCTTTGCACTTACAATAATCCATACATCAACTGTATCAAGCACATTTGTACATATGTTGCCATCATTATTTTCTAAACATCTACTTTCTATTTGAGCCCTTGGTATCGGCTCCTCTTTTTACCCTCCCTCCCCCCTCCCACCCTCATGACCCCTTGATAAATTATAAATTATTATTGTTTTCATATCTTACACAGACTGCTGTCTCCCTTCCCCTGCAATGTCTTCCCCCCTCTTCTCCCCACCTTCCTCCAACCCTCCAGGTATCGCTACTCCCATTTCGGTTCCTGAGAAGTTTATCTAACCTGGATTCGGTGTGTTGAGAGCTCTTATCTGGACCTGTGTACATGGTCTGTCCTAGCCCGCAGTGAAAGGCAGGATTGGAGTCATGATAGTGGGGGAGGGGGGTGAGGAAGCCTCAAGGAACCAGAGAAATATTGTGTGTTTCATTGGTGCTGTACTGCACCCTAATTCATTCATCCCTTCCTTGCAACCCTTCTGTAAGGTGATGTCCCATTGTCTACAGATGGGTTTGGGGTCTCTGCTCCAACCCACCTATGTTAGTCTGGATACTTTAGAGAAATAAATCCACAGAAACTGGTGTATAAGAGACAGTTTTATATAAAGGTTAAGTATGCATCAAGAAAACATCCCAACCCAGTGCTGCCCAAACCCATAAGTCCAACATTAACCCATAGATCCCACACCAATCCACAAAGTCCTCCTCCAGCTCACAAAACAGACACAATGATGCCGAGTGCAGGAGGAAAGCCGAGTCAGTGAATGTGTAAACATCTCAGTGCTGACAGGGGTCTCCACACAGGTGCTCCAGCACCCAGGGCTGCATCGAGGTAGGTCCATGTGGCTTCTCCTCAGGAATGTCCTGCAGGAAGTGAGTCTTGCCAGCTAAAGCAGGGAACTGACTAAGGCAGCTGCACCATGGTCTGAGCATCAGAAAGCAAGAGACTCAAGAACTAGAAAGGCGAGGCTCACCAAGCCAATTATCTCCCTGCCCTTCAATTAACCCCACATGTGTTTATCGGCCAGGTGGGCACAATAAGCTAACTACCTCACCCCCTCATTCTCAACTATATGTTATTGTTTGTTTGTTTGTTTGTGGTCTTCTGATGCCTGATACCTGATCCATTAACACCTCGTGATCACACAGGTTGGTGTGATTATTTTGTGTGGGCTTGTTGCTTCTCTGCTAGATGACCACTTTTTTGTCTTCAAGCCTTTAAGACCCCAGGCACTATATCTTTTGATAGCTGGGCACCATCAGCTGTCTTCACCACATTAGTTTATGCACCCATTTTGTGTTCAGTGATCGTGCCAGAAGGGACTCACAAACTTTTAAGACCCCATCACCACTCACCAAAGTAGAATGTAAAACACTTTCTTTGAGAACTATGTTGTGCCAATTGACTTTAGTGTCCTCTGAGACTATGGTCCTGAGTTCAGCAACTCATACACTCAAAATGTCTGATTATATCAAACCAAGAAGTTTTTATAAGTTTGCTCCCTGTACACTCCATTGTGTTGTGGACATATTTGCAGTATATGATGAAGTAACTACATATGTTGAGATATCCTCTGTCCAACCTATAAATATATTTTAGGGTGTAGCCATATTCATTTTCCTTCACCTGTTTAGTTTGCCTGTCTATGAATCCACTCATAAAGTGTTGTTGTTACTGTTTTTGCAGGAGGATGTGTGCAATCGTGTCTTCCTCCATTGTTTTAACACTGTGGTTCACCCAGTGATTTTCATTGCCTTGATCATTGTGTGCCTACCTCCCCCTTAATGTACATTGCCTTCTATTTCTCCTAAGTTAATATGGGTCTACCCGCTAGCTATTGACTCACCCTCCTCCCCATCCTCCCACCACCCTCTTCTGGTAACCATCAAAGAATATTTACTTCTGTAGGTAAACCTTTTCTTTACTTTTTACAGCAGTGCTCTCTTATAATATCTGCCCTTAAGTGGTTGACTAATTTCACCCAGCGTAATGTCTTCCAGAATCATCCATGCTATGAGGTTTTTCACAGATTCATCATCATTCAAAATTGCATAGAATTCTATTGTCTGTACCATAGTCTGTGGTTTATCTATTCATTTGATGAGGACAATTAGGTTTTTCCATCTCTTTGCCATTGCAAATGCCATTGTGAATAATGTTCATGTCATGAGCACAAGTGTGCTTATTTCTGTGTCATGGCTCTTATTGTTCTAGAATTTATGTCACGTAGTGACGTTGCTGGATCATTTGGTATTTCTATTTCCAACATTTAAGGAAGCTCCACACCATTCTCCATAGTCGCTCTACCGTCATTTTATAGTCCAGTCTCTCCACAACCTTACCAGTATTTGCTGTTTTCTATTTTAGTTTTTATGGTTTTGTTTTTGTTCACTGTTAATGCTGCAACCAGGTGATTTCTCATTCAAATTTGCAATTCTCTAATGACTCAACACACCTTAAAAATAACAATGACTTAGTATTAAGGTGGTGGAAGGACCTTGGGCCTCTACTCAAGCACTCCCTCAATGAATGAATACTTTCTTTTATTAAATTTGCACTCTATGACGCTCACTCTCCCGACACAACTGCTGAAGCCAAAGTGGATGAACAAGCAAATGTGGTGAAGAAAGCTGATGGTGCCCAGCTTTCAAAAGAGATAGTGACTGGGGTTTTAAAGGCTTGAAGATAAACAAGCGGCCATCTAGCTCAGAAGCAACAAAGCCTACATGGAAGAACACACCAGCCTGTGTGATCGCATGGTCCCGAAGAGATCAGTTATCAGGCATCAAAGAACAAAAAATCATATCATTGGTTGCACACCTCCATGACACGATTGCCGAAGACAAACAGGTGCATAAGCAAATGTGGCAAAGAAAGCTGATGGTGCCCGGCTATCGAAAGAGATAGTGTCTGGGGTCTTAAAGGCTTGAAGGTGAACAAGCGGCCATCTAGCTCAGAAGCAATAAAGCCCACATGGAAGAAGCACACCAGCCAGTGCGATCACGAGGTGCCAAAGGGACCAGGTATAAGGCATCATGCAAAAAATATATATGTATATATGTGTGTGTGTATATGTATGTATATGTGTGTGTGTGTGCGTGTGTGTGTGTGTGTGTGTGTGTGTATATATATATACCATAGTGAATGAACGGGGAAGTGCAGAGTGGAGACCCAAAGCCCATTTGTCGGCCACTGGAGATCCCCTCATAGAGGGGTTTAGGAGAGGAGATGGGTCAGTCAGGGTGCGATGTAGTACCTATGAAGAACACAGCTTTCCCCCAGATCCTGGATGCTTCCTCCCCCCAACTACCATGATCCGAATTCTACCTTGCAGGACTGGATAGGGCAGAGCTTGTACACTGGTGCATATGGGAGCTGGAGGCACAGGGAATCCAGGGTGGACGATACCTTCAGGACCAGGGGTGTGAGGGGCGATGTTGGGAGAGTGGAGGGTGAGTGGGTTGGAAAGGGGGAACTGATTACAAGGATCCACATGTGACCTCCTCCCTGGGAGATGGACAGCAGAGAATGGGGCGAAGGGAGATGTCGGACAGTGAAAGATATGACAAAATAACAATCTATAAATTATCAAGGGCTCATGAGGGAGGGGGGAACGGGGAGGGAGGGGGGAAAAAGAGGACCTGATGCAAAGGGCTTAAGTGGAGAGCAAATGCTTTGAAAATGATTAGGGCAAAGGATGTACGGATGTGCTTTATACAATTGATGTATGTATATGTATGGATTGTGATAAGAGTTGCATGAGCCCCTAATAAAATGTAAAAAAAAAAAAAAAGAAAATGATTAGGGAAAAGAATGTACAGATGTGCTTTATACAATTGATGTATATATATGTATGGATTGTAATAAGAGTTGTATGAGCCTCTAATAAAATGTTTAAAAAACATAACAATGACTGATGATTGGGAGCATTTTATCATGTATTTGTTGGTCAGCTATGTCTTCTTTGGTGAAGTGTATTTTCATACCCTCTGCCCATCTTTTGATTCAATTGTCTTTTTATTGTTGAAGTATTGAAGTTTTCTTTGTTATAAGAGATTAGTCCTTTGTCCAATATGCCATTGCCAAAATTTTTTCCCAGTCTGTGGATTCTCTTTTTACTCCTCCGTGAATCATTTTGATGCACATAAGTGTCTAATTTTTGGAAGATACCAGTCATCTAGTTTGCCTGTGACTATTTGTGCATTTTTTTATGTTTTATAATGTATTTGTGCCATATATTAGGGTCCCTATGTTTGTCCTTATTTTTTCTTTGATGATCTATATAGATTTTACATTTGAGTCTTTAATCCAACTTGTAAATACCTTTTGTATATAATGTGATATTAACCCTTTCTCAATTTTTCTGCAAGTGGATATCCAGTTTGTCAGGCCCATTTTTAGAGAAACTACCTCTTCTTTTAATGAGTTTTACCACTTAGTCAAAGATCAGTTGTCCTTAAGTGGATGAATTTACTTCTGGGTTCTCAATTCTGTTCCATTGGTCTATTTATACATAATTGTCCCAGTACGGGGTTGAACTAGGCTATGTTGACTCTCTTGGCTGTTTGCTCTGTTTTGAGATCAAGGGAGTTTGAGTCATCCTACTTTATCCTTTTTCAGTAGTGCTTTCTTGATCCAAAAGTTCCTGCCTTTCCATATAAAATTGATGGCTAGTTTTCCATTGTTTTAAAGAACGATGATGGGATCTGAATTGAGATTATGTTAGCTATGTACATCATTTTGGAAAGCACTACAAAAGAAAAGGGATAAAATAGGATGACTCACACGTCCTGATCTCAAAATCTACTACACAGCCATAATAACAAAAATAACCTAGTACAACCGAGTACTGGGACTCTTCCCTGTCAGAACCATGGCGACCGTCGTAGGATGATCTGCTTAAGTGTGATATCGTTCTGTACTTTATGCACACACACACAAAAAAAATATGTATATCTGTATATTCCACTCTATAGGTAGTATTGTCAGTTTCTTGAGAAATAATATGGATAACCATCATGGGACATTTGGTAATTTTAATAATATCATTAAACTAGCCAATAGTATAGAATTTTAAATATTATTAATGAAAGGGAAATATACACATATAGGAAAGCATGTTAGGCTAAAATACATGGAATGTTCACTTGCACAGATTAAAAATTTAAGTGATTGGCATTCTTTAAGAAAACAAGGAGGGTTATGCACAAGCCAAAAAATTTAATAACGCTCATTCATTAAGGCAAAACTACATCTGCTGGACTACCACATATCACAAAAACAAGCTCCAAGCTCACTGCCATCAAGTCCATTCCAATGCATGGCAACCCAATAAGGTAGGGTAGGACAGCATCTGTGGGTTTCCAAGACTGTAACCCTTTGTGGGAGTATAAAGTCTCACCTGTCTTCCAACAAAAAGCAGAGAAAGTTAAAATAGGAAATACATGTAATCTTAATTTTCCAATTACTGGGCAACCTCAAAAGCAAGATATTTGAACCAGAATCCAATTACTTCCAAGTCAACAACCTTGGGATAGCGGTCATATGCTCCTTATACTGGGGTGCTTCTGTGTTAAGTCCAAAGGACTTTAGTTTCTTTTATCTGCAACAGGTGTGTTTAAGATAAAATATTGGGACCTTGTGATGTGAACCATGAATAATGGTGCACACCTCAAAAAGACAAAATCTAAAACTAGTAGCAGTAGGCTGCTAGCAGCCTCAGTCAAAAGTACTTGTTATAAAAAATGCTTGGTTGGGAATCACGTAGGGTGGATTCTCCAATTGAGGGTCTATATAGTCATGGTAAGCGCTTTCCATTTTGCACCTCCTTGGTTTACCCACCAACGTAAGTGAAATTACCTCCCACAGACAGACATATCCCCCCTCCTCTGGTCATGAATCTCCATTGAAATGTACTGAACAGCATTGTAGGAGTATCTATTAATTTGGGGTGATGTGAAACAACGCCATATGGCAGGAACTATTTGGTCCTCTCTTTGGATGAAACCTGAACTCAGCTGAAGCCAGGCTTCCTCTAAAGAAGTGGTTTGGAAGATGTGCAAATGAGAGAGTGATAAATGGACCATAAGCATTACACAGACGCACCACTACGTTTTTTGAGGGACAAGATTTTAAAATTACCTGGCCTGAGAACAGATGGCTTTGTCTTACTTTTTTCTCCTTTTATTAGGGGTATCGTACAATATTTATCCTTTCGAGATCGTCTAATTTCACTCAGCACAATGTTCTCCAGCTCTGTCCATGTTTTGAGGTTCTTCACAGTTTCATCAATGTGTTTTTTAGTGAAGCATAGTATTCCATCGTGTACATGTACCCAAGTTTTGTTAGTAATTCTTCTATTTATGGGTTTTTGAGCTGTTTCAAACATTTTGCTCTTGTGAACAATACTGTCATGAATGTCATGGAAGTGCATATGTCATGGAAGTGCATATGTCTGTTTGTGTTATGTCTCTGACTTCTTTAGGTTACGGCGGTATATACCCAGCAGACATATTGCTGGATCACATGAGCTTTCCATTCCCAGATACTATACGTCCTGCCATATCACTTTCCACAATGTCTGTACATGTTTACAGACTCATCTTTACAGTTCCATTCTCTCCACACCCTTTCCAACTTTTGTTGTTTTCTGTTGTTATTATTATTAGGCTGCCATTGTCAGTGTAAGGCTATTTCTTTTTTTTTTCACTTGCATCTTGCAGATGGTTAGTGATCATGTGTATTTTTTATACGCTATTTAGCCATTTTAATGTCGGTTTTGTTTTGTTTTGTTTTGAATGTCATTTATGGTGAACTATTTGCTCATGTCCTTTGCCCACTTTTTAATAGGATTATTTGTTGTTGTTTTTTTCTTTTGGGGATATTACAGTATTTAGTAGATTTTGAAGATTAATTTCTTTATTTTAAAATCACTTTTGGGGGGATTCATACAACTTATCACAATCCATACATATATCCATAAAGATCAATTTCTTGTCTATTATGCTATTGCTAAATATTTTTCCCAGTTCGTGGGTTCTCTTTTCACTTTTTTGATTAAATCTTTTATGTGCATAAGTGGGTTATTTTTAGTAGGTCCTGGTCATCTGGTTTGTCCTGATTATGCTTACTTCATTGTATTTGATAGTTTATCTGTACACTACAAAATAGAGCCTTTAAGTTTGTCCCTATTTTCTGCTTGGTGATCTTTATAGCTCGGAGATTTACATCTAAGTCTTTAATCCATCTTGACTTCATTTTTATACATGGAGTGAGGTACAGGTCCTGTCTCATTCTGCAGCAGATGGAGATCCAATTTTGCCGGCACCATTTGTTGAAGAGAATGTCTCTTTTCCATTTAAAATGTTGGGCCCTTTGTCAAAGATTTATTTCTGGGGTTTCTATTCTGTTCCTTTGGTCTAAGTAACTGTCATTATACCAGTATCAGGCTGTTTTGACTGCTCTGCCTATGTAATAAGTTTTGAGATCAGGTAGTATGAGGCCTCCTCCTTTGTTCTTCTTCCTCAGAAGTTTTTGCTTGTCTTAGGTCTCTTCTCTCTCCATTTGGTTAATAATTAGTTTTTCCATGTCTTTAAAGAATAAGGTTAGGATTTGAACCAG
Source organism: Tenrec ecaudatus (assembly GCF_050624435.1). Taxonomy (NCBI): domain Eukaryota; kingdom Metazoa; phylum Chordata; class Mammalia; order Afrosoricida; family Tenrecidae; genus Tenrec; species Tenrec ecaudatus. The sequence goes on along the minus strand of NC_134530.1, from coordinate 266,424,448 downwards.
AGTTGTGTTGTATTTACAGATGTGTATTTGTAGATGTTGTATTTCTAGAGGTATTGCTTTGGGTGTATTGATATTTTCATGGTAATAACCCTTTACTCTTCATGAACATGGGCTTCCTTCTACTTGTGTAGGTCTCTTTTGATTTCTTATAATAATGTTCTGTAGTTTTCTTTGTACAGGTATTTTGTTTCTGTTGTTTTATTCCTAAGTATATCATCTTTTATGTAATTAGTATGAATGGTATGATTTTCTTTTTTAAGTAGTTTTATTGGCATATACTTCACCTATTATACGATTTAATCACTCATTCCCAGTAAGAAGATTTGTACAATCACCACTACAATCAATTTCAGAAGATTTTCTTCTTGTGCTCATTGTTAACTCCCCCTTTCCATCATCCTCCCTGATATGCACTAGGCAATTATCAGTCCAGTTACCATCTCTTTGTATCAACCTATACTGGATTTCATATACACAAATCCACACAAAACACAAAAAAGAAGGAGGAAAGCAGAAAATGTTAGAACTTTAAATGGTTCTAATAAATGGTACAAAATAGACATAGAAAGGCAAGGTTTTAAATTTTAATTTAACTCCATCTGCCATAATCCACTTTACAATGCTGTGTTAGTCCGTTCGGGTAGACTAGAGAAACAAATCCAGGGAGACTCATGTGTATATAATAGAGAACTTTATATCAAAGAGTAATTGTATATTAAGAAAACATCCCAGCCCAGTCCAAGTCAAGTCCTCCATAAGTTCGACATTAGCCCGTATGTCTGATACCAGTCTGTGAGTTCCTCTTCAGACTCACACAACACATGCGGTGACACCAAGTGCAGGAAGAACACCAGCCAGTGGGTGGAAAGTCTTGTAGATCCAGTGGCAGTGGAAGCATCTTAGCACTGGCATCGGTCTTCATGTGGCTCCTCCAGTTCCAAGGCTCTGGCTGCCATAAGCATAGCTCCATGTGGCTTGTCAACAGGAAGGTCTCCAAAGGAGACAAGCAGAAAATATGTTGCCTGCATCCAAGGAGGAAGACTGGAGTTCCCAGAATCCTCAGGAGAAGGCCATGCCCACACAGAGGCCCACTTGCCATGACCTAATTGACAGGCTAGACTCCACCCTTTCACAAGTTAACAGATTATGTTAACTGCCACAAATGCTGTCTGAGAACAAGACCATTCATCTCTCTTGACTATGGTCAGAGGTTTAATCCACTTGGGGACCCTCCAAATGGATTTTGGGCTTCTACTATCATCCATAGTGAAGAGGACATTGAAATAGTACACATATGGTAGTTCCAGGCCACCATTCATTGGGTACCCTTAAAGCAAGAGATCCAAACTAATGTCCCCTGACCACAAATTCCATAACCTTGGATTAGTGGTCATTTGCTTCTTCTCACATTGGACCATAAGATAGTAAATGTTTAGAAAATAATGATGCTAACATATGTACAAATATGCTGGATACAATTGATGTATGGAATGTTATAACAGCTGGAAGAGCCCATAATAAAAAATTTTTTAAGAATATATCGGTTCCTTAAATTTGCTACAGGTGAGTTTAGGGTAAAGCTCAGTTCACTTGGTGGCATTTCCACATGAAACTTAATGGTGTAGCCTATGAATGATGTTGTACGCCTCAAAGGGACAGAGTCTAAAGTCCCAGTAGTCTATAGCACATGTCCTGGGTCATCAAGAGCTGGGTAGAAATTAGGTAAAATCCATCCAATTAAGAACATAGCCCTGGATGCATTCTCCTCTTGGATTCTATTTAATTATTGTTAAGTGTTGTGTTTTTTCCCACAAAGAAGATGCTTCTCCCAGTTTACTCACCAACAGAAATACAATCACCTTCCCCAAGACATACACACCTCCCTACTCATATCTTGACTTGAATTTCCACTAAGCTTCGCTTATTCCTCTTTTAGGCATTTCTGTTGATTTGGGGTGAGCGTGTTGTCTGGCAGCAACTAAATTATCTTCTCCATCTCTTCTCATATTGAAAAATGGACCCGAGCTGAGGGAAGGTCCCCTGTGTTGAAATTATTGTTAAGACGGACTTATAAAGGAGGTGGCATATGATCCATGGGTGCTAGGCAGGCTATCTAGCTTGGGAGGCCAGATTAGAAGCTTACATTACCTAAGAGCAGAAGCTTGCTTCGTTTTTATGTTTATCCTTGTAGTAGTGGACTCAAACAATATTTGTCCTTTTGTGATTGACTAAATTCACTCAACATAATGATTTGCAGGTGCCTCCATGTCATGAGATGTGTCAAGGTTTCACTACTCTTTTTTAGAAATACATAGTTTCCATTGTGTGTGTGTACCAGAGGGTTTTTTTTTAATCCAGTCTTCTATAAAGGGAATTTGAGCTGTTTACAGCTTCTTGCTATTGTGAACTGTGCTGCAACGCACATAAGAAATCATAAGTTTGTTCATGTTCATTCTTGAGGCTATATGCTCAGTAAAAGTATTGCTGGTTCATATGATACTTCTTTTGCCAGCTGTCTTAGGTATCTCCATTCACTTTCCACAATGGTTGTACATATTTAGAATCCCACCAACAGTGCATAAGAGTTCCAATCTCTCCTCACCCTCTCCAGCATTTTTCTCTGTTTTTTGAATTGGGCTAGTATTGTGGTGTATGGTGATATCTCATTTTTGTTTTGATTTGCATCTTCCAATGGCTAGTGATCCTGAGCATTTCCTCATTGGTTGTTAGCCATTCCAGTGTCATCCTTTGTGAATTGTCTACTCATGTCCTTTGCCCACCATTTAACTTGATTTTCTTTTTTTTATTGAGGTGTTGCTGAATTATATAGATTCTAATTATTTAGTCCCTTGCCAATTGTGTCATTGTTAAATATTTTTCCCAATCTGTGGGGTCTCATTTTACTCATTTTATGAAGGCTTTTGAAATGCACAGGTGTTTTATTTTTAATAGATCCCAGTCATCTATTTTGTCTTCCACTGTATGTGCTTCCTTTATTACAGGTCATCCAGGTATGCCTGCCATAGGGCCCTTAGGTTTGTGCCAATTTTCTCACGAATTATAATCCAGCTTGAGTTTGTTTTTGTGTATGGAGTGAGGTGTGGGTCCTGTTTCATTCTGCTGCATATGGACATCCAATTTCTTTTTCAGCACCATTTATTTGATGAAGATGCTGTACTTTTCCCATTTAATGCTTTTTTGGTCCTTTGTGGAAAACCAGTTGCCTTTAGGTGGATGCTTTTATTTCTGGGTTTTCTATCCTATTCCATTGATCTCTGTGCCATTATCAATCAGTATCTATCACTCTACCAGTACCAGGCTGTTCTGGCTATTGTGGTTGTGTAGTAGGGTTTGACAGTGGGTAGTGCAAGGCCTCCTACTTTGTTCTTTTTGAGAAATTCTTTGCTTATCTTGGCCCTCTTCATTCTTCATATGAAGTTGGTAGTTTTTCCATTTCTTTAAAGAAATATGTTGAGATTTTGGATGGGAATTGCATTGTATTTAGAGATTATTTTGCGTAGTATTAGCATTTTCACAATATTAAGTCTATCCAAGTGTCTCAAGGAGGAGACGAGCCAGTCAGGGTGCGATGTGGCAACAATGAAAAATACAACTTTCCTCTAGTTCCTAAATGCTTCCTCCCCGCCCCCACCCCCACTATCATGATCCCAATTCTACCTTGCAAGTCTGGCTAGACCAGCGAATGTACACTGGTACAGATAGGAACTGGAAACAGGGAATCCAGGGTGGATGATCCCTTCAGGACCAGTGGTGAGAGTGGCGATACTGGGAGGGTAGAGGGAGGGTGAGTTGGAAAGGGGGAACCGATTACAAGGATCTACATGTAACCTCCTCCCTGGGGGATGGACAACAGAAAAGGGGGTGAAGGGAGACATCGGACAGGTCAAGATATAACAAAATAATAAGTTATAAATTATCAAGGGTTCATGAGGGGTGGGAGGGAGAGGAAAAAATGAGGAGCTGATGCCAGGGGCTTAAGTGGAGAACAAATGTTTTGAGAATAAGGAGGGCAAAGAATGTACAAAAGCGCTTTACATAATTGGTGTATGTATGGATTGTGATAAGAGTTGTATGAGCCCCTAATAAAATGATTTTTTTAAAGTCTATCCATGAACACGGGATATTCTTCCATGGTGTAGGTCTCTTTTTGTTTCTTGTAATCACAAACCGTAGTTTTCTTTGTATGGGTATTTTGTTTCTTTGATTAGGTTTATCCCTAGGTACTTCCTCTTCTGTGTGACTACTATGTTATTGCTTTCTTGATGATGTCTTCTTGGAGTTATCTTCACTGATCTAGATGAATCTGATTGATTTCTGATGTGTGTCCTGCTCTTTTTCAAATCCCTCAATTGTTCCCACCAGTCTTTTTGTGGAGGCCTTGGGGCTGTCTCTATATAAAATCATATCATCTGCTGCACTTCTTCTTTGCCCAATAGTATTTTCTTGATTTCTTTTGGTTATCTAATGGTTCAGCCTAAGACTTCCAGCAAGATATTGAATAAGTTTGGTGATAGGGCCACTCTTGTCTAGTTCCCTTTTGAGGGGAAAAAATTTCAATTTCCCACCATTGGCCATTGGATTATCATATATGGGCTTCATGTTGTTGGTGAATTTCCCTGCTATTCTTATTTTATCAAGTGTTTTCACTAGAAACAAGAGTTCAATATCATTAAATGCTTTCTCTGTATATATTGATATAATCACATGGTTCTTATTCTTTGTCTTCTTTATGTGAAGGATTACACTGGTTGTTTTTCAAATGTTGAATCATACTTGAATCCCTGTTATGAATCCCAGTTGGTCATGATTATTTTTGATATTTTATTGCATTCTATTGGCCAGAATTTTGTTGACAGTTTTTGTATCATAAGGGATATTTATCTGTACTTTTCTGTCTTTGTGGGGTCTTCGTCTGGCATGTGCTCACTTCATAGAATGAGTTTGGGAGTTTGCTATCCCTTTCTATATTCTGGAATAGTCTGTGTAGAATTGGTGACAGGTATTCCCTGAATACTTGGTAGAATTCCCCTGTGAAGACAACTGGTCCTGGGTTTCTCTTGGTTGGAAGTTTCTTGATGACTTTCTTTATTCCTTCTTTAGTTATGGGTCTTCTCAGATTTTCTACATCCGTCTGAATTAATTTGGATAGAGGGTGTATTTCTAGGTATTTGTCCACATCGTCTAGATTTGCAAACTATTGGAGTACAGTCTGTCATTGGACTTCGTTATTGTCCTTTTTATGTCATTTGGATCTGTTGTAGTGTCACCCCTTTCATCTCTAATTATAGTTATTTGCATCTTCTCTTTCTTTTCTTTTGTCAAATTTGTCAATTGTTTCCATTTTGTTGATCTTTTCAAAAAACTAACTTCTTGTCGTCTTGATTTTTTTCCCATTGTCTTTTTTTTTAATTTCTTTTACAGAGTAATGATGACTAAAAATGGTTATAGGGGACTTCCTTTTCTGGTTCCTGTTTACAAGTGAAATGCTTTCAATTTTTCCCAGTTGAGTGAGATATTGGTCTTTGTTTTTTCATATATGGTCTTTGTGGTGTTAATAAATTTCCCTCTTTTCTTGCTTTGTTGAGTGTTTTTATCAGGAATGGATGTTGCATGTTGTCAAATGCCTGTCTGGTGTCAATTAATATGATCATGTTATCCTTATTTTTTTTGTTTTAATTGTTTTTCTAATGTTGAACCATCTTTGTGTACCTGGTATGAATCCCACATGAATAATGAATATAGATAGATAGATAGATAGATAGATAGATAGATAGATAGATAGATAGATAGATAGATAGATTCTTGACCAGGATTTTGGTGAGAAGTTTTGCATCCAAGTTAGTAAGGGATATTAGTCTCTAGGTTTCTGTCAGTTCAGTGTATTTTCCTGGTTTGCTGTCAGTGTTATACTCATTTCTTAAATGAATTTGGGAGACTGCTATCCATTCTATATTCATGAATAGACTGTGAAGAATTGGCCACAACTCTGCTCTGAATAAATCGGGAGGATTCCCCTGTGAATCCATCTGAGTCTGGACATTTCTTATTTGGAATGTTTTTTTGACCTGATCATCCTTTTGTTTGGGTCTGTTGATGTTTTCTATGACAGCCTACATTATTTTTTGTGCATGGTGTTTTTCTAGATATTTTTCCTATTTGTTTAGGTTTGCAAACTTGTTGGAATACAGTTTTTCATGGTAGTGTGTTATTCTTTTTATTTCTTTTGGATCTGTTGTGATATTGCCCTTTTCATCTCTAATTCTAGAGATAGTTGCATTTTTCTCTTTCTTTTTCTTTGTTAAGCTGGTCAGTGTTTTGTCAATTTTGTTAATCCTTTCAAATAACCAACTTCTTGATTTCTTCCATTGTTTTTTATTTCCAATTCTCTTATTTCTGCCATAATCTTTATGACTTCTTTTCTTCTAGTAGTTAAGGGTTTACTTTGTTGTTCTTGCTTTAATTGTTGATGATGCTGTGTTAATGAGTTTTGATTTCTTTGTCCACAGTTATTATAAACTGCCTTCTGGTAACTTTTTGCTGTATCTCAAAGATTTTTGTATGTTATTGTTCTATTCTGACTTGTTTCAAGGAATTTTTTTAATTCCATCTCTTCTTTGATCTTTTAAGTCATTTTGAGTAGTATGATGTTCAGTTTCCATGCTACTTAATTTTATGCCCTTGCTACTTCTATTGTTGGTTTTGAGCTTTATAGCATTGTGATCTGAGAAAAAAGGCTGTCGAATCTCTATTTTTTAATGTATTAAAGCTGACTTGTGTCCTAATATGATCTAGTCTAGGAAACGTTCCATGTGTACTGGAGAAAACTATATACTGTGCTGTTATTGGGTAGAATGCTCTGTGTATGTTTTGGATGTTGAATTGTTTGTGTAGTTAGTTCTTCTGTGGCTTTTTTTAGTTTCTTTCCGGATGTTATGTCTTTCTTCAATAGTGATGTTTTAAAGGGTCTTACCATTATTGCCATCCTGTCTATTTCTCTTTTCAATTAGGGGAGAATTTGATTAATATATTCCTAGGGTCTTCCTTTGGAAGTGTATATGCTTAATAGGGTTATGTCTTTTTGTTCTATTATTTCTTTAATCATTATGTAGTGTCTTTTTTATTCATGTGTTTTGCCTTGAACTCTCGCTTATCAGAGATTTTTATTACCACTCCTGGATTTTATTGACTATAATTTGCTTGGTAAATTTTGTCTTCGTGTTTAAGATATTTCTCTTGTAGGCAGAATTCTGATAGGTCTTGTTTTATAATCCAATCTCCCATCCTCTGTGTCTAGACTGGTTCATTTAATCTAGTAACATTCATTGTCATTATTTGGAATTAGCCCTATCAGTCCTATCCATGATTTCCTGATCATATTGTGAGCTGAAGCAATGATCCAGTTTTCAGGTTAATATTGAAAACTTAGGTTTTGCTTCACAAGGACCACACCCAGCCTCAAATAGTGAGCATCTGACCACTGAGGAATCCTTCCTTCTCCTCTCCCTGACTTCGTCTGTCTCCCACATCCCCAAGGTTGGCTTAAGGAGATAGTGAGACTGGGGGGAAGGAAAACAAAATAATCATCAGGCAAAAAAAGAAGGGGAGATGGCAAGAGGAAGACAAAGTTTATCAAAACTAATGGTTGTTGTTTTCTTGACAGACGGGATAGTGTTCTATTTGTCTGCTTCTCTCCTGGCATTAGGCACAGGCATTTTCTGAGTGTTTATTCTATATTGAGCCTGCCAGAAGCACCAGACTATTTAAGGAAACACAGAGCCTGCCCTCAACAGGCTCACAGTCTAGTGGTGATGTCAGGCAAATAAACAGTGCACTCTCTTGAAGGGCTCCATGTTCAGAAGTCTCCACAAGGAGTTTTCCATTCCTGAATTTTCCTGCTCTTCCTGGGTAGTATCAGGAAGTTGGGTAGTGCTAACTGCAAACAAAAGCAATCTGTTTCTCCTTTCTGAACTTTTATTTCTGATGCTGCTGGGTCAAGATGTGCCCAACTGGATAGTGGATCCGGCAAGCCTAGGGGGAAAGAAAAGTAATGGGCTCATAACCAATTATCCTTCACAAGATCATATTCTGTTCCTAGGTCACACAAAGTAAATATTAAATAGATAACAGTCCATCATTTTTCCCTTGGCCCTTTGGAACTGCAACACAAATGCTGATTCCAAGGCTCAAGAGGCAAAGCACAGTGCAGCACCCATTGGAGAGTACCCAGATGACACCCAGGGACCCAATTTGCCAGACCACATGGGGCACATAAATGTTTATCTTCCATCACAAATGTATCATATGACTTTGTACTTAGAGTTACATTTTAACTGAGTTTAACAACAACTAAGACTGATGGCCTTCTAAAATTGGCACTTCTAAAAAGTGAACTAAAGAAGTATTGGGGACAGGGGAGGAACCTACAAGAAAAGCCACTCCAGATTATGTAAAATTGCTGGGTTGATGTGGTTTTTTTCCGTGTGTGTGTGTGTGTGTGTGTGTGTGTGTGTGTGTGGTGTGTTCAAATGCTAGTGAGTATTTTCAGATACACTGTGCTGCATTCTCAAGCACATATTTCTGCCAAGTTTATTAAAGCAGCTGCAGGAGCAGTTGACTAAAAGTCTTGTCCTCCTGTCTCCCTTCCAGAGGTGTTCCTGCTCTAGTCACCAGGACATGAACTTTGATCTTAAAACCCTATAACTTTATAATTACACACACCTGAAGGAGGACAAATGTTTGAAGCATCTTAAGCTGGGGAAATGTTACCCTCTTTCTATCCTAGGCTTTCATTTGTCACTCTTTTATTTATAAGATGCTTTCACGGTATTTATTAAGATCATTTTTAGTTAACTCAAAACCCTGTTTACATCAGATGTCGAAGCTTGACATGAGTGAAGCTTGTCAAACGGACTTTCCACCTACTCATTCTGGATTCAGCAAAGCCATTTTTGACCCAAGAGCCCAATCCCTTCCCCTATCCATGACCTCTCCCACTTGCGCCTAGAGAGAAACTAACCTCCATCGCATGTGCTCTTGTTTCCACACCACCCACTTTCCAAGGCCTTCACCCAAGTCCAGACACTCCTCCTGCTGCTCTCACTGGTCTAGGGTGGGGACTCCACTCACCTCCTCCCCCATCACAGGCTTAATGAAGATAATAAGAACCTGCTTTGTACCTCTCCTGAGGGTGACTAATTGGTTCACCTTGGGAAAACCCTTTGCAGATGAAAAGCACGGTGTTACTCATGGGCTGAAGGCACGCACCTGCCCTAGCCTGGGCCTGAGTCAGCACAAACGACCTCCCACTTGCAGGCAGGCTGGTTGGGCCGCTGCAGAAGGTCAGGACTGGCCATGGGAAGGTGGAGGCTGGAAAATACATCCATCCTGAGACACCAAGAGGCCCAGCAGAGCCATGATGTGTGGGCCATTCTGAGCTTGGAAGCCATGTCTCAAGAGTATTTGCAGGATTGAGGCTTTGAAGCAGCACTACCAAGAGGGCACCAGGCATCAGGAATATGAGTCAAGACCATACTCTCTGCTTACTATTTGAGGAAAATACTTTCTTCACAGCTCATTCAGAACAAGTAACTGTGGGATTTTCTCCTTGCCTCTCAGGAGGGGGGCTGTGGGGGCACGGGGAGCACAGCGGGGCCTGGCGCCTGTGGTCTAGAGTGCAAGGCCTGTAACAGCCAGGCTTTCTCTTCTTCTCTCCCTCCTGAATCTGCACAGCGTGTGACCCGCTCACAGGAAGAGGAAGTAGCTGCAAGAAAAAAGGAAGCAGCAGCCAAAAGAACTGGATGAGAGGCCACACCCCACTGATCTATAACCTAGTGAAGAGGGATTTTGACACAATGGCAGCTGGGACACCAAGAATAGAAAGCTCTTAAGCTGCGCAGCGTGTGCCAAGAGTCCCCTCAGCAGACCACTTCCTGCCCTCCTGTGTGCTCCTCCCATTGCTTGGGTGAAGCTTCTTCCCCTGGTGCGCTCTGCTTAGCCTCACCGCTCTCACCCGACCCCCATCCTGCGCTGCCATTTCCTTCTTTCCTCTAGAAAGCCACTCTGGTGGTTTCGCTGCTTGCTCATGTGGAGTCCTGTGCCGGACACTTTTTCATTGTCTTTTCTCATCTATATTACCTGCAACTCTCTCCACATACCCCAAACACACAGAATGATAACAATAAGACATTTATATATATGCCAAGAATGTATATATGTGTGTGTGTATATATGCCAACACGCAGAATGATAACAATAAGATATGTATATATATGCCAAGAATGTATATATGTGTGTGTATGCCAACACAGAATGATAACAATAAGATATATATATGCTAGAGGGGTTGTGAGAGAGGACAAGGAAAGGGGCAGATGAGTTACTAACCCTCCTTCCCAGCCGGGGACCGACTTTCAGGGTGAGGAGAGTGCAACAAGAGTAACAGTCTCTGACATGATTTTGTTCTGTTTTGAAAGCTGAATGGAAACGTCAGTTTGGAGACGATTAGAACAGGGGCGGGACTGTTTCAGAGGAACCAGGCTCTTTTCTCCAATTGTAACAGCGCCATCAAGTGGCCCAATAGGCAGACGCAGGGCTCAGCCTCGACCGCTGGAGCTGAGGAGCCGGCCTACACGGCGCAGGGGCCATGGGTCTTTCTTTAGCAAGAGCAGCAGTTCAGAGCACCCTGCTGGTGACGATTGCCATTCTCTGCCTTCTGCCGACCCCTTCCCTGGAACACGACTGCGGGAAGGGAGGGGCGATGTTTCCCCGAATGTATGGTGATGAACAAGCAAGCCTGCCGGCTTCGCTCCAGGTGCTTTGTGTCGCATTTTGCCCACACCGGGAAACAGCTCTGTGAGACGCTAAGACAGCGACCAGAGTCCCATAGGAGGCATCAAAGCATGTGCTGAGTTTGAGACACGACTAGTGTCTAGGACAAACTTTGTGCCACCGGAAGCCTTGTCTATGTTCAGAAAACTCAGGACAAGGGTCTGGGTGCTGCGCAAGGCTGGCCATCGTGAGCACACCAGACGGGTCTGCCAGACTCTACTAGTGAAACTTCTGACCAAGGCAGCGAGGGTTTTTCTGACAGTCCATTTATTCTAGTTGCATTCTTTAAAAAGACATGCTTTACATGAAATCAGGATAGGTGAACTCTGTTGAGGCAGGCAGGATTGGGGGGAAATGGGGAGCCAATAATAATGGCTACAAGAATAAGAAAATGATTTAAAATTGTTGTACTGATGATTACATCACTCGACAATATATTTAAACCATTGGTTTGTATGACATGCAAATGATACAGCAATAAAACTGTTGAATAAACAACCAGAAAAAATCTTTAATAACCTCTGCAAATAAAAATCAATTCACTTTATTGTTGTTGTTAGGTGCTATGAATTGGATTTCAATTCAGAGTGACCCCATGTGACCAAAGAGATAAACTTCACAGGGTTTTTCTAGGCTGCAACCTATGGAACCACTAGATAGGTTGAAACAGCCAACTATTTGGTTATCAGGCGCCCACTTAACAGTTGTGCCACTCCAAAATATCAAACTCACTGTTGTTGAGCCAATACTGACTCATAGCAACCCTGCAGGACTGAATAGATGAGCTCCGGTGAGCTTCCAAGACTGGGACTCTAGACGGGAGTCAAAAACCTCATCTTTCTCCGGCAGAGCTGTCTGGTAGCTTCCAATTGCTGACCTTGCGCCATGCCATCGGGGCTCCCAGAAAAGCCCCTAGGACTCACTCACTCAACTCACTCAACTCACTCACTCACTCAACTCACTCAACTCACTCAACTCACTCACTCAACTCACCTTAGGAATCCTTTCCTCTCTTTTTTTGTTTTAATTGCTGTGGAATTGATTCCAATTTCATGACAACCCAGTATCTTTCAATTAGTGCCCAGGCAGCCTAGAAGCACTAAGGTCCCCACCCCCACCCTAAAGAGAGGAATCCAAAAGGACTGAAAGTTGGTTAACTGGGAGGGAAGACAAGCTGAAACAAGGAGTGAAAACACACCACTTGGAGCTCGGATCCCTGGTACCTGCCCACGTGCTGACTCGAAGCCGCCATGTACCTCTGCGGCCACATACTCTACTCTCTAGGCTGCCTTATTCCCATAGGTAAAAATAAAGCGTGCTACTAGAGCCGGGGTTTTCATTCCCTAAGAGAGGAATGCTGGCTGGGCAGTTCTCTGGCTCTCCTAACACACACACTCCCTATACCACAGGAGTCTGAGTATGTCCAGCTTCCGTGTTTGACTTTCAGGTAAGATCCAATCGCACACAGGGTTGCGCAGGATTGTAATCACCTGCAAGGATGTCGTCTCTGCTCTTGCTCTCAGAACTGTCCACCCCACCAACACGGTGAAGAGCTACATCATGTCTATACTCAATGACTCCAGGCAGCGATCAGATTCTATCTCCCAAGACTTTGAAATTGGGTCTAGTGTACACCAGGAAGTCCCTGTTAGCACCTGAACTGGAAAAACTTGCAGACCTGAAGGCAGAAGCAGCCATTAGAGTGGCCATTGGGGACCATGTGCTGGGGAAGCATCGGCCAGAGCGCCTGTGGTGCTCACTGCATTCTGCCCTTGGCACTGTGTACTCTTATCACCCTGCCCCACCCCCATGAGGCTTGTTCCAAAAGGCCTCAGATTCGCTTTTAAAACACTAGACAAGATCAGCTAAAAGTTTCTTCCCAGCATTAAGAAGCCATAAATGGGCAAGATCAGCACAGTCGAGTGCCGAACACTCCCCCTCCCCAAAGTCATATTCTGAGTTTTAAAAATAAAGGGTGATTTCGAAATAGCTGATGTCTTCTTATGTGTTGAAATGTTTAATAAAGGAGGTAGGATCCAGAAACAGGGAAGTGTGACTTAAAGGACACTGGGTTTCTGTTGAGTGATGAAAGCCTTTGGAAATGGATAGTGGCAATGGTTACACAACCTGGAGACTGTCACCAATGTCACCAAACTGTACGTGCAAGTGTAGGTGAAGGGAAAAGGGTTTGCTGCATATATATCCACAACACACTTTTAATAAATTTTTATTTTATTATTCATAATTACTTGAGGTACAGTTTCTTTTTTGGCTACATTTTGGGGGGTTTTAGCTTGTAACAAAAGAAGAGGTATGTATTTATATTGGTTATTAAGCGATTCATTATTTAATCAGCATTTTACAGTTAAACATATATGGAAGCATAACACCTCCAGGCCTTGAAAAATAAATATTGTAGCTTTATATATGGTTTTTCTTTCTTTAAAAATGATCTTAATAGTAAATCAAATTTGGTTTTGTAATATGGGGGTTAAGCAGGTGACCTTGGGTTTCTTTGTTTGTTTGTTTGTTTGTTTGTTTGTTTGTTTGTTTTTAAACAAGACGACCCGACCTTGGGTTTTTAACAGCAAGGTGAGCAATTTGAAACCACTAGCGGCTGCATGGGAGAAACCGGAGGCTTATTGGTTCCATGAAGAGTCACAGCTTTGGAAGCTGTGGAGCTGGTTACTCCATCTTGTAAGTCTAAATAGACTCATGGCAGGGGCTTGTGGTTCTTATTTTGGTAATCAATAAATACTTGGGAATAACATTAACATTCATAGTCAGTTCTAGTAAGGACTTCGGAATGGAATTAAATAGTTTTTTTGTTTGTTTATTTGTTTAGTCATTTTATTGGGGGTTGAACTACATTTTTAATACTATCTCAAACTTTTATTTGTCCTGAAATCTTCACTCGAAGGAACTAAGTATCCATAAATATGCTGCCTTGCTCATTCTCTTAGGTGCTCAGAGATTTGCTAGTGAAACAGTCGGCAAAAATCCCTTCTCTAAAAGTATACAGGGTAGAATTTAATGACATCATAATTTTAAGGGTGTATTTCTTTTTTTTTAATCATTTTATTGGGGGCTCATATAACTCTTATCACAATCCATATATACATCCATTGTGTCAATCACATTTGTACACTTGTTGCCATCATCATTCTCAAAACATTTGCTTTCTACTTGAGCCCTTGGTATCAGCTCCTCATTTTCCCCTCCCTCACAAACTCTTGATAATTTATAAATTATTATTTTTTCATGTCTTACACTGTCTGACGTCTCCCTTCACCCACTTTTCTGTTTTCCATCCCCCAGGGAGGGGGTTATATGTGGATCCTTGTGTTTGGTTCCCCCAAGGGTGTATTTCTTAATGTGCTAATTACATTAGAATCAATCCCTGTGTACCACCCCATAAGAGTATCATGCAAGGTGTCTTCAAAAAGTCTTTGAAAAATATAATTTAATAATAATTGGAATTTTATTTCTTTTATATATATCAGAGACTCATTATTTCTTTCTCTTTCCTTTTTTTTAATCACTGTATTGGGGCTTGTACAACTCTTATCACAATCCATGCATCCATCCACTGTGTCCGGCACACTTGTACCTTTGTTGAAACCTCTCAGAGTCCCAATTTGAGAAAAAGTCTTCAAGGTGCTTCAGCACAATATTTACCAAACTGAGTCACAGCCCAATAGCAGGTCCTGAAACCAATCTACTGGATCATGACTAGAATTTCAGGATTTTACAAAGTAATGTATAGCACCTGCATTAAAGTTGAGTGATTGTGGTAAGAGTTGTAAGAAACCCCAATAAAATGATTGTATTGGACAGGGTTCTCTAGAGAGACAAACCAGATTGCTAGTAATTATATATAAATATATTTATAAAGATAGATATATAATTCAAGAAATAAACCATTAAATTATATACAGATAGATAATACAAGAAATTAACAGTTAAATTATAAAGCAGTGAGACACTAGCAGTCCTTTAAGGCTTGAGAGCTGCCAGTTGCCAGTCCCCTTCTGTAGAGAGCTGGGCTATATATACCCAGGCAGCAAACAGCAAGGCAGGTCCCCAACTGTCATCAACTGTCGGTCCCCAGCTCCAGAGATGAACATTCCAATCGTGTGGGTTTAAAGGGTCCTCAACTTACAGCGACACAGTCTACAGGCTAGGCATCCCACAGGTAGTGTACCCCTTTAAACTGAGGCACAGAACAACCAAGATGAGGCTCACAGAGCCATTTATCCCTCTGCCCTTCATTTAATCCTACTTGTGTTTATCGGCCAGGCTGGCACAATAAACTATAGCAATGATTAAAAAGAAAAAGGTGATTGTTGGTCTTAAAAAGTGAGCTGAGTTATATAAATGTGTGTGTGTGTGTGTGTGTGTGTGTGTGTGTGTGTGTCCTGGGATAAATGTGAAATGTATATCTCACTGTGGGTCTAAGTCTGGCAGGTAGCTCAACAATGCTACCCTCCCGTCTGTTGCTTCCCACTAAACCTAAACAAACACAAGCTCACCCCAGGCCACTGCCACATCACATCCTACCAATCGCCTCCCCGTCAACTCCCACTCAGGATAACGCCATAAATCCCAAATAGAACTTCTCCCTGGGCTTTTCATGAGTGAACTTTTCAAAGCAGCTCCGTTAGAAGTCAAGGAGGTTAACCGTTTGCACCACGTGGGCACTTCACCTTATTCACCTGCGATTTCAAACATAGCCTGAACATTGGTAGAATCAAAGGAATTGCCAAAACTGACTACAACACTAATTTCCTCCCCTCAGCAAGTTAACCTCTGCAGTTCCCAGTTTGCCTCTGGGCTGGGCTTTTTGTAGACCAGATAACTGCTTGGACCGGCAGAGCCGCCAGGAGGTTCGATGCCCTCGTCGCTTTCTGGACATGGATGGAGGATGGGAGCCGTTCAGCAGCCATTGGCATCGGAGTTACCAAGAGTTGCAAAAAAGCCTCCCACCTCATTACTTTGAACAATGCTACCCTTAATGGCTTTTGAAAAGTGCAAATGTGTTCTTTCAAATGGTATGTTTGTTTGTTTGTTTGTTTGTTTATCTGATAAAATAGCACTTTGGGGGTTTCTTCCTCCTGAAAAGAGTGAGCCAGGGGGGTGTTTTTAACACACACTTCTGCTACTCAACGTTTACCAGGGAGCAGTCCCACTGGCATTACCTGTGAGCTTCTTCGCAAGCGGAGACGCTGCGTTTGACAAGATGCCCCAGAGATGTATACGCATGTTACATTTTTGAGACGTTACCTGATAGATGAGCACTTTGGAAATGGTTGTCCATTAACTGACCTTGTCTTAGGGCAAAATGCCAGTGTGAGGTCTGTCCTGTCTTCAGACGGACTTTTTTTTCACTCTAATTTTATTCCCTTCCTGTTGCTGTTACTCTTAGCTGCTATGGCGTCACCGGATACGATGGAACAAGCGAGTTGGTGACCCTAGACACAAGGGAACAAAGTATTGCCTGGTTTCAATGGCTTCACTACGAAAAAAAAGTCTGGGAACATCGAGTAAGAACAAAGTCAAGATCGTGCGTCTTTGCTGACATTGGTGCCATCCACGACAGGATTGGAATGTGATGTTCAGCAGTCAGGATTTTTGTGCAGCGGTTGTGTTTGGGCAATCATTTTAGTCATGGGTATCGAGACGTACTGGTACCCCTCTGCTAGGAGGATCGTACAACAATCAGAAATAGTCCTTGGAAAATGTTTGAAAGTGGGATTCGGGATCCAAGCGGAATAGCATCCATCTTGCCCTGTCCTATCCGACGGCCTTTCCAGCTGCACTCAGCGCATACGGAGACAAACATTTCTCTTAGAGCGCAGGGTGGTCACAAAAAGCAAAACAGCACCCTTTGGCCAAATCAAACTGGACACAAAATCTTAGGAAAACAGTACCGGCATTGACGCAGCTTCAGGATGATAAGAAGACTGCTTTCAGAGCTGCAGACCCAAATGTTTCCAGGTTTTCCTCCAACATTCCTTCCTAAGGACCAAAGACCTGCCCTAAGCAGAAATCAAGCCACAGGTAAAGAAAATCCTGCAATGGCATCAATAGAGCGATTTTCTTCAGTAAACCAAGTATTGGGGTGATTCTGCAGCACTCTGGAAAACACAACTAGAGAAGGGAGTAGTGAAACTGAACGCAGGCCAGAGATAGCCATTGGACGCATCCCCAGAGCTCAGGGGTGGCTCTCCCCACTAGACTCTTCAATCAGAGGCCTGAAGGCCTCTGCCTCCTCCTTTGCCCGGGCCCTCTGTGTCCTGGGATTCTCAGCATTCCAGAGTTCAGCAAATAACAAAGACGGTGCTTGTGGCATTTCTGAACAAGCTTGGAAACTTTTAAATGCCAAGATGAAAGACTTGTGGGAGAAATGAAGAAACAGAAGCTGAACTGAGGAAATGGAAGAGCGGCAGAAGCGACAACAGAGGAGCCACTGGTTACCAAGTCTGTGGGGCTCAAAGGCCTTTTAATACAAGACACACTCAAAAGCAGAAAAAAACATCTTGAGTGTCACAAGAATCAGTGATGTAGCAAAAATATGGAGATTAATATCATCCCAGTGGGAAGAGCAGGGAGGCATGGTGTTGTTCACTTTGAGGTTCCACTGCTGCGGAGGCAAGCATCTGATTTATAAGCGCATGTCACAAAGCAGAAGCCAAAGTCCCAGGGGCCCCTCACCCCGGCCTGAAGAACTCAAACTCAGTGTCCAAGGACACGCACAGATTCTGCCTTGCTAAGGACAAGAGGCCACAAGGCACTGGGGCATTTCCCACACTGAAGGCCAGATTTGTCATTCGATCTCTATCTTTCACATGTCCTCTTGAGGGGAGAGGGCACTCTGGTTTCTTGATACACTTTAACACTTGGGTGATGGTGTCTCCAGGGGTGTGGCCCCTGCTCCGAGCCTGTAGCTCAGGCAGAATGAGGACTTCTCTGACCTCAGTGTTCTCATCGGTGTATTAACAAGCTAGGTCATACCGGCATTCCCTTGGCTGCCGAGGACCTATGCTCCTCACAAACAAGAATCATGGTGCTTAACCTCTGGTCAGGAAATCGTAGCAATAACCACTTCCATGCATCAGCATCTGAACCTTGAAACAATCCTAAACACTAAAAAAAACCCATTTTATAGACGAGGAAACTGAGGAAGTGTGAATACAGGCTATGCAGAACTGAGGTCCTCAGAAGGCAAAACATATGTGTATGTGTATTTGATTATATATGTGTGTGAATATATATATATGTATGTATTTTTTTCAAATGCAACAAGGAGGCAGATGGACTTTGGGCCTCTACTGATATCTTACCTCAGTACAAAAATGGTTTGCTCTAATGTGGCAATGTATGATATTCACCTTCCTGACACAAATCATTGAAGACAAAATTGGTGCATAAGCAAATGTGGTAAATGACGGCACCCGGCTATTAAAAGATATAGCATCTGGGTTCTTAAAGGCTTGCAGATAAAACAAGCAGCCAGCTAGCAAGGAAGCAACAAAGTCCACATGGAAGAAGCACACAAGCAAGCCTGTGTGATCACAAAGTGTCAACAAGAGGAGGTGCCAGCATGAGGGAGGGGGGAGTGGGGAGGGAGGGAAACAAAAAGTGACCTGATGCAAAGGGCTTAAGTGGAGAGCAAATGCTTTGAGAATGATTGGGGCAGGGAATGTGCGGATGTGCTTTACACAACTGATGTATGTATAGGTATGGCTTGTGGTAGGAGTTGTATGAGCCCCTAATAAAATGTGAAAAAAGAAAAGAAGAGAGAGAAAAAAAAGAAAATGATTAGGGCAAAGAATGTACAGATGTGCTTTATACAATTGATGTATGGATTGTGATAAGAGTTGTATGAGCCCCTAATAAAATGTTAAAAAAAAAAAGAGAGGAGGTGCCAGAAGTTCAAAAACAAGCAACCAAATCAATGTGAAGGGGCATTGATGTAGTGGAGACCCAAAACTCACCTGTAAGATAATGGGACAGTCCCTCTCAGAAGGGCCACACAGAAGGGATGATAAATACAGGATGTAGTATGGGACCGATGAACCACATAATTATCCTCTAGTTCTTTAATATTTCCTCCCTTTGCTATTATGGTTTTTATTCATTCTACCTCATTAATCATGTTAGATTTGCACATGTTCATTTGTATATTTAAGATCACGAAAGTCCATGTAGATAACCCATCAGAAACAATAGCAGGAGTAATGCGTCCCTGGGGATATGGAAAGAAGCTGTGGGAGGAAGGGGGCAAATGGGGAGCTGATAGCAGTGATGACTGTATAACCCCACTCGATGGGATCAAACAACAGAATTGTATGTGAATGGATATATTGGATTGTGTAAGATATGCCAAAAACTTTTTAAAACTATTATAGAAAAATAAAAGGAATAAGGGCTCCTAGGGGGCATGGGGGGGGGGATAAAGGAGAGCTGATACCAAGGAGTTCAAGAAGTAAGAGAATGTTTTGAAACTGATTGTGGTAGCAATTGCACAACACTGCTTGATGTGATTGAACTGTGGAATGTTATGATAGCTGTAAGAGCTCCCAATAAAATGATTTTATTTTAAAAAGTCATCTCTTTCAATAACCTTGGCAGCCTATAAGAAAGGTAACCCGCAGGAAGGACATTGTGCCTCCACTCAAGTACTCCCTCAATGCAAGAATACTTTCTTCTATTAAATTGGCATTCTATGATGCTCACCCTCCCGACACAACCGCTGAAGCCAAAGCAGGTGAACAAGCAAATGTGGTGATGGTGCCCGGCTATCAAAAGATATAGCATCCGGGGTCTTAAAGGCTTGAAGATAAACAAGCAGCCATCTAGCACAGAAGCAACAAAGCCCACATGGAAGAACACATCAGCCTGTGTGATCACGTGGTTCCAAAGGGATCAGTTATCAGGCATCAAAAAACAAAAATCATATCATTGGGTGCACACCTCCATGATACGATCGCTGAGGACAAACGGGTGCATAAGCAAATGTGGCGAAGGAAGCTGATGGTGCCCAGCTATCAAAAGAGATAGTGTCTGGGGTCTTAAAGGCTTGAAGGTAAACAAGCAGCCATCTAGCTCAGAAGCAACAAAGCCCACATGGAAGAAGCACACTAGCCTGTGCGATCACGAGGTGTCAAAGGGATCAGGTATAAGGCATCATCAGAAAAAAAAAATCTTACCATAGTGAATGAAGGGGGAAGTGCAGAGTGGAGACTCAAAGCCCATTTGTTGGTCACTGGAGATCTCCTTGCAGAGGGATCTAGGGGAGGAGATGAGTTAGTCAGAGTGTGACGTAGCACCAATGAAGAATACAGCTTTCCTCTAGTTCCTAAATGCTTCTTCCCCCCACTATCATGATCCGAATTCTACCTTGCAAGTCTGGCTAGACCAGAAGATGTGCACTGGTGCAGATAGGAATTGGAGGCAGAGGGAATCCAGGGCAGATGATCCCTTCAGGACCAGAGGTGTGAGTGGCGATACTGGGAGGGTAGAGGGAGAGTGGGTTGGCAAGAGGGAACTTATTACAAGGATCTACATGTAACCTCCTCCCTGGGGGACGGACAACAGAAAAGGGGGTGAAGGGAGATGTTGGGCAGGGCAGATATGACAAAATAATAATTTATAAATTATCAAGGGCTCATGAGGGAGGGGGTAGCGGGGAGGGAGGGGAAAAAAGAGGACCTGATGCAAAGGGCTTAAGTGGAGAGCAAATGCTTTGAAAATGATGAGGGCAATGAATGTACGATGTGCTTTACACAATTGATGTATGTATGGATTGTGATAAGAGTTGTATGAGCCCCTAATAAAATGTTTAAAAAAAAAAAGATAGGCCACCTGCAGGGTGAGTGGGGTCAAGAGGGGGAACCAATTACAAGGATCTACATATAACCTCCTCCCTGGGGCATGGACAAAAGAAAAGTGGGTGAAGGGAGATGTCGGACAGGGAAAGATATGACAAAATAATAATTTATAAATTATTAAAGGTTCATGAGGGAGGGGGGAATGGGGAGGGAAGGGGTAAAAATGAGGAGCTGATGGCAGGGACTTATGTGGAGAGCAAATGTTTTGAGAATGATGAGGGCTATGAATGTACAAATATGCTTTACACAATTGACATATGTATGGATTGTGATAAGAGTTGTATGAGTCCCAATAAAACGATTTTTAAAATATTTGATCATTTCATAGAAACCATCATACTTTTGATGAAACACTACATTTGTATTCTCTTGCATTGGTTACTTCAGTAAACAAGCATATCACATAAAGACAAAAAGAGTCAAACACCCCTCCCTAGGGGAATGAACAACAGAAATGTGGGCGGAGAGAGACAGCAGACAGTTACAATATGAAAATATTTATAATGTATCAGGGGTTCACAAGGGTGGAAGTTTGGGGGAGGGAGGGAAAAAAGAAGAGCTGATGCTAATGATGATGGCAACATATGTATAAATGTATTCGATATAATTGATATATGCATTGTTATAAGAGCTGTAAGAGTCCCCAATAAAATGATTTATTAATAATAAAAAATTAAAATGTCAAACAGCCAGAGGGAGACATGTGGTCATTCATTTCAGCTTTGTGTTACACCCCAAATTCCCACAAGATATTGTGTGTGAATTATGAAATTCCCGAAAGTGTTTAAAGAGCTAAAAATACTGTCAGAACAATTGCTGTAAGTTCAGCAGATGGGCAAAGTGGTTTTTCAAAGATGAACATATGTTCAGGGAAAATAAGTCGCCTGCTTCTGATCTGCCAACCACAATAACTATTGTCTTATTGGCCTCTCTCTAAAGGAGATCCTACTCCCACAGTAAAAAATGATTAAGGATAAATCACACAGTCAATGATGCTCAGATAAAAGCCAAGAATGTTGCAATTGAGGGCACCAATCAAGAAGCAAAATGGAAATATATGTTAAATAACAGGGGTTTTTGTTTGTTATCATGTATTATTTAATGTTTTCATTAATATTTTAAAGATCTTATAATGATCATCTATTTTGTGTACCTATTTTATTGTTCTTATTTAAATACTAACTATATGAAATAATAAACTCCCTTTCAGTAAAAATTTTTCATATTTCAGTCATTAGGGCAGTGCACTGGTTGTTATATTAATTGAATCCCACCGCTGATGCAAACTATAGAACAATATCACTGATTTCACATGCAAGTAAAATTTTGCTGAAGGTCATTCCATGATGTTTGCAGCAGTACATTGACAAGGAGCTGCCAGATTCAGAAGAGGACATGGAGCAAGGATAGCATTACTGATGTCAGTTGGACATCAGTTGAAAGCAGAGAATACACTTGGGGTTGAAAGCAGAGAATACCAAAGAAGGTGTTTACTAGTATTTTATTGACTATTTAAGACTGTGGGGACCATAACAACCTATAGATAACCTTGAGAAGAATTCCAGAACACTTCGTTGTGCTCATGTGGGTCAAGAGGCAGGGGTGTGAACAGAATGAGGGAACCAAGGGTGTGCATGCAGGGGCAGGGAATTATTTAATGTGGTTCTTCTAGCCAAAGTCTAGTCTACCTCTCACCAAATGACCTTTTCCTGCAGAGGTCTGGTAAGGAGGTGGGGGAAGATATTGACAGAATTCACCAGTGAGTCCAGGGTTCCCTGGAGTCCCCTCCTGCTGTGTATTAAACGAGCCCTCTGAAAAGCAGGAGGAGGGATCTCATTACAGCAAAATCCAAGAGTGGAGCTGGTCCTCTGGACCTGACATCCTTTAGCAGTGAGCCTCCGGGATGCAGAAGGCAGCTATCACAATGGAGAAGCAGCAGGACCATGAGACAGAGTGGAGGAATTCCCAACCAATAGAACAAGGAGAGGTGAGTGGGTTTTTGTGCAGGAGGCTGACTTGTGTAGTGGAGCACCTGTGGGCACTTCACGGGGGAATTTGGGCTTGCTGAGCCATGGAAGTGGAGCTGAGTGCCTTCAGGGTGAGGCTTACTGGAATGGATCATCTCTACGCACTTAATTCAGGGGGCTGGGTTTGCTGACCCATGACGTAAGCTGAATGCCCTCGAGTAGAGGCTTACAGTGCAGTGGTGTGCCCTTTTGTATGAGCTGACTTTGTAACATGCCCTGATGCACAACTCTACCCTGCGCATTTCCCACTGGCATTACAACTCTTTAATCGTGAATTTTGTCTGTGGGTTCTATGTGGCCATTTCTGAGGATTTTAGAACCCAGGGAAGTAAAATAGAGATTGCTAATTAGGACAGCACAGCGCATCAAGGTCGTATCCTCTCCTTATACTTGTTCAATCTGTATGCTGTATAAAATCAGAAAACTGGATTATATGAAGAAGGGTGTCAGATCAGGATTGCAGGAAGGCTTATTAACCACCTTCAAGTTGCAAGTAGCACAACTTTGCTTGCTAAAAGTAAGGAGGGCTTGAGGTAGTTGCTAATAAAGATCCAGGATTGCAGCCTCAGTCTGGACTACAACTCAGTGTAAAGAAAACCAAAATTCTTACAACTAGACTAATAGGTCACATTATGATAAATAGACTGCTGGCAACAATTTCACCTGCTCATAAAAACAGCACCAAGAGAACAAAGGATAGGGAGTGTGGGGTGGGAGGAGCCACTTCATCACTGGGCTGATACTCTGAAAAGAGAGAATGGAGAAGCAGATCTCCACTGAATGGAAGGGTGGAGTTGCAACTAGCAAACCCCCCTGAGGCCTTTCAAATCCACAGGGAAAGTGTATACTGTGGAGCCCGCATTTCCACAGCAACAGGTTCTCTGCAGAGTGATGGGGAGAGAGTCTGAGCCAGTAGATCAAGTCTGGTATACACTCCCAACAGTCTTAGGCAAATGACCTCAGCCCTCCAAACAGCGGCAGCATTACTAGGGCTGGTGTCACCGAATGAGGTAACTGCTCTCATGCAGAATCCTCAGCCAGGTTTATTACCAGTCCTATTCATAGAATCATCTGTGGGAAATATCATTGTAAAATGCCTCAATGTAATATTTCTTAGATCACATGACCACTAACAAAAATGGTTCATAAAATCTTTCTACATTAATTAAATTAGTATAACTGGGTTTTTTTCTCATTTTGTTCCTTTAGTTACATTTTCAAAAAACATTTTAATATAGGTTCACAAAGACAGTATTGTAGATAAAACACCGGATATTTTGACAAAATCAGGAACCATAAAAACATCAGCAACAATGAAGCAACAGCACTTGCTTTGCGGCCTGTACAGAAGAAACCAAGTGATTTGAAATATCATTTTAACTAGATGGTAATAAAAACGTTGACCAAACTATATTAGTAGGTTCAAAAAGTGAATTAGCATAGAGTTTTCGCTGTGTAGGTATATTGATTCATGAAAACTGGGCTTATTAAGAAATGTTCTTGCTTTAACTAACTACAGGGATATATTTATTTTTAAAATAATAAATTTCTTCTGAAACATTGGGCAAAATTTTATAGACATCTTTATGTCACCCACTCTGACAGTGTCCCGCAGGTTGCTCGACCCCTCTGCACATACACCAGTGACGCAAATGTTCACAGCTCTGACCTGAGCCCAGACAGCCAACCCTCAAGTTCCTGCATCTTTGAGACCATGTGATCAGGCCCTCTGGGCCGAAATGTCCTCAGCTGCACAGTAAGACAGGCAGAGTACAGAAACACATTTATGCTCACTCTCGGAAGTGGTGCAGTTTGGTAAGTGCTGGGCCGCTAACGGAAAGGTCAGCAACCGCTTTGATGGAGAGTTTGCTACATTCTAGATCCTGTTGTCTCTCGATATACAAGATTCCCCCCTTTTCCCTAAGTTAACCCATTGTACCACGGTCTTCTCCTGCTAGTGCTCTGCAGGATGGGCTGGTCCTGTGTTATTTGTTTGTAGTTGATTTTGAGTCCACTCTTACCAGGATGAGCCTATGTGCAACAGGCTGAAACACTGCCCAATCCTGGGGGTTTTCCTGGTCCCTTGAGCCCCTTGTTGCAGCTATTTAGTCAATCCATCTCATTGCGAATGTCCCTGGTTTTCACTGATGCTCTGCCTTACCAAACAGGATGCCTTCTCTGGAAGTTGGTCTTTTCTGATGATGCATCCAAAGTAAACAGGACAGAAACTGAACATCTTTCCTTCTAAGGAGCACTCTGGTTGTACTTCTTCTAGATTCATTTCTTTATGACAGATGCTACTTACAACCCCACCCCCCCCCCCCACCAACTGACTGCCCTTGAGTCAATTCCAACTCATAGAGACTCCATAGAGAAAGTAAACCCACGCCCTAGAGTTGGTAGACTCTAAGTCTTCATGGAAACAGATTGCCTCGTCTTTCTCTTTTTTTTTAATCATTTTCTTGGGGACTCGTACAACTATTATCACAATCCATACATACATCCATTGTGTCAAGCACATTTGTACATTTGTTGCCATCATCATTCTCAAAGCATTTGCTTTCTACTTGAGCTCTTGATATCAGCTCCTCACTTTCTCCCTCCCCCTCCCCATTCCTCCCTACCTCATGAACCCTTGATAATTTATAAATTATTATTATTTTGTCATATCTTACACTGTCTGATATCTCCCTTCACGCACTTTTCTGTTTTCCATCCCCCAGCGAGGGGGTTATATGTAGATCCTTGTAATTGGTTCCCCCTTTCTACCCCACCTTTCCTCCACCCTCCAGACTTTACCACTCTCACAACTGGTCCTAAATGGAATCCGCCTTGGATTCCCTGTGTTTCCAGTTCCTATCTGTACCAGTGTACATCCTCTGGTCTGGCCAGATTTGTAAAATAGAATTGGGATCATGATAGTGGGGGGAGGAAGCATTTAAGAAGTAGAGGAAAGTTGTATGTTTCATTGTTGCTACCCTGAAACCTGACTGGTTCATCTCCTCCCCAAGACCCTGCAGTAAGGGGGTGTCCAGTTGCCTACAGATGGGCTTTGGGTCTCCACTCTGCATTTTCCATGATATGATTTTTTGTTCTTTGATGCCTGATACCTGATCCCTTAAACACCTCATGATCACACAGGCTGGTATGCTTCTTCCATGTAAGCTTTGTTGCTTCCGAGCTTAATGGTAGCTTGTTTATCTTCAAGCCTTTAAGACCCCAGGCGTTATATCTTTTAAGAGCCGGGCACCATCAGCCTCATTTTTCTCCATTTGAGCAGCTGGTGGGTTTTAACCACATTCATGTGGGCCTGTTCACACTTCTCCTATGGCCTTGACTATAGTGGAGTGAAATAATCTGCTTCCATTCCATGACTCCAGTTGGACTTGAAGCTCCTTGAAGGGGAGGGGCCATTTGCTAGGCAATCTTTATGTGTGTGTGTGTGTGTGTGTGTGTGTGATGTCTTGTGTACAGTAGGACCTTCCTGAATGTCTGATAAATGAATTAAAAAATAAAATGACATGCATAAATATACAGACTACTAGCATGTGTTTAGAAAATTAAATCCAGTGCCAGTTATGGTAATGGTGACTGTGGTGGAAATAGTAATGCCTAGAAATTACCACGTTGCAGTACCTAAAAGTAACACTAGATGGCACCCACGCATATCAAGAAGACATCACTGAGCTGTGCAGGAGGTGGACTTTTTTTGTGAAGACTTCAAGGAAGGCTACAGCAGTTGATGGTTATCGTCACCTGGCGGAAAGCGTAAGATCTTGGACATATGCGGCAGCATCCGTGGAACATGAACTGTGAGCTGTTATACAGGGCGATGATAATCCCGCACAGACACCCACATCCTTTCTCTCTCATCTTCTCACAATAGTCTGTGGTAAGTGTGAAAGGCTGAAACAAAAACCTGTTTCCTTCCAGAAAAATCTTCAGGCTATGTCAATCACTCTATTTCACCTGCCAGAAGGCAATGCAGGGTTGTGGTAGAAGTCATAAGCTAAATCTCCTAGGGCATTATTGCAGGGCACAGTGACCCCATATAAAAAGAAGGAAATATTGGTGAGTCCTGGGCCACTCTCAGGATTGTTTGATACGCTCTGGTCCATTACTTTGATCACTATGTGTTCAGAGTGCCTTCCAATATGCTCATCTTTCAGCACTATGAGGGGAAGTCGCTCCAATCAGTGAATGAATGCAGATAAGTTCTCTCAGTAATGGATGGGCTGTGTTAGATTGAGTTCTCTAGAGAAGCAAAACCAGTGACGTGTGTGTGTGTGTGTGTGTGTGTGTGTGTGACTAAATGACTTACACAGTTGTAGACGTAGTTAAGCTCAGCCTGGTTCAAGTCTGTCGGTCAGATGTGAGCTGAAAGCTTCACCAATTTGTGTAGCTGACCCAAAAAAAACAGAATGATGTATCAGGAGGGCCGCAGACTGGTGGAAGCAGAGATAAATGAATCAATCCAAGGTCGTCCATCCATGGACAGCTCCTGGGATGGCAGGCAACACAACAGGAGATCGACACTCCAGATGCCGCTCCAGTAGAAGGGCAAGTGGCAAAAGAGCACCTGGCTCTGCTCGGGATCTCGCTCTTATACAAGGAGGTGTCATCAGGCCGTGACCTGATTGATAGGTTGGGGTCCGCCTCTACCTTCACCTAGCAGTGTTCGGTGCTCATCAACCATAAGCAACACACAGGTCTTAGTCTCAGGAGGTGGCCGTTGACAAACAAGCCCCGTGAAAACATTGACTTCCGGGCAGATCTGCTGGACCAGTTCCATTCAAGGCAGATGAGTCAGCTTAGAAATGTATAGAGGCTGTTGGGGGGACTTCAAAGAAGTGATCTTCATAGGCTTTCTCAAAGGACACAGGATGATCATGGGGCTTATTGGAAAGAAGATGAAAGAAAACTAAAAATTGCATTAAGAAAAAACACAGGAAAATGACACTATTATTTTTCCATCACAACAGTCCATCTACTCATTCTTCAAAGACTGTCCTACAAGAATTTTGTTGGAAATTTTACCATTTCCACTCAGTAGTATGATCTTGCCTCATCACATTTCTTTTTGCCCCAAAACTCAAAGAATATTTCAAAGGAACACAGTTTGCTTGTTTGTTTTTGTTGTTTTGGGGGGTTGTTTGCTTGTTTGTTTTGTATCTCCAGAATGTCCAGACTCCCATTGTAACATGGGGTAAACCCAAGAAGTACTTGGAGAAGGGTCAGAGCAATTAAAACACCATCTTCAGAAATGTGTACACCTAGAGGGAGGCAATGTCAAGAAACAATCGCTTCGCATTGTTATAGTTCTGATAGTAAATGCTTCTATGATTTTGTTGCAATACTTTTTTTACTTACCCTGGTGTCTATGATGACTCTGTATTTTATACTAAAGACAGGACGGCTTTGGCTTACAGATTTTAGATGATCACCCTGCAAATACGGAGGGGCACTTGTGGTGTAGTGGAATCAGCCCGGTTTTCAGAATCAGAGAACCGAGGGCTTGAAACCCAGATCTTCCCTTTATGAGAGATCTTAACTTCTTTGGGGCTTAGTGCCTCATTTTCAAATGAACTGATAATGTAGCCCCAGGAGGAGAATTTAAACTCCCACCACGTCTACCACTCACCTGTACCTGAGCTGATGACCCCTGCTTTCCCCCGTGACCACGGATGAAAGGTGCTTGAACTGTTGGCTTAGCCCTCATTAGTCCTAACCTCTCTCAACTAGTCACAGACACCATCCAACAATTCTCCCCACAATTCTGCATCACCAGTTTCTCCCTCTCTGCTACAAAAACATAATATAATTCCTCCTGTCTTAAAACAACCTCTGACCTTTCATCCTTGGACTAATGACTCATTTCTATTCTCATTTTTTATGGCAAATGGTTCTCCATCCAATCGCCAGTTCCTCTCCTAGTGTCTCTTGAATCCACCCAGGTGTCTTTTTCAGTTACACTCACTACTAAGTGATCACTTATGTCTCCAGACTCAATAGACCACCTGGGGACTGTTGACTCCCAGATAATCAGTGCCATCCTGGACCCCAAATCTCAACTGCAGACTCCTATGGCTAGCTTTTTTTGCCAGTGGTTTTATTGGCACATAATTTACATGTCATACAATTCAATCATTCAATCGTTCAGTCATATCAAGGAGAATTGTACAACCATCACCGCCTTTAAAATGAGGTTTATAATCATGATCGATTCTAGTGCTCCCTCCCCGCTCCCGTCTTCGTTATCTACTCCCGAGAATCTCCTTACCCTCCCTATCACCCACCCCCACCGCTGTATCTCCTACACCCCCTTGTATCAGTTATTATCATTATGCATCCACTCCTCCTGTGCTTCACAGATGGGAAACACAACAGAACACAATAAAAATAATAACATCGCACTAAGGTGCTGAGGATAAAGTCATAATAGTATAAAGACAAAGGTACAAATACTGCGTAAGGGGAAAAGACCCCCATCAACATTCAAAAAGCCAGGGACCCAGGAAGAGACACTTGCAGCCAGAGGAAATTCAGCTCCCATCAGTAGGGTGGTCAACTGCCAAGTATCAAGGTCGGTCCAGCAGAATCAGGATGACAATGGTCTCTGCCTGGTAGTCAGGCTGTTCGAGACTCTGGCCTGTGGCTAGAGCGGGTCTGCCAGTGGCTCAGTCTGACTAGTTACTCTGCAGAGGGGTTTGGGGCTCCCACCGTTCCCCACAGTCCTCCACAAATTGGGTGTTCATAATTTTAGCTCTGAAGATTTTCTCTGACCATACTAGAGTTTTGTAATTGTCATCTTTGGAGGACACCAACTGGTGTGCTTCTTCCATGTTCACTTAGATGACTGCTTGTTTGAATACAAGCTTTTAAGGCCCCACTCACTAGTCTGATTAATAACTGGGCACCATCTGCTTTCTTCACCACACTTTGCTGTAGCACTTTATCTTCAGTGATCATTTATTTAATGATGGTGAGTATAAAGGAAGGTCATGATGTAAGAACTGATTGTTTTTAACTTGGAGCTAGGATTTAGTGTAAGTCCAAAACCCATTCCTGGATCTATGCCTTTTTTTTTTAATTGGCTGAAGTTGGGAGTTAATACGTATGTTATATCACTCCGTAGTTCAATCATGTCAAACACAACTGTACAATTGCTTCCATCATCAGTCTCCAAACATACTTTTCCTTCCTGGACTTCTTAACATCATCTCCCTCTTCTCTTCCCCACCCTTCTATATCCTCCTGTCTCCCAAAATTCTTGTTATATTTTCTTTCCATATAGGCTCAATATCCCTGGTTTTTATTTACTGAAGAACAAAGAAATAAATTACACAGCTTCAAGAGGGTGAGCCCCAATGGCAATGCACCTCTGAGATACACCCTAATATAAACAAGCAAAATGTAACAGAATGCTTGTCTATGTCCAGCTTTTGACCTGACAGGTCTTCTTAGATAATTCAAAGATACCTTATACTTAACATATCTATAATGATCCGGTTTTATGTCCACTTGGCTGGTTCTCAGTGGTGTGGCAGTAATTCCCCATGAAATGATCGTGCACAATATAACCAGCTCTATGTTGGGATCTTACATTAAGTAATTAACTCTGAGAGCAGCCAGAAGTTGTGATGGAGCACAGCTTCCCAGATCAGATCACAGCCTTGATGTAAATGGAAGAGGCTACTCAAGCTTACGCCCTGTTCCTTCTAAAGCAGACTCTGTGGAAAAACTTGTCACTTCTGCTGGGTCTGCAGCCTGCATTTGGTTCATTGACTTCCTGACTTATTGCCTGCAAATCCTAGGAACCAGCAGCAGCCTACCAACCTTGATTCATTCAACTTTGCATCCACTAGCCTGTGGTCTACCAGCTTCACCTTCCTGCTTCCTGGCTCATCAGTCCCCCAGAGCTACATGAGGCAAGAGAAGCTTTCAGCCTCAAGATGACCCATGGACTTGAACTAGACTGGAATTACGTGCTTCTACAACAGTGTGAGCCATTTCTTGATATAAATGTCTCTCTATATACATATACATCTCAGCATCATTGGTTTGGCCTCTCTGGAGAACCCAACACACCATCAATCAGAACACTTCATCTTCCCCTAGAACCTGCCATCCCTGTGCTATTCTCCATGCTAATAAGACCAGACAGACCTGGAAAAAGTGTAGGTCAATGCCTGCTAGAAACTTACTCTCCCTCGCACAAACAAAGGCAGGCTGCGCATCCATAGCAGCCAGATTTCTTCAAGAGAAGAGTGAGAAACGATGACGCCCAGCTCAAAGATGGCAGCTGACCCACAATCCTAGCAATAGTCCAGTCTCCTGCATCAGGCTCCTGAAAGGGCTCACTATGTCTTCCCTGAGTCTCCCACACTAAGGCTTCAACTCGGGGTTTGTCTCATGCCAGTTATCATTCTGGCCCAGCCACATTTTACAACCCGGTGTCGGTTCTCATTTCCCTGCACTGGCCATGTCTGAGCCTGCTCAAAGCCCTGCTTTGGAGAGATGCTCTTTCCCGATAACATCGTTTCTCGCAGGTCCTGAGAGGCTCCCACTCCGTTTTATTTTTCTCTTCCGTTGACAACTAGAGGAGGCACATTAGCTTAGCCTGGACAAGCCCAGCCACCAGCTGGCAGCTGCAAATGTTCAGGGTGCTGGCCAGAGAGCTGGTTCAGCAACCTTTGGGGTTGGGGGGGGGGGGGACGACTTCCCGGTGAATGTTACCTCTGCTTTGGGAAAAGAAAGTGCTGACCCACTGACTCCTTTTCCACTCTGGTGTTTCAGGTTTGCACTGCCCGATGTCCCACCTCTCAGCTGCTGCAGATCACGCAGCCAGCCCTCAAAGCCACATGGCTCTCACCACTGACCGCACCGAGTTAACTCTGACTGTACTGGCAGGATGGAACGCATTGTGCCCACAACCCACGGTAGGTTACTCTTTCCAATAACTGCACTGCTCTCCACGCTTCAAATCAAGCAAGCATCTTCTTGAGTCTGACCAAGATAATTCTGATTATTTTGATGAGCAAATGGGAGTGAAATGATTGGAGTGTTGGGAGAAGATGGGTATATTGTGAAAATACAACTTGACACAATATTTTCTGTTAACTGCTCTCAAAAATTAAAAAGTGGTCCATTCTCCAATAACTTAGTTGCTTGGAGCCCACACAGGGAAAAGCAACTTAATTTCTATGCCCCTTGTAAGCAGTTTTAAACCTTTTTTGGGGGGGAGGGGGGTGAAGCATACTTGCACATACTTAGATCACCTGTTACCTCCGATTACCACTGCACAAATGTGACCAGCTGCAGATGTTGTTGACAAATCCATCTTGGGTACGTGCCTCACTCATAACAAGCCAGGTGCTGTATTTGAAGGACAGTGTTATTAACAATAATATCAACCCAGATTCTTGTTTATGAGGGTAGAGGTCCTTAAGAAAGAGAAGAGATATCAGGGGAGAAGAGGATGGGATAAAATATGGGGGTGGGGGATAAGTGGTTTGAAGATAGTCTGAAACGTAACCCCTGCCCACCGCATTCATAATAAAAGACATTATTTTTTAAAAGTGAGCCTAGCTTTTTGAAAATTAGCGAGAATTATTTTTCTTGATTTAGGCTGAATCTGTGTGATATCATCTCTCAAATGCTTTTATACATGGAATGAGTTAAACACTTTTAGCTGCTTGGGCAAGTCACTTTGCCATCTCGGTTTTAATAACTGCTTAATTTATTACATCTGCTAAATACATGTAGCTCAGCCCACTACTCTCACACTTGCTGGGGATGGCTGGGGCACAGCCATCCACACAATGCTAGACCTGGCTGCTACTGGGCGTCGGGCTCAACCCACAGCAAGCTCGCAACTCCA
Source organism: Tenrec ecaudatus (assembly GCF_050624435.1). Lineage (NCBI taxonomy): Eukaryota > Metazoa > Chordata > Mammalia > Afrosoricida > Tenrecidae > Tenrec > Tenrec ecaudatus. The sequence goes on along the minus strand of NC_134530.1, from coordinate 266,391,800 downwards.
CACATCTGCGCAGTAGACAGCAACTCTGCCAGCGATGCCGTGAGTGTTTCATTGGCAAAATTTTTAAGTTTTAGCTGGCCTTTTTAAAAAATCATTTTATTGGGGGCTCATTGAACTCTTATCACAATCCATACATCCATCCACTATGTCAAGCACATTTGTACATCTGTTGCCATCATCATTCTTAAAACATTTGCTTTCTACTTGAGCCCTTGGTATTAGCTCATTTTTCCCCGTCCCTGTCCCTCACAAATCCTTGGTAATTTACAGAATAGGTAATCTCATGGATACAGCAACTGGACCAATGGATCCAGGGGGGCGTGGAAGGGCGGGGGGAGGGGAGGGGAGCAGGGAGACAGCAATGGCAGGAACAGGGGAACAGTACGGATTCTAAAATTGCTGGCAGCTTTTCTATTCCTGTTTGTTCAACCGATTTGTATCAGGGAGTAATTACTGAGAGGTGAACAATGGGAGATCTTAATAGTGGGGTGGGAGGAAAAAATTATCTCTATATATGTATCTATGCATGTGTTTGTTTATCTATGACCAGATATGCACTTGCAACAAGGAAGCAGATGCACTTTGAGCTTCTACTTAAATCTTGCCTCAGTACAAGAACAGTAGGTTCTAATAATTTGTCATTACATGACACACGCTCTCCTGACACAATCACTGTAGACAAAATGGGTGCATAAGCAAATGTAGTGAAGAAAGCTGAGGGTGCCCAACTGTCAAACAACATAGCATCTGGGGTCTTAAAGTCTTGTATTTAAACAAGGGACCGTGTAGCAGGAGACCAACAAAGCCCACATGGAAGAAGCACACCTGCCTGTGTGATCATGAGGTGTCAATGGAAGAGGTAACAAAAATCCAAAAACACACAACCAAATTGATGTGAAGAGGCGTGGATGTGGTAAAGACCCAAAACCCAAACGCAAGATAATTGGGCAGTCCCTCTCGAAGGGTCACAGGAATGGATAATAAAGTGAGGGTACAGTTTGACATTGATGAACCACATAACTGTCTTCTAGTTCATGAATATTTCCTCCTCTTATTATGGTTTTTACTTGTTTTACCTCATTAATCAAGTTATATTTGCAAATGTTCATTTGTATATTTAAGATTATGCAGCACATGAAAGAGAAGATACATAATGCCTAAGAAATATCTAGAGGTGTAATGGTTCCCTGAGGGTACCGGAAGGGAGAGTGTGGGAATGCGAGGGAAGGGGGCGGATAGCATTTGTGAGTGTGTAACCTCACTGGATGGGAGTGAACAACAGAATGTCTGTGAATGGGTATATTGGATTATAGAAGACAGGTCAATAAAAATTAGTATATATAATATATGTTTATAAAATGAAATATTGTTAAAAATAACATATTAACTCATAATAAGTATATATAAATACATTATATACATATAAAATTTTAAGTTCATGGAAATTTTTCCACACATTTTTGAAGTCCCCTAGTATTTCATGTTGGTGAAAGTCCTTGGGATCTCCTTAATTCCTGCAGTATTTATGGAGGTGACCATCTTATACTGTCCTAGGCACTAGAGATAAAGCAGAAACCAAAACCTTTTTTTCTCTATGTGTTGCTACCCTAGACTTGACTCCAACTGCATGAAACCGTCAGAAAAGTGTTTAAACGCATACTGCCGAGAATAGGATAATTATCCCCTTCTTGTCCTCAAAGCATGTGAAGTGCCATGACTCATGGAAAGACAGCTCAGGAAGCTGAAACGTATCCATTTTAATCACCAACTGGCTCAGTGATGCCGAACAAGTCACTTCACAGTTCTGTGCCTCCGTGTCCTCAGTCGTATTCTGCCTTCCTCACGATGCTGACAATTCAATGATAAACATCTAGCGCTACCAAAATTATTACACAGAAGTAGATTTTCTTTTTCAGTTACCAGTCTCCGTGTTTAAAGAGAGCATAAAATGAGTTAAAACAAGGAACCATTTGATTATTGGTGATTCTTAGATTAGGCTACCACACTAACAAAAGACATTATTTACTTTCAACAATCACTTATGTCTGTGAAGAGAACTCTTAGGAATCTAGTTTACTTTACGTGTCTCCTAACGCGCACGTGAACGAGGGTTGAGTAATGATGTCAGCCCTTTAATGAAACCCCACGGATCTACAGGTGTGTCCTCCTCCTCCTCCTTCTTCTTCATGTCTAGCTATATAAGATAGGCAAGATGAACAATCTCAATGGTTTCAGAGGGACAGGAAAGAGAGTGGGGTGGGAGAAAAGGAGGGGACAGCCAACAAACTCAGAGACAAGGAAACAAGAGACCTAAAATCAATGGTAAGGAGGGTGTAGAACACCCAGTGGGGTTTAATCAAGTGCAGTGTAGGTTAGAGGAATTACTGAAAGCCAAATGAAGGTTAAACTTGATAGTAGGACAGGAGGAAAGTAAAAGGAAATAGAGTAAAGAACTAGTAGGCAAAAAACATTCATAGAGGTCTAAATATAGGCATGTACATATGCAAATATATTAATATATAATGATAGGGATATAGGTCTATGTACATATATTTATATGTTAATATCAAAGTAGAAGATGGGCATTGGGCCTCTACTCAAGTCCTCCCTCAATGCAAGAACATTTTGTTCTACTAACCCAGCATTCTGTGATGCTCATTTTCCTGACACAATTGCTGAAGTCAAAATGGGTGCATAAGCAAATGTGGTGAAGAAAGCTGATGGTGTCCAGCTATGAGAAGATATAGGTAGAGATTTACATATAATCTCCTCCCTGGGGATGGACAACAGAAAAGTGGGCGAAAGGCATCGTTGGACAGTGTAAGATATGAAAAATAATAATTTATAAATTATCAAGAGTTCATGAGGGAGGGGGAGCGGGAAGGGAGTGGGGGAAATGAAGAGCTGATGCCAGGGGCTTAAGTGGAGAGCAAATGTTTTGAGAATGATGAGGACAATGAATGTACAAATGTGCTTTTATACAACTGATGTATGTATGGATTGTGATAAAAGTTGTATGAGCCCCCAAAAAAATGATTTTTAAAAAGAGAAAGAGAAGATATAGTGTCTGGGGTCTTAAAGGCTTGAAGTTAAATAAACGGCCATCCAGCAGGGAAGCAACAAAGTCCACATGGAAGAAGCACACCAGCCTGCATGATCACGAGGTGTCGAAGGAATCAGGTATCAGTCATCAGAGACTCAAAACAAGCAATCATATCAATGAGAACAAGGGGAGTAGGAGTGGAGACCCAAAGCCCACCTCTAGACAACTGGACATCCCCCTCACAGCAATGTCACAAGGAAGGGACAAGCCAGCCAGGGTGCAGTATAGCACCAACAAAACACACAACATTCCTCTAGTTCCTTACTGTTCCACCTCCCACTCCACCGTCTTGACCCCAGTTCCACCTTACAAATCCGACTAGACTGGACCATGTTCACTGGTACAGATAAGCGCTCTCGACAGAGAATCCACGACAGATAAGCCCATCGGGAAAAATCATGGGAGGAGTGATACCACGAGGGTAGGAGGAAGGTTGGGGGTGGGGGGTGAAAGGAGAAGAAAGGGGGTACCAATCACAATGATCGATGTATAACCCCCCCCACCACCACCACCCTCAGGGGGACCAACAACAGAAACGTGTGAAGGGAGACACAAGACGGTGTAAGATATGAAAATAATAGTTTATCAAGGGTTCACGGGGGAAGGAGGGTGGGGGAGGGAGGCAAAAAAGAGGAGCCCATTCCCAGGGCTCCAGTAGAAAGAAAATGTTTTGAAAATGATGATGGCAGCATATGTACAAACGTGCTTCATATAGCTGATGCATGGATTGTTATAAGAGCTCCCTGTAAAATGATTTTTTTAAGTGAAATAGAAATGTTAAAAGATTTATAGCTTCGAACCCTGTCTAGCAGGGGTCCTCAAACTGCAGCCCGCGGGCCACATGCGGCCCGCTGAGGACATTTATCCGGCCCGCCGGGTGTTTTTGCCCATTTTGGTTTTGTATTTCAAAATGTGCGGTTGGGTCGGTGCACTCGGAGCTGTCGGCGGCGTGTGAGAGCGGGACGGGAAGCTGGTCGCATTCTGTCTTTCTGCAGCTTCTCGGGGCGAGGTTTTCCAGAGTCACTGTGAACCCGTGTCTACGTGTGTGCTAAGTGCGGCTGCGAGCCGCTCTCCAGCCGCTCCATGTCCGAGCACTGTGCCGTGGCCAGCCTTCCCGGAGACCGTCCTCGATGACAGCGAGGCCAAGCGGCCGGAGCGCAATCAGCCCGATGCCTTTAAGGTGGTCTGCGGTAAGTGCAGCCACGGGCTTGGCCACGAGTTCCTCAATGATGGCCCCAAGCGGGGGCAGTCCTGCTTCTGAATATTCAGCAGCTCCCTGAAGCTCATCCCTAAAGGCAACACATCTGCCTCCCAGGGGAAGTAAACGGGCAGCCCAACCCCAAGCAGCCACAGGCATGGGTCACCGCCCTTTAGAACTACAGCCTGCTGACCTTCAGGCAGGGAGGGCTGGATGTGGGTGGGGGGAGCGGAGTTTCCTGACGACCCTGCCCCCTGTGCCAGGACAGGGCTGAGGGCTGGTTCATCTTGGCCTCCGAGGCTCGAGGCTGGGACTCTGGTCTTCGGGTGTCTGTGTCTTGAAAGACTTAACACCCTTGGCTTCTCTCCTCAGCTGGAGGCCCCTCCCTGCCTGTCTGGTCTCACCCCTATGAGCCCCAATTTCCAAAGAGGCTCCAGCCCTCACCAGGGCCTGTGCTGACCCCCTAAGTCTTGTGAGCAGATGCAACCACTACAAGGCCATGTCCCAGTCGGCGGCTCCAGCCCGGACACTGCATGAATCGCTCTGGTCAAGTCCTTCCAGGCTCAGCAGGGCACTGACGGTCTGTGACCTGCTGGGGCATGCAGGCCATGGCCCAACCCCTGAGTCCCAGGTCTCCATCTGTGTGGGAGAGCAGCCACTGATCCATGGTCTTCCTACCAGTCCCTGGTAGGGCCTGGGAGGTCTTGTCCCACAGTCTGTACCTGCCAAACCTGCCCCAGGAGAGTCGTCCAGAGCTCCTGATGGCGGCCTCACCCTCTCCCGCCTCACCCTCTCCAACTTTCTGAACTGATGGGCTGGAAACTAATAAAGGAAGCAGGCCCAGCAGGCCGCCGTGTCATGACTGGGTCTGTCTCCACCCTTTAAAAAAATGTGCAGTGTGCCTAGGAATTTGTTCATAGTTTAAAAAAACTATAGTCTGGCCCTCCAACGGTCTGAGGGAGAGTAAACTTGAACTGGCCCCCTGTTTAAAAAGTTTGAGGTCCCTGCTGTATAGGGTTGCTATGAGTTGGAATGAAATTAACAGCTATGTGTTTGGTTTGGGGGTTTATTGGTATACCAAGATCGCCATGTCTTTTTCGTAGAAGTTACATGTGGCAAAAGGAAGAATACGTAAGTTCTGCACATTTCTCCTCTGTTTCAAATTACACTCATTTACTATCTTATATTTCTTTTGGAAAATCAGAAGAAATACACTCCATCACGAACTCAAATGAAGTGAAACACTGTGGATCATCTCTTCCTCCTCAAGGAAAATTACCAAAACAATTATGCCACTTTCTTTTCCCATGCCTACCAGTTTGGTGTAAATCTTCCAGGTGGAGACACCTGTCCACCCTCAAAATCAAGTACTCTTGTGAGTCCAGAACCTCTTAGGAAGACTTTTCACCTATGGCAGAGCTGGAAATATGTGAATGGTAATTTTGTATTGTCTTTAATAAAAAATAAAGGGACAATAAAAACTCTTTAATTAATTTCTCTCTGTCTTGAAACTTCTGTCTCTTTAATGAGAAGAAACAGTGTAAGACCTAACCACGACCAGAAAGGGCAAGCATTCTTAATTTTATCAGTGATTCAGATAAAGAGATTGCCCCTCTTCCCTCAGACTAGTTCAGTGAATGTTTACTAGTTACCTACTGACATGTCAAAGCTGATACTCCAGACTTAAAGGAAAATAAGACCTACCTCTCATGTTAAGAAACTCCTGGTCTAGCAAACAACTACAGCACATCACTTCACTTACTCTCCCTTTCACTGAGGAAGCAAAGTTAAAACTATCAATGGCCAGTATTAGACAGCAGTGAATAACAATCCAAATTAAAACCACAAAAATCTCTTATGGAAATTATAGTTGTACTTACATTGTTCTATTTAGGAATATCTACATTGAACGTACTCAGTGTTAATGTAATGCTGAGAGAGCTAAAGAATTGGAAAATCTTGACTTTCATCATTACTTAGTAAAGGCATTCAATTTAGCTAGCATCTTTATCTAAATATAAACGTGAATTTGGAAAGCAGTCATCTATAAAGATAAATTCCAAGTCATCAAAGTTCTATAAGAGGTTCATCTTGGCCTCCGAGGTGACCCTGAGCTGTTTTGGGCAGGGCCTGATATGTATCATGTACTAGTAGTGGGGCATAAGTCCATTGATCTTTTATAGTTGTATTTAACTTGAACTCAGAAAAAAAAAAAAGAGGCGCTACCTCAACCACTGTCTATACATCACCTGGTTTCAAAGAAAGCCAACAAACAATCCTGTCCCTCAATGGGATTAAAATGAGGCAAGGAGTATAACTTTGTCTGTGGAATACCAAATTGGTTGCTGTCGAGTCAATTCCAACGCATCGTAAAGGAGGAGGTCAGGAAAGTAGGGAGACCATCAAGGTGATGGACTGACACTGACACGGTGACTACAACAATTAGCTTAAATGACAATTGTGAAGGTGGTGTGGGAACGGGCAGTTCCATTTTGTTGCAGATAGGATTGCTTAGCTTGGATCCACTTGGCAGCATTAACAACTACTACTTCACCAACCAGGATGTCTTTCTCCAGGAACTGGTTCCTCCTGATAACGTCCAAATTATGTAAGATAAAAGTCATGCCCAACTCAGAGCAGCCCTACCAAAGGGAGGAACTACCACCAGAGGATTTACAAACTTGCCATCTTGTCAGAAGCAGACTGGTATAGCTTTCTCCTGCGACTGGTAGGGGCTGAATGACTGCTCTACCAGAGGTACTGGTCCACAATAGCAGCCTTACATGGTAAACTGCACATAATTTATGGCCACTGTTGGCAATGTAGTCAACTAAAGGATTAGCAATTCATAATGACTTAAAATTTTATGGCTTGATGAGCCCCCTCGAGGCGATCCATAGTTTGCTATAATCCACCCAGTCAAATGCCTTTACGTATTCAGTGAAACAAAAGAAAACACCTTTCTGGTATTATCTGCATTCAGCCAAGATCCATCTGTAATCCACGAAGCTGAATCCAGCCCCAACCTCTGGGCGCTCCCCGTCAATGTGCAGCTGCTACAATTCTTGGAAGATCTTCAGTAATATTTTACTTCCATGTGATTATCAATAATATTGTTTTATAATTTGAGTATTCTGTTGAATAATTCTTTTGAATAGATGGGTACAAATATAAATCTCTTCTAGTGTTGACCAAGTTTTCCAAATTCCCCAGCATATGAAATTGAGTGTTTTCAGTGCCGCATCAGCTTGCTGAAATAGTTCAGTGGGTATTCCTTCAATCCCTGGAGCTTTGTGTTTGGCCAATGCTTTCAGTGCAGCTTGAACTTCTTTCAGTATTACTGGTTCTGTTGGGTAGCTCTAGCTAGGGCTGGGGAATGTCCATTAACGCATGCCCAGAGAGCCAAGCACGGGAACAAGGAGCGGCGCTCTGCACATGCTCAGAGGCTCAGGTTTCCCACCGGTAGGCATGGGTGGGCACTAAACCTGGACTGGCCCACCTAGGCCACCTGGATTGGCCCACCTGGGCCAGGTGAATTCAATTCAGCCCATGGGGTCAATCAGGGGTCATCCACAACGCCTCCCCTGGGGAATCCTTGAAAAGGCAGGAGCCCAGAGCCGAGAGGGAGAGAGAGAACTTTGCATGACGCTGAGCAGCTTCCACCTGGCTGCATGGTCAGGAGGAGTCCTATGGGTGCTGTGTAAACCTGAAACTTCTTCTAACTCTCATAAAACTCACTTGGATCACGAACCAGGCTTCTGCGTGAATTCTTTCTCTCGCAGAGCCAAGGACTGAGGGATCTCCAGAGAGATCTAACAGTTCTTGCTCAAATGCTACCTCCTGAAAGGGTGGCAGGTCAACCAGTTCTCTGAGGTACCGTGCGTATTCCTTGCATTGTCTCTTGATGCTTCGTTGAATATTTTGTCCATAGAAACAATATAGCACTCAAGGCTTGAATTTTTCTTAAGTTCTCTCAGTTCAAGATACCCCGAGTGTGTTTTTCCTTTTTCATTTCTTCCTTTTCCTCTAGGTCTTTGCCCTTCGCATTATGATACTCTACTTTCTTTTCTAAAGCTCTCCTTTAAAGTTTTCTGTTCAGGTCTTAGACTTTATCATTTTTCCTCTATTTGCCTTAACCACTACATTTAAGAGCAAGTTTCAGTCTCTTTTGGCAGCCATTTTGACCTTTTGTTTCTTTTCTGTGTTTTTACTTTTTTTGCTTTTTTCATGAATGTTTTTGAAGTCCTCTCACAGCTCATCAGGTTTGCTGTCATTAGTGTTCAAAACAAGAAATCTGTTCTTCAGATGTTCCTGAAATGCAGGTGGGATACATTCAAAGTTGTATTTTGGCTCTTGTGGACTTGTTTTAATTTTTGCAGCTTCAATGTCAATGTATTTATGAGTAATTGGTGGTCTGTTTCACAGTCAGCCCATGGCCTAGATTCAGCTGCTAATTTAGCTTATCCATCATCCACTTTTTAAAAAATCATTTTATTGGGGGCTTGTACAACTCCATACATACTTCCATTGTGTGTCAAGCAGATTTGTACATTTGTTGCCATCATCATTCTCAAAACATTTGCTTTCTACTTGAGCCCTTGATATCAGTTCCTCATCTTCCCCTTCCCTCCCCCACTCCCCTCTCCCTCATGAACACTCGATAATTTATAAATTATTATTTTGTCATATCTTACACTGCCCGATGTCTCCCTTTACCCAATTTTCTGTTGTCCACCCTCCCGGGAGGAAGTTATATGTAGATCATTGTAATCAGTTCCCCCTTTCTACCTCAACTTCCCTCTACCCTCCAGGTATTGCAACTCTCAACACAGGTCCGAAGGAATCATCTGTCCTGGATTCCCTGTGTTTCCAGTTCCTATCTTACCAGTGTACATCCTCTGGTCTAGCCAGATTTGTAAGGTAGAATTGGGGTTATGATAGTGGGGGGAGGAAGCATTTAAGAACTAGAGGAAAGTTGTGTGCTTCATCACTGCTATCCTGCATCCTGAATGGCTCATCTCCTCCCTACGACCCTTCAGTAAGGGGGTGTCCAGTTGCCTACAGATGGGCTTTGGATCTTTACTCTGCACTTACCATGGTATGATTTTTTGTTCTTTGATGCCTGATGCCTGTTACCTGATCCGTTCAACACCTCGTGGTCACACAGGCTGGTGTGCTTCGTCCATGTGGGCTTTGTTACTTCTGAGCTAGATGGCCGCTTGTTTATCTTCAAGCCTTTAAAACCCAGAGGCTATATCTTTTGATAGCAGGCACCATCAGCTTTCTTCACATTTGCTTATGCACACATTTGTCTGCAGTGATCACATTGAGGTGGGCACCCACTGATATGATTTTTTGTTCTTTGATACCTGGTACCTGGTCTCTTCTATACCTCGTGGTCACATAGGCTGGTGTGCTTCTTCCATGTGGCCTTTGTTGCTTCTGAGCTAATGGCTGCTTGTTTACTTGCAAGCCTTTAAGACCCCAGATGTTGATAACCGGACACCATCAGCTTTCTTCACCACATTTGCATATGCACACATTTGTCTTCAGTGATTGTGTCGGGAAGGTGTGCACCATGGAATGCCAATTTAATAGAACAAAGTGTTCTTGCATTGAGTAAGTACTTGAGTGGAGGTCCAATGTCAGTCTGCTGTCTTAATGCTAAACCTATAAATATATGCATGTAGATCTATTTCCCCACCATCCCATATAAATATATTTGTATATGTACATGCCTGTATTTAGACCTCTATAAATACTCTTACTCTTTGCCTCTATTTCCTTTTACTTTCCTCCTATCCCACCATCACGCTCAGCCTTCATTTGGGTTTCAGTAATTTATCTCCATTACATTGTCCTTGCTGAATCCCTACCAGGCCTCTCGCACCCTCCTTGCCAATAATTATGGATCACTGTTTTTCCTTTGTCCCTGGGTTAGTCAACACCACCTCCTTTCCCCCACCTCCCCCTCTCCCATTTCCCCTGGAACCATTGATCCCGTTGTTTTCTCCTCCAGACTGATCATCCGGCCTATCTTATCTAGATAGATCTGCAGAGATAATAATATGCACCAAAAAACAAGGCATGGCAAGACAAAGCAACAAAAGAGAACACATCGATGACAACAAAAAGACAATCAATGACCCAGAGAAGAATAATTTTTTTTTAATGAAACAGAAAAAAAATTAAAAAGAAAGGAAAACCTGTAAATAGATCAAGGTCTGATTTTTGACCTCTAGACATGTCCTCCAGTCAAGTTCAATGGGGTGCCACACTCTAGCCCAAAAGTCTATCTTTTGCACTCCCTTGGGAGCTCCCTACTCTGCTCCCCACCGTTGCTCTGCCGCACACCTTTAGTATTGTTGCCTTGGTGCCGCAGGGTCAGACCAGGCCAACCCGAAGCTGAGTCTCCAGTGCTGTCCCCCATAGGGCCCTGGGCCAGCGAGGGACAGTGTGTCTCATAGTGGGATCAGCCATTTGGTCCACTCTGCACATTGGCCTGGTGGGCCAGGATGTGCTTCACTCTCTCTTCCTCTCCATTCATTTGCTCCCATGTGCTCTGATCAGACACGTCCCTCTAGCCTAGCTGCAACTTCAGTGCCGTCCTCTAAAGTCAATTCTTCTGGAGGGACGGACTGTTGTCTACATAGCTGGTATGGGGGCCAAGTCCTCAGGCCCCTCCAGTGGCTCCACTCTCCATGCCACTGCATTTGCATCCTGGAACACCAATTTAATTCTGGTCCCTTTTTCCCTGTGGAGACACAAACAATATTGTTCCCTTGGGTCGGTCAGTGCCCTATTCCCCCGCCATATCTCTCTATTTTTCCCCCTTTCCTTCTGCGCCCCCTCCTTTTTAGTTGGCTACCATACGTACACCTGGATTTGGTCTGGCCCCTATCCATCATCTCATCACAGATGTAGTCAATTTGATTTCTGTGTATTCCACCTGAACAAGTCCTTTTGTATTGTTGAAAAAAGGTATTTTCTTGAACAAGTCATTGGTCTTGCAAAATTCTGTCATGTGATCTCCAGCTTCATTTGTATCACCAAGGTCACATTTTCCAACTACTGCTCCTTCCACTTTGTTTCCAACTTTTGCATTCCAATCACCTATAATTATCAATACATCTTGATTGCTGTTTTATCAACTTCAGACTGAAGGTATTCATACAATTCTTCACTTTCTGCATTGTCAGCTTTAGTGGTTGGTGCATACATTTGAATAGGATTGATTGGATCTGCTTCAATACTGATATAATCCTATCACAGACAGCACTGTATTTCAAGTCAGATCTTGAAATGTCCCTTTTGAAGATGAATGCAATGTCACTCCTCTTGATTGTGTCATTTCTGGCATTGTAAACTCTATGATTTTACTGATTCAAAATGGCCAATATTTGTCTATTTAGTTCACTAATGCCTAGGATAGACCTGCATGTGTTCCATTTAAGTTTTAATGACTTCCTAGTTTCCTAAATCCACTTTCTACATTCCAACTTCCAATTAGTTTTTTGCAGCTGCTTCTCAGCAATGAAGGTCCAGAAGACTCTACTCCTACAAGTTTTATGACATTAAATCATTAGAGTCAAGTCTACTTGGAGAAGCCTTTCCTTAGTCACACTTTGAGTGGGGTCTGACCAGAGGGGCTTATCTTTTGGCACTATCTCTGGCAATATTTTGATGTTATGGTTAAGGTTCTCAGTGGCTAATTCCTCCAAAGTGGACAGTCCATTCCTTCGGTGTAATAGGTTCTTAGTCTCGAACCACCACTGAAACGTGTTCACCTTGGGTAGCCCTGTTGGCATTTGAAATACCAGTGACATGACTTCCAGCATCACAGCAACACACAAGGTACCTCTGTAGGACAAACTAACAGACAAGTGGGGAGGAACAAAACAGAAAACCCAGAAATAAATTATCAACTCACCTTCGACAAAGGGCCAGAGAAAATTAAATAGAAAAGAGATAGCTTCTTCAATAAATGGAGCTGCCAAATTGGACTTCCATTTATTGAAGAAGCTATCTCTTTCTCAGCCTTCCTAATGCCATGGCCCTTTCATACAGTTCCTCATGTCGTGGTGACCCCCCCCACCATAAAATTATTGCAACTTCATAACTGTCAAGAATTGGATGACCCCTGTGACAGGTTGTTTGACCCCCCCCAAATGGGTGACAACCCACAGGTTGAGGACTACTGATCTAGAAGAATGAAACAGGATCATTACGTCAACTATGTACAAAAACAAAGTCAAGATAGATCAGACCTAAATGTAAATCCCAGAGCTACAAACATCATCGATGAGAAAACAGGAACAAACTTCAGGGCCCTATTGCAGGACATAGTTGGTGGTGGTGGATTGAGCCAGCTCAAACCCCTAACGACCCTATGAACAGCAGAATGAAACACTGCACAGTCCTGTGCCATCCTCACAGCTGTTCCAATGGCCAAGCCCATTGACACAGCCACTCTATAGATCCATCTCATTGAAGATCTTCCTCTTTTTTGCTGCCCCTCCACTTTATCACACATGATTTCCGTTTCTCCCGGGACTGGTTTCTCCTCAGAACATACCCAAAGTATGTAGACCAACGTCTTGCCATTCTTGCCTCTAAGGAGTACTCTGGCCTTACTTCTTCCAATGCAAATGTTTATCCTTTTAGCAGTCCATGATACTTTCAATATACTTCTCCAGCACCACAATTCAAGTGCATCGATTCTTCTATGTTCTTATTAATTCAATGTCCAACTTTCATATGCATATGATGCAATGGAGAATATTATGGCTTGAGTCAGGTGCACGTTAGTCCTTAAAATAACATCCTTACTCTCGAGTACTCTAAAGAGGTCTTGCCCAGATTTACCTAATGTACTAAGTCTTTTGATCTCTCAACTGCTGATTCCTTCCATGAGCATAAAGGTAGTTACATAATTTCATGCCAACTTGATATATAAATGTGTAGGGTGGACTCAGGCCTGTCAACAAGATCACAGCCTGATGGTACCTCCTTGTGGGCACGACCTCATTAGGAAGACACTAGGATCCTTCCTTTCTCCCTTTGCCTTCCCCTTTCTGCTGGTGAACCATGAGGCCTTCCAGAAACCCTGGAGATGTGTCCACCACCATTGGATCCATGGGAGTTTGCACCCAAGCTGGCCTGTGATATTCCTGCATTCTGCATCATCACATGTGGCTGCACTGCACGAGTCTGAAGAGAGACTATGGACTGGTATCAGGTTTATGGACTTGAGTAGGACTGGGTCAGGCTGTTTTCCTGATATGTGACTCCTTCTTGATATAAAGCTCTTTCTTATGCATATGAGTGTCACTGGATTTGTTTCTCTACTCAACCTGACCTAACACAAGCACTGATTGTGAATCCAAATAAGACAATATCCTTGATAACTTCAAACTTTTTTCCATTTATCATGATGTTTCATATTGGTGCAGTTGTGTTGTGAGGATTTTGGTCTTCTTTAGATTGAGTTGTAATCCAGACTGAAGGCGACACTCCTTTATCTTAATCAGCAAGTATTTCCACTCCTCACATCCAGCAAGCAAGGTTTTCATCTGCCTACAACAGGTTAATAACACTTCCACACAGTTAAATGCCTTTGCATAATCAATAAAACACAAGTAAATACCTTTCTGGTATTCTCTGCTTTCAGCCAAGATCCATCTGTCAGCAGCAAGGATATACCTTATTCCATGTCCTCTTTTCAGTCTGGCCTGAATTCCTGGCAGTTCCCTATCAGTGTATGCTGTAACCATTGTTCGATGACTCCATGGGTTTTATTGTTTAACTCCCCTCCAAGAAATAATCTCTTCTTCAGTCACATTGTGAGTTCCCTCAGACCTGAGGGACCCATGTGCCAGAAGTATCTCTGACAATGTTCTGCAGCTTTTGTTTAGGCTTTCGGTTTTTGAAAATTCTTCAAGGATATGTATAAGGTTTTCAGGGGCTTCTTCCTCTAAAGTGGGAATAGAATCCTTCTTTAGTGTCTGTTTTTAGTCTGGGAGCTCTGCTGAAACCTGTTCACTTTTGGCATTTGAAATACTAGTAATATAGCTTGCAGTATCACAGTAACACACAGCCACCACAGCAGTATGACAAACAGACAAATGGTGGCAAGGCATAGACACACAATCAAATATAACAAAGGAAATACACCCAGATGGCAAAACTGGTGACTGGAACCTACTACAAATAATAACTTATGTGAAGCTATCGAGCTAAACAATTTAATTAGGCAACAGGGCCTGATAGACATCTATAGAGCTTTCCCTCCAAATGCAAAGGATTTCACATTTTTTTCAAATCCATATGGATCTTTTTCAAGAATAGATCACATGCTGGGACACAAGTCCAGCCTGAGTAAATTCAAACACATAGATATTATCCAGACACCTTTCTCAGATCACCATGCCATAAAGCTGGAGATTAATAAGAGGATGTCCAGAAAAGCACGGGCAATCAATTGAAGAATGAACAGTGATCTCCTGTGACATGACTGGGTACAGGCCCAGATCAGAGAGGATATTAGGAAGTTTCTACAAACTAACAAGAACGAGAATACAGTGTATCAAAACTATGGGTCACTGCAAAGGCAGTTATCAGAGGTAACTTGATATCATTAAATGCATACATGAAAAAAGAAGAAAGGTGTATGGCAGATACGTTAACACAAAACCTCCAACAACTAGAACAGAGTCAGCAGAACAACCTCTCCAATAGCAAGAGAAAAAAAATAATAAAAATCAGGGTGGAGTTAAACCAGTGGGAAGACAAGAAACAATGCAAAAGATAAATGCAGCTAAAAGATGGTTCTACGAAAGAATTAACAAAATTGACAGTCCTCTGGCAAAGCTTATCAAAGACAGAAAAGAGCAAACATCAATAGCCAGGATGAGGGATGAGTCAGAGGCAATAACAACAAACCCCAATGAGATTAAAAGTATAATCACAAAGTATTATGAAGGTCTGTATTCTAATGAATTCAGAACCATGGAAGAGATGGATAAATATTTGGAAAAACAGTCTCTCCCTAGATTGTCTCAGACAGAGATCAAGAACCTCAACAAACCCATAGTGAGAGAAGAAATAGAGAGGGTCGTCAAAAACCTACCAACAAAAAAAGCCCCAGGGCCAGATGGTTTCACAGCAGAATTCTACCTAGCATTCAGGGAAGAGTTGACACTGATCCTCCACAAAGTATTCCATAACATAGAAAAGGAATGACAAACTCCCAAACTCATTTTACGAAGCCAGCATTACTTTGATACCCAAACAGGGAAAAGACCCCACAGGTGTAGAGAATTATAGACCAATATCTCTAATGAACATAGATGTAAAAACTCCTTAACAAAATATTGGCCAATAGAATACAAAAGTATATAAAACATATCATCCACCACAACCAGGTAGGATTCATCCCAGAGCACACCATGGCCCACCAAGCTCAGAGGACGATAGCCCGTCTTGAAGGGCCCAATGTACAGAGAGGACCATATAGCCGGCCCCGTGGGGTGAGATGCGACATCCTGCACTGAACCATGGCCCTACACAGGACAGCACCTGAGACACAGTGGAGGATGTGCGACTGAGCTGACCCCACCACACTGAGGCAAAACACTGGGGGCGTGTAATGGAGCAGCGGGGGAAGCAGAGCAAGGAGGTCCCGAGGGAGTATAAAGGATGGACTTTGGGGCCAGGACGTGGCACCCCATCAGACTCATCTGGAAATGGTCAAGAAACAGACCTTAAACTACTAACAGGCTTTTTTGTGTGTGTGTCTTTTTTTCCCCTTCTTTTATATTTTGTATGTCAGTGTGTCTTTTTTGTTTGTTAGCTTGTCGATGTTGCTGTCGACGCCATGTTCTTATGTGCCACTTAGGTGCTGTAAAAGCCATCTGCATTTTTATGCACATATTACTATATCTGCAGGTCCACCTACATAAAAATAGGCTGGAAAAACAATGAGAGAAGAAAATAAGGGACCAATGGTCCTGGAGGGACATGCGAGTTTGGGAGATAGGGGAATGGAGAAGGTGTTGGCCAACCAGGGACAAGGGAACTAGTGGTTCAAAACCAGTGGAAGGAGGGGATGGGAGGACTGGCAGGGAGTGACCAAGGGCAAGGTAACTGAGAGGAACTACTGAAACCAGAATACAGGCTGAACATGGTAGTGGGACAGGAGGAAAGCGTAAGGAAATAGAAAGGAGTAGGAGGCAAAGGGCATACATAGAAGCCTAAATATAGACATGTACATACGTAAATATATTTATGAATATGGGGAAAATAGACCTATGTGCATATATTTAAAGGTTCAGTAGTAGGGCAGCAGGTGGACATTGGGCCTCCTCGCGCGCATTCCCTCAAGACATGAGCACCTTGCTCAGCTAAAAGGTCACTTCATGATACCCACCTTCCCGACATGATCGCTGAAGACAGACATGGGCATAAGCAAACGTGAAGAAAGCTGATGGTGCCCAGCTATCAAAAGACATAGCGTCTAGGGTCTTAAAGGCTTGAAGGCAAACAAGCGGCCATCTAGCTTGGAAGCAACAAAGCCCACAGAGAAGAAGCACACAGCCTAAGTGAACACAAGGTGTTGAAGGGATCAGGTAGCAGACACCAAAGAACAAAAACCATTATTGTGTGATCACCTTCCCCACATAAACACTGAAGACGAATGTGTGCATAAGTAAGTGTGGTGAATAAGGCTGATGGTGGCCGGCCATTGAGAGATATAGCACCTGGGGACTTAAAAGCTTGAAAGTAAACAAGCGGCCATCTAGCCCAGAAGCAACAAAGCACACATGGAAGGAGCACACCATGTGTGATCATGAAGGGCCGAGGGGACCAGGTTTCAAGCAACAAAAGCAGGGGGTTGGGGGAGGAATCATTGTGAATGGGGGGAGCGCATGATGGGGATCCAAAGCCCATCTATAGACAACTGGACATCCCTTGCAGAGGGGTAGTGGGGAGATGAGTCACTCAGGGTTCAGTGTAGCAACAATGAAACTCACAACCTTCCTCTAGTTCTTAAACGCTTCCTCCCCCCAACTATCATGATCCCAATTCTACCTCGAAAACCTGGTTAGACCAGAGGATGTACAGTTGGGATTTGGAAACACAGGGAACCTAGGACAGAGGAACCCCTCAAGACCAAGGGTGAGAGTGGTGATACCGGGAGGGAAGAGGGGTAGAAAGGGGGAACTGATCATGGGGATCTACATATAACCTCCTCTCTGGGTGATGGGCAACAGAAAAGTGGATGAAGGGAGACGGCGGGCAGTGTAGGATAAAATAATAATAAATTATTAAGGGTTCATAGGGAGGGGGGAGCAAGGAGGGAGAGGGAGGAAAAAAAGGAAAATGAGCTGATTCTAGGAACCCAAGTGGAAGGCGAATTTTGAGGATGAGGGCAATGAATGTATGTGTGCTTTACACAATTGATGCATGAATGGATTGTGATTTGTATGGGCCCCAATAATTATTTTTAAAAATAAAACTAAATTTTAAAAAAGAAAAAATATATATTAAGGGTTTGTGAGGGGGGAGGGTGAATGAGGGAGGAGGGAAATGAGGAGCTGATATCAAGGGCTCAAGTAGAAAGAAAATGTTTTGAAAATGATGGCAACAAAGGTACAAACGTGCTTGACATAATGGCTGGCTGAATTGTGATGAGCTGTACAAGCCCCCAATAAAATGATTAAAAAAAAGAATATCCCAGGGTTCTATAGAATCTCTGACCAGGAATACCTAGTGTTGCCCTAGGAATATCTTAGCTGGAAGCAGAAACCAGTGACAGTACTGTCTTTTGTCCTTTTATGCTGTGGTTAGGTGCGGGATCACAACACAGGGTATATAAGGTTCAAAAGCCCCGAGGCAAGATAAAGTGACCAATCAAGGCATTTTGGGGGATCTAGTTTAGTATAGCCAGATTTTGTGTTAAGTTTAAAAGGTAAAGAGGACATTTGCTGTAGGAAGTTGGAAAGCTCATCAGAGAAAAGGGCCTTCCCATTATGCCAAAAAAAAAGTGTATATATATGTGTGTGTGTGTGTTTATGTGTGTGTATATGCCATAGTGAATGAAGGGGGAAGTGCAGAGTGGAGACCCAAGGCCCATTTGTCGGCCACTGGAGATCCCCCCATAGAGGGGTTCAGGAGAGGAGATGGGTCAGTCAGGGTGCGATGTAGTACTGATGAACACAGCTTTCCCCCAGATCCTGGATGCTTCCTCCTGCCAACTACCATGATCCGAATTCTACCTTGCAGGACAGGGCAGAGGTTGTACAGTGGTGCATATGGGAGCTGGAGGCACAGGGAATCCAGGGTGGATGTTACCTTCAGGACCAGGGGTGTGAGGGGCGATGTTGGGAGAGTGGAGGGTGAGTGGGTTGGAAAGGGGGAACTGATTACAGGGATCCACATGTGACCTCCTCCCTGGGAGAGGGACGGCAGGGAAGGGGGGGAAGGGAGACTCCAGACAGGGCAAGATATGATAAAATAACAATCTATAAATTATCAAGGGCTTGTGAGGGAGGGGGGAATGGGGAGGGAGGGGGGGGGGGAAAAGAGGAACTGATGCAAAGGGCTTAAGT
Organism: Tenrec ecaudatus; assembly: GCF_050624435.1. Taxonomy (NCBI): domain Eukaryota; kingdom Metazoa; phylum Chordata; class Mammalia; order Afrosoricida; family Tenrecidae; genus Tenrec; species Tenrec ecaudatus. The sequence goes on along the minus strand of NC_134530.1, from coordinate 266,372,890 downwards.
GGAGAGCAAATGCTTTGAAAATGATTAGGGCAAAGAATGTATGGATGTGCTTTATACAATTGAAGTATCTATATGTATGGATTGTGATGAGTTGTATGAGCCCCTAATAAAATGTAAAAAAAAAAAAAAAAAAGATGGAAGCTGAAAAAAAAAGGCCTTCCATCAGATACAAGGATTATGTTTCAAAACAATTGCTCAGTTGGAATAGATGTGGCTAAGTAACATGAAAAATGATCTACACATTGACAGTAGAGCTGAACAGTGGAATGGATTGGAGGCCAGGTACAGGAGCAGGGTTTGTTAACAGATGGCATGTCGTGAGTAGGCAGCAGTACAGCAGGGAGTGGCTCAGGAGACTTAAGTTCAAGATAAAAATAATTCAATCCTGTAGGTCAATTTCGGGTGCTGCTGTTAGTCAGACCTATTATGGTCCCTCCCCAATGGGCATCATTCCCACAAGCAGCCACTGTAACCTAAGAAATAAAATCACCCAAGATGGAGAAACAAACTCAGTGGTTTCTGGTTCCCTTTAGGAGAAACGGATTCTGTGACTTTCTGAGACTTAATTCTTTGAAAAGAACCCCTATCTTACTCCCTCAGAGAGGCTGGTGGTTTCGAAGCACTGACCTTGTAGTTAGCAATTAGGCGCATAAACCAACACACACAACCTTTTCCAGTACATTCTGAGTAGGGTTTAAGAGAGGAACAAATTCTGGCAAAGCTCATGCCACTGGTTTTAGTCCCCAATTAATCTCTGCTCTCCCACTGAGCCTTCCCAAAGCACTCTGCTTTTGCTTTATCTGATCTAGTCTGACAGTTTATGAAGTCACAGCATATTTCCCTTTTTCAAACAGACTTTACTTCAGTAAATTAAAAGGTGATTTTTGTAAGTTAACAGATGACAAACATTTAAAAAAAAACACAAGTCGGATGTTTTGATTTCAACTCCTAAATTCTGCATTCTCAGCCTTAGTAAAACTCACCCATTTTTCTTGAAATAATCTTCCACACTCCTTCTGCTGTCAAATTAGTCAAATAAAGCTACTTCCAAATTAAAAATCCTGAACCTACCGCTTACCACGCAACTTCATGCAGCTTTATAGGGTTGTGAAAAAAACTGCTTTATAGGGTTGTGAAGATTAAAGATTGAGAGCCCAGTTGCTACCACCATCTTTTCTGCAACATGGGAGCTGCCAGTGCCTACTAGGGGAATGAAGCCTTTGGAAGCAGATGGAGGATCCTGGGCCTAATTGGAAAGGGCAAGAATATCCCCCCTTGCCAAGGAGCTAGCAGATACGCTGCAGTTTTGCTAAGTAGTTCAAGGTTAAGGTTTCTGCACTTGTTACTGAAATTAGTCTTTTCAGTTATTTTGGATAAACAACAAATTCTGGCAAAGGACAAACTGAGGTCAAATGACGCACTGCGTTGGGCAAATGTGCTGCACAAGACCTCCTTCAAGCAGGGGGTTTACTTTGAAGACGAAGGCAACTCTCAGCCATGGTATTTCCATTACCTCGCAGGCTTGTGAAAGTTGGATACTCAGTAAGACCCAAAAAGAACCAAAGCTGGTGAAGTATCATGGACTGCCAAAAGAAACAAATCTGTTTTGGAAGATGCCAGCATGCTCCTTAGAGGCAAGGATGGCAAGAGTTCGCCTCAGGTACGTTAGACATGTTGTCAGGCCAGTCCCTAGAGGAGGACATCATGTTGGTAAAGGGGTTAGACCTTTGACACAATGCAACCGAGTGGCTGCAGCAATGGGCTCAATACAAAAACTGGGATGATGGCACAGAACAGGCAGTCTTTCGTTCCATTGTCCTTCGGTGCCGAGTCTGAACTGATTTGAGGCACCTAACAAGCTTCAGAACATTATCGACAATGCAAACCTACTAGGTTGTCTGAAAAAGCATGATCATCAAGTAGGGGCTTTTTAATTACACATCACATTTTTAGTGTAAAGTATGCAATCTAAACCTAACAGGTACTAGTACTCTCTCAAAGATTGTTTTTTGTTTCCTTTATCACAACTGTCATTATCTGTCAACTTTTATTGTAGTGTGGTCCTCACACCAGCAGGAGCAGCATCTCGGAACTTGTTAAGACATGACGGTACCTGTGCCCTCCACACTCACTGTCCTGCAATCTGTGGGCCAACAATCTGTTTAAGCAAAGCCTCCAGGGAACGCATCATCTTTCCACAGGAAAGCGGAAGGTTCTTAGCTCGACCCTAGGAGCCCCCTGAAGTTAAATTCCAATATGCATTTCTCTGGGAGAAAACTTACAGTGTCCAACTCAGAATGGGACATTAATCTAGAAAAGGTTTGGTACCACAGCTTTCAGGTCATCAAATTGATCAAAATTTACTTCTGCAAATATACAAGTCAAAATTTTCTCCAAGCCCTTTAATAAGCACTGAAACAGCTGAGACATAAGCAGTAATCAAAAGCTGCATTTTTTTTTTGTTACAGGAAAACTTTTGTTATGATATACCAATTTTCTCAAGACCTCTTCTGAAATACATTTCATTAACACTCTGGTCCATAGGCTGCTTCAATGACTTCACCAAGGCATGTAAGCAGGGAGGTTGTAAAACAGGCCTTTCTTAGGGATAAAAGAATCCAGTACTTCCGATTCCTGTACAAGGTTTTACTCAACTGGACTTAAATTCTAGTTGACCTGCGAATAGCACTGCCGCCATTAGGAAAGCCTGTCAAGTGTTTCGTACCAAGTACAACACACAGAACCAGACAGAATTGGATCTTTGCCCAGTTGAGTGTGTCAATATGGACTAAAATAAATGTTCTCTTTCCAATGGTTTTCTACCCACGTGCAATACAAGCACCCCAGAATACTATTACTTTTGTCTTGGGTTGTTTCTTACCCACCTAGCGAAGACCATTTGGCTAACATTATCACACCAATACCTGAATTAACTGCTACTGCAAGCCTTTAGATGGAAAAATAAGTATTCTGCAACCGTATTTCTGGAGAGCTAAAACACATATTACCCAACACAGCTAGCTTTCAAAACTGACAGCACAGCTGTCAAGTAAGATGGAGTTATCAGGTCCTTTTTCAAAAGGTCCAAGACAAGTGATACATAGTTTATTATATTTTTAGTAATTGGGATCTAATACAGACTGTATATACTCATGTAAAAGCAGTTTCTGAGCACATTTTAATGCAGTTTTTGTGGTAAAATTAGGTACCTCACCTGATATTCTTATACTCAAGTATATACAATGTATCATTCACACAGTGCAGTTCTAAAGACCAAATGTTAAAGTCTTCCTACTCTACCAAAATCTAAGTTGACTCATTCCTTTACTGGGTCCTTAAAGTTTTCCTGAGGGGCCCATTCTCCGGACAAGCTGTTTGTCCATTACTCTTTTTCTTCCCTCTCTCATCTCTATCTATACCCAGGCTACTAAAAGATAGAAGTGTTTCTTAGATGCATGAGCAAGCATTAACCAGTCACCAATACACTGAGCTGACCATCCTATATTTACACTGGTCATTCTTTCCAAAAAGCAGTTTAAGGGTTAAAGCCTAGAAGGTACCTGAATCCTTATTCAGTCACCTATCCTGATGGTCTAATTTTATAAGTGAAAATACATACCCAAAAAAGCAGCTCACTGCCAAGTTGATGCCAACTCAGAGCAACCCTAAAGGGCAATATAGAATTGTCCCTTCAAGTTTTCATGTCTCTAGCTCTTTTGGGGAGTAGAAAGCCCATCTTTCCCTCAAGGAGTGGCTTCGAACTGCTAACCTTGCAGTTAGCAGCCCAATGCATAAACCACTATGTGACCAGGGCTCTTCATAAGTGAGATGTAACATGGCTTGTCTAAGGCTGTGGGATATTAAGAGGCAAAAGCTAGAACTATATTCCAAACACTACCACAACCACTCATCCATACACACAAATAAAAACTCCAGACTAATAAAGTCTGAGTAAGCTGAAATAAAAAGCAAAGCGCACATGCAAAATCTACGGAGTCTCTCCAGCTTTTTAGAGAACAAAGGCAAAATGTACATTGAGAAATGCTGCTTGGTTCAGATGTTACCATGTACCAAGGATCCTTATTCCCAGTTCTGAAAGTAACCTGTGTCTGGTTATACTTGTCAACATTTGAAAATGAGATTTGACCAACTTTGTTATGTTCAAATCTACAGCCACAAGATTACACGTAACTCAGCATTCACCAAGAGAAAAAAGCCAAACATTATGTAAGATTAGGGAGGTACAGTCAAGATAAAAAGCCGAGAGAGGGACAGGAGGAAGGGGAAAAAAAAAAGAAGAGGAGGAACTGATACCAAGGGCTCAATAGAAAGCAAATGTCTAGAAAAGAAGAATGGTAACATATGTATAAATATGCTTGATATAACTGATATATGGATTGTTATGAGTTGCCGAGTCCCCAATAAAACGATCTTTTAATAATAATAATCATCATCATCATCCAAGGGACATTTTCAAAGAAGCAGATTATCCCAATTACATTAAAAGCTAAGTTGCAAATTAATAAACAGAAGCAGAACTATAGATTTCAGTGAAAACTGACGTGATAACTAAACCACTTTAAGGATCAATTTAGAAATACTAAGGCAGACAATGAAAAATGGAGAATACAAAAAAATGCAAGACCTACTGATCCAAAAACAAACACTTCACAAAAGTAACTGGGTTTGAAAATGCTGAACCAAAGCAAACCAAACTCACTGCCATTAAATAAATTCTGACTCACAGAGATGTCAAAGGACAAGGGAGAACTAGCTCTGGGGGTTTCCAAAGCTGTGCATCTTTCACAGAAGTAGAACGTCTCCTCCTACAGGACCATATACGGTAAATTAGAAGCTGAAAAGGATACCTAGAGATCACTGGCCCAATTCCCTAATTTCATAAAGAGAATTGACATGAGCTGGTGAAGTTCACTCTGCTACATAAAGGTTGTATACAGATCTAATTCCCAGTACTATTTTCAACTAGCTATGTTTAAAACACAGGAAGGTAAGTAACCAGAGCCTAGTAAACCCAATGACGTAGACAAAACATCTCAAGATTAATACACAGGGTGGAGGTTACTACAGTACAGCAGCACACTTCACCTAGTTGTGTAAGGGATTAACTGGAAAATATTCTCAATTTTAATGCTTAGTTTGAATAAACACAATTTTTTCACCCAGACTCTGATAAGTATGTCATAAAATTCAGTAGCTTGAAAAATATATTTTCACATTATCTTTCAAAACGTGAACATTGGCTATTTGTAACATGGGTAATGTTAAATGCAAACTTTATGGGTTTTAAGAATAAACAAAATCACTATTTTGGCAACTCATGATGTATTTATAAAATGAAAAGCTCTCTATCAAAATACACTCTTCATTGGGAAAAAATAAATAAGACAAATCAATCTATACAACGTAAAAATTAACTTCATTATATTTCGGTATAGCACATAGTCACAACAAGCATCTATTTGTCCTTATATCCCAAAAGCTGCTTATTTTCCAACTTCAGAATTTTAAATGTAACTTTAATTAGTATTTTATTGTTGACATTTGTTCTTCATTCCACGTCATCTTCAGCCAAGCTCTGGGCACTTACAATTCTCTAAAGGGGGGAAAAAAAAAGAAATTCCGTTTCTCAAAATATAAGGGCTTAACTAATAATCAGGATTCTAGGTTCAGCATAAAATGTTCTTTGCATCATATGTATCATATCTGGTTTATATTTACTATATATGTATATTTCACAAATAATGCACCCACTTAAGTAACAGGTAGCACAGCACACCTAGAAAAATAGCGTGCATATAGGAGCAGTGTTTGCAAGGGTGGTAAAAAACCCTCTAACACGTGTTATTTGAATAAAAACATGGTACTCGTTCTGACATTTCAACATTTAACATTTAAACACTGTTATCACCTAAGACATATTTAATTTTACTGTTCAATTCTATCTCAAAATCCCAGTTAATAAAGAAGGCATAAACTGTACATTATGCTACATGTTAATCAATTTTGCGAATTGAAAAACAAAAAATTAAGATCTTTTTTCACTCCCAAAAAAAACAATGACTACTGATGGTGCTTAAATCATTGTTCAGTGCTCATTTTTAGCCTGGAAATGCCTCAGTTGTCATACAGGGAAATTTCTATAGTATTACAGATGAATCTGACGGACCGAAAACCACACAGGCTAAACAAAAAGGACTGAGCCCCAAGTCCTTGCTCTCCAACTTTTCCCCTCAAATCTTTGGGGTTTCTATTTTATTTCTGGTCATTTTCTAATTTATTTATGTAAATACAGGTTTGAAGAATTAACCTGCCAACTATTAAACACAAAGCTCTACAAAAATTATCCACCATCACCTTACTGATAATTGTATCCACTTAAGAAATAAACCCCAGGGAGAGGAATTATTTGGGCTCCATATAAAGAATTCAAAATGTACAGAATGCATTTTGAAACTCAAATTATCAATAATCCGATATAAGTGGTTACTTTACACTACTCAACAGGGATTTGGAGATGTAGTCTAATTAGCTCCAAGCCCATCATAGCCGCAGAAGCAGTTAAGTCGACGTTCCTAATGGCATAAATTCTAGGCTATGCCATCGTGACCCCTCGGTTCTCTGGCAGGCCACCTAACAGGATGTGTGTCACAAAAGGGTAGGGAGGAAGAGCTGGCTTTAAAGAGGAGCTTAGAGTGGTCTGTAATTTGGTACGTAGTACACTAACAACTAAGGCTTAACACTACCATGCATAATTCCTGACTTGACTCAAAGGTATAATTCCCAACTCTTAAGCCCAGGCATTTAGATGTTCTGCTAGTAATAAAGAGATCTGAAATCGTTTCTCAGATTCTACAGAGCTTTAGTTCATATTTCCATTTACCTGACTAATTGTTGGGAGCTTAGTCAGCAGCATCTGGAAAACGGGTGGCGGAAGAGTTTGCTGCAACACCTGTAGTAACTGCTGGGGCTGCCCACACACAGCAATTGCATTTGTCAGATGGTCCACACCCTTCTCGTAATCACCTGCAAGAAGAGAATTAACTACATACCTCAGAAGCCTTTCCTTTGACCAAATAATCAACTCTCAAGTTTTCATTACAACCCCAACTGACAATGATGAAAAGCACCATAAAAGTAAAATTGGAAATAATCCACATCAACGTAACTAGCTATTACGCAGCCATTACAGCGTTGGGCGATTAATAACAAGGTTGGCAGTTCAAACACACCAGCTGCCCTGAAGAAGATGGAACTGCTTCCATAAGAACTCCATCTCAGAAACCCAATACGGGATGTTGTAAGTCACAGTAGACCCAATGACAATGAGTTTGATTATTTTTTTTCACGTAGCTATTAATAAGAATGACTCCAATCATATGTACTGATAGATACTGAGGTGTAAAAGTGTTTGTATTATTAATATCTCTCAAATGTTACATAAGAAACTGCTAACAATGGAATACATAGTTCTTCAAAAGAACCGAACACTGGGGACTGAGGTAGAAAGGAAGCCGAAATTCACTTTAAACAAAAACCTTTTTGTACTTTTGTTAACACATATAATTATATTTAAAAAATTTAAGTGGTGCTAATAGAAAAAATTATACTAGATGTGACAAGGAAGAAGCAAGCAAACAAAACTTTACACTAAATGTAGTACACTAACAACTAAGACTTAACACTACCATACATATTTCCTGACTTGACTCAAAGGTACAATTATCAACTCTTATACCCAGTCATTTAGATGTCTTGCTATTAATAAAATTTTAAAAAATAATTTCTAGGATTCTACAGAGCTTTAGTTCACATTTTCAAAAGATCTGCCCCACCCCCACCATCTATAAGCTTACTACAGCAGACACATTCCATGCACGCGTATACACACACACACACACCCCATTTTATTGGGACATAGTCCACACATCATACAATAGTTCAGCCATATCACGAAGTGCTGTACAATCACTACTACTAGCAGTTTTAAAACAGTTTCTTCCTTTCTGTACTCTTTTTATTAGGTCCCACATTACTTTCGAAAGAAAAATACATTGCTTAAGATTTCGTTTCACGCTCATCACCACCAGTTGCCTGATGAGTTAATTCCAACTCATGGGGCCCGATGTACGTCAGAGTAGAACTACGCTTCACAGGGTTTTCAATAGCTGACTTTTTTATTAAGTATCGACACCATGTTATTTTAAGCCAAATTCCGTACAACTGTCCTAGACTCTTGTGTTAATTAACTAGCTTTAATGTATGTACCCTTCTGCAAGAAATGACTAAACTAAACCACTGCCATCCATCAAGTCCATTCTGATGACTGCTGACACTGTAATGGTTTCTCCTGAAATGTGGCTGGTGACTTCGTGGTTATAGCAAGCCAGGGTATAAGTTGATGGAAATCTTTTTAATGTGTTCTTTTGAAAAAAAAAAAAAAAAGATAAAATTTTACTATTTAATGAAGAAATCAAACAGAAGACAATTATCCCAACATCGCTCACATTTCTGTATTTCAGCCACACAGTCATCACGTCTTTGTGCCAGGTATCTTTTAAAGAATATCTGTACATTGGATCAGGTTGGACTAGAACATCTTCTAGAGCAGTGGTTCTCAACCTCCTAGCGCCACGAGCCTTTAATAATGTTCCTGTTGTGGTGACCCCAACCATAAAATGATTTTCGTTGCTACGTCATCAACAGTAATTTGGCTACTGTTATGAATCAAGCGATCCCTGTGAAAGCGTCCTTCAATCCCCAAAGGGGTCGCAACCCACAGGTTGAGAACCGCTGTTCTACAGCAAAGGGCAAGGGTATGTATTGCTCGGTGTGATATAGTCAGACTCCCTAAATTCAGGCTACCTCTCTAGTAATGCCACCCACTGCATGTACACATCACCTAAGGAAATTGGGGTTTGACGAACCAGTATACATGCTGATATCCTGATCACTGCCAATTGCTGTGACAATTCTACGCCCCAACTAATTCCTACAAAATCACTAGAAAGTGTTCGTCTCTAATGCAGAAGCATGCCTTCTGTCAGCATTCATAACCCTTCATAGCTATTGACACTCTGAAGGTAATTTTAATAAGTGTTAAACTTGGCTAAAGGTTTCTCATTATATCACATGCTTATGCATATCCATGTTTTGCATGTGAAGACATTGAGGCTTAGGATAATTAATAAATTTTCTTTAAGTTATTAAGGCCAGGGCTCCCTAATTCCAAAGGTCCTGCTTATATTATTAAATTTCTTCTTTAATCCAACTTCTCTTCATAGGTAGTATAGGCAAATTTCTTAAAGAGTATGGAGAGGAATTGAGCCATTTGCAACTCTTTAGATGAAAATGACAAATTCTAGTTACAAGAAAATATTTCTCGGGAAAGGAGAAGCACAATATAAAATAAAGCTGTCCCCATATATTACTGCTCTGATAAATCTTTAAACCTTAAATCAAAAATAACTCGCTAAAATCTTCCTAAATGAGTCAATAGTTTACCTTAACTAGTAAAAAACTATTTGCTTGATAATTTTGCTCGTTAGAAGCAAAATTTGCATTTAAATCAACAAAAGCATCCTGGAAAATTAAATAGGAGCCTGAAGGGGCAAAAGTTTACATTCGTGGTGAGGAAACCGCGGGTGAAAATGATTGCACAATGAAGGAATACTGGAAGAAACGGCTGATGTTTGATATGCATATGCCTGACAAAAGAGAAAGGCTGGTTCTTAAATGTCCCACTATGCATCAGTAGCTCGGCCCTGTAAAAATTCTAGCAATTGTAAACAGGGAGGAAAAACAGCTTAATACTGACTTTTCATTTTTATTAATAAGAGCAACTACGTCAAACAGATTTTTGATGTAAAAGCTAATTTACACCAAAAATATTTATCAATATATGAAGAATCTTAATTTACTGAGTTTAGTTTTCAGATTTCTCAATTAATTTGATAAAAGAAATTTAATTTTATAATAGAAAAATGTTTTAAAGTCTTAACACTCACTGATAATACAATGAGACAAAAACTTAGTTAAAAGGAAAAACTGACTCAAAAAACTGGTTGGCCTCTGCTCATACCCTCCCTCAATACAAGAACACTTTGCTTTAACAAATTGGCATTCTCTGATGCTCACCCCTCCCGGCACATCACTGAAGACAAAATGGGTACATGAGCAAATGTGGTAAAGAAGGTGGATGGTGCCCGGCTATTAAAAGATACAGGGCGCAGTAAAGCACCGATGAAACACACAATATTTCTCCGATTCCTTGAGGCTTCTTCACCCCCCCGCCCCACTATCATGACCCCAGTGCTGCTCCTCATTTCAGACTAGACCGGAGCATGTACATAGGTGCAGACAAGAGTACACACACACAGAGTTCATGACACATGTTATCTAAGAACAGGAATGGGAACAGCGATACCAGAAGGGTAGGGGAAAGGTATGGAGAAGAGGGGAAGAAGGGGGGACCGATCACAAGGATCAACACATAACCACACACCACCTCCAGAGAAAAGAACAACAGAAACCATGGGGGAAGGGAGCCTGTGGTCATTATGAGATAAGAAAATAATAATAATTTATAATTTATCAAGGGGTTATGAGGCTGAGGAAGAGAAGAGAGGAGCTGATACCAAGGGCTCAAATAGAAAATGTTTTGGAAATGATGACGGCAGCATAAGTACAAATGTACTTGTTTAATCGATGCATGGATTGTTCTAAGAGCTGTAAAAGCCCCCAATAAAATGACTTATTAAAATTTTAAAAAATAACTGGTTGGGTCTAAAACCAGTTGTAACAAGCTCACCAAGAATTTTGATTAGACAAATTAATCTTTTCTGGGACTTTCATTAAAACAAAATTGATTTTTAAGTACCTTTAAGATCTAGTATTTCATGCAAAATATAAGTTTGATAAATGTTAATCATTCCTCCCTATATAGAAAACATTGTGATTAGATGGAGGTTGAAGCAGGATATTCCTTATATTCCCTCCATTACTATTTGCACATTATAATGTAACTATAAGATGCAATGGTAAAGGGTTAAACGCACAGTTGCTGCCCAACATCTTGGTTCAAACACACCCAACTGAGCTTTAGCTTCTAAACTAGAGGCTTTAATGAAGCCGTTTTAATGATTACTTGTACATTAGGTGAGGCTAAAAATCAAAATATATTGTAGTCTTAGTAGCTCGTCTACTAATTAATAAGTTATTTCTAGAACCAATCTTAAAATGATCCACGTAATTTAAATGTCTAAATATCTGTCATGATTTATAATAATTTAAAAATAAGCAAACTACATAAGAAATCCCACTTATAAAAATTAGACATTAGTGTGAAAAGTCTAGTTCTTTCTTTTTTTTGACTATTACCTTGAGCTAGTAACTCTTCACCAAGCTGAATCTCTTCAAGGAAGAATTTCTGAACAGCTTCAGCATCTTTAAGATCTGGTAACTGTTTGGAAACAGGTTATTTTGTAATCAGAAATACAATGTTTGGAAATGATACCAAAATTAGGTCACGGAAAAGAACCAATACACAGAAAATCATGACAACCCTCCCCCCTGCCAAATTATTTATCTCGTTCTGAAACACTGATAAAAAAATTTTACCACTCAATAATTTTGGAAGGCTTAACATTTAGTGTCTACATTCAAATGAATGCAAGTGGGAGGGGAAGAGTTTTTATCAGTCATTTGATGACTATGCCAGTTATATGGCTTGCCTCTTGAAATATCTAATAAAAAGGTTATTTTTATTTAAAACATTAGCCTGTTATTAATGTAAATTTTTGTTCCTTGAGCTACAGGATATAAGTAAAAAAAATCTTTTCCAGAAATGGAAGCATCTTTCAATGGCCATCCAGTATACAGCACGAATTTGATTATGTTCTTAAATCTAAAAATGCTGTCTTTTAAGAATGAGTTACTGAAAACATAATGAACATGTTAGATTTCAGAAAGGTAATATAGTCATATTAGGACAAAGTGTTTCATTCCTTTTTCTAGTTCAGTATTACCATGTCCTCTCAGCTGTGTGGATTACTCCACTGCATCAAGATAACCAGTATTTACTGATTTAATATTTTTGCCCAATTTCCACTTAAAAGAACCACTACTTATATACCATTTGCCACTATTTGTATAAAGCCAGAACAAAAATAATGTGTACAGATGTATTTGTGTGTTTACATGTAGCAGATTTCTGGAGCAACACTGAATCATGAGATTGAATCACCTATTCAGACTATCAATGAACTAAGCAAAACTACCTACCACTGATCCAGCAGCTAGGAATCCAGAAAACAGAACTTATTTTTAAAAGGGGGAAAGCTGTATGTACAACAATATTTACTTACACATGCCACAAATCATTTATGAAGTGGATAAACCCTATGTAGTCATTAAAAATAATGACCACAGGATCTATGAAAAAATTTCTGTTTCACCTCCCTGCTGGCGAACCACTCTCAATCTGTGCCAGCCTTGGGATGCTTCCACTGCCATTTGATCCACAAGCCCTTTCGCCCACTGGCTTATGGTCTTCCTGCTTTTTTGCATCAAATATTGTGGCTGTATGAGTCTGCCTAGGGATTTACGGGACTTATGGATCTGATCTGGACTGGGCTGGGATGTTTTTCTGATATACAATTACTTCTTGCTATAAAGCTCTTTCTTACACGAGTGCCACTGAATTTGTTTCTCACCATCATCTGCTTCTCAAAAACTGCTAGTATGCACTGTACAAGCTGTCTAGTGTAGCCAACAAAGGGGAACTAGTCAAGGATCAGATACTTAAACTCAGACCATTATGCCTAAAGATTACATTTTAAAATAATTATTATCAACTAGCTTTCTCAAAAATGCATGTATAAAGCATACTTTAAATTAATAGTTCTATAAAAGATATATATATTTCTTAAAAGACTATTACCTTGGAAAGCCCAGCTCTCTCCTTGGCAAGCTTCTGTTTCTTTCTTCCTGTAAGAAATACACCGTATTTTAATGTTACCATTTTTAAAATGGAAGGAGAACTGAGAAAAGCTTAAGTGCTGCAGCGGTCATTCCTTCTACCTACAGGTGGCTACCTGTTGCAATCTTTGGTGCCCTAGCAATTTGTCAGGACCCCAATCTAGGACACTTGTGGCAGGAGGCTTTCTCCTCTCCCCTGGCACACCAAGATCAGCAAATTAGTGGATGGAGGCAGCTTGGACACCTGGGTCTCTGAGTAATTACAACAAGGAGATCAAGCATAAGATGTCTAGCCTTTATCAGCAATTAAGCTACTGCTGCTGTGTTTTATTTCTAAAACAAAAGATTCTATCATTACTTAATGTTGAAAACTATCTGATGTTCAATGAACACTCAGAATGTTTTCACAAAATAAACTGTTTATGGATTTGCGTCAGGTGGGGAGTACAGGTGATAGTTCTAAGAAACACACTTGTAAAGTTTTAATTCAACTTAATTATCAATTTTTAAAAAAGCAAAACCCACAGCCACAGAGTACATTACAAGACTATAAATCTTTATGGAGCAGAGAACCTAGTATCTTTTCCTTGGATTTAACAACCCTGGTGTAACCCATAGCACCACCAGAGTTGCTTATCAGTCTTCAATTCAAACCACCAGATAAGAGAAAACTGAACAGGCTTTGAACTGTTAGCTATCTGAAGACTGCATGGGAAAGGTGTTGACAGTACGAACAAGGGCTATCCCAGCTCTTCAACTTCCAGTAGTGTGACCTTAGACAAGTTACAGGAACCTGCTTGTTGAATTCTTCTATGTAAAACTGGTCTTAAAATAATACTTAAAAAAATGATACTAAAATCCCCAGGGCGATGAAAAAATTTTTGAAACTGGATATGGTTGCACAACATTGTGAATGTAATTAATGCCAATAAATCTTATGTACATTTAAAACATTAGAATGGATTTTGAGCTCACATTTAATCACACCCTTAATAAGCTAAGAAAAATTAGCTTTGATGCGGACCTCTTGATACTTGTCCTCACGAAGAGATCACTGATGCTATGAGGATTATAGCAAGATGTGAAGACATCACATGGCACCTGTCTATCAGAAAGAACAGCTTCTGGCATCGTAAAATAAGCAGCCATCTAAGTGAGGGGTCAGCTAAGTCCACACAGAAGCAGCACACCAGTCTGTGTGATCCAAGGACTATAAGTAATAAAATCCAATACAGGCGCAGGGAATTGTATTAGTGCTTAAATTCTGAGCACTTGGTTTACAGAAAGCTATGGGTAACAATCAAAGTCCAAAATCCATTTACAAGGTCCCTCTCCAACTGGATTAAGCTTGAGAAGAACCCCTTTTGACCATTGAGCAAGAATGTGAGGGGACTGAATTTATGCAGATATAACTAGGTTAAAAGTAACACCTTATCATTTGTTTTCCCTTTTGACCCATTTAAAATTTGTTCTAGTTTTTATTGTAATTTGCTTTCTTTGCAAATGACTTTTTGGTCTTGTTTTTGCCTTTTTGCTTTTCTTTTTATACCAGAATAGGTTCATCATAAAAATAGTAACTAGACCCCCTAATAAAATGATTTTTAAAAAGTAACCAAATCAATACTTTCTTAGGGATATGACAGGGAGGTTGGGTGAAAAGGGGAGCCAATAATGAGTATAAGAATGAAGAAAATATTCTATATGAATTACATGTCAATAACTTTTTTAAAAGATTAAAAAATAGCAAATGCAACATTATATCTTAATAAAAAAGTTAACTAAAAATAATACCTACACTTCACAGTACTGTTGTGAGAACTGTATAAATTGAGTTAATATAAAGTATTTTGATATGAGCTTTTGTTTTCCTGCCTTTAGCTTGCTTTCGTGTTTGCTGGTTGATTTCTTACTTGTTGGTGTAGTTGATCCTATGGGGTTTTGATAGTCATAATAAGACCACTAAAGTAAACTTGAGTCATGCATGGATTCTGGGCTCCACTTTACTCTAGCCCCAATCCAAAAATACTTGTTCTGTTAACATGACCCTGCTTGATGTTCACCTTCATGAAATGATCACTAAAGGGTGCTAAAGCAAAGTGTGGTGAAGAAAAGTAGATGGTGCCCAGCTCTGAATCAGAATAGTGTCTGAGCTCTTAAATACTTGTAGTCAAACAAGCAGCCATCTAAGTGAGGAGTCAAGGAAATCCACATGGAAGAAGCACACCAGCTTGTGTGATCCAAAGATAACAAAACTCATACGAAAAAGGGAAAAGTATTTGTGTTTAAATTACAAACACCTAGTTTGTAGAAGGCTATGGAAGGCAGTGGGAGTCCAAACCCCAAATTATCCAGTCAGATTAAGCCATTAGCAGATCATCTCTAGCCACAGGCAAGGGTTTGGAACAGTTTTACTATTAGATACAGATCACTGTAATCTTGATTATGCTCAATCAAAGTTGATACTTGGTCAGTTGACCTCCCTCATGACCTAACCTGAAACTGTTCTTGTACAAGTATTTCTTCTTTGTTGATGACAATTTTCCCCTGGCTTTTAAAATATTGATGGCAGTCTTTTCATTCTTGCTCATTATTTGTATTTTTATGTTTATATTATTTTTTCCTTCACCACTTTTTGGGGTTCTTTTAAAAATTCTTTGTTGAATTTTCCAGCTCATGAAGTACCAGGGTAGATTTGTATACAGATAATAACTGATACAAGGGTTTATCGGAGATTTGGGGTGGGAAGTGGGACACAGAAAGGGTGAGGGAATTTCAGGAGCAAAGAATGGATACGGGAAGATGGAGGGAGCACTAGAACTGATTATGATTACACAACTCACTTTAAAAGCGATTAAATCACGGAATAAAAAAGGAATGTCCTAAAATTGTAGGAAAGATTGTACAATTCTTGATATGATTGAACTATTGACTTCTATGATATGTGGATTATGTGCCAATAATACTTAGATTTGGGATCACAGTCAAAGGGGACAGCAAGGTCAGTTAGTCCACAAAAACCAAAGTTCTACATCTTAACATTGCAGAGTAGCAAATGGGGTCTTAAAGGCTTGCAAAAAACCATGTAAGGTGCAAATACCAGTCTTTCACAGTCAGAAGAGGCGTAAAAAAAATTAAAGGCATGGAAGCAACTAGCCAAAAGGACTAATAGACCACAGGAACCCAGTCCCCAGACTAGATGAAGACAGGCTATCACTACTAACCCTTCTTAAAGAGGGTCCTAGGCAGACTCCTGGGATAAGAATATGAAACAAAATTCAAGCCAATAAAAGACCAGGCCTACTAGTATGATAGTGGCTGGGGAACCCCTGACACTATACCTCTGAGTCAAGCTTCAGGCCTGCAACTGAACTCCTCACTTGGCTCAATTATCAGCCAAAGTGATTAACACCAGGAAGGTATGCCCTCCTTAGGGTTTTACGAGATCAGAAGGGCAGCATTTGCTCCAGATCCAAGCTTAGACAGCAAAACTGAATACGAAAGGGGGATGAATGTAAACAGGAAACAAGAGGAGAGTTGTTATACTGTGTACTGCAATCAATGCCACAAAACATGTTTAAATTGTTGACTGAAAAAAAAAAATCAATCCACTCTTGTAAATGTTCACTTAAATTACACTAAAATTTTCTCTAAAAATCCAGCACATCTAAAGCACGACAAATTTGTAAAATAAAACCTCAGAATTCCATTGACTAAGACAGAATTTAAGGAAAATGGCAAGGATCATCATAAATCACAAGAGGTTTGTGTTTTATTTTAATAAGGCAAGTGTGTTGCTGAACACACGACTAATACACACAGCACTGAAACTTTATCCCTTAGGTACTTTTTACATTCCCAGAAAAAAT
Organism: Tenrec ecaudatus; assembly: GCF_050624435.1. Classification (NCBI taxonomy): domain Eukaryota; kingdom Metazoa; phylum Chordata; class Mammalia; order Afrosoricida; family Tenrecidae; genus Tenrec; species Tenrec ecaudatus. The sequence continues at coordinate 266,356,028 of NC_134530.1, read as the reverse complement.
TAAATTTTTGTTTTAGTTTCTTAGGCAATTAACTTGTTACATTACTATTTTCAGATCTAACTTATTCTTTATATGTAAGATACCATATCTGAAAATTGTATATTCAACAATTACAGGCTTCCTCCATTAGAGTACTTGCTAATGAAGATATTGAAGCCTTCGATATCAATGACAACTTAATGAGAGCTGACTGACTGTTCCGTGGCAAAGGACAATATGCTTGGTAAAACAGAGACAAAAAAAGCAAGACCATCAACAAGACAGACTGACTGAGTGGCTGCAATGATGGACTTGACCATGAGAACAATTGTACAGATGGTATAGGACCAGGCATTTGTTTCATTCTGCTGTACTGTAGGCAGTGTTTCACGCTGGAGGGTTGCTATGAGTCAGCCCTGTCTGAAGGCACTACCAACCACAAAAACAAGCTCTGTGAAAAGGAACAGATGGTTACAGTCTGAAAAACAAGTAAGTTACAGATGCAATGAGTAAAATCAAGTCTACTTTTATTATTTGCTAGATATCAATCACAAGGGTATGAATAGGCATAATTCACACTGTAAATACTGCAAATACACATAATTTAAAAGAATTTAAAGATAGTTCTTCTAAGCATGGTGCTTAATGTTTTTAAGTGATTTAACACCTTATAGGATACTTTTAATAAAACATTTGTAGGAGCCACTCTAAGTTAGAGGTTAAATTTTCATTTCATTTAATGCATTAACTAAATTTCATTAAAAAATTTTTTTAATATGCTTTTTGAGATCTTCCTAATGTAATCATCTAAGGAGTTCTAGTGGCACAGTGTTTAAGCACTCAGCCACAAGACAAAAAAGGTTGGTAGTTTAAACAAACCATCAGCTTCCATAAAGATTTACAGCCTTAGAAACTTTAGGCAGCATTGTGCCATTCTGTTAGGGTCACCATGAGAAAGAATTGGCTTGACAATGGGTTTAGGAAATTTTCCTTCAAAGTGGCTATATGTTCTTGCTAATGAATATACATTTATAAATTTAAAATCTCATGTCAATCCTATAACTTATTTTTCTTTAAAAAATACATCTGATTGATTTGAGAAACTGCCCTTGAAGTAAGGAACTAAGGTGGCAAAGTAGTTACTCGTGATAATCACAAAGTCAGGCGCTCTCAAGTGCCAACCCCCAAGAACACAAATTCACTGCTCTGGAGTTAATGCTGACTCAAAGGTAGCCCAAAGTGGGTTTCCGATCTTGTAATTTTTAACAGGAGTAGAAAGCCCAGTCTTCCTCCCATAGAGCTGCTGCTGGTGGTTTCAAACTGCCAGGCCAATGTACTTACTCCACAATTAGGGCTCCTTATTCTTTAAAAGAAGAAAACTAAAGCTTAAAGAGGTACAATCATTGGCCTACTCAGCTTGATTAAGTGTTAGCACTTAACTACTTATATTCTGGTTACATTTAAAGCTTAGGAACGAATTATGTACTAAAACAATTATGAAAATAACATTTCTCAATTAGTCAAAAATGTTAACAAATCTTTTATGATTTCTTCAACCAAATAAGCTTTCTCGGGATTTTAAATTATAATTGTTTCCAAAGGTTAACCATGCCTTTATAGAGCTCTACATACAGCCCCAGTCAAACTAAAGGGGGCAGGGCGCCTGATCTAAATTTCACTCACTCACTGACACGAGTCAATCACAACTCATCATCGTGACCCTATTGGTCAGGGTAGAACTAACTGCCTATGTAGGTTTCCAAGAAATCCTCGTCTTTCTCCTTCTGAGTGTCTGGTGGTTTCAAATCGTTAATCCTGTGGTTAGTAGTCCAACTTGTAACCCATTATGCCAACAGGGGTCTTGGTAAAATTCCAGCAGTTAATATTTATAACTGGCTTATTCTACCAATAACTACGGAGGGGCACTCAAGCATCTTTCTTATATCCACAAAAACCCACAAGACATAGTAGTACTGCCTAATTTACAGCTAGGAGAAATAAAATTCAAAAAGCGCAAGAAAATGTTAATCAATGGTCAGTATAGGCCTGGAAAAGAAGGGTTTGAACCTAAAACAATATTCTCTCCATTATATTAATCCTACATACAATCATTTATCTCCACCCCCGTTCTTAAGAAGTGAAGTCACACTGCATAAGATCAACGTGGTTCACAAAGTTCTCTACCTGTCTAACCAAGCACTTAAAATGTTTTGTAGCTTAAACAATATTCAAAAAGGACAACTATCTGCGTATTTTCTAGGCTTTAGTAACTTACATGTCAATTTCTACTTCAGAAATTGATTTTGGCTCAGCAACTTAGTTGTCCTATATTACAAAAATGCTGATTATGGAAACTAATTTACTCTTTTGTATTGTTGCAAGATGTTTTCGAAATTCAAAAGCGGATCTCCGGGATTTGGGTGATACTATTTCGCTCTTGCACATCTAACCTTTCGTTTAAGATGTCGCAGGTATGAAATAAAGCTGAACCACATGAGAGGTCCAGCCCTTTGGACTCTCCTGCCACTTCTGTAGCATTCATTCATTATCTTGGAAGCAAGTACAAAGGAAGCTACCAAGGGGGTTTAAGAATGCTGCAATGTCGACCAATGGAGATCCCCTCATAGAGGGGTTTAGCAGAGGAGGTGGGTTAATTAGGGTGTGAGGTAGGATCGATGAAGAACACAGCTTTCTAAGTGGAGAGCAAATGCCTTGAGAATGATTGGGGCAGGGAATGTATGGATGTGCTTTATACAATTGATGTATGTATATGTATGGATTGTGGTAAGAGTTGTATGAGTCCCTAATAAAATGTAAAAGAAGAAAAGAGAAAAAAATGATTAGGGCAAAGACTGTACAGATGTGCTTTATACAATTGATGTATGTATATGTATGAACTGTGAAAAGAATTGTATGAGCCCCAGTAAATTGTTAAAAAAAAAAGAATGCTGCAATGATGCTCCACACTGGATTTGCACATTTAGACTCAGGCTAAAATGCGTACGATACAGAAAGTCAACTTTCTATTTTCTAATAGTTTTTTTTAAAAGGGCAACGGCTCGAGACCAAAAGTATACAAATTAACATTGCAAGCATGGACTGCGTTTACACAGCCAAAATGTTTAGAGGGTGAAAATTCTTCCCGCAAAATGGAGGAAACCGAAAACAGCACGCACTCGAGCCGGACAATTAGTGGGACTGGCGGAGGGGGCCGGCGCCAGCGCCTTCCAGGCCCCAGCCGGTGGCGCGAACGGTAGTTAGGCGCACGCCGAGGACACCCGGCCGAGCTTCACCAGGAGGAGGTGGGGCCCCTTCCCCGGTTAGTGCAGGGACAGAGGCCAGAAGGGGACGGTGTGAGGCCTAGGGCGAGGGGACCCACTCACGCTCTCGCAGCCTGTTCTTGAAATTGGGGTCACTCCGTCTCTTGCGGTCGAAGTAAATGCAGTACCCGATGAAAAGGGCCCCGCATACGCCGGCGGCGATGGCGCTGTTCCGCCCCACCATGTTTCTCCTTAGCTTGGGAGTGTTGCCTGCGGGGGAGTAGCGGGGAATAGGAGGCCTGAAGGAGCCGTGGAGCGGGGAAACCTTCGCTCAAACGGATCCAGCTCAAACCCTGCTCCCGGCCGGCGAGGGACAGCACAAGCCCCCACGTGCGCGTCACTTCCGGTTCCGCCGTCGCCCAAGGCCTTGTGAGGGACGCCGCAAGCCCCGCGCGCGTCACTTCCGGTTCCGCCGTCGTCTGAAGCCATGCCGAGGTCGTCCAGTGCAGTGCCTGAGGAGAGGGCGCCCGCTCTTCGTCTGCGCCTGTGCACCACCAAACTACCGGGTCCAGGAGCTGGCGCTTTAGGCACCTCAAGGTGGAGCCATCCTTTCTTGTCCGGATTCGGTAATTAATCGCGCACGTTTTTCCAGCCAGCTGAGTTTCCGGAAGGAGGCCTGCGTAACCTCAAGTCAGCAGAAGGCAAGCACCAGCTCCTCCGCGGTGGGAAGACGTGGCTTTCTACTCCCGTGGAGTCAATCTCAGAAACTCAATGGGGCGGTGCTAGTCTGTCCTATAGGGTCTCTGTGAGTCCTTACTGCAGTGAGTTTGAGTTTTGAGCTTTCGGAGAGGGCTGTGCCTTGTTTTCCTGATGGAAATTTGCCGTCGATAAACTCTTGATCTTGCTTTCAAGGCCAACCTGTGGTTGCTGTTTAAAGTACATTTGTTTTCAATGAACACCAACATTCAGTGATGTAATCTAAAATTCCCAAGAACGTTAAATGTAGCCTACTTTTATGAGAACAGGATAGAAAGTCATGCTGATTCACAGCTACCCTATCAGATAGGGTAGAATTGCCCCTGTGAGTTTCCGAGCCCAGTCTCTTTCCCTCAGAGAGGTTGGTGGCCTCAACTGCTGACCTTTCAGTTAAGAGCCCAAAGCTAACCACTGCACTACCAGGGCACTTTCTTGGTAGTCAGAGCCTTCCATAATTGCTTCTTGTTTTAGTTAGCTATTGCTGCTTAACAAGTGACGCCAGATACAGTGACTTAACACCACAAACACTTCCCTCACAACCTCCCATGGTCGGGAATTAAAGAGAGGCTTAGTTGGGCAGTCCTGCCTCTGCCCCATTCAGGTGATTACAGTCAGAATGATGACAGTGGCTGAAATAATCTAAAGGCTTGACTGCTTTTCTTAGTTGCTGTCAGTCACTTACCATTCATGGTTACTTCGTGTGCATGGAGCTGAACATAGGGTTTTCAGAGTTATTACAAGGTATTTTGAGATGTGTGTAAACCACATTTTGGCAGTTATGCACTTAAACCATTTATGCCATCCCAAACGAAAAACAAAGCCACTGCTGTCAACTCTGACCCACAGTGACCCTACAGTTTCTGAGACTAAATCTTTACTAAAGGACATTGACTTCTTTCTCCTGTGGAATGGCTTGTGGGTTCCAACTGCCAGTTGTGTAGTGAGTAGCCCAGCACTTAACCCAATCGATGTGCTAGGGCACACTGATGCCGCCCAAGAGTAAGGCACTCCAGAAAGGCTTGACTACAATTGCCACTAAGTTCAAGTCTATAGGCATCCTATAGGGCAGAGCAGAACTGTTGGCCTAGGTTTCCCAAAGTTAAAAGCTTTATATAAAACATCTTTCTTCCGTGGAGTAGCTTATCAACTTCAACCTCTTGCCTACCTTTAATCCAACATTGAACTCATTGTACCACCAGGGTTCCCTTAAGGCTTGATTGTTGTTAGCTGCTATCAAGCAACAAGCCTTCCCAAGGAAAAATATTTTTCAATATTGTGTTGAATTCTATTGGCTAGGATTTTGTTGAGATTTTTTGCATCTATGTCCATAAGGAATATTGGTCTATAGTTTTCACTTGGTAATGTCAGGGCTATACTTGCTTGATAAAATGAACATTGTAGTGTGTTTTCCTTTTTGGAATTCTGGAATAGATTGGATAGAATTGGTGTAAACTCTTCTCTGAATGCTTTAAGAATTTCCAGTAAAGTCATCTGATCCTGGACTTTCGGTTAGGAATTTTAAAAAGACCTGATCTATTTCTCCTTGTTAAGGCAGTGGTTCTCAACCTGTGGATCACAACCCCTTTGGGGATCGAACGACCCTTTCACAGAGATTGCCTAAGACCATCGGAAATCACATTTCCCCTGGTCTTAGGTACCGAGACAAGGATCTATCCGTTTCCAGGCAGGTCTGCCCACATGCAGATATGCCCACATAGGAGTACCCCATGTGAAGACTGTTAGCCATGCTGCACCATGCTTCAAGACAAAATTTCATTTGAATTTAAACATAAATATTTCACAATAAATACATACTATGCTTTATGTTCAATATGTAACAATGAAAATACATCCTGAATATCAGATATTTACGTGGTTCATAACAGTAGCAAAATTACAGTTATGAAATAGCAACGAAAAAAATTTTGTGGTTGGGGGGTCACCACAACATGACAAACTGTATCAAAGGGTTGCAGCATTAGGTTGAGAAGGACTGTCTTATTTGGTTGTGTATCTTTGTTGATTTTCTCTCAAGTTGTTCTGTCCTTAAAGTGGTGTATTAAAGTGTGGAAATTCCACCTGATCTGGTCCCACCACACCAAGGCATAACATTAAGGGCGTGGGACAGAACAAGGGAATACCAAAAACAGACTTTGGGGCCAGGGCTTGGTGCCCCAACAGACTTGAGTGGAAAACACTCCTAAAGGCCAACAAACAGTCCTTGAACTAACTACAAGCTTTTCTTTGTTGTTGTGTTTGTCATTGGCTTGTTTTATTTTGCTTGGTTTTGCGGTCTTGTTTTTGTGCATATTATTGTTGCCGCAGGTCTAAGATAGGTTGAATCAACAATCTGGAGAAAACAACGGACCGACAGTTCTGGGGGGACATGGGGGTGGGGGGTAGGGGGAAAGGTAGTGGTGTTAACAAACCCAGGGTCAAGAGAATAACAAGTTAACCAAATCAGTGGTGAGAATGGTATAGGAGGCCTGGTAGGGGGTGACCAAGGGTAATGTAACCGAGAAGAATTACTGAAACCCTAAGGTAGGCTGCACATGATAGTGGGACAAGAGCAAAATAAAAGGAAATACAGGAAAGAGCTAGGAGGTAAAGGGCATTTATAGAGGTCTAAGTAAAGGCATGTACATATGTAAATATATTTATATATGAGGATGTGGAAATAGCTCTATGTGCATATATGTATAGATTTAGTATTAAGGTAGCAGATGGACATTGGGCCTCCACTCAAGTACTCCCTCAATGAAAGAATACTTTGTTCTATTAAACTGGCATTCCATGATGCTCAACTTCCCGACCCAATCACTGCAGACAAAGCGGGTGCATAAGCAAACGTGAAGAAAACTGATGGTGCCTGGCTATCAAAAGACATAGTGTCTGGGGTCTTAAGGGCTTGAAGGTAAACAAGCGGCCATCTAACTCAGAAGCAACAAAACCCACATGAAAGAAGCATACCAGCCTGTGTGGTCATACGGTTTTGAAGGGATCATGCATCATAAGAACAAAAAATCTATCATTGTGAGTGGGGGGGGGAGGGGGGAGAGCGGCGTGGAGTGGAGACCCAAAGCCCATCTGTAGGCAATTGGACATCCCCTTACTGAAGGGACGCAGGGAGGAGACGAGCCTGTCAAGGTGCAGTGTAGCAATGATGAAACGTACCTTTTTTCTAGTTCCTTAAATGCTTCTTCACTCTCCCCACTACCATGATCCCAATTCTACCTTACAAATCTGGCTACACCAGAGGATGTACACTGATACAGATAGGAACTGGAAACACAGGCAGATGAACCCTTCAGGACCAGTGGTGAGAGTGGCAATACCTGGAGGGTAGGGTGGAAAGGGAGAACCAATTACAAGGATCTACATATAACCTCCGCCCTGGGGGATGGACAACAGAAAAGTGGGTGAAGGGAGTCAGACAGTATAAGATATGACAAAATAATTTATAAATTATCAAGTGTTCATGGAGTGATGGGGGAGCAGGGAGGGAGGGGCTTCAGTAGAGAGCAAATGTTTTGAGGATGAGGGCAACGAATGTACAAATGTGCTTGACACAATTGATGTATGGCTTGTGATGAGTTCTAGGAGCCCCTAATAAAGTTTTTTAAAAGAGTGGTGTATTTAAAATCTATTACTGTAGTGTTTTCTTTTTGTCCCTTTAATTCTATAAAGAATTTGATTAATGTATTTTGAGGTTCTTTGATTGGGAACATAGTTTATTAAGGTTATTTCTTTTTCAATTGTATTTTAAATCATTATATAATGCCCTTTGACTTCCATTTTATCAGAAATAAAGTTTTTATACTCTTAAAAATTACCGTTAGCGTGATACATATTTTCTAATCTTTGAATTTCAGTCTATTTTTGTCTGTGTCTCTAAGGTGTGTTTCTTGTAAGCAGCATATAAGTCCAGTTTTCTCATACATTCTGCACAATGTTCCTGGTAGGTACGATTTGAGCTTTTGCTATTTTTGTAAACGTGCAGGTTCTCTTCGCACAGTCCATTTTGTTAGTGGGTATTGTTTTTCTCTTCGCGTTTGTTTTTATTTTATTACTTAGTAGGTGCTCCCCCCCCCCAACAGTTTTATTGGCATATAATTCACATATCTTACAATAGTTCATTCACATCAAGAAGTGGTACGTACAATCATCACTACAGTTTCAAACATTTCCTTCATTTTCTTTTTTGTTAAAAGATCATTTTATTGGGGACTCTTAACAACTTATAACAATACATACATCAATTGTATTTAAGCATATTTGTACATACGTTGCCATTATTCTTTTCTGAACATATCTTTTCCTTCGTTCTTGTACTTATTGTCACTACCTTCCATTTCCCCCAACCCACCATACCTAACCTCAAGGAATATTAATGCAGTTACTTGCTCTATAGGTTTACTTATCTTGAATTTCACATACAGTAAAACATTTAAAGAATAAGAATACCGAAGTAAAACAAAATCCTCTATCAAAAAGAAAAAAATATTAATAAACTAGAACAAATTTACAGAATGATTAACTGTTAACAATACGTTAAATAACCACCCATTTATAGGAAAGTCACAATTGGATGTGTATCTGACTAGTCACAATCAATACAAGATACATCTTTATATAAATGTAACTGGGCAGGCAAAATTCCGTAAGATTCAGGTAAAATATGCACTGAGCCTTTTTGTAAAAACGAGGTTCTAAGCATCATTCAAGGAGCTCTGGTGGCATTTTTGGATAAGTATTGGGTGGTCACTGCGGTCAGTAGTTTGAACCCACCAGCAATACTATGGAGAAAGTTGAGGCTTTTTGCTCCTATAAAGATTGATAAACTGCCTCTATGGTCATGCTGAGTCAGAATTGACACACTGGTATGGCTTTGGTCTTTTTTGAAAGCACCATCTGGGATACTGAGCATATCAGTCCCTGGATAGACAGGAAAACAGGGCTTCGCCAAGCTCTCTACAGAGCAATATTTAAAAGATCTCTTAGGTTTATTTCCCACCCAAAAGACAGGATTAAAAAATCAGTAAGAAAACTTCTCGTCCTCACAATTTAATATCATGTCTGAATGACACAGGTTCTACCTACTTCGGATCAGCTATGCTGGTTTACTATTGTCACTGCTCTCCGCTTATACAGACTCAGCTTCAAGGTCATGTCCGAAGGGAGTACAACAGTATTCTCTCCCCTTGTGTGTTTTTCAGTTTTCCCTTCAAATTGCTACATTTTGTCAGAAAGTATTTTTTAAGATTATGTCATTAAAAATAAAGTTTATCATATTAGTGGGTGATTTGAATTTTGGGTTACACATTTTTCTGGGAGATTACATGTATTTTTTAAAAATAGAAATCTGTTTGATAGCCCATTTGCCAAGAGCTTTAATGGCCTCTCTACACACTACTTTAAAAATTAAGAAATTATAGTAACATTATTTCAGGCATGTAAAACGTACTGGTCATCCTTACTGTTAGCTTGATGCAAACGAGGTGAGTTCTAGCATTCTTGTGTTCCTTCATAGAACCACTATGTAGCAAGTCCTTAAGGTTGTTAAAGGACCTTAAAAGTTTATCAGGTAATAATTAAGAAGCAATGGCAGAAATATGTGGCTCCCACAACCTTTTGTAGGTGACCCCATAGGGCTTTTTGTGGGTTGCGTGTAGGGCTGCTAACCATGGGTCAGCAAAACCTTTCTGGTTAGGTTCTATTATCTCTAGGTTAGATCATTACACCACTTAAATTTAATACTTAGATACAATCAGAACTACTGATTTTAACAGTTTCATTGGCATATAATTCACATATCATACAATTCAATCATTCACATCAGGAAGAGTTGTACATTGTTTTAATTTTCTTTTCATTTATTTTAAAATTCCACCACATAGAACATATTCTTGAAATAGCTAAATTGCTAATTAAGTATTTCTAACAAATTCTAAATGTTCACACTAAGCCTGAAATCATCTCTTTCATCATCAGTAGTTACACATAACCCACATCTTAAAAGCTAAGCTTCAAAAGCCATATTATAATTTAAATGAAGTAAGTCTAGAGTTCCCAAGTTTCCCATGTGCCATCCATGAAAGTTCTGAAACTGAACACATGGGTCACTACACTTAATCCCTTCAGACCACTATTTCTTTTTATGTCTCTTAAGTTGTCCATTTCTCTTCTGTCCTTTCTTTTTCTTTGTAGTGAGACCTGCCTTTTCTCCAATAAATAAACTTTTAGAATGTCCTTGTACATGTTTTGAAGCAAAATGAAGTCCCTGCTTAGGTTTACTGATGTTCTTCAAGCCTGGAGTTGAATTTTGTTGCTTTAGTTTTTCTTTACTAGCAGAACGCATGACTCTAAGTTTTCTTCCCATTAGTTCAGAATTATTTAATTTCAGCGCCAGATGAACAGCATCAGTATTCTGAAATGGAAATAAGTTCATTTTACTAGAAACTCATCTGTAAATAAATAATAAAATCATTATACTAATAAGTATTAACTGTTTTCTAATTTGAATATACTCTTTCCTTATCTATACCTCAGTCCAATCCAGAATGTTTTTAGCATCTGTGTATTAAGTCATTCTGACAAACTACCCCAAGAAGCTCTCAAGATGCTTTGTAAAATGATCATATAAGTCACAATCCTATAGGTTTTATTTTTCTCCCCATAAAGTGAGGTGTTAATTCATACAGAATCTTTTAAACTAATAAGACTCCTCTTAATAGAAATTTGTAAAAGTCAAACTGTAGTAGTTGAATTGAAGGCAAGAAACTCTCCATTTTATTTCCTGAGAACTCTGATGCCTTCCAGCCATGATGGCATAATGGTGAATCCTTAGACTGCTAACTATAAAGGCCAGCGGTTTGAAACCGTAGGCTGCTCCATGGGAGACAGATTTGTAGTCTCGAAACCCATAGGAGCAGCCCCACCCTGCCCTATAAGGGTCACTATGGGTCTCCATGGACTCAATGGCAGTGGTTTTGGTTTTTGGAGAGTTCCTTTTAAATCCAAAGGTCTAGCAAGCTTTTGTTCATAAACGATTAAATGATAGTAATTCCTTACGGTTTGTTAACGAACCTTTGAAGTTTATCAGGTAATAATCAAGATGCAATGATAGAAACACATGGCTCCAACAACCTTTTTGTAAGTAACCCATAGAGTTTTTTGTGGGTGACCCGTAGGGCTGCTAACTGTGCGCTGGCAGTTTGAATATACCACTTGCTCTGAACGTAATAGTTTAGGCTTTATTTTGTTGTAATGATTTACTGCCTCCGATTGTAATATCATGAAATAGAATGGGTATGAATTGTTCAATAAAAACTTTCACTTAAATAAAAAAAGTTAAAAAAGAAAAACATTTAAAAATAAAAATATATAAATACCACCAAATAGGGGGGAATAAAAAGATTTAAAAAGGGGCCGGTTGCAATCCCAACTACGTGGACAGCACCCCCTCCCCACAGAATTTATTTCAGAGAACAGCACCGAAGCTACAGCTAAGGGAGAGAGACATATCTGATGAGAACCCACAGGAGCAAATGAAGGAAGAGGAAAACAGGGTGAACACATTCTGACCCACCAAGCCCTGAGGGCAATATTCCCACTCAGAGCAGCCAAAGCACAGAGAGGACCATAGGGCCAGCCCCACTATGAGACATGATGTCCCTCACTGACCCATAGCACAACGGAGGACAACACTAGCGACACTGCAGAAATTGGGCCCAATCTGACCTCACCACACTGAGGAGAAATACTGAGGGCATGCAACAGAACAGCAAGGGGTCATCTCCTCCCAGTGACCCTTCTATAAGGGGATATCCAGCAATCGGTGCAGCTTAGCAACGATGAAACATACAACCTTCCTCTAGTTCTTAAATGCTTCCTCCCCACCACTATCATGAACCCAATTCTACCTTACAAATCTGGCTAGACCAGAGGATGTACACTGGCACCTATAGGAACTGGAAACACGGAATCAAGGACAGATGAATCCCTCAGGACCAGTGGTGAGAGTGGCGATACTGGGAGGGTGGGGGGAAGGTGGGATAGAAAGGGGGAACCGATTACAAGGATCTATATATATCCTCCTCTCTGGGGCACAGACAATAGAAAAATGGGTGAAAGGAGATGTCAGACAGTGTAAGATTTGACAAAATAATAATAGTTTATAAATTATCAAGGGTTCATGGAGGAGAGAGCAAGGAGGGGGGAAAATGAGCTGATACCAAGGGCTCAAGTAGAAAGCAAATGTTTCGAGAATGATGATGGCAACAAGTGTACAAATGTGCTTGACACAATGAAATGTATGTATGGATTGTGATAAGAGTTATACAAGCCCCAATGAAATGATAAAAAAAGATTTAAAAAGTTAAAAAATACCTAACATTTTAAAATAAAACTATGTAAATGCAACAAAAAGGGTGGAATAAAAAACGTACTGCTTCAGAAACCCTCGGGAGCAATTCTATTCTCTCTTACAGGGTTGCTTTAAGTCATAATCAACTAAATGGCAGTATTTTTTGTGTCACAACTTTACTTTCTGAAAACCTGCTAAAGTACCTATCAAAGACCTAGGGGACACAGCAATTAACTGCCCAGCTCTTAGGTGACTACATTGGAACCCATCAGCTGATTCACTGGAAGAACAATGTGACACTATGCTTCTGTAAAAATTATAGCCTTAGAGGCAGTTCTACTCTGTCCGATAAGGTCACTATGAGTCAATTGACTTGATAGCAATCAATTTCATGACAATCAAGAGACTTAAACATGGTCAAATACTTTAAGGAAGTAATCCAAAATGCAGGCAAGCATTCAAAGAAAAATATATAACCAATGCAACTTGATTATTCTGGGGAAAAAAACACAACAGAAACCACGCTGCAAATTTCTAACATTAGGGGCAAAAACACAGTATAAACCAATGTTTCAAAAAAACCCAATGTTTCTCAGAGTGGGTGAGACCACCCCCGGTAGGGCAGTAGAACAATCCAAGGGAGCTGCAAAAGCAGGTACCTACACTATATCCTAACATATGGGATAGAGTAACAAAGTTTTCCATTCACAGGGGGAACTAATTTTTTTTTCCTTCTGAAAAGGGGTGATAAGACAAGTAAGTTTGGGAACCTAAATATAAACTATACCATTCAGCACAATATTCAAACGTAGCACAACGTAACATAAACAGATTGCAAAATTTCATAACAGATTTAAGTTCAACTGAAATGAAAAAGGCAAAAGAAAAAACGTAAGGGTTTTGAGAATGATGAGGGCAATGAATGTACAAAGGTGCTTTACACACTTGATGCATGTATGGATTGTGATAGGAGTTGTGTGAGCCCCTAATAAAATGATTAAAAAATAAATAAAAGAAAAACTGCAAGGGAACATGTTGATGATTGCCAAGGGACAGAAGACGCACATGCTCTGAGTATGTTTGTTTCTTAGAAAGTATTTCATCAAGTAAATAAAACATACTTTGTAAAAAGACTGAAATTTTCACCTCACTGAGCAAACTCAATTATTTTCACCATTTAGAGAAGGGAAAATTGAAACTGAGAATTGTGGTGCCTTCCACATCCAAAATCCAGAATATAGTCTAATAATATTACCATGAAGAAAGACGACCTAGAACACCTTTGTTTGAGGTACTTTTATAGCACCTATACCTTAGAACAGTAGATCATGAACTCAATTTCTTAGAGGTTGAAGATGAAAATGATAGCTATGACGCTACATGAAATGGTAATCGACGTCCCTTCCAGTTTGTTTTCAGAGGGTAGTGACAATGTACAGCTCGCCATACCTCAAACAGCACGTAGCCAAACCCTTTGCCCGCTCCAGTAACTTGGTCTCTCAAAATTCTCACAGCTACAATATTTCCACAATCCAAAAAGTGTTCTTCCACAGCAGATTCTTCAATTTCTAAAATCAAATTCAGTCAAAACAGAAGTCACAACTTGAAATATTCTTAGAAAGCTAGATTTTTTACTATTAAAGTGATTTACACATGGAAAACAACCACAAATTTTACTGCCATTAATTCTGACACATCCAAGGAAACAGAGGACAGCTGGGAGGCAAAGGGCATTTATAAAGGTCTAGATAAAGACATGTACATATGTAAATACTTTTATGAGGATGGGGAAATAGATCTATGTGCATATATTTGTAGGCTTAGTATTAAGGTCGCAGAAAGACATTTGGCCTCCACTCATACTCCCTCAATGTAAGAATATTTCTTCTATTAAATTGGCATTCTATGATGCTCACGTTCCTGACACAACACTCAAGACAAAGCAGGTTCATAAGCAAATGTGGCGAAGAAAGCTGATGGTGCCCAGCTATCAAAAGAGATAGCATCTGGGGTCTTAAAGGCTTGAAGGTAAACAAGCGGCCATCTAGCTAAGAAGCAACAAAACCCACATGGAAGAAATACACCAGCCTGTGTGATCACAAGCTATTGAAGGGATCAGGTATCAGGTATCATCAGAACAAAAAATCATTGTGAATGGGGGGTGTGGGGGGGGAGTGCAGACTGGTGATCCAAAGCCCATTTGTAGGCTACTGGACATCCCTACAGAAGGGTCGCAGGGTGGACACGAGCCAGTCAGGGTGTGATGTAGCAATGATGAAAAATACAACTTTTCTCCAGTTCCTAAAAGCTTCCTCTCCCCTCCCCCCCACTATCATGATCCCAATTCTACCTTGCAAGTCTGGCTAGACCAAAGGATGTACACTGGTACAGATAGGAACTGGAAACACGGAATCCAGGGTGGATGATCCCTTCAGGACCAGTGGTGTGAGTGGAGATACTGGGATGGTAGATGGAGGGTGGGTTAGAAAGGGGGAACCAATTACAAGGATCTACATGTGACCTCCTCCCTGGGAAGGACAACAGAAAAGTGGGTAAAGGGAGACATCGGGCAAGATATGACAAAATAAGAATTTATACATTATCAAGGGTTCATGAGGGAGTGGGGAGCGGGGAGGGAGATGAAAAATGAGGGATTGATGCTAGGGACTTAAGTGGAGAGCAAATGTTTTGAGAATGAAGAGGGCAATGAATGTATAAATGTGCTTTATACAACTGATGTATGTATGTATGGATTGTGATAAGAGTTGTATGAGCCTCTAATAAAACGATTAAAAAAAGTGGGCAATAAATAAGGAAGCCTGAAGAAAAAAGAATTCTGATTAGGGCAAAGACTGTACAGATGTGCTTTATACAATTGATGTATGTATATGTATGAACTGTGAAAAGAATTGTATGAGCCCCAATAAATTGTTAAAATAAAAAAAAATTAAAAAAAAAGAATTCTGACTCAGCAACTCTATGAAAAGCAAACAATGAAAAACCTCACTGACATCAAGTCAATGCCCACTAACAGTGACCCCATTGGGCAGGGTGGAACTGCCCCTGTGGGCTTCTGAGACTGTAACTCTACACAAGCTGACAGCCGTCTTTATTCTACAACCCTTTAAATAGTGCCCTAGAAATTAGTTCGTTTGTGTTGCATACTTCTTAAATTTAGTCTTACAGCATTCAATTATCAATTTTTATCCTCCCATTATTTTAATAATAAGCACGTAGTTTGTATAAAATGACTTACTGTAAGGGAGATTTCCCACAAATACTGATCTCTTGTCCCTCTGAAACAAAGAATTAAGAAGAAAAAAATCACACAAACATGTCATCTTGAAGTCCTCCCTTTGTTTCACCTCCTATTCAGACCTGATACTTGGCCTCCAGAATTAGCTATATACCTCTTCCTTGTTTGGGAGTCTGCTTACTTCATCTTCCTGCCTGGACTAGAGTGAAGGACACCTTTCATGGAGGAACTGTGATTATGCCATCACAAGGAGTGATGTTTTCACTGACAAATGGGAACACTCAAGAAAGGCTGGCTACAGCTGGAGTTAGCAAACTATATTTAAATGGCCAGATATTTAGCTTTGTAGGCTCTGTGGTCTCTGTTGAATGAAAGCAGCCAAAGACAATATGTAAATGAATGAGTGTTTATGTTCCAATCATACTTGATTTACAAAAAAAGCTGGTGGGTGGATTTGTCCCATGGATTTGTTGGTCATCCAATAAAAGCCAGTGCTTTCATCCAGTCTTTTACATTGCTCAACTATATCATGTTGACAGTGACAGAAATCAATTGTTTTTGTGACAAACTCTCCCAACCTATCCTTCATTTCCAGAGATCCTTAACAAATGCACAACTTGTCATTTTGGGCCCCTATTTAATGATTTAAAACACTGCTGGACAAAATACAGATCTCTCAGCATCACCAAAATGGGACTTCTTGAGTTGGCCTCGAGCTCTGCAACTGCACTTCTTGTCACTGTACCTTCCTTGTACTTTGTACTTTTCATCCATATCGAGATCTTGCTATTCCTTTGCTAAACTATATATTTCCATCATTCATGTCTACCTCCCTGGCTTGAATAATACCTACTCATCTCCTAGAACTCTTCCAGTGGGGACTTCCCTATATTTAGTGCCCCCTTCCTGTGCTAAAAGAGCACCCTACGCATTTATCCTTTACGAAGGGAGCTCAAAAAGTTCCATTCATTATCTTTTTCAATTGATTTTTCCACAAACTTTTTGAAGCCTTTTTCTATTTATCAAATTGTGGTCATCTACTAGTCTCCAGCTTTCCACTGTGAGTTCCTAAAAAAAACGGAGCCACTTTATGCCTGAGACAACTGTCAATTATGGCTCAGACTGACTCTATATCGGGGAGAACTGCTTCTCAGTGTTTCCAAAGCCCTAAGTCTTTATTTGTGCAGAAAGCCTACTCTCTCCCAAAGGGCAGCTGGTGGGTTTGAACTGCCAACTTTATGGTTAACAGCCTGTGTTAGTTTGACTGACTGATCTGGCTATTTATCTGGCTGCATTGCCTCAAGCCAGGGCAGAACCTTCAGCCTTTGTCTGCCATTTTGACCTCAATCAGCCTTTTTCTGGTGTCAGCTTGAAACTGATTGAAGGGGTGGAGGTTAGCCTGTCAATCAGGTCGCAGCTTGATGACCTCATTTGGAGGGACAAAGGAGATAAATAGCTCACTGGAGGTCACACACACACACTTCTCCCTGTCAGACATTCCTGTTGAGAAGCCACATCAAGCTATACTGATGGAACCCAAGACTTGGAGATGGAGGAGCCACATAGGGACCTATGCCAATACTGGGATGCTTCTACCACCACTGGATCCACAAGACTTTCCATCCACTGGCCTGTGACCTTTCTGCATTCTGTGTCATTGCATGTATTATGTGAGTTTGAAGAGGAATTTACAGTCTGGTATCAGACATATGAGCTAATTATCGGACTTATGGACTTGCTCAGGACTGGGCTGGGATGTTTTCTCAATATACGATCGCTCTTTTACATAAAGCTCTTTCTTATACACACGAGTGCCCATGATTTGTTTCCCTAGTCTACCCGGACTAATATACACCCCAATGCTGAGCCCACAGCCAGGCACAGAGGAGATAATCAAATAATATTTAGTGATTTATTTATTTAAATTTCTAACCTGAGTTAATAAAAAAACAGACCAGATAATCTCGAATGTACCTTCTGGCCCTACTATTATAAGGCAGAGACCGGCAAACTTTGGAGATGGAAGAGGCAATCCAGTACCTCAAAAGTTTAAAAATTATTTGAAAGCCATAAATATATTTTTAAAGCAAATGAAATTACCAATTTTTGAATAATATACTTCAAAGTGTTTCAATTTTACTTCAGAGCTACATGTATGTACCAAAGGAGCTGTATATGGCTACTGAACCGCAGTTTGCAAACCCCTCTCTAAAGGGGTATTAATCTATTAACCGGGGGTAAGGGAAGTATTCAAGCAGAAGAGACTACATCTTGAAATCAATGTTGACTAAAAAGCTTTCTGCAACTCTAAGTACCACTGCTGTTACCACAGGAGAGAGCAATCTTTTGTGCTGTCCCTTACACTCTTCACAACAAGTCCACATCCTTTGCTTCTCAGCAAAAAGTTAGAACAAGCTATTTTTTTCCTACTAGGCTATGCAGTTATTTTTAAAAATTACATATTACTTACAGATGCAGTCTGAGATGCAAGATCAACTCTAACACGAAACCCATCTGCAATTTGGGTCCCATTTCTAAAAATACAAGGTAGAGAGGGGTGTTAAAAATGTACATAAACACTGAAGATATGGGCACTATAGCAAAAGATGGTGAAGAAATCAGAGAGTGCCTGGCTATTAGAGCGGAGTCTGGTTATCTTATAGGCTTGTTTTAAAACAAGCAGACATCTGAGTGACATGTCAGCTAAATTCACAAGGAAACAGCCTGGGTGATCCCAGGACTGTAAATTAAAAATTCCGAGATCAGAGTAGAGAACAATATTAGAAATTGAAAAAAAAAAAACAGAAAAAGAAATTCAAATCTGAACCTCCAATTTGCGAAAGGCTAGGGATGACATCGAAAGCCTAATTCCATTTGCATAGTCCCCAAATGGATTATGCCTCTAGTAAATTCTCTGACCACTGACCAAAGATTGGAGCACTCAGCCTATCGGACAAAGGGTACTGGAAAGTGGATTGAAGCAGACATAATTAGGTTAAAATTGAACAATTTATCATTTATTCTCCCTTTTGACCCATTTTAAATTTGTTCTATTTTTTAAAATTCTTTGCTTTCTTTCCAATTTGGGTTTTTCTGTTGTATTTCGTTATTTTTGGTTTTTATGTCTTTGTTTTGTATGTTTTTCTGGCCATGAAATCCAGGATAGGCAAATCCACAAAGACGGTAACTGGATCAATAGCTTCTTAGGGTAATGGAAAGGAGAGACTGGGGGAAATGAGGAGCTAATGACTACAAGAAAGAACATATGTTCTAAAAATTGACTGTGGCGATGATTGCAAAATTTCTTTGTAATATAATTAAACCTCTGACTTGTATAATATGAATTTATAACTTTTAAAGTCTTTAATGCTTTTATTAAAACAGTAATATGTCTAGAGTAAAATTAAAGAATAAAAAAATGTACCCAAACATGCATAAACAATAATTCTGTTCAAATTTTGAATAGATAAGATTATCTTTTTTGGGTGAAGGGAGAAGCCGAACAGTATAAGATATGACAAAATAATAATTTATAAATTATCAAGAGTTCATGAGGGAGGGGGAAGCAGGGAGGGAGGAGGTAAATGAGGAGCTGAGGCCAAGGGCTTATGTGGAAAGCAAATGTTTTGAGGATGATGAGGGCAATGAATGTACAATGTGCTTTACACAATTGATGTATGGATGGATTGTTGTAAGAGTTGTATATGCCCCTAATAAAATGATTTAAAAATTTTTTTAAAAGATTACCTTTTTAATGCTTTTATAGCAGCACTGTCGTCCTTAAACACAACGTAAGCATTAATAGTTTTCTGATCGGGATGAATTTTACGTCTAACACACACAAAAAAATTAATTATTAACCTTGAAATCACTTTAAATCACAAATTTAAATAACTAATATTTTTCTACTTTCAATGCACACAAGAAAATATTGGGGGAATTTTCACTCTTTGAATATATAGCAATAATGCAAAAAGTAACACATATACAGACATTGGCCCAAATATGTGATCCACCCCTTCTTAGAAATCATGATGGGTCCCTGGTTCGTTCCCGGGTTTCGGCACCCAAAAAAAAAAAAAAAAGAAATCATGATGGTAAAAACAAAACAAAAACCCCTACACAATCAAACAGAAGTGAAGGAGTCTGGAGAAATTGCAGGTCCAAAACCCAGGTGAAGATGACTGGACAATCCCTCACAGAAGGGCCATGCGAAAGGATGTTAAATCCAGGATGCAAGATAGCACTGATGAAACACACAGCCATCTTCTACTTCTTTAATATTCCCTCCCTTCACTATCACGGTTCTTGTCTTACCTCATTAACCTAGTTAGACATGAGTATGCTCAAATGTACAATTAAGATCATGTGATAAGTGAAAGCCAAGATAGTTAACACTTCAGAAACATTAACAGGAGTAATGATTCCCTGAGGGGAGGGGAAGAGGGGGAGAAAGGGAGAGAAGGTAAAGCTGATAGAAATGATGACTGTATAATTCCACTTGAGGGGAACAAATTACAGAATTGTAGGTAAATGGATATATTGGATGGTGTAAGACAGTGGTTCTTAACCTTCTTAATGCTGCGACCCTTTAATACAGTTCCTCATGTTGTGGTGACCCAAACTATAAATTTATTTTGGTTGCTACTTTGTAACTGTAATTTTGCTGTTATGAATCATAATGTAAACATCTAATATGCAGGATGTTTTTCATTGTTAGAAATTGACCATAATTAAACATAATCAAGCCTAATGATTAATCACAAAACAATATGTAATTATATATTGTGAAATATTTATGTGTTGTCCGATGGACTTAAGTGACCCCTGTGAAAGGGTTGTTCGACCTCCAAAGGGGTTGCAACCCACAGGTTGAGAACCGCTAGTGTAAGACATGAGTCGTAATAAAAATAATGTATAACATATATAACAACAATAAGGGTTCCTGGGTGAGGGAAGGAGGGCATAAAGGGAGTTGATAGCAAAGAGCTCAAGAAGAATGAAAATGTTTTGAAACTGATGGTGGCAACAAGTGTATAAGCACACTTGATTTAACTGAATTATGAATTGTAACATCTGTAAGAGCTTCCAATAAAATGATTAAAAAGGAAGAAAAATGGGTCAGATAGGATGACAATAAAAAAGAAAAAGAAATCATGACGGTGATAGAATTGGTGGCAGACCACCAATAAGGCATTAATCCTTGGGAACTTTAAGGATAGAAACTCTAGGGTAGGAATTTAGACAGATAAACATCCTAAATTCTTGGAACAGACTGTAAATTAAAGAAAGATAGGGAGGGAATCCCATTGATTAAACTAGACTCAAAAGAAAATGACCAACTATGAAACCAAAAGACAAACTCACTGCCAGTGAGTGGATGTCAACCCATAGCAACCCTATACGGCAGGGTACAACTGCCTCAGTGAGTGTCCGAGACGTTAACTGTTTACAGAAGTAGAAAGCCATGTCTTTCTCCTAAGAGCAGCTGGTAGTTTCACACTGCAGACCTTGGGCACCAGCTGTGTCTAGGAATCCGTATTTGGGTAGTAAAACCACAGACACACAGACAATGAATGATCCTATAGTCATAGGTAGCAGTGGGTGCATGGCTGTTCGCTTTGGAGGGAGGGCTTGTACTGAGGGTCACACAGATGTCTAGATTACTCACCTTTTAATAATTCACTAAATACACATTTTGTATAGTTTCCTATATGTGCATTTTATTTTACAGTAATCACGGGAGGGAAAATTCTAAATTACCTTTCACTTATGTTAGTGTGTGTGTGAGAGAGATGCAACTACGACTAGAGTGTCTAGTCCTTAATGTTTTCAGGGATTGGGGTCATGCTGGTAGCTACTAGTTCTCACAGTAATTTGTGAAGGCAATGATGAAGAAAGTACTTTTGAGCAGAAATTGGGTCAAAGGAACCCTGATGACACAGAGTCGAAGGCACTGGGTTGTTAATAAAAAGGTTCAAGCCCACCAGTTGCTCTACAGGGGAAAGACGTGGTAGTTATCTTCCACAAAGTTTAGTCTTATAACCCTTATGTGGCCGTTCTGCTGTGCCCTTTAGATTGCTATACGCTGCAATCTACTCCACACTAGAGGGGAAAATTTACATAAACACAATACAATTTTGAGCCAAACCCCCCTCCCTGCTCACAGACAGTGGGCTATCACTCCAAGTGGACCGTGTGTGCTTCTCCCTAGTGCTCCCAGTAATGCAGTCTCAGCAGGCTCCTGAACAGGGTCACGTTGCCCACTCCAGATCTCTTATTTTAGGGCTTCAAACATTAATTTTTCCCATTCTGGTTATCGTGACAAATCACACACACTGTAAAACTAAGGCCTGTTTCTATTTCATTTCCTCAGGAAAGAACCAAATCAAATTGGTCTGTAAAACTGGTTCAAGTCTTGCTTAAAGTGCAAATTAAAATTGTATTTTATTTAAGTTGGGCATTCAAAACCTAGAGACTGAATATTTAACAGATAAAGGTCTTATATTCAGAATATATAAAGAATACTTTACAACTTAATAATAAAATAATCTATTCCAGTATTTTCTGTAATAGCAACCAAACAGAAAACCAACAAGCTTCCATTAATAGAAAACTTGCTAGAAATAAATTTTGGAACACCTTCAAGAATATATAGTAAAACCCACTAATGAGTTGACTGCCATTCACAGCAACACTAAAATGTTCTAAAAAGGAATGTCGGAAGCACTTTTTATACCAATACAAACTTTCAAATTACAATTATGTGAGTGGGGGGAATATGGAATAATATGTAGAATATGCTAACATTTTATCAAAAAAGTAATGTGTGTAACTTTTTCTAGAAAGTATGTGTGTGTGTGTTGGAGGGTGTTCCTATTGATTGCTAAATGCATGAAATATCTCTAGAAGGCTACACGATAAACTGAAATAGCAGTGGCCTATGGGGTAGAGAAAAAGTACAGGGAAGAAACTTTTTATTGCATTTTTTTTTTGGAACCACTACTTGATTGCTTATTCAGATAATTCAATTGTACATTAAAAAATGGGGAGAATCAATGGCAACCAGAGTAAGAAAACTCCATTTTAGCTACCACTGTTATATACTTCTATCAGAATCTCGTTTCTACCAAAATTTATGCTTCCGGGTTTTAGTTACCTCATGTAAAAATAAAAGCTTGAATGCCCACCCATAGCACCCACCCCCTAGCAAAGAAGGGCTGCTTCTTACCAAGTTTTCTTCCTTAAACAGCATGCAAAATGACATTCATACAAGAGGGCCTAAATGTTTGGCAGCCTCAGCAGACATTATTATAGACATCATTAAAGACTTACAACCTATGCCCAACATTATGACACTTATAGAGAAAAAACCCAGCAAGACCTGGCCTGCCAAATATAGCTGATTCTTGAACAATACAGGTTTGAACTACATAGGTCCACTTACAAGCAAATTTTAAAGTTATTTCCACATAGGCAACTAATCTTTCTAGTGAATTTCATATTTTTATCCTGATTAGTGCAATAATGTAAATTTTGAATAATTCCATGGGATCCAAATGAAATGCCTATAGTGATATTAGAAATGCTCCCAAGAAGCATAAAAAAGTCTTGATATTACAAGAAAATGCTGAATTGCTTGATATGTACTACAGGTTGAAGTCTATAACTATGGTCGCTTGCCATTAGAAATGAATCCAGCATAAAGACCATTATTAAAAAAACAGAAACTCCTGAAGCCACCATTGCCGTTACACCATCAGGTGCGAAGACTTCGCAATTTTTACAAATAACGTTTTGTGTTGGAAATACAACTTTTATGAGCATGCAGTATAAAACATATAATACATAAAGTGTATTAGTTAACTGTTTATATTCTAGGTAAGGTCAACAGTAGACCTCTAGTTTAGTTTTGGGGCAGTCAAGTTATTTGTAGATTTTTGACTATTGATAGGAAAGGGTATAACTGACAACTATAATTACAAGTTAGAAATTGACCTAGAAAAGAACTTGCTCTTATGTCCAAAGGGGCAGTTGCAACTAACCCAGTATGCCAGCAAGGATCCCTAACTATTATAAAAGACAGATGTAATTATTTTACATCATTTTATGTATCATTGAGGTAAAAAAAAAGGGGGGGGGCTGAATAGGAAACCTTGCATAAAGCTGTAGATCAATGAAAAAAGACAATGTCTTAAAATAAAGAGAGGAAATAAAATTATATATCTCATCTTTGGCCATGGTTTCAAAAAAGGGGGTTGGGGCCCTGAGAATTTGCACCTGTTATTCTAGCAATATAGTCCAAAAACTTCTACAGAGAACTTAAAGCAGTCTCTAGCTGGTGGCCTTCCCATGAGACCGAAGCAAACAGCATTCCTCTCTAAGAAAACTTAACTTCGGCCCAGGTCCCCAGAACTATGAGGCATTGTTGGATTTGAAGATATTATCATGATTTTATACATGAGAAAATATGACTTGATACTGATGAAATACAGTATTTCTGACTTGTACTGGAAAACTCTGGACATAATACTGTATTTCTTCCATCTAAACACTGTATCATAGGTTCCCAAACTTACTTGGCCTATCACCCTGTTTCAGAAAAAAAAAAATTACTCAGAACCTTCCACTGGCAATTAAAGACATTTATACTATAATAGCTCACAACCTAGAATCAAGGATAGCATACGTTTTTGCAGCTCCCCCACACCAGGGGGCAGTGTCACTTATTTTGGAAACGCTGCACTATATACTCCATTAATGAACAAGCTTGAAACTTCTCACCGCATTTTTCAAGTACAAAAATAAGTTTACATTATATTCTATGACCCTACATTTTATATCAAGCCTTAACGATGAACATCTTACAAATAAAAGCATTTATCACTAAAGCTACCCAAAAATAGTCAAAAAGACATGTTAGCCAATAAATAAAGCTCCACAAAAATCATTAACAAAATAATCTCAACTTTTAACTAAAACAAAAGAACTTAATATTATTACCTCTCTGAAAACTTACTTTATGGCTGCCAATTTTTTGGATAAAGTTCCCTCTGCTGGAATCTTTTAGAAGGAGGAGGAGGAAAACAATATTAAAGAAAATTCAGCATTTGAACTTAATCCCAAATTTATTAAATTCTAATTAAACTTTAAATATTTAACTGATACGCTGTAAAAACATTCTAGGAGAATAATCTAACCAGAAACACCTGTACTCGGCTACATGGAAAGGAGCCCTGGTGGAGTAGCACATATGTATTAGGCGGCAGCTATTCCTCCAGAGAAAGATGAGGCTTTCTACTACTGTAAAGATTTCAACTCTTGGAAATCCATTGGAGCAGTTCTTCTCTCTCTTATAGGTCACTATGAGTCAGGATCAATTCCACAGCAGCAAAAAACTATATGAATGGGACCTTGTGACTTAAAACTTTCAATGACAATGTCATACTCATACTTAACAGGCAGTGAAACAGATAATCTACACAGAAGTTACATAGAAGTACAGGCAATGGTACCTTAATCAGTATCAGATGCCTCACGGAGGCTCTAGTTATGATGAGATACTGATGTCATGTGCAAAATATGAGTAAAATCCTTTATGAGTGTCAAAAAAAGCAACCTTTCCAAATTGGTATTTTATCTTTAACGTGATTTTAAAATATGAATGACAAAAAAATCCAATCTGCTGTACAGCAGATGCTGACTCATAGTGACCTTATAAGATAGAACTGTCCCTGTGAATTTCCAAGACTGTAACGATTACGGGAGTAGAAATCCTTGGAGAGTAGCTAGTGGTTTAGAACTTCAAACCTTTCAGATCATAGCCCAATGAGTAACCACTCTGACACTAGGGTTCCAAATGAATGACAGTCATTAAAAAAAAAAAAGTACTGGGACTTTTCTGTGTGCTAAGACTGAGAGTATTAATGACTAAATATAATAGAGGGCAATAATGTACAGAAAAAAATATATCATCTAATGGCATAAAGTACCAAAAACTCAAGTGAAAAACACATCGTACCTCGATGGGCAAAATGAGCCTACCAAGAGGATTCTGAAAATAGATGAAAGAACTAAGCAAAAGGACTAAAAAAACCTAACAAGACAAGTAAACTCACTGTACTGAGTTGATTCTGACTCACACTGACCTGAGAGAGTAGAACTTCCCTGTAGGTTTCCAAGGCTGTAAACTTTTATTGGGGCAGAAAGCCTCATCTTTGCCTTGCAAAAGGACCAAAGTGGTCAATAAAGAAAGGCAGCTACTTGTCTGGGGCACTATTCATGTGTAGAGGAAAGCAGAACTGGTGGTAAAGCTCAACAAGTATTGTGGGGCCACCACGTGAACTGTTAAGTAGGCACGGAGGACATTACATTACTAGCAGTGAGAATAATTTAAACGTTTTAGATAATTTTACCAATATTTAAGGAGTATAATGTGCCAGTGCTGCGGACTGGAAGATAATCAAGGCAAATAAGGTTATTTATAACCAGTTTTCAGTTTGGTGAGGTAGACAGTGTCACCAACATTTACAAAGGATACTAAGCACTGTAACAAAGGATAGGGTGTTAGAGTGTGCACAGCAAGGTCGCCAAACTTAAGGATAAGGGACAGGAAGCATCAGTGCAGCTTTCCTAAAGTAATAGCAAGGAGTGTGATAGCATAATAGCAAGGAGTGTGAGTGTGAATAATAATGTGGTTTGGGAGTAGTGGAGAGAAAGAGCTTAGGAAAAAGTACTTTAGGAAAATTAAATTGACATTAGTATGTTGGATAAAGTAGACTGGAGGTAAGATCCATAAGGAATCACTGCAATTATCTGGCAGGAGGTATTATGAATTTAGGTGGGAATATGTAAATAGGGTGGCTTATCTAGGGAAGGCACCATAAATGGAAAAAACTTCCAAAGGTAAAATGACGATGGCCAAATATGTATAAATGTGCTTGACATAATAGATGAATGTATGTATAAGAGATGTAAGAGCCCACCCCCAATAAAAGTATTAAAAAAAACTTACAAAGGTGAGTAAGTATGTAGTCTAAGTGTAACTAAGACATATTGGTGGTGGTGATGGTTATAAATAGAAAATCATTGGGCAACATAGATTAATTTTGGGGGTAGTCTCAGGTTAAGTAGATTTGTTAAAGCTAGGGTGCAAATAGACCATCCTAGTGAGTGGGTTAGGTAGGGATTTGTTACATGGACTTGTGACCAAGAAGGACAGGCAAAATGTGTATGAAAAAAGTGGGAAACAAACACCTTGAAAGCCAGTATGAAGACTGTATCACAACTCTGGGGAATATCTACTTTTAGAGCAGTGGATAATTCTGTATGACCCAAGAGCACCGGCAATGCCTGAGGAGGGAGAGTGAGAGCGCTACTAATATTTAGTGGCCAGGATGTTATTAAACATCCTACAGTGCATAGGACAGCACTTAGAACAAATTAATCCATCTCACAATGTTAACAGTATAAGGAACAACATAAGAGATGTCAGAATCACAGAATGAACATTTCCTGTGTTCTAATACAAATTAATTACATTGAAAATAAAAAACCAAAAAATTAGTATTCAAGAATATAAACCATAGTGGAGCAGTGGTTAAGCTGCTACCTTGGAACAAAATGTGGCTAGTCTTCTTCCATAAAAATTCCAGCAGTGGAAACACTATAGGGCCTTTTCATCTGTCCTACAAGGGTACAGTGAGTGAGTCAGAATAAACTTAATAGCAATGGGTTTGGTTTTTGGAATTTGAAGTCAAGTGTGGAGTTAAAAAGCAAAACAAAACAAAAATATAAGTAAGACTAACAAAGCATATTTTTTACTCTCCAAGGAATAAGACTACAGAATGTTTACCTGGTAAAATAAAATACTGCTCACTTCTAAAATGTTTTAACATTAAATTGATTTCATTAAACAAAGCGTCATCTATAAGGCATCATGCAAAATATATATATATATATGTATATATATATACATACACTATAGTGAATGAAGGGGAAAGTGCAGAGTGGAGACCCAAGGCTCATTTGTCGGCCACTGGAGATCCCCTCATAGAGGGGTTTAGAAGAGGAGATGGGTCAGTCAGGGTGCAATGTAGTACCGATGAAAAACACAGCTTTCCCCCAGATCCTGGATGCTTCCTCCCCTCAACTACCATGATCCGAATTCTACCTTGCAGGACCGGATAAGGCAGAGTTTGTACATTGGTGCATATGGGAGCTGGAGGCACAGGGAATCCAGGGTGGACAATACCTCCAGGACCAAGGGTGTGAGGGGCGATGCTGGGAGAGTGTAGGGTGAGTGGGTTGGAAAGGGGGAACTGATTATAAGGATCTACATGTGACCTCCTCCCTGGGAGATGGACGGCAGAGAAGGGGGGGAAGGGAGACTCCGGATAGGGCAAGATATGACAAAATAACAATCTATAAAATATCAAGGGCTCGTGAGGGAGGCGGGAGCTAGGAGGGAGGGGAAAAAAAAGAAGAAAAAAAAAAGAGGACCTGATGCAAAGGGCTTAAGTGGAGAGCAAATGCTTTGAAAATGATTAGGGCAAAGAATGTACGGATGTGCTTTATACAATTGAAGTACGTATATGTATGGATTGTGATAAGAGTTGTATGAGCCCCTAATAAAATGTTTTTAAAAAAAGCGTCATCTGACTATGCTTAGAGGATCATTGTTGTTGACACCAATCAAACAAACTTTGCATAGTGGATCAATATAATACATACAATGGGAATATATTGGTTCTATATAAGATAAATGATGGGAAAGCATGAGTCTGGAAATGCTATTCAATAATTATTACTTCTCTGTCTACTAAATAGACACAACAAATAAATGTCACCCATCCACATTGCAAAGGATACTAATTGGCTTTAGAAACAAAAAATAGAATTTTATTATTTAAGCTCATTAAACTGCTTAATAAAGTTAAAGAGACAGCAAGAGATGAGATATAAAAGCAAGTCTACTTTGGAGCTAGATTTATAAGCTGTTGATTCAAAGATTAAAGTCAAGTGCTACTCCCACTAATACAGACGTTAGTAGTCTGATTTAAATGCATTAGTTTTAGGATTTTGCAATGTAAGGTAAGGGGGAATGACACATACCAGAGAGCGGAATCGTACAGATTCGATTTGTCCATACTCTTTAAAAAAAGACTTCAGCTTCTAAAAAAAAAACACAAATGAACAAAACTTTTAGTCCATCAATTAAGTGGTACAAAAATGAATTAAGTAAAATTGCTTACTTTTTATTTTAGTATATGTGCTGCCAAAGCGAGCACTAGTTTCTATTTAAAATTAATAAATCAGACTTTATTTTTAAAAACCAAAGTAGTCTCTGTTAGATAAAAACTAGTGAAACATATACAAAAAGAAGGCACAATTAAAGTTCCTATTAACGAGCAGAGGAAGAGCCAGCATCTACCAGCGAAAATCCACTAGAAGGAATATCCTGTAATTCCTTGAAGCAAGAATATTAACATAAAGTAGATATACATATATATGGAGAGAGACATACTAGGGGTACACCCCCTTCCCATAAAAAAAAAAAACACACACAATGGAGAAACATTCTGCTCAGGGGTCTTTTTCAGTATGCATTTTTCCCAGCTGGATGAGAACTGAGCAACTCGCTCTGAGTTTGTGCCCCCAGTGGTGTCACCTTGGAAACTTCTCTCTGGTCACAGTGAACTTTTTCCTAAAAGCAGTTTCACTTAACCCAGTACTTTGTGATGGCCAATTTAGAACAGTGTGCGGTGTTTCCGCTTAGGAAAATTGCCGCAGAAACTGCTGTGATGTTGAACACAGCTTACAAGGACAGCGCTACGGGAAACACTCGAGTGTATGTGTGGTTTTCTCATTTCCAAAGAGGTGGAATGTGCTCGAAAACCTACAAGGGACCACTGAAGAGATGGGGAAGTTATCTGGACTACCTTGGAGCTCAGTTCAGCGAATTTTAGTGCAAGAGTTGGGAATGAGAAAGGTCACGGCAAAATTTGTGCCGTGGGTCCTGACTCCCCAGAAAAAACAGCTTCGAGTGGAAACATGCTGTGCTTTCAAAGAACAGCTCTGAAGTGACTCCAGACTTTTCTCCCAATGACATTACTGGTGAGGAGACATGGTGCTACCTGTACACTTACAACCCCCAAAGCAAACATCAATCAAGTCAGTTGAAGCCATTGTCACCTCACCCCCAAAATGCTCATCAAGTAAAAACATACACCAAGAAGATGCTCAAAGAAAAAAGGGGAAATATAGGTGCTATCCAGTCAGTCCTAAACCATCATGAACCTACACACAACGAAACACTACTCGATCCTGTGCAATCTTTACAACCGTTCCCATGTCTGAGTCCATTGTTGCAGCTGCTCTCAATCCATCTTGTCGAGCCCCTTCCTCCTTTAGGCTGTCCCTCCACTTTACCTAGCATCAGGTCCTTCTCCAAAGACTGCTCTCTCCTGACAATATATCCAAAATATGTAAGAGGAAGTCTTTCCATCCTTGCCAACAAGGAGCACTCTGGTCATACTTCTTTCAACACAGATTGGTTTGTCCTTTTACAAGTTCATGGTATTTTCAATATCCTTCTTCAGAACCAATTCAAATAATCAATTCTTCTTTGGTCTTCCTTATTCAATATCTAACTTTCTTTGAAATCCCGTGGGGCTGGCTGGTGATTTTGAATCAATATCTAACTTTCACACGCATATGATGCAATGGAAAATGCCAGCTTAGGTCAGGCACACCTTGATCCTCAAAGTAATGTCCTCGGTTTCCAATACTCTCAAGAGGACTTGTGCAGCAGATTTACCTAAGGCAACACATCTTTTAAAGTCTTGACTGCTGCTTCCATGAGCACTGATAGTGAATCCAAGCAAGACAAAATCCTCGATGACTTGAACCTTTTCTCCATTTTTCATGATGTTACCTATTTTGCTTTTACTTCTAAAGATCTTTTTCCAATAGTTTTACTGGCACATAATTCTCATATACAATTCAATAGTTCCTTCATATCTCCAGTTTTAGAATATTTTCTTCAGTCTTCTACTCATCATTATTATTAGTTCCCCATTTCCTCCCTTCCTTCCCTGCTATAACTCCAAAGAATCATTAAACTAGTAACTGTCTTTTTATAGCTTTACCTATCCTGGATTTCATATACAGAAAAAAATAAAATTTTTTTAAATTGCAAAGTAAAACATAAAATCTTGAATAAAAAGGAAGTAGTTAATATTAAAAAGTAGAACAAATTTTAATGGATCACAAGGGAGAAAAAATGATAGGATGCTAAATTTTAACCTAAACGTATCTGCAATAATCCTATAGTCTTGTTTGATGACTATTTTTTATGTACAATTATTGCTTTTGCAACATTCTATCATTGATCCCCAACTTAATTTTTTAAATGTTTATTAATATTTTTATTGGGACATAATCCACATATCCTACAATTCAATAGTCAATCATACCAAAAGCCTGCTTAATTTCTATCAACAAGTTCATATTTTCCAACTAATGTTCCTTGTTTCTAACTTTTGCATTCTAATCACTAATAATGATCAGTGCACCTGGATTTGATCAATTTCAGACTGCAGTTACTGGTAGACTTCTTCCAGTTCTTCATCACTAGCTTTTGTGACTAGTGCATAAACTTAAGTAAAGTTGTATTGATTGGATTTCTTTGAAGGTGGATAGACATAATCCCATCACAGGCAGCATTGTACTTCATTATGGATTTTGCAACGTTTTTGACAGGAATGCCACACCACTGCTCTTGATTCCTCTTGATTGTATTATTAGTGTCATAGTAAATGATTTTCTGATTCAAAGTCCGAGCCCATCAGCAACTGAACATCTCGAAGGCTCCTCTCCCACAGGATTTACCAAATTCATGTCCCATGGATGACTCCACTCTAAGAGAAATCAGCTTCTTCTCAAACACATTTCCAGTGCCCTTGAACATGAGAGGCCCATCCTCCAACACAATCTCTAACAATTTTCTGCTTCCATACTTTAGGCTTTTGAATATCTGACAATGTTTTGAAACTACTGGTAAGGTTTTCAGGGGCTACTTCCTCCGAGAGGGCAACAAATTCCTTATAAGTAGTCTGGTTCTTAGTCGGGAAGCTCCACTGAAACCCGTTCACTTTGGTGACCCTGCTGGCATTTGAAATACCAGTAATATAACGTCCAACATCACAGACAAGTGGTGGCAAG
Organism: Tenrec ecaudatus; assembly: GCF_050624435.1. Taxonomy (NCBI): domain Eukaryota; kingdom Metazoa; phylum Chordata; class Mammalia; order Afrosoricida; family Tenrecidae; genus Tenrec; species Tenrec ecaudatus. Next base: position 266,324,188 of record NC_134530.1, on the reverse strand, counting down.
GGAGAATACATGTGGATTAATAAGCCTTTGGTGAATTTCACAGATGCAGTTAGGTTAAAATTCAACACCTAACATTTGGTATCCCTGTGATCCATTTAAAATTTGTTCTAGTTTTTAATATTTTCTAGTTTCTTTTCAATTGACGTTTTGTTACTATTGCTGGTTTTAGATGTTTTTTTCTGTATACGAAACGCAAAATAGGTAATTATTTCTCAACAGTAACTAAATGGTTCCTTGGGGGTCTGAGAGGGGAGACTAGAGGGAAAGGGGAGATAATAGATGAGCACAAGAATGAAAAAATATTTTTAAATCCATGTGGTGACAATTGTACAACTTCTTGATGTGATCGAATTACTGAATTGTATGTGATTCTATATGCCAATAAAATGGTTTTTAAATGGTCTTATTAATATCCATGATACACAACATTTTTGTGTGAAAACCTCTTCTTGCCTTTTTTTAAACTTTTTTTCTTGAGTCTTTGTAATATGGGTCTTATATAGTTATTTGGACACACAACATTTTTTTTCATGTAATCTTTAATAAAAAATTTTTTAAAACCTCACTGCCTTTGAGTTAATTTTAACTTATGTGACCTTATACGGCATGTGGTTTTCCAAGACTATAACTCTTTGCAGGAAGAGAATGCCTCAATCTTTCTCCCAGGAGTGATGGGTAGTTTTGAACTGTTGACCTTTCAGTTATGAGCCCAATATGTAACTACTAGGATACCATGGCTTCTTCAATTACTACATTTAGACTTATTTTCAATAGATTCTATCATATTTTCACTCTGGCTTAAACCAGACATGACTCTTAAGGATGTTTACGTCAATATGAGGAATTCCCCAACTGTTAAGAATTAAGACCATCATACTTGAGGGAGAGCTTAGAAGACAAGTTTTATATATTATTCTTATGATTGGCTCAAATATGAAGACTGAACGTGTTTTACGGGGCAATATTTCCTAAAGAAGTCTAACTTTAAAACTATTTGAGTAACTAGAATTTGTTTAGATCACCATACAATCTTTTCACTTGAGCCCTTACAAACTAATAGCAAAATAACTAAGACTATGCTATAAAGCAAATTCTTATAATCTACAAAATAATTATGCATCAAATCTTAGAAAAGATTGTAATAGAGAAGAAAAAGAAATTTTTGTACAATTTACTTTGGTCAGGCATTAGAATTTAAATTGTACTTCAAAAGAAGGACAATATTTTGTCCCAAGACAAAACAGAGTGTCACATTAGAACACAGAAAGTTAAGAGTATGGTTTTGGTTTGGTAAAATTCAACTAATTGAAGAAACCTAGATGCATCCATTAATTTTTATGTTACAAATATTTATGGTGCCCCTACTATGTAGTAAAGAAACTCTAGTGATACAATAGTTGATCATTCAGTCACTAACTGAAAGGCTGGTGGTTTGGATCCACTGAGCAGCACTGCCGTAGAGAGACATGTATGTGATCTGCTCTCTGTTACAGACAAGCCAGGGAAACTTTATGATGCATTCTACTCTGTCACACGGGGTCACCAGCAGTCAAAAACCAATTAGGCAGCACACAGCAACAATAACACTATGTGCTTTGCATCCTTTCAGGTATAGAGGGTAGAGCAGTAAAGATATAAATATCCCTGGACAGACAAGGGAACAACAAGCTCTCCAAATAGGTTGTGAGGTAGGTGGGGGAGGCCTGGTAGAGCATGATCAAGGGTAATGTAATGAAGAGGCATTGTTGAAACCCTGGTGGGGACCGAGCATGATAGTGGGACAGGAGGAAAGTCAAGGGAAATAGAGGAAAGAGCTGGGAGGCAAAGGGCATTTATAGAGGTCTAGATAAAGACATGTACATGCATAAGTATATTTACATATTAGGATGGGGAAATATATCTATGTGCCTATATTTATAGGTTTAGTATTAAGGTAGCAGAAGAACATTGGGCCTCCACTCAAGTACCCACTCAATGCAAGAATACTTTCTTCTATTAAATTGGCATTCTATGATGCTCACCTCCCCTACAAAACCACTTAAGACAAAGTGAGTGAATAAGCAAATGTGGTGAAGAAAGCTGATGGTGCCCAGCTATCAAAAGATATAGCGTCTGGGTTCTTAAAAGCTTAAGGGTAAACAAGCGGCCATCTAGCTCAGAAACAACAAAGCCCACATGGAAAAAGACACCAGCCTGTGTGATCACGAGGTGCTAAAAGGATCAGTTATCAGGCATCAAAGAACAAAAAATCAATATGGGGTGCACATCTCCCTGATATGATAACTAAGGACAAATGGGTGCATAAGCAAATGTGGCGAAGCTGATGGTTCCAGGCTACCAAAAGGTATAGCATCTGGGGTCTTAAAAAGGCTTGAAGGTAAACAAGCAGCCATCTAGCTCAGAAGCAACAAAGCCCACATGGAAGAAGCACACCAATCTGTGTGATCACGAGGTGTTGAAGGGATCAGGTATAAGGCATCATCAGAAAAAAAGTCTTACCATAGTGAATGAGGAGGGTGGGGTTCAGAGTGGATACCCAAAGCCCATTTGTTGGCCACTGGGGATCCTGTTGCAGAGGGGTCTAGGGGAGATGAGTCAGTCAAGGTGCGATATAGCACCGATGAAAAATACAACTTTCCTCTAGTTCCTAAATGCTTCCTCCCCGCCCCCACTATCATGATCCGAATTCTACCTTGCGAGTCTGGCTAGACCAGAGGATGTACACTGGTAGAGATAGGAACTGGAAACACAAGGAATCCAGAGCAGATGATCCCTTCAGGACCAGCGGTGTGAGTGGCGATACTGGGAGAGTAGAGGGAGAGTGGGTTGGCAAGAGGGAACCGATTACAAGGATCTACATGTGACTTCCTCCCTGGGGGACGGACAACAGAAAAGTGGGTGAAGGGAGACGTCGGACGGGGCAAGATATGACAAAATAATAATCTATAAATTATCAAGGGCTCATGAGGGAGGGGGGACAGGGGAGGAAGGGGGGAAAATGAGGACCTGATGCCAAGGGCTTAAATGGAGAGCAAATGTTTTGAGAATGATGAGGGCAATGAATGTACAGATGTGCTTTACACAATTGATGTATATATAGATTGTGATAAGAGTTGTATGATCCCCTAATAAAACATGCAAATGGAGGGAAATGCATAAAGAAATGAATAAATATCTCTGTACATTTGTAAGGAGCCCTGGTGGTGTTGTGGGGTAAGCAGTGGGTTGCTAACCACAGGTCCGTGGTTCAAACTTGCCAACTACTCCTTCACTCACTGCTACGCAGGGTGTCATCTATAAAAGAGTTCTAGTCTCCTTTACAATTGTGTAAACCCAAAGGAGTTCTATTCTGTCGTAGGGAGTCACTTTGAGTAAGAATCAACTTGATGGCAGGGGATACAGATGGGGATTATGATACTATGTAGGCGCCACCACAATAATTCAATTAAGATGTATACAAGTCTGAATAAGTGACCATAGAAATGGAAAGGGGAGAGTGGAAAGGGCAATTTAGTGTAGATGACTAATTTTTCTAGGGTATTATAGCAAATTAGAGGCAGAAGTAGAACTACCACAGTTTCTCAACTTTTTAAAGAGCTGTATTGGCATACAATTCACATGCACACTTTAGTAGTTAGTTCAAGCATATTACGAAGAGATGTGTATTCATCACAAGAAATTTCAGAACATTTTATTTCTTATACTCATTAGCTCCTCATCCCCCTACCTAAACCTCTCCAGCCATGTCCCTCTCACTGCCAATGAATCAATTTCAACTCACAGCGACCCTGTAGGACAGGGTAGAACTGCCCCTGTGGGTTCCAAGACTGTAGTAGTTACAGGAGGAGCCTCATTTTCTCCTATGAACTAGCTGGTGGTTTCGAACTGTTGGGTTTCCACTGTGATGCATAGCCTTCTGAAAATGGGGTATTCACAATTAAGGTCTGATACTGTTACCTCCTTTGGATTTATATTTTATTTACAACCCATGGCTCCCACAGGCTAATGCGCTTCTTCCATGTGGACTTAGTTAAGACCTTGTTTTAAGACAGCCTTTAGGATCTCAAACGTTATTCTTTATGAGAACCTGGCACCATCTCATTTTTTCACCACCCTTTACACTCCTATCTTCAGTGATCGCTTTATGAGGGCAAGTGTCAAGTAAGCCCATGTCATAAGAACTAATTGCTCATTGAACATCCCCTTGTGGCGGGGTCGTGGGGAAGAGACAAGCCAGTCAGGGTGCAGTGTAACTGATGAAACATACAACTTTCCTCTAGTTCCTAAATGCTTCCTCCCCCACTACCACAACAGATGATCCCTTCAGGACCAGTAAGTAGTAAGGAATGGCGATACCGGGAGAGTGGAGGGAGGGTAGAGTGGAAAAAGGGAACCCATTACAAGAATCTATATAACCTCTTCCCTGGGGGACGGACAACAGAAAAGTGGGTAAAGGGAGATATGGGACAGTGTAAGGTATGACAAAATAATAATTTATAAATTATAAAGAATTCATGAGGGAGGGGGAGGGGTGGGGAATGAGGACCTGATGCCAAGGGATTAAGTGGAGAGTAAATGTTTTGAGAATGATGAGGGTAATGAATGTATAAATGTGCTTTACACAACTGATGTACGCATGGGCTGTAATTGATGTATGGATTGTATGAGGCCCTAATAAAATGATTAAAGAAAAAGAGAATTGCTCTTAGAGAACTTAATTGCCACACTTTCCCTATTTATTTGAAAAGTGATTCAAATTGAAATTTGACTTATATAGTATCATAGATACAATAAAATATGATAGGTCTTGTTGATTCCTTGTTCATTATCTTGAAAAATTATTTTTAAATTTATATTAATGACAGAAATAACATACTAGATCAATTAATTATGTATATATTTTAAAAACTCACTGCCATCGATGCCGACTCATAGCAACCCTACAGAACGGGGCAGAACTGCTCCTGTGGGTTTCAGAGATTGTAACTCTTTAGAGCTGGGGTCCTCAAACTACGGCGCGCGGGCCACATGCGGCCTGCAAGACCTTTATCCGGCCTGCCGGGTGTTTTGCCCCATTTTGTTTTTACTTCAAAATAAGATATATGCAGTGTGCATAGGAATTTGTTCATAGTTTTTTTTAAACTATAGTCCGATCCTCCAGCAGGTCTGAGGGACAGTGAACTGGCCCCCTGTTTAAAAAGCTTGAGGACCCCTGCTTTACAGGAATAGAAAGCTCCTTTCACCCCCCAAGTGACTGGTGGTTTTGAACTGCTGACCTTGCAAATAGCAGCCCAACACATCACCACTGCACTGCTAGCGCTCCTTGTACATATTTAATAAAGAGCACATTAATAAATTATACGTTTCTCTTAATTTTTACAGTTTACACTCACCTTCTTATTACATGTGACAGGCAAATTACCAACAAACACAGTTCTCTCATTCTTTAATCTCTCTTCTTCTTGGCTGATTTGAATTCTCTTTCTTTGATTTACAGCCGAGTGTTCAATACCATCAAGTATTTTCCTATCTGCTCCAGCTTTAACATCGTCACATGATCGAGAGTTTTTCCTTTTCTTCTCCTGTTTCTGGTGAATCTCTTCTTCTAGATCAGCAAATGCTAGAGCACTTTCCCTTTTTAAGGCAAAACAAGTGTTAGAAATAAAAGCCATGGAAGTGATATCTAAGAGATGACAAACACAATTTTTAAATAGATACTCTCCATGATTAGAAATGCTTCCCAACTACTTTAAGTTTTCTAAATCTCAATTCAGAAATACAAAAATCAATCTAAAATTTAAAAGCAACATCTAAAAAGTGGCTAGAATTATTACAAACTTTTCTATATAAAAGGGGAGAAGGGTTAAGTTCAATTTTTAAAAATATACTAAAACTGCCAGGTGAAGCACATGTACTACTGCACTATTTTAAAAGGTTGCTCATAAATAAATAGAAAGATAGATAAAAATAAAGAGGTAGCTCAGGGGTCTAACAGGATCTTTGTAACTCTAATATAGCCAATAGGAAATAAGCAGATTTCCTACTTATTTACGTACTGTGCTGATAACTGCAAAGTCAGCAGTTCAAACTCAGCCACTTGGGCAGGCTGCTTCTGTGAAGATTTAAGCCTCAGAAACCCACAGGGCCAGTTCTACTCATCTGATAGGGCTACTATGAATCAGAATGAACTCTATACGAGTGGGTTTAATGATTCTGTAATATTTAAAGGACTGCTTATCAAATATAATGCATTCTGAAGCAGCAAGTTCAATGTAAAGTATTGACTCCTATGGATAGGTAGGTATATGTATCAGTCCAAAAAGAGAACTGGGTGGGAATCTTAGGGACTGAGACGGGAGAATGGGCAGCAGGGATCATAAGATGATTAAATAATTCAACAAACACTATTGTATTCCTATTCTGCCAAGTTTCTGAGGATATAAAGATAAAGACACAATTGAAGGCTTTTCATCAGTGCTCACCACTATTGCAGAGTGCTATCAAGTCAGTTTTGATTCAAAGTGACCCAATGTGAAAGAGTTGAACTACATTATAGTTTGTCATTTTGCTGTAATCTTTATGGAAGTAGAAAATCAGGTGTTTCTCCCACAGAGCCACTGGATGGGTTTAAATGGACATTTAGGCTAACAGTTAAATGCTTAACCATTGTGCAACCAGGTCTCATAATTCAATAAACAAAACAAAAAACCCCCAAGCCCAATTCAATCGAGTTGACTCACAGTAATCCTATATAAATTTTTATGGAACCACATGGCCTCAACTTTTTCTTTCGCCCCCAGTGTGGTTAGTAGATTTGAAATGTTGATTTTCTGACTAGCAGCATAATGCCTAATGCACAGTACCACTGAAATTCAAAATATTATAACCATCATCATATGTAATACAGGAATATAAAAAGAATGTGCCTGAAAAAATAAGTAAGTTTACTTTGGGGTGGGGTGGGGTGGAGGGAGGCAGTACCTGGCACATAGTATTCAATTAATACTGACTATGATTACTTCTCCAGTGGGCCATAAGCTTCACAAAGGAGAGTACTATGTCCTTTTTTTGGTTCGCAATGTTATGTAAAATATCTAGCAGGAGTGAAAGTTGGGAACAAGGTCAGGAAGAACAATGCCTTTCAGGGCAATGTCTTTAGATTTTATCCTATAAAAGATTGGAAGGAGAGGGGCAATGAGGATCTTGAGTATTGCTTGCTCTTTTGGGCAAAAAAGCATAAAACAATTAGGAAGGATTTGGCTTGGTTGCAGAAACCCAATACGGGGAGAGTTATTTTGGAATGGATGACAAACCCAGGGTGTGGTATGATACCGATGAACCATATTAACTATCCTCATGTTCTTTAATATTTCCTCCCTTTACTATTATGGTTGTACTTGTTTTACCTCATTAATCATAATAGATTTGTATATGTTCCTCTATATATTTAACATATTTTAGTACATGAAAGTCAAGGTAGATAACCTTTCAGAAACCATAACAGAAGTAATGGTTCCCTGAGGGTATGGGAAAAGAAAGGGGGAGGGCAAAGAGGAGAATGGGGAGCTGACAGCATTGATGATTGTATAACTCCACTCGATGGGATTAAAAAATAGAATTGTATATGAATGGATTTGTTGGATTGTGTAAGATTATGGCAATAAAACAATTATAAATAAATACATCATGGTGTATATTTGAAAAGAAACAGCCAATCAAAACAAGGGAAGAAGTGAAGACCATAGATTGAAAAGAAAATGAACAAATAGGTTCATGAGAACGTGGCACCTCATTTGCTATGCAGGTGGAGGTGAGATACGGGACAGGAAAGCTCCTGCCCACCCAGCTTAGCGAACTAGAAGGATGACGGTACCAAAGGGACCGGTTTGATGCAGTTGTTGAGGTTAGTTTGAGGCTCTCTGAAGTTGAGGTGTATGAGGAACATATAGAAGCAGGTGACTGCAAGGCAAACACAATCAGAGACAGGTTGCCCAGAATGAAAGGAGAAAAAAGGTCATGAGATAACCATGAAAAGGATCTTTAAGAAAGTCTAAACTGAGTGGTCAAAAAAAGTGCAGAGAAGGACCATATACAAAGAAGAGAATGTTATCGAGACTTCCATAGCTCCGAGAAGAAAAGCAGCTATCTAAATTTAACATCAAGGACTAGTAAAGCCAAGGCTATTCTGCCTATCAATTATGACAATGAAGTAGAAGGGATACCCTGGGAACTATTTCAGGGCTATGGTCTGAGGAAAAATGATTTTTAAAAGCCCTAAAACTTAAATATGTAGTATACACAAATAAATAGTTCAATATCTTGGATGAGAAGGAAGATGTAGCTGAGAAAAAAAGGTTAAAAAATTACATACATAAAATAAGGTTCATGCAATAGAGGGCCGGCCCCAATCCCAACTACGTGGACACCCCACTCCCTCTCCCTATAAGAATTCACTTCAGAGGACAGCTCTGAAGCTACAGCTCAGGGAGAGGGACATGTCTGATCAGAGCACACATGAAGAAACGAAGAGGGAAGGAGAGTAGAACACATCCTGGCCCACCAAGGACGATATCCCTGCTCAGAGCACCCAAGGCACAAAGAGGACCATAGGGTCAGGCCCACCATAAGACATGGCGTCCCTCACTGACCCATAGCACTACGAAGGACAACACTGTAGGCACAGTGCGGGAATTGTCCTCGACCACACCAGGGCAAACCACTAAGGATGTGCAACAGAGCAGCAAGGGGGGGGGCAAAGCAATGAAGTCCCCAAGGAATACTAAAAAGAGACTTTGGGGCCAGGACATGACACCCCATTAGATGGACTGGAAAACACTCCTAAAGGTCAACAAACAGACCTGGAACTATTTATAAGCTTTTACTTTTGTTGTTTTTGTTTTTCTGTCTTGTTTTTTGTGCTTATCCTTGTCTCTGCATGTCTATCTAGATAAAATAAGCAGGATAAACCATCCGGAGGAGAAAACAAGGGGACCAACAGTTAAGGGGGTGGGGGGGCAGGGAGGGACGGGGACAGAGGAGAGGGGGAGGCGGGAGAAAGTGGGTGTTAAAATCATAGCGAGGAGGGCTTAGCATGCCTGGTAGGGCTTGATCAAGGGCACTGTAACCAAGAGGAATTACTGAAACCCAAATGAAGGCCAAACATGATAGTGGGACAAGAGGAAAGTAAAAGGAATTGAGAGGAAAGAACTAGGGAGGCAAAGGACACTTATAGAGGTCTAAATACAGACATGTACACACATATATTTATATATAATGATAGGGAATTAGATTTATGTACATATATTTATATGTTAAGTATTAAAGGTAGCAGACAGACATTGGGCCTCTACTCAAGTACTCCCTTAACTCAAGAACACTTTGTTCTAATAACCTTGCATTCCACGATACTCACCTTCACGATTGCTGAAGACAAAGCGGGTGCATAAGAAAATGTGGTGACGAAAGCTGATGGTAACCAGCTATCAAAAGATATATAGCATCTGGGGTCCTAAAGGCTTGAAGATAAACAATTGGCCATCTAGCTGAGAAGCAACAAAGCCCACATGGAAGAAGCACACCAGCCTGTGTGATCATGAGGTATCAATGGGACCAGGTATCAAGCATCAATGATCCAGAAAAAAAAAACTCATAATGTGAATGAGGGGAATGCAGAGTGGAGACCCAAAGCCCATCTGTCGACAATTGGACATCCCCATACAGAAGGGTCACCAGGAAGTCAGTGAGGGTGCTGTATAGCATCGATGAAACATACCACTTTCTTCTAGTTGTTTAATGCGTCCTGCCTCCCACTATCACGACCTCAATTCTATCTTACAAATCCAGCAGGACCAGAGCATGTACATGGGTACAGATAAGAGCTGGAAACACAGAA